>NC_139680.1:121915895-122625330 GCF_964106915.1 Podarcis gaigeae
CGGCAGTTCAAATCCCAACCCATGACTGAGCTCCACCCCCGTTGCTCTGTCCCAGCTTCTGCAACCTGGTAGTTGAAAGCACACCATGCAAGTAGATAAATAGGTATCGCTGTGGTGGGAACGTAAACGGCGTTTCCGTGTGTTGTGGTTTCCTCAAAGTGTCCCGTTGCACCAGAAGGCGGTTTTAGTGCTGCTGGCCACCCGACCCGGAAGCAGTCTGTGAACAAAGGCCAGATCCCTTAGCCTGAAAGTGAGATGAACGCCGCAACCCCATAGTCACCTTGGACTGCACCTAAGGGCTGGAGCCAATTTGATTCCCTCCTCCCCTCTCCTCTCTCTCTCTCTCTCTCTCTCTTCTCTCTCTTTTTCTCCTCTTTCTTTCTTTTCTTCTCCTGCGATGAGGCTACATTTTCATATTTAATGTTCCATTATTTTAATGTTGTTATTTATTTTTGTTTTTAAGTTGTAATCATTCATCTTGTTTTTATTATTGCTTGTAAGCCGCTCTGAGCCCGGCCTTGGCTGGGGAGGGCGGGGTATAAATAAAAAATTATTATTATTATTGTTATAACCATCCGGGCGCCGTTATTGTATCTTCTTTCTTTCTTTGGAAGTTTGGGTGTCCATCTGTCAGGGCTGCGATTCCTGCATTGCAGGGGGCTGGACTAGATTGCCCTTGGGGGTCCCTTCCAACTCTCCAATTCTATGATTCTACGGTGTTCTAAGCTTGGTGGCGCATCTGAAGCCCTGGATGCCAATGTTGGTGGGTGTGGAGACGAGCTGAGCATGGGAACAGGGAGGGACCAGACGTGGGTTTTCATGGCCAGGATGTGGCTCTGCTGAGGTGTTTCCTGGTCCAGGAGAAAGCACCACCGAGGCACCAGCCTCTGGCTGACCTCCCTTCCCTCCTGGCCTGAGACACTGGAATTTGATTTCCGAAAAAGAGCTTGCGGCTCTTTGCCTCAAAGCCTCCAGGAGCAGCTCAGCTCTTCCACCCCAAGTGGGTTGGAGTAAACGGGCTAGCCTGTGGAACTCCCTCCCACAGGAGACACCAACTTGGATGGCTTTAAAAGAGGATTAGACATGTTTATGGAGGAGGGTGTGTGTGTGTCAGCGTAACGGCTATGCTCTGCAGATGATTCTGAATGCCTGGAAACCACAGGAGGGGGAAAGTGATGCCCTCTTGCACAGATCCTGCGTGTGGGTTTCCCAGGGGGGCACCTGGTTGGCCACTGTGAGAAGAGGACGCTGGGCTCAATGGGCCATGGGCCTGATGCACCAGAGCAATGCTTCTGTTCCTCTGTTCTTCAGCTCTCTGTGGTCAGGGTGGTTTTTGAGAGCAGAGCACACTCTGCATGCGTGCGGAGAACCTCTCGGAGGGCGAAGCCTTGGCACTGAACCCGGGGCTTCTGGCACCTTGGCTCCTTTTCACCCTTGCCTTCCGTGTCCGCCTGCAACAGAGGCCTTCCTGGAATGTGGAGGTCTGGCGTGGGGCTTGCTCTGGGTCTGCTGCTGCCGGCTGGACCGAAACCAGTGTGGGGCAGGGGGGTCTTCCCAGTGCCCCCTGCAACCAGTCTCTCGCTCTCTCTCTGCTGCAGGAACTGGTGTGCTTACGTGGTCTCTCGCAGCGTGAGCTGCGTCGTGGAGGATGGCGTGGACACCTACGTCAAGCCAGATTACCAGCCGTGCGTCTGGGGGCAGCTCCAGTGCCCCCGCGTCATCACGTGAGTGTGGGGAGAATTGGAGGGGGCACGGAGGGCTGCTGGTGGGCTGTGCTGCCGCTGGCTGCCTGGGTGGGGCACTGTGGGGTCACGGCCTCCATGGGCAGATGGGGTGGAGTGGCGGATGCCTGTGGCTGCTCCCTGGCATGTGCCCAGCCCATCAAGGGAAGAGGCTGCCCAGCGGGAGCCAGATGGCCCAGGCGGGCGGGGAGGGGTCGCCTGCCCCCTGGTGGGCATCTTCAGGACTGCAGGAGGATGCGGCTCCTTCAGCTGCCCAGGAGAGGTGGGTGCGTCTGCCAGTCAGTGCCTGCAGAGGGAGTCTCTGGCCTTCTCCTCTGCTGTGCTGATTTGGAGGGCAGAGCGTCCGGACCCTCCAGTGTAGTGTTCCCAAAGCAAGGAAGGATTGGACTCTGATTAATACAATACAATTTAATAGGATTAAATTGACCGATGGGCTGGAATAGACCCCCAAAACGGACTTTGGACATGCCTTGAGTAATAGAATTGTAGAACTGGAAGGTGTGGGAATGTCGTGGATAGTAGGAGAGGATATATTGATATAATATCCTCCTCCCTCCCTCATGCTAGTGAGCTGGTAGCAGAATACATTCCCCTGTATATAGCAGGAAGCTGGTTGGTAGATTTATTAGAATCTCTTGAGTTAAGCAATCCAGTCTGGCTTGTCCAGATTGGATTTGTTCCTGGTAAATTCCCCTTTTATTCTCTCTTAAAGACACAACAGTCTCCTCTTAAAAGTAACAAGAAGTTTACTTACATCCAGTTCACAGTATGATCCTGAAGGCAGGCTTTTGTTTGCAGTTACAGAAGAGGGTTTGAGTTCATCCCATACAAGGATTGAGCCCACATGCTGCTGGCTGAGGGCCAGCAGACAGCAAAAAGAGCATCAAGAGAGCAGCATCAAGACCAGCCCTTTTATGGGGTCTCCCAGGGTCACGCCCACCTACCTGGTCACAGGCAGGGGGAGGATGCTCCAGACCAGGTGTGACAGGAAGTCCTCCTGGCTGGAGCAACATCCCCCTGTGTGTCCACTCTGGCCAAACAGGAAATGCTGTACTTGACTGCTTTCTGTGATGTCACATCCCACAGAAGGGACCCCCCAAAGGGCCTGCAGCCCAACCCCCTGTAACGCAGGAATCACAGCTGAAGAATCCCTAACTGGCAGCTATCTGAAACACCCAGGGCACCCCTTGCCCCCAGTCCCAGTCCCAGTCCCAGTCCGGATACCAGTGCTTTTCTTTCTCCCAACCAGCAGGTATCGAAGCTTCGTTCGCCCTCGCTACAAGGTGGCCTACAAGACTGTCTCAGACATGGAGTGGCGCTGCTGCCCCGGCTACTCGGGTGACGACTGCGCCGAAGGTGGTGTGCCGCCCACCACCCCCCGCCCACGAACTCAGCCCGCCCGTCCCAACCTCTCCGGCTTCAGCAACACGCTCAGCGGTCTTGGCGGAGAAGGTACCCCGGGCAGGATCCAGGGGGAAAGATGCTTTGCCACCCCAACCCAGGAGGATGAGGTGGGGGGCTGGACCCACACACGGGGCAGGACCCTCACCTCCCCCCACCACTGCAGGCCAAGTCACCAATGTCACAATGCCAACCCCGGTGGCACGAGATGTGCTGGGTCATATATATGAGAGAATTCCTGGATGCAGAGCTCTAAGTTTGGGGCAAGTACTCTTTGGTGAGAGAACCCCAGCTCTTAGACCTTTAAAATATGCCCTTTAATGTGAGTTCCAAAGTTTCCCTCTTCCCCCAGCAAAGGAAAAAGGCCACACACTTGTTAAGTTAAAAATGGTCAGGTTCATGTGCTTCAGAGAAGTGGCACAGGCAGAAAAATTAGCTGTTAGAAAGTAGTGAAAGTTCCTAAATTATTGGCATAGGAACTGAAGAGTGGCTTGTGAGAGCCATGCAGTCTGAGCTGGAGCAACTCAAACCTCTTCACTAGCAGACTGGCAGAACAATAGGTTTGATTAGCCATAAGTGGAGCTAGCTAAGCCTGGCAGGACAGCTTACTCTATGGTATTAACACCTTCATGCCTTAATTAGACTCAAGCATGTTGGTTATGTGAGGCTGACCAACTCTTGGGAGATTTAAGCTCATAACCTCAGCCTTGGAGGTTAGCTTTGAAAGAGGCATTTAGTAAATTCGGTCTGTGGAGCTGAGCCCAATTTTGTCTCTCCTGATCCAGGTGTTTCCATCCCTGCACATTCTCAAAGCATCTTTGCAAGACCTTAGATGGGAGCTCACCAGCAGCTCAGGATCAGCACAGTGCAGCTTAGTTCCCTTGCATAGAGGGTCTGATTCCCTGCTGGGTGGAGCAGCTGCTTTGCCAGGTGACAGACCTGAGTGGAGGTGTCCTGATGTGGCTCTCCTCTCTCTCTCCCCCCTCTCCCAGGGCACAGGGACTCTGAGAAGGTCCGGCAGCTGGAAGAGAAAGTCCAGCACCTGAGCAAACAGCTGCAGGATCTGCAGTCCACCATGGAGACCAGCAACACCAAACTGGCCGAGGACGTCCGCCGGGCCGTCGAGTCCTCCTTGAACGGCAAGCAGCCGGCGGACGCAGCCGCCCACCCGGAAATGAAGGAGACCCTCAACGAGATCCAGCGCCACTTGCAGCACCTGGACAACCGCATCTCCAACCACGAGAATGGGCAGGGGGTGGCCCAGGGAGGCGGGACAGACGTCCACGGCGAGGTCCTGCGGGAGGTGGAGCGCACCATCCATGAAACCTGCTCCTCCTGCGTGACGGGCGTCTTCGACCTGCGGCAGCAGCGGGAGGAAGACCAGGACCGCATGCGCGCTCTGGAGAAGCTGGTGGCCTCTGTGGACCAGCGCAACCGGGATGCTGTGGACACCGTCCGGCAACACGTCAGCCGCCTGGCCTCCCAGCCGCCCGAGGATTGCTGCGCCCGGGCCGAGAGCAGGGTGAGCGGGCTGGAGCGGCGCCTCGACGCCGTCACAGAGGCCCTCTCCGCCCTCAGCGAGCACCTGGCCGGGCGCAGGACACCTCCGCCGCCTCCATGGAGTGTGGACCGGCGCATGTCGGAGGTGGAGAGCCGGGTCAACACCACGCAGCGCAGCCTGGAGGAGCACTTTGGGGACCTCCAGATCATGCTGGAAGGGGCGGATGAGCGGCTGCGCCGTGCGGAGGGCCAGCTGGACTCGGCGTTCTCCCGCCTGAACGACTTCCAGAGCCACGTGGGGCGGGCGCTGGCCAACCTGTCGAGGGATGTGGGCGCCCTGAAGGACAGCAGCCTGCAGCAGCAGGGGGCGCTGGAGCGGGTGCACAGTACGGCCCACGCCTGCACGCAGATCTGCGCCCCTGCGGGCAACCAGGACTCTCAGATCAGCACCATCCTGAGCGACCTGGAGCGGAGGCTGCTAGACACGGAGGGGCAGCTGCGCGTCCTGGGCAGCAACCTCCACCAGCTGGACGTCTCGGGGAAGCTGCGCAGCCTGCAGGGTCTGGTGGGCTCCCACAGCGACGCCCTCAGCCGACTGGCAGGGGAGGTGGGCGAGCTGGAGAACCGCATGGTGGTCTCCGTCAGTGCCGGGCCCCCCGACCTGGTGCTGCAGGCCAACCGGACCCGCCAGCGTCTGGAGGAGCTGGAGAAGGAGGTCCGGGGGCTGGAGCAGCTCTCCTGCGGACAGGAGTGCACCCAGCTGCGCGAGGAGGTAGGCCAGCTGAGGTCCGAGGTGGAGGTCTGCCAGGCCGCCTGCCAGCCTCCTGGGCGGCGCCCTGATCTGGGCAGCGGCGGCGGCAAGGAGGCAGGGGACGCCTCCCGGCCGCTGGACGGCTTCAGCGTGATCGGGGGCAGCTCCAGCGTCCACCTGCAGTCCTTGCAGGGCGAGCTGTCGGAGGTCATCCTGGGCTTCAGCTCCCTGAACGAGACGCTGGCTGGGCTGCAGGCCACCGTGGAGAAGCACCAGACGGACATCCACGAGCTGGGCACCACCAAGGACCACATCATCGCCGAGATCAACCGGGTCCAGCAGGAGGTGACGGAGCACGTCAGCGAGAGCGAGGAGCGCTTCCAGGTGCTGGGGCGCGAGGTGCAGCGCTTTGGGGGCGCCCTGCGCGTGGAGGCCTCCGACTGCCGACGGGCTTCCGGGGGGCTGGCGGAGAGGCTGGCCAAGCTGGAGGGGGCGTGCGAGAGGCTGGACACCGTCTCCGGAAGCCTGCGAAAGATCAAGGAGGGGCTGGACAAGCACGTCTCGGCCCTGTGGGGCTGCCTGCGGGAGGTGAACGGGACCCTGCAGACCCACGGAGCCCTCCTGGACAAGATCCACGGCAGCCAGCTGGGCACCATCCACCGCCGGCTCAGCACCCTCAACGGCTCCCTCCAGACCTTGCAGGGGCAGCTGCATGGCCTCACCCTGCAGGATTTCACAGGTACACACTCTGGGGCAGATGGCAGACGGCGGGGGGGGGGGGGCCTTTTGCCTCTGTCTCTGCCTTGACATCTAATGTTCTTCTCCATCCGCAGGACCTCCCGGGCCCCCTGGACTGGACGGCCCCATGGGGAAGCAGGGGCCCGTAGGCCCAGCTGGGCCCCCTGGCAAGGACGGAAGGACCGGCTCTGTGGGGCCTCCAGGTGAGCAACTGGCCAGGCTGAGTTTTTGCATCATGGTGTCTGACAGCAAGATGACCCTCTGGGTCCCTTCCTATGGTTCTGTGCCTCCCTCGGAAGGGGGTTGGGCTAGATGACCTTTGGGAATCCCTTCCAACTCTACCATTTGGGGGTTGTTTGGCTTCCCAGAGCCCATTGTGTCCCAACACCCCTTTCCTTGCCCTGGGAGCACCAGGGGATCGGGGCCTTTGGAAGGTCACAAGAGTCTCCCCAGAACAATTAACCCTCCATGTGCTGCAGTGGGCTGGCGCCCTCTCCTGGACAGAGGGGGAGGTGCACTGGGAGGGGGTCCCCTTCCCTGCCCCATGCTGGGTTGCTCTGCCCCATCTGAGACTGTGAGCTGCGTGAGTGGCAGCTGCCAACCCCACAGCCCCCCTCCACCAGAGGCCTTCTCCACCACCTCAGGTGTGCACACCTGCCTGGTTGACCACACATGACCCCCCCCCCAGCCTCCCTTCTGGAGAGCACCCAGTCTTGTCTCTAGGGGGTTGGGGGCTCCATTCATTAATACCCCCGGGCCTGCTTGTTGGAGAAGCAAGAGAGGGCCTTCTTGGTGGTGGCTCCTTCTAGGTGGTGGCTCCCTGCCTTGAGAAGGTCGACTGGCTCACTCCTTGCTGTCTTTCCACCGGCAGCTAAAGACTCCCTTATTCCAACAGGCATTTGGGAACTGACTATTTTATTTTATTTTTAAAGCAAAGGGCTTGTAATTGTACTGGACTGTTTTTACCGTATTGGCCTAAAAATAAGCCTCACTTTTCCTCCATATTCCAACCGTGAAAAGTTAAAGTACGGCTTATACTTATAACCTTACGATATGCAGCTAAGAGCACAGGGCAAAGAGCACCAGGAGTGTGGCAAAGCGGCGCCCGCTCCACGCATAGTCCCCTGTCTTCTTCCCCAAAGGCCGGGGGGGGGGAGAGCGAGGAAGGGGAAAGGCTGCTGGCAAGGCAGCCCAACTCCCCCCCCCCTGCCCCCATAGTACGCAGCCAGGAGCAGCGAGGAAGGGAGCAGCTTATATTTGGGAGCTTTTTCTCCCCCCCCCCCATTTTAAAGATGCAGCTTATATTCGGGTGCAGCTTATAGTCGGGCCAATATGGTATTATCTATATCTTAAGAGATTTGTTTTCATTCTGTTAGGGTTTAATTACTTTTTAGCAATGATCTGTAATATGTTTTTAGCTTTGCATCTCTTCCCTGTGTCTTAATTTGTGCAAGCTGCCTTGAATCCTGGCCTGGGTTCAAAGGCGGGATCTGAATAAATATAATAACAATAATACGTTTCCGAGCACAATTCAAGGTGTTGGGGCTGACCTTGAAAGCCCTAAACAGTGTCAGTCCAGTAGACCTGAAGGAGCATCTCCACCCCCATCGTTCTGCCCGGACACTGAGGTCCAGCTCCGAGGGCCTTCTGGCGGTTCCCTCCATGTGAGAAGCCAAGTTACAGGGAACCAGGCAGAGGGCCTTCTTGGTGGTGGCGCCCGCCCTGTGGAAAGGCCCCCCCCCCAGATGTCAAAGAGAACAACAACTATCTGACTTTTAGAAGATATCTGAAGGCAGCCCTCTTTAGGGAAGCTTTTAATGTTTAACAGACCACTGTATTTTAATACTTTGTTGGAAGCCGCCCAGAGTGGCTGGGGAAACCCAGCCAGATGGGCGGGGTATAAATAATAAATTATTATTATTATTATTATTATTATTATTATTATTATTATTATTGAAATTAATGAATTAACAAGTGGGATGGGGATGACCCTCCCACCTCTTCCTTGTCCCTGTGAGTCTCACCCGTCTTCCCTTGTCTCTTGCAGGTCTCCCCGGAGAACAAGGTAATGACCGGGCACAGCTGATAGGGCGGGCAGTGTGTGTGTGTGTGTGTGTGGAGGTGCTGCTGCTCCTGTCCACTGCAGCGGGGGGGGGGGACTGGTTCCAGCAGCCAGCACAGCCAGTCATCTCCCCATGCCTCCACAAACCCTGTTCCCTCCTTTGTGGGGAAGCTACATTCAAGGCAGTGTCTGGGGGGGGGGGGGTGAGCCTTGGGACTGTTGGAAAAAACACCTGGGAAGGCCACCAACCTCCCAAGACACAGGGGCGTCTCTCCGATGGTCGCTCTCTGGCTGTAAATCTCCCTCAGTCCAGAGAGCGACCCCTCCCTCCTGAGAGGAGCGCACTTGTCTTCTGGCTTCTCATTGCAGAAGAAAGAGACAATCAGTAGCTCTAAACTACTTTATTTTACAGTGTATATACAAAGAATCCATCCGCATGTCTGTGCTCTCTGAGCACCAGTACAGAAAAGCATCACACAGAAGTGAAACTAAACTCCCAACAGTGCTGAGACTTCCTTTCTTACACACAGTGCTACGTACTGGAGCAGAACATGTGGATAAAAATCCTAACAGAGACTTCAGGCAGAGCCTTAGAGTGACCTAGCAATAGCTCTCCAGGGAGGCGAACGGGGTCTTTGCCCTCTGGAGAGATCAGGGGCTGAACCTGGGCTGTGCAACACAGCTGCCCTCCCCAAGAGCTTGCAGAATGGCCCCTGGGGTGAATCTACACACAGAAAAAAAAAACACACTACAAATAAAAGTCAGAATTTAAATCGTTAAAACAAAAGATAGAATAAAAAACACTATGGAAGATCACTTAGAAATTTTTTTGCTCTCCAGCGCCATCTGGTGTTGCAGGTTTATAACACATTCAAAATGCTGTTTTTTGACTAATGTGACTGAGTCCCCAGGTCCCTGCTGTGAGGAGCGGCTGGACAAATGGACAGGCCTGGGCGGGAGTGTCTTGATTTATTTAGTTATTTATTTCATAAATTTATAAATTTCTTGATTGTAAAAGAAGAAGAAAATCACATCAAATAGGCTTACGAAAAAGACAAAGCAATAAAATTATCAAAAGGAAAATGAACGGCAGTAATTTAAGACATCTGAAAAGTTGAAATAGAAACAAACTTAAAACAGGGTTGCGTCAACTTTCTAAACATCTGGGCAGGCTTGTCTAAGCAAGAATGTTTTTAGCCGGTGCCAAAAAGAGTCCTGTGAAGGTGCCAACCTGATCAAGAGGCAGGGAGTTCCGAAGTGCAGGTGGTGCCCACTAAGAGACTGAATTCGTACAAACACAGATCAGGTGTTATGAGGGAAGCAGGGCACAGACAGAGCGAGTTGCCAGCACAGAAACCAGCCAGTTCTTGAGAGCCAGTTTCTTGTGGGTGGTCAATGCAGGGAGAAAGGGAGAAGTCCCTGAAAGTTTTTCTGTTTCCCCAACCCACCTCCTGCTCCCCGTCCACTTGCAGGCCTGCCTGGGCCACCTGGAACGACGCCCAAGGTCTCCTTCACTGCAGCACTGACCGCCCGCCATGTGGAGACGGGGACCATCGCCTTCGACCGGGTGCTGCTGAACGATGGGGACGCCTACGACCCGAAATCTGGTCAGTGTGGGGCTGAGAAATGCAGGAAGGAGAAGATGGGGCTCGGGGTGGGAGGGTCTCAAAAAGACAGGTGTGTGGGAATGTTTGGGGTGGCAGGAGAGGATATGTTGTTTATTAACATCCTTCCTAACTTAGAGTTACATTCCCCTTTTTACATGCACAGCAGATAGCTGGTTGCAGGCTCGTGTGAGCCTCTCACTATTATACAATTCGGTCTGCCTCAGATTGAATTATACGTTCCTGTTAAGTTTCCTTGAATTCCTCTTAAAAGAATAAAGATGCCACAATCTTGTTTAAAGTCAATAAAAAGAAGTTTACTTACATCAGTTCACAGTTGGATTCCTGAAGGCAGACTTAGTTACAAATATGTACATGTGGCTCTATCCCATAGGGAGGAATGATCTCTGAGAAGCTAGCAGGGCAGTCCTAGCTAGAAGCTGGTCAAACGTAGAAGGGAAATGAAAAAGAGGGAGAGTGGCAGCATGCCTTGTCCTTTTGTTACCTGAACAGGTGAGGTCACGCCCACCTTCTATCACATGCAAAAGGAAGGATGCTCCAGCCAGGAGGAACAGGAAGTTTCGACTGGCTGGACCAAACATTCCCTCGCATGTCTTCTCTAGCATTCCAAGGAATGTTGTACACATCCCACACTGATCATGCCTGATCCTAAGAACTGACCTTTCACCATTGGAGACCCTTTGCATTGCAAAGGGGAATGTGCTCTGCTACCAGCTCACTAGTGTGAGTGAGAAAGGATAATATTTAATCAACATATCCTCTCTTCCTATCCTCAACATTCCCACACCCAGCAGGTGCTCTGGCGTGACTCTGCTGACTTGCACCAGGGTGTCAGTCTTAAACGAGACGTTCCGGGAAGCTGCCATCGCCTTCTCTGATCTGGGATGGTAAAACAGGACAGTTGGGGGTGGGGTGGGCATTTGGTTGGAGGATGAGGAGGAGGAGAGGAGGATCCTGGACTGGATGGACCCCGGGCCTGATCCAGTGGGCTTTCCTAATGTTCTGATGTTCTCAGGGGTTGAAGAACTAGAGCTCCCAAAGCAGGGAGGGTGTTTGGGGTGGGGTCCAAGGCAGGTGGGCGGACCAATGCCAGGCACCCGTAACTGACCTCTCCTCTGCGCAGGAATCTTCACCGCTCCGTTTCCTGGCCGCTACCTGGTCAGCGCCATCCTGACGGGCCACCGGGGGGAGAAGATTGAGGCGGTCCTCTCCCGCTCCAACCAGGCCATTGCCCGCAGCGACTCGGCCGGCTACCAGCCCGAAGGCCTGGAGAACAAGCCGGTGGCCGAGAGGCAGCCCAGCACCGGAGCGCTGGCCGTCTTCACCCTCGTCGTCCCCATGGAGGCCGGAGAAACTCTCTGCGTGGACCTGGTCTCCGGCCGGCTGGCCCGCTCCTCGGACGAGCCACTGACTGTCTTCAGCGCAGCCCTGCTCTATGAGGATGACTTGGGGGTCTAGGCGGCTTCTGGGCTGGGGAAGGGGGCTGGCTGAAGCAGCACCTCCATCCAGCCTGGGAAGGGAGAGCTGAGGACCCCTCCACACTGCCCTCTCGCAGCCCCAGCCAAGCCTCCCCTCCTCCCACCTCTGGGCCAACACCGCAGGGAGGGCGTCCCTTGCAGCCGCCAGGCGTTCCTCTTGCTGGCACCCCCTGCCCCGGGGCCTCCCTGCCACCCATGGGGCAGCACAAAGCTTGCAAGACTCTCTCTCTCTTCCCAAGGCAGTGTGGGGAGGAAGGCAGAATTCTGCCCTCTGCCCCACACAGCTCCCCAGGCCTGGCAGGGGGGGGGGTGCCACTGCCCAGGCCAGCAGAAAGTGCCACCTCAATGCCAGCTGCCTCCGTGGCCCAGCGGGAATGAAAAAGTCCCCTTTGTTATTTATCTGTGTCTGTCGTACCCCAGAGAAAGGACCCCCCCACCTCGTGCCACTGCCCTCCACCACCAGCCGGCTTGCTCCCTCAGCTCTCTGTCACAGCTTTGCCACCGCTGGGGCTGCCTCTTCTCGCCACGTCCCTGCAGAGCTGCTCAGATGCCAGTGCTATTGCCATGGATGGGCCAGACACAGGAGCCCCACCCCAAGGAGCCAGCACCGCCATTCACGTGAGATGAGGAAGAGAGGCCCCTTCGCAGGACTGGGGGGAGGGAGGAGGGGTGGGCAGAGGAGGAGAAGGAGGAAGAAGAAGAGGAAGAGGAGGAAAGGGGCTCGCTCCAGCCTCCGTCTCCTGTGTGGGTCACCCTTCATGTATATGCTGTGTAAAGGCCCAACTCAGCTATCAATATAATTATTGAATAAAGAAACACAACTTTTTTAAAAAAACAACACCACCAACCACGGCCCTGTGCTTTATCTGTCATCCGGGGATCATTCATTCATTCATTCATTCATTCATTGTTTTTATTTATATGCTGTTTTTCCACAGAAAAATGTCACACTTAAACAAACAAAGCAGGAATGCATTTCAAAGCCAAAAGATGCAAACATCTGTTTCATAACAACAAAGCAAAACAACACACTGCCAAATGTAATATGAAAAAAGGCATTTCCGTACCAGAAAGATAACAAGATTGCGTAAACCCCACACCCAAAAGCAAAAATAACTAGGAGGCTTTGCAGTTCTGCGTTGGGCCTTGGAATGAACAGCAGCCACTGGCACAGAGGCTTCCAAGGACGAGGCGGGGGGGGGGGGGTGTTGGTGTATGTCTCTCTCAGCCACTGCTGCCACTGCCCTCCATCTGGAACCATCCGTGCCACATGGGGTTTTAACAGCAACACGAGTCAAAACCCGGGACTCGGCTACATTAGTAAAGAAAAAACGTTCTACATGCGTTAAAACACTGTGACACCAGATGGTGCCGTAGAGCAGAAATCTTTTCTACACAGTTTAACATAATCATGATAACAAAAAACAAATGAACCCTAATTTCTGACTTATTTATAGCATTTCCCCCCCCCCCCCTGTGTGTAGATCCATCCCAGGTCTCTGCCCCCAGGAGCCCGCAGTCAGAATTTCAACTGGAGCAGGAGGGGGATATTCACAAATGCCTCACTCTGGGCTTAGGTCTCAGGTATTTTGGCTGCAGGTGGGCAGAGGGCTTTACTGAATGAGGCTGGACTTTGCGTGGGGGTGGGGAGTCAGAAGAACAGCTTCTCAGCAGGGAGGAGAGGTGGGCAAGTGGCCCTGTCTTTTGGCAGCTGTTGGGGTGGCTGGGCAGGCGAAGAGGGAGGGGCAGGTGGCTTCTTCTGGGCACAGTGGGGTGAGCCTGAGGGGGTCACTTGGCTCCACAGGGTCTCCCTCACAGGGGCTGAGGGAGCAGTGGGCGGATGGCTGCTCTCCTCTGGGGTTGGGCTGGACCCCCAGGCTGAGATTTACGGCCCAGAACCCGTGCTAGAAACTCAGATAGATAAGCGAGGCTCCAAATGGCTCCTTAAACCAGGGTCACAGGCGCCAAAACAAAACGCCCCCAGTTGCCATTGGGGGGGGGGGGCCAGACGGCTCAAAAGTCATGTTTTTTATAAGACTTTTCCACCCCTGAAATTCATTCTGATTGTGCAGATAAAATACAACTGATGGAATTCTTCAGGATGTGCTGTGAGTATGTGTGAAAACAGTCAAGAACCAAGGATCGCCGGGGTGCACCTCCGGGTGCTGGAGACGTCGGGCTTCATCCTGGCGCCTGGACATCTTCACTGGGTCACAAGAGGCCGATAGGCAGGTGCAAAATGTGCCTGGCGAATTTCAGACACTGCCCAGGATCCTCTGATGATGTCAGACACCAACTGCTTGTTCATGAGTTACAGAAAGAGACGGAGGCAGGATTCAATCTCTTTCCTCAGTGAATATGCCGTATTTTTCGCTATATAGGACGCACCGGACGATAAGACGCACCCAGTTTGTGGCGGAGGAAACAAGAAGAAAAAAATTCTGAATCCCAGAAGCCAGAACAGCAAGAGGGATCTGGCTTCTGGGATAGCCTCTTGCTGTTCTGGCTTTGGGGACAGCCTGTGAAGCCTCCGCAGGGTGGGGGGGGAGGCACCCCGCTGTCCTGCGGAGGCTTTGCGCAGCCATCCCCAAGCTAGAACAGTAAGATGGAGCGCTGCGCAGCGTTCCGTCTCCCTGTTCTGGCTTTGGGCTTAGCCGCGCAGCCTGCATTCACTCCATAAGACGCCCACACATTTTCCCTTACTTTTTAGAAGGGAAAAAGTGTGTCCTATAGAGTGAAAAATACGGTATATCTGAAGGTGGCCTTCCACTCCAGTCTTCTGGCCATGGAAGAATTGAGAATCAGCGTTGGGGAAGTTGATGCCCAACTTAAAACAGTTAATTTTAAACTGTTATTTCACCAACTACCCATCTCTTGTGTTTTTGCTCTTTCCACCGGCGAACAAGGCAACACCTCTCTCAGCCGGCCTCCAGGACATTTAAATGCCACTGCAACCTTGGCCTGATGCAAAGGATCCTTATTTCATTTCTTCCCTACCTTCACAGCCCACCTTCCTTCTGGAGGTGGAGCCCAGGGAGGCACAGACCAGGGCGGGGGGGTTGGTGACCAGACACTGACCAGACTCAGACCTGCTTAGCTTCAGAGAGGTGCTGGCTCTCCCTTCAGAAAAGCAGGTGATCCTTTGACTGACCTTCATTGGAGCTTTTTATACAGAGGTGGGGGGGGGGGCAAATATCAGGGATTCGTTAGCTGTGGTACCTGCATTGCAGGGGGTTGGGCTGAATGACCTTTGAGGGTCCCTTCCACCTCTTCCGTTCCGATTCAAACATGCCACTCTCTCCCCTATTTACAGCCCCACATATATACGGTAACCCTCAAAGCCCTCTGGGGCCTTGCCTGCCCACAACCGACTTTTTTCCCTGCCCTTTGACCCTGAGGGTACCAGCCCCCTTTGACCTCCCTCCTTACCCCCCAATGCCACCCAAAGACCTGTGTCAAGCCCTCTTCACCCCTCCAAGCTCCCCTTTTCTTTGAAGTCCTTGCCCCAGGGCCCCTATCCATGCACTGGCTCCCAGTGGAGTACAGGATCAGGTTTAAGGTGCTGGTTTTAACCTTGAAAGCCCTATATGGCCTAGGACCCTCGTACCTCCGGGACCGCCTCTCCTGGAACTTAAGGTCTTCAAACAAAAGCATCTTGGAGCCACAGGGAGGTTAGGCTGGCCTCAACCAGAGCCAGGGCTTTTTCGGCCATGGCCCTGATCTGGTGGAACGCTCTGTCCCAAGAGACCAGGGCCCTGCGGGACTTGACATCTTTCTGCAGGGCCAGCAAGACAGAGCGGTTCCACCAGACCTTTGGCCAGGGCACAACCTGACCCCCTCCTTTGGTAATCCTCACAGAACTCTAGCCCAATGGTTGCCATTAATTTGATTTGAACTGATTTCATAATGAATTGATTTTAGAATGCTGTGTTACTTTTATTGTTGTTAGCGGCTCTGAGCTTGGCTTCACCTGGGGAGGGCAGGATATTAATAATCATCATCATCATCATCATCATCATCATCATCCAAGAAACCCTGCTTCCGACACCCCTTCCACTTGGCACCTCAAGAGTTGCGCCCGCGTGGCTGTCAGGCCGTCCCCAGGAACGACCCAGGGAAGGGGGCGCCCGGGAAGAGAAAGCCTTGCTGCCCAGCCAGGACAAAGACCCCCCCCCTCTCTCTTGGTGCGAGTCCTGCGTCCGCAAGAGGCAGAGGGGCAGAGATGGAGGGAGCGGACGGAGCTCCTTCCACCGAGAGCTGGAAACTCAGTTCTAGGGGGAGGCACTTGGGGGGGGGGGTTGCCTGCCAGGAGGGGGCTGGGGCGCTGCAGCCAGGCTTCCCTGTCAGGCGTCAAGAGGCGCCCCCCGCCCCTTCGACACGATTCACAGTTTACCTTGGAAACCAGGAGTGACTAAGATGCTCAGTCTTTTCAGAGGCGCTGAAGCCCTTGTCGTCTCTCTTTCAGAGCAGGTGGAACATGCAACGTTTGTTCCCCGAGGCAATTTCAGCTCCGCAAAAGCTATTCTTCTCGGGGGTTTTTTAAATAAATTTTGATTGAAGTGCTTTGCTTTCAAGCTGTGTTTGAAGTCGTGGTTCTCGCAGCAGCCGCGAACGCAGCCGGAACGGAGGCAGGAGTGGCCGCCGGCTTGGCACGGAGACGGATTAGTGCGCCCTGGATGGCACGCAACGCGGCACCGACCCACCCAGCCCCAGCAGCCCAGCTTGGGGGGCTCCTCAGATGGCGCCCCCCTTCCATAGCTGTCAACTTTTCCCATTTCTTGCGAGGAATCCTATTCGGAATAAGGGAATTTCCCCTTAAAAACGGGAAACGTTGACAGCCATGCCCTTCCCCGCCTGTTCTGGAGGGGTGAATCTTGGGCACTTGTTCGCTAAAACGCAGCAATGTAGCCCTTTCAGATCGAGCCATTAGGCGCTTTTCAAAACCACTGTCTTACTTCATCTATTTTTCTTCAGGTGACAGTCCGGGGCAGGAGGAGGACAGAGGCCCCATTAAAAAGAAAAAGGGAGAACTAGACTAAAAGGCCCCCAACACACCCGATTTGTGGAGCATAAGTTATGTTATTTATTTATATTCTTTAAATGGTTCTTGTAAGAGGATCAGGGCTACTTACTCCTGAGATGATAATAATAATAATAATAATAATAATAATATCAAAATAATATCCCCAGCCACTCTGGGCAGCTTCCTAAGAAGAAGAAGAAATGGTCTCTTATGACCAGTGCTTTTTTCTGGGGAGGGGGGGCACAGTGGTATGCATACCCCTAAACATTTTGTGAATCTTTGTACTTTTGTCCATTTACTGTATTTATTTTTCCCGGTTTGAACTATAAAATGGTGATTTTCTTGAGTCAAAATGAGAGTACCCTAAACATTTTTTACTAGGAAAAAAGCACTGCTTATGACCAGATGGAACCTGAAGCCACAGCAGAGTCTAAGTTGGGGGACCTGGTGTGTAGCCTCCAACATTTCTCTGATGCTATTCCTCTAGCAAAAGAGGTGCCAGAACTCGCTATGAACGCCTCCCTCATTCTCTTAGAGCAGGGGTAGGCAAACTAAGGCCCGGAGGCCGGATCCGGCCCAATCGCCTTCTAAATCCAGCCCACAGACGGTCCGGAAATCAGTGTTTTACATGAGTAGAATGTGTCCTTTAAAATGCATCTTTGGGTTATTTGTGGGGCATAGGAATGTGTTCATTTCCCACCAAAAAATATAGTCCGGCCCCCCACAGGGTCTGAGGGATGGTGGAAAAGGTTGCAGACCCCTGGTTTAGAGGGAGGTGCTGCAACAGAGCTCCTGTGAGCTCCAGCTAGGAAAAAAAGCCCTGGGGATGTCCTCTTCCACACCCTCCAACATTTCTCCCATCGGGGGGGGGGGGGGCAGAGACATCACCTTGCCAACAAAGGTCTGTATAGTTCAAGCTCTGGTTTTCCCAGTAGTGATGTATGGAAGTGAGAGCTGGACCATAAAGAAGGCTGATCACTGAAGAATTGATGCTTTTGAATTCTGGTGCTGGAGGAGACTCTGGAGAGTCCCATGGACTGCAAGAAGATCCAACCTCTGCATTCTGAAGGAAATCAGCCATGAGAGCTCACTGGAAGGACAGATCCTGAAGCTGAGGCTCCAAGACTTTGGCCACCTCCGGAGAAGAGAAGACTCCCTGGAAAAGACCCTGGTGTTGGGAAAGATGGAGGGCCCAAGGAGAAGGGGATGACAGAGGACGAGATGGTGGGACAGTGTTCTGGAAGCCACCAGCATGAGTTTGACCAAACTGTGGGAGGCAGTGGAAGACAGGAGGGCCTGGCGTGCTCTGGTCCAGGGGGTCACGAAGAGGCGGACACGACTAAACGACTCAACAACAAGAAAGGAAAAATGGGACAATCTGGGATCAAACCAGAAACCGGGACAGTTTCTGTAAATCGGGGGGGGGGGGGGAGGACACACCTGGGGGAGGGGTCTGCTGGTGCCCCCTGTGGCATTGCTGGGCTCCAGTTCCCATCAGCCCTAATCACTGGCCTGCTGGCGGCAGAGACTTCTGGGAGTTGGAGTCCATCAACATCTGGAAGGCCCCCTGATCCTGCCTTAGGTGGAGAAAGTAAGAACATAAGAAGAGCCTTTAGCTGGATCAGGCCAGCAGCTCATCTAGCCTGGCACCCTCTTCTCCCAGTGCCAGCCAGATGCCCTTTGTGGGAAACCAGCAAGCAGGATTCAAACACAGGACCTCTCTCTTGCTGACTCTGACTGTGGAGGGCCTTGAATTGGTCTCATTCTCTTTTAAAACCACCCAGCTTGGTGGCCATCACTGCCTCCTCCTGTGGCAAGGAGTTCCCCAGTTGAACTCTGTGCTGTGTGACGAAGGGCTTCCTTACATCTCTCCTGAATCTCCCCGCCTTCAGCTTCACTCAATATCCAAGTTCCAGCATTATGAGAGTGGAAGAAAAACATTTCTGCAGCCACTTTCTCTAGGCCAGGCCTAATTTTATATCAAGTCGCCTCTTCCTGGCCTTTTCTCTAAACCAAAAAGTCCCAAACGCTGCAGCTTTTGCTCTGTCCCCTCGGTCACTTTGAACCTTTTCCAAATCTACAATCTCCTGTTCATAGCTGTCAACTTACAGATTTGAAAATAAGGGACCAGCAGCCTCGAAAATAAGGGATCAGCAGCCAAAATAAGGGATTTTCCATACACAGGTATAAAACAAAAAAAATTCCTTCCAGTAGCACCTTAAAGACCAACTAAGTTAGTTCTTGTTATGAGCTTTCATGTGCATGCACACCAACACGGCTACCTATCTGTAACATACACAGGTATGTTCAACTTCTGAGCCCCTCCAAGCCAAAGGCAGAAAGCCCAGCCAGCAGCCAAACGAAGCCTCATCATTAAGGGACAGCAGTGGGACTGTCCCACCAAATAAGGGACACTTGACAGCTATGCTCCTGTTTGAGGTGAGGTGACCAGAACGGCACACAGTGTTTTCCAAATGTCCTTGCACCTGGAGAGCTGGAGGAGACAGAATACGGACCACCAGCAGCCGCCCCCCCCCTGCATGCCCAAATCGCAGAGGAGGAGGCAGGGGCCAGACTGTTCCCTGAACTAATTTTATTTTCCACATTGAGCAGGACGAGACAAGGCAGACTGGAGGGTTTCCCCCTTTCACAGTGACTCTGCCCACTGCAGCCATCAGCTCCCAGACAAGGCAGTTGTGGGGGGAGAGGAAGGGGCACACGAGAGCCTTGGCCAAGCACTGGGGGCAGGGGGCTGAGGACATCCAGGCTGGGGGGCCCCTGCTGAAAAGCATTTCGAGAGGGGAGAGAGGCTGCGGGGGCTCCCTCTCAGCTGCGGCTCCAGTCTGTGGGGTCAAAGGAAGGGTCTTCCTGCCCTCCCCCCTCTGCGGTGCCGGGAGCTTAGAAGTCTTCGTCCCAGCCAGAAAACTCCTCTTCGGGCTGCTGCTGCCGGGAGACGGAGAAGCGCTTGAAGTTGACGTAGGGGGAGCCCTGGAGGAGGAGGAGGGGAAAGTAGGCAGTCGTGAGGGGGGGGCGGCAACTGGAGGGGAGTCCTTGCTGCCGCAAAAAAGCCCCTCGCCCCCACCCAATACCTGCTTGAGCAGAACGGTGGTGGGGGCCTCGATCTGACGCAGAGCCAGCTTTTTCCAGGAGAGGGAGCTGAACCACCTGCGGCAGGAAGGCAAGGCAAGGGTCAGCGGGTTGGAAGATTCAGATCAATGAAAATCCTTCTTCACCCAACACATAGTCAAAACTGGACCAATGGTCTGTTAAGTCTACAGTGGGCGCTCGGGTTGCGAACGTGATCTGTGCGGGATGCACACTCGCAACCCGCAGTGTTCGCAACCCACAGTGGCGCATCTGCGCACAAGCGGGTTGAGATTTGGCACATCTGCACACGCGTGGGTTGCGATTCAGCACTTCTGTGCTTGCACAAAGCACGATTTAGCGCTTCTGCACATGGTTGACTGCTGTTTTGGCGGGTCTGTAACCCAAAAAAACTCAACTTGAAGCACCTGTAACCCAAGGTATGACTGTAATTGTTTAATTGTTCATTGAAATGGAAAAATAACTCTGTATGTGTATGGTGGTACCTTGGTAGTCAAACGGCTTGGCTCCCAAACAAATCGGCTCCCAAATGTTCCGGTTTACGAACGTTTTTCAGAAGCCAAACGTCCAACGCTGCTTCTGCGGCTTCCGATAGAGTGCAGGAAGTTCCTGCAGCCAATCAGAAGCTGCGCCTTGGTTTTCGAACGGTTTCGGGAGTCGAATAGACTCCTGGAATGGATTAAGTTTGAGAACCAAGGTGACCATCTTCCTGCTAAAAACATAGCCTGGTATGGAAAGTTCCATGGAGCTGAACTAAACCTCTCAGAGTGCCTAACAAGTTCTCATCAGGTGAGAATGCATCTCTGCTAGCTCTCAGGAGGTGTTTAACTTAGGTCACATGAAGCATTCAGTTACAAATCTCCCTTTTGGGTGTGTTAGTCTTTGTTCTGAAAGCAGCTAAGGATCCTCTCTGTTTAGGGACACAGCCTCCAGCTAATGCAGACTGGGTTTGGAGAGGCGGAGCTTCAATTTCAGCTCTGGAGGAAGATATTTCATATTTCTAAGATGTTCTATCTGTGCTAGGATCAGCACACGATATTATGTGACTATCCGGATGTAACGTTATTGATTTAAGTTTGATTTGCTGCAAGTTCTGTTAGTAAAGCTTTTGAACCATATTTTTCACCCGGACAATTTTTATTTCAAGAACAGTCAGTTTTGATTCATCCTATGGCTTCCAAATGTGCAAGATCAACAACCACAATACGGTCTGACTCAGCATAAGGCAGCTTCCTATGTCCCCGCCCCTCGCCCTGGGGCTGGCCGGGGCTGATGGGAGTTGTAGTTCAAAACAGCTGGAAGGCACCAGGTGCAGGAAGGCCAAAGGAGGAAAGAGAAACCCTCGGCCTCTCCTGCGCCTCCTGCTGGCAGAGACAGGCACTGCAGCTTCTGCCCTGTGGACTCACCTGTGCTTACGGATGCCACGGATGCCGCTGCTGGTATTGCCCAGGCGCTGCCCTGGCCGGCGCCTGCCATAAAAACCGGGGGGGGGGGGAGGGAGAGAAGAAGAAGAGGTTCAGCTTCATTCCTTTGCACATGACGCCTGCACTTTCCACGTACTAAGAGGGGAGGCCCCCCTGCAGCTGGTGGGGAGACACACCTGCACAGCTTGGCCACCAGGGAGCAGGCAGACTCACTCACAAACACCGGGAAGGAGAAGATGCCGTCCATGATCTTGCTGTAGATCTTCTGAGGCTCAGCGCTGTGGAAGGGGGGCCTTGGGGTTGGGGAGACAAGGGAAGCCGGCGTGAATTTTCTTCTATCAATGACACTGTTGCAGAATCTAAGGGGGCTTTTACTTGGGCAGGAGCCTCTGGGAACCCCTAAAAGCAGAGTCCAGGGGCAGCGGCGGAGCAAGACTCTCCATGGGGCCTCTGAGGAGTCTGCCTGCCCCCTCCCTCTCAGCTGCCCTACAGCTGTTGGGGAGGCAGCGGGCCAACTGTGTGGGGAGTGCGGAGCCTGCAAGCACCACAACCACTGTGTCTCTCCCAGGACAGATGCATGCAGGCCCCGCGGTGTGCTGCAGGCCCCGCGGTGAGTGCCGCCTGGCATTCTGCCACCCCCCTCAGTGGTGACACCCAGGGCGGACTGCCCCCACCGCACCCCCTTTCTCCACCCCTGTCCAGGGGTCTACAAGCCACAGTGAGGCAGGCATTCTCTCACCTTCTCTACGCTTCACACATGCAGAGAAATTAAGTCACTTTCCCAGAGAAGGAAGCCTGCCTGACCAGAGCTGGGTGCCTGGTTCTGAGAGAAGATCAGGGTGACTCCTCTCTCTCTAGCTCAAGGCCAAGAGTTTGTCCTTTGCAAACTTTCTCGGCTCATCCTTAACACAGTTCTCAGAAGGAGATTCTCCAAATCCCTGTTTTCACGTTTCTTCCTATCTAGGTTACCTATCTGTGTATGTAGAGGGTTGGCCTTCCCCATTTCACGGCTTTGGTCAAGCCCATGGGTAGGCAACTAAGCCCCAGGGGCTGGATCTGGCCCAATCACCAGGAATGGTCCAGGAATCAGCGTCTTTTTACATAAGTAGAATGTGTCCTTTTATTTAAAATTCATCTCTGGGTTATTTGTGGGGCATAGGAATTTGTTCATTATTCCCCCCCCCCAAAAAAAATAGTCCGGCCCCCCATAAGGTCTGAGGGACAGTGAACCGGCCCCCTGCTGAAAACATTTGCTGACCCCTAGTCAAAACTGAGGTGGGTGGGTTCTAGCAAGATCTCACAAGATTTCAAGGAGATCTTGTGAGATTTTGGCGAGATCCTGCGGAGTGCACAAGATCGAGCAATCTTGCTAGGAGCCGTTCTCGCAGTGGGGCTGCCCTTGGGGTTGCTGCCTCTTGGGGTTCCCCACCTGCAGTGGCTGCCTCAGCCTGCCCCATGGAGGGGGGGTCAGCCCTGAATATGCTGATGCACCAAAAAGCCAGGAGGTGATGCTGAGCGCCTCTGTGGTCCCCAAAGCCACTCCCTGACCCCCCAAGGATTCCCCTTCCTTGCAACCAGCTCCCATCCCTCCCCCAAATCACAAGAGATCCCTCTGCACCGACTAGAAGGAGCTGAGTGAGAGGGTGCTGTGGCCTTCCTTGAGGCAATCTGGGGTGCCCCCCTTGCAGCACTGTAGCCCCTTCCCCTGCTGGGCTCAGCTGGCAGCTCTGGCACCCCCAAACTTTAGGGTGCTTTGTCCTTCCTCTGTTTTCTCCCCACCGCCCCGCCCCACAGCTGCTGCTGGAAGTGAGGAGAACACAGCACAAGGGGCCCCCATAATCTTGTGCATATGGGGGGGTCCATGTCTCACCGCCCGACAAGCATCTCAAAGATGAGGACGCCCAGGGTCCAAAAGTCCACGGCAAAATCGTGCCCCTCATGGCGGAGGATCTCGGGAGCCAGGTACTCAGGGGTCCCGCAGAAGGAGTAGGTCTTCTCCCCCCGCTTCAGCGCCTTGGCAAAGCCAAAGTCCACCTGCAGAGACACAGGGGGTGAAGAAGAAACTGGCTGGATCAGGCCCAGGAGTCCAGCATCCTGGTCTCACAGTTGCTGACCAGATACCCCAATGGGAAACCCGCACACACTCTCCTGTTGTGTCCCCCACTGTCTGGCATCCAGCGGTAGACTGCACCTGTGTATGGAGGTTCTGCTATCGCAGTAGTTGTCCTGATGGATCATGCCAATGATCCTTTCTCTCAGTGACCGACGAGGGGCCCCAATGGGACACCAATAATGCACAGAGAGAGAGTTATGCTGACACACACACCCCGTCGCCGTCCGGACTGAAGGAATGGGTTTCTGTGCAGTCAGTTTAAAACTGACTTGAACCCCCCTTTTCTTCTTAGCATTCCTAAAATGCATAAACTTGAGCTCTTGAGCCAAAACCCAGCTGTATAAACAAGTGCTCAGAGCCCTCTCCTTTATCAGTTTGTGACGGCAGGGATGGCCTTGACTGTACCAGTAGAACAGAGAAGACACGTCTGTGCCTTATCTTACGTCCTGACCACAAAGACGCACAGACCCAGTCTGGGAACAGCGCCAGAGTGTGTCCTTGGAGATGGTGACCTCTTGCTCCAAGATAAGAGTAGGAAGAGAAAGATCCTTTTATGGTCAGAAGTACAGGAAGGAATACCCCTTTATGGTTAAGAATACCAGAGCAGGAACATATGTGATGTCAACCTGCATACATAGCCTGACGTGGTTGGATTCCTGGGGAAGGAGGGAGAGGGTGCCTGGAGGATATATATACTCCATGAAACTTCTCATTTCTTTGGACTTGCTGTGCACTGACCACGCAAGTGTATTCTGCTATCCGGAGAGCAGAAATAAAGAACTCTTTCTCTGAACCAAACCTCGGTGTCAATTGACCTCCTTCCTCCCGTCCGGGAGCAACGCAGAGCCCACCAATCGCTAAAGTCTAATAAGGCTACAGGACCTTTTACTTGAAGACGGTTGGACTTATTTCCAAATAAATGTGCAGAAGGATGTACTGTTACTGGGTAATGTCAAAACCAATTTTATTGGAGCTGAAGCTGCCCACTCGGCCAGACAGGTGTATCCTCAACTGACAGGTGTGTCCACACACAGGTGTGGGGGGGAAACGGCAAGCTGTGAGGTCAGCTTTGCATACATGAATGGAGGTGCCACATTTGACCTCATCAGTTCCCACAGGTAAGGAGGACACAGCGACCATTAACTGTGGCTAATGCCACCACCCTTCCATTGCCAAGCGAGTTGGGCATCTCTGCCCCTGCCCTTTCTCTCCGCTGGCATCAATGCCGCACTTCCCAAGTGAGCGCTCTACCCCGTGGAGGGTGGTGGCGTTACCTGTGGGGACCAAAAAGGGGGCAGGGGGCTGTGGCAGGTGTAAATGACTATCAGGCATTGGAAAAGCTGGTATCACTGGATCAAGATAATCAGTTAAACTAAATAGTTTTAATTGGATTTTTGAATAAAGGTGGGATTCATTGTTAGTGTTTTGAATTTTGCTGCACTCTTATTTTCCTTAATGGGTCATGCAAACCCACTACCTGTATTCTAAATCACAGAACTGTAGAGTTGAATGGGACCTCAAGGGTCATCTAGCCCAACCCCTTGCAATACAGGAACCTCAACACTTTTTAGAGGGGAGGGGGCACTGAAGCCAAGTGGGTGGGGGCCTGAAAAAGTTTGGGAGTCACTGATCTAGAGGGCATTTTCTTCCTGCAGAGCTTCATCTGAACGAGATCTCAGGACCAGGGCCATTTTTTCACATGGAACATTTGACTGGTGAAAAGCACCTCTGAGCACATGCAGAGTGTGCTCCCCTTTGCCATCGCCAATGGCCCATCCCTCCACCCTCAGAGGTCGGGGGGGCTTGTTCTGAGGTGCCCACCTGTCCAGGAACCCCTCTGTGCCACCCTCCCCTCCCCTCCCCCTCTGTTACCAGCTTGACGTAGCCCTTTGCGTCCAGCATCAAGTTCTCTGGCTTCAGGTCGCGATACACGACCCCCTGGGCATGCAGGTAGTCCAGGGCCTCGACCACGCAGGCGGAGCAGAAGACGGCCACCGGCTCCGAGAAGCAGCGGCTGGAGGGGCGAGAGGAGGCGGAGCCACGCTCAGAGGCAGGACAGCGGCTTGCCATGCAGAGGGCCTCAGGCGCCGTCCCCAGAGGCCCTGGGCAGGGCTGGGGTCCCGGGAAGGCCACCGCTGCCAGACCGTGAAGGCAATACTGAGCTTGGTGGAAGTAAGGCAGCTTTCTTGTTCCTGCTTAAACCAACCCTTTAATTCAGAACGAGGAGGACTAGAATCTTGATTTGCCTTTAGCTGAACAAGCCAGCAACAGGGCAGCTGCTTTAGCATGCAGAAGGTCTGCAGCTGCAGGCAGGGCTGGGAAAGGCTCTTGGAGTGAAGCTGCTGCAGATACTGAACTGGAGAGTCTCGTAGAATTGTAGGGATGGGAGGTACCCAAAGGTCATCTATGCCAACCCCCTGAAATGCAAAGGGTCTCCAATGGTGAAAGGTTGGTTCTTAGGATCAGGCATGATCAGTGTGGGATGTGATCCACTGGGAGCAGCCAAGTACAACATTCTGTGTAATGCTAGAGAAGACATGCGAGGGAATGTTTGGTCCAGCCAGTCAAAACTTCCTGTTCCTCCCGGCTGGAGCATCCTTCCTTTGCATGCTGGTGCTGACCTTGAAAGCCCTAAACGGCCTCCGTCCAGGATACCCGAAGGAGCGTCTCCACCCCCATCGTTCTGCCTGGACACTGAGGTCCAGCGCCAAGGGCCTTCTGGTGGTTCCCTCCCTGCGAGAAGCCAAGTTACAGGGAACCAGGCAGAGGGCCTTCTCGGTGGTGGCACCTGCCCTGTGGAACGCCCTCCCACCAGATGTCAAAGAGAAAAATAACTACCAAACTTTTAGAAGACATCTGAAGGCAGCCCTGTTTAGGGAAGCTTTTACTGTTTGATGTATTAATGTATTTTAATATTTGGTTGGAAGCCGCCCAGAGTGGCTGGGGAAGCCCAGCCGGATGGGTGGGGTATAAATAATAAATTATTATTATTATTATTATTATTATTATTATCATCATCATCATCATCATCATCATCATCATCATCATTATTAAAGGTGGGCGTGACCTAACCTGTCCAGGTAACAAAAGGACAAGTCACACAGCTCTCTCACTCTTTTCCTTCTTTTCCATCTTCCTTTCATTGGATGAACTGCTCGCTGCCAGCCAAGCAATCCCTCAGATCATCTCCCTTATGGGGTAAACCTGTTTTTATATGTTTGTAACTCTAAGCCCAAAGGCTGCCCTCAGGGATCTCACTGTGCTCTGCCTGATTGTGAGTAAACTATCTTTTTATTGCTTACGAATAAGATTGTGGCGTCTTTATTCTTTTAAGAGGGATTCAAAGGGAACTTACCAGGAACGTACAGTTCAATCTGAGGCAGACTGTATACTAGTGAGAGGCTCACACGAGCCTGCAACCAGCTATCTGCTGTGCATGTAGAAAGGGGAATGTAACTCTGCTACATAAAGAAACTTGCTAGCACAGGTTTGGAAGGATATAAATAAAGAATATATCCTCTCCTGCCACCCTGAACATTCCCACAATCAGGAGAGGTTAATAACCGTGAGCTCCATTATTGGGGCCACCAGGACTCCCTGCAAGGATGCTTTTGCTCTCCTCCCCAAACCCCTGCAAGAAACTCCCAGGGTTAAATCCAGCACTGTAATGCAGCCCCAGGGCCCCTCCTGCCAATGGGGATAGCTTGGGCTTGGGGGCGTGGCCTTCTCCCCTGGGGGCGGGGCTTCTAGTGGCCAGGAGGTGGGGCTACTGCCCAGGGCCCCACTCTGCCCTTCTATGGTTCCATTCTATGATGTGTCCCAAGCAGCCTCCTTTCCGGATCACAGCCCCCACCCGCCCGTTGGCATGGCCTGCCCCACATCCCTGCCCCTCCCTCTACCCCCACTTACGCCTCCCGCAGCTTGGCCCACAACTCGCCCCCCTGGCAGAACTCCAGCAGCAGGTAGACATGGCGACTGTCCCGGAAGGTGGCAAAGAGCCTGCAGGGGAGAGAAAAAAGGCAACCACGGGGCAAATGAAATACCATGAAAATCCCTGAAACGAGAAGTAATCGACTAGAAATATTACCTTGTGGAAATAAACTAAATAATAAGGAAAATCAAAAAGCTGGAGGAAAAAATTAGAAAAACCTAGAATTGAACAAAGCCTTAATGGGATGCCGGCTACAAACCTCGTTCCACTGAACTATTCAGTTTCCTCAGAAGGAAAGAGAAAAATCATAAACTTTAAATGACCAAAATTCAAGAAAAGGGTAGAACCCCCCCCCCCAAATTCTGAAGTATTATAATCCTAGCTCGACCGAGGTGAAGCAAAGCGCAGTAATAAAGGATTGAGGACTCAAAAGTACAAAGACTGAATTAACAAAAAAGGTTTGAAAATCTAAATGTCAAGTTTTAAACAAAGCCCAGCTTGAAGAAAGCAAAGCGCAGTAATAAAGGGGTTGAGGACTCAGCTGTGAAAATTCTAGTGCTGCCCCAGGAACCGGCAGATATAAAACACAATAAAACAGCAAAAGCTTCCCTAGACAGGGCTGCCACTTAAACGTCATACAGTTATTCATCTCCTTGACGTCATTTGATGGGAGGACCTCCTTGGGCCTGATCCAGCAGCCAGGCCCTTCCTGTGTTCCTGTGGAACCTCCAGCTCCAGGGACAGTCTACCTGGAGTCCAAGGTCCTTAGGGGTATTTGGCCACTGCGAGAACAGGAGGCTGGGCTGCTGCCGCTGCAGGGATTGCCTGACGTCCATCTCTGTGGACTCCGGGCCCCAGACCCCCACCCCTTGCCCCCCACTGGAGACGGGGAGTGGGAAGAGGAAGGCGCCAGCACCTGACAATGAAGGGGCAGCGGCTCTGCCGGAGGACCTTCTTCTCCATCAGGACGTGCTCCTGCTGCCGCTTCTGCACCACGTGGTCCTTCCGCAGGCGCTTGAGGGCAAAGAAGAGCTCCTGGCCCTCCTCCACGCGACAGACCTGCGAGGTAGGCAGGGAGGGGAGAGAGGGAGAAGTGGGGGGCCGCTGGCACAGCGCAGGCCGAGAAGGCTCCGTCAGCAGAGCGCGAGACTCTTAAATCCAGGGTTCAAGCCCCACGGAGGGCAAAAGATCCCTGCATTGGACCAGACTGCCCTCGTGGGGTCATCCAGAACTTTACAATTGTAGCATCCCATTGATCCCATGCTGGTGAGGCTCACTGACCTCCCGGAAAAGCAAAAAAATGACCTTTTCCTGTTAGGCAAAGATCATAAGACGACCCAGATGGTCGCCAGATTCTGTGTAGGCACAGGCCATCCCCTGACGCAAACTAGTTCGTTAAGAAAATCCCCAAACTCGGTTCCATGAATGACTCTGGGTCATCTCTCTGCGGTAGCTTATCTTAAAGTTTTAAGTGTCTATACGCTTATCACATTTATAAATTTTAAATTTATTGTTGTACATTGTTTTAAATGTTTGTTTTCCTTCTGGGATTGGACCCCCAAGTGTGTTTTATAAGCTGGTCTCCGACCGTAATAAATTATCACAAAATTATAGGATTCTTCAAGCCTTGTTGGAAGATTCAGGATAGATGAAAGGAAGTCCTTCTTTACACTGTGCATAGTCGAACTATGGAACTCCCCGCTGCATGAGGAAGGGAGGACCAGCAACATGGATGGCTTGGGAGGAGGATGGGATAAATTCATAGAGGAAGAGAGGACTATGGATGGCCGGTAGCCAGGAGGCAGACATGCTTCTGAATTTCAGCTGCTGGAAACCCCAGGGGGGCAGGGCTGCTCTTGAACCCGGGTCCTGCCGACAGGCCAGGTCAACCCCTGTGAGAACAGGATGCTGGACCAGATGGGCCACTGGCCGGATCCAACAAGCCTTTCTTAGGCTCTTTCTCTTGTCCCCACCCTGGTGGTGGCACAGCCAGACCCCAGCAAGGCACTGGAGGTGGCATCGCTCAGGGTGGGCATTTGATGGAAGGATAAAGGAAGGATCCGTCCAGAGCAGAACCAAAGATCTGTAGAGTTGGAAGGACCCTGGGGGTCATCCAGTCCAATAAGCAGGAGTCACAGCTGGAGAACCGCTGGCCAGATGGCCACCCAACCTCTGCTGGACCCCCTCCAAGGAAGGGGGACACCTCCCAAGTGAGCCCATTCCGCCCTTTGTATATAATTCTCTTTTACAATTTAGAATACTCACTTTTACGTCCTTAAGATATCAGTGACTTCCCTTCTTCTCTTTCTGTGGTTCATTTTACATATAATAAATCTCTGCATATCTTACATAAACTATACCGTTCACTATTCCATTATTGCACCCATCAAAACTTACATATGCTGTTAAATTTATCTTAATGCTGTCAATCTTTTCAGCTATATTATTTCCTATATAGTACATTCAAAAACGTTTTCCAATCTTCTCTGAACGTTATGTTCTTCTTGTTCTCTTACTCTATATGTTAAGCCTGCAAGATGCACATATTCCATCAGTTTAAGCTGCCATTCGTCTTTAATTGGGGCCTCACTCATTCTCCATTTCTGGGCTACAAAACACGGGCCACAGTAGTAGCAGACATAAACAATTTCAGTCTGAATTATCCCCCACATAAAAGACTCATTTTTTTGGAAGGAACTACGTTTAAACATTTCTTTTCAATTCATTCGATTCAATTGATCATTTCTCAGTACACTTTTATCCGCATTCCTCCTCCAGACCGTACCAGCTCCACGGTGCCAAAGCCCCCAGTGCCCAAGATGACTGGTTTCCCTCGCTGATCCCCATCTTCGTAGAAAACAGGTAGGAGGTCCTGGAGCTGCAGGGGGTTCTGCGCTCCCTCTAGGAAGGACCCCCTGGGGAGAGAGAGAGAGAGAGAGAGAGAGAGAGAGAGAGAGAGAGAGAGACTGGGTGCCCAGCAGCCATGAAATCTTGCTGGAGGCTTTCCCTCCCCGGGGGGTGAAGATTCAGGTCCCTCTTCTGCATGGAAAATGAGGAGGTCCCTCGCTCTCCTTGCCACACCATGGCTAGCTGGAACACAGCTGCCTTCTTTGGGCTATGCGTATGCCCCTGACGCCCAGCCCCTGGGAAGGGCAGCTGCCAGTGCCCCTGCTTGAGGGCCCGTCGCTGGCCCCTTGCCAAGCCCCTCCCCACATCTGCCGCCAGCCCTGCAGTGGCGCCCCAGAGTCAGAAGAGACACAGGAACAGAGACAGCTCGGCGGAGCCAGGTCCCTCGAGCGCAATAGTGCTGACACCGGCTGGCAGCAACGCCATGCCAGGGCTTCAAGGTGTCTGTCCGCCCGGCCCGACCCGCAGATGCCAAGCTTGGCTGGAGGTCAGGATGAAAAACAGCTGCTCTGTTGCTTCCTTGGGTCTCCAGCAAGGGATCCCACCTTGCTGTGGGGGGGGGGGTCTTTCCAAAACAGGCAACCCCAGAGGGCTGATCACTAGCCAGGCAAGGCGAGGCACCTGCCCAGACTCAGGAATGCAGGGAGAAAGTGGCCAGGCAGGGGGAAGGCTGCCCTGGCGCTGCCCACCTGGACAGAGGGCAAAGGGCCTGGCTGCTGCCAGGTAGAGTTGGAAGGGGTCCAAGGGGTCAATCTAGTCCAAAATGTGGGCTTCTTTCTTTCTCCACACCTGGGCTCCCTGGACCCCCACAGGGGCCCCCACCAGCCCTGATGCCCCCACCCAAACCGCAGGAGTTTGAGCACTGACCGTCTGGGCTCAGAGAAGGGGGGAGCCTCCTGCGCCGCCGTTTCCCTGCGGGGAGGGGGAAGAAAAGGCAAAATCAGCAAAGTGAAAGTTCCCTTCCCATCCTTCCCAGATCTTCCCAAACATGCACCCCAAACACCCCCAGGGCCAAAGGAGCCCCCCCATCTCAAACCCCCCTTCCTAACTATTGGCGACTCTCTTCCCCCAGCCTCTTCCCGGGTCAAACGAGTCGTCGTCGTCCTCTAGGGCTCCCAAGAGCCCGCTCTGTCCCCAAGGGGGTGAATGAGTACACAGGCAAAGTGCAGAAATTGGGTCACAGAATCATAGGAATGCAGAGCTCGAAGGGACCTCGGGGGGTCATCTAGTCCAGCCCCCTGCAATGCAGGAATCTTTTGCCCAAGGTGGGGCCCAAACCCTGAGATTAAGAGTCTCGTGCTCTGCCGACTGAGGGTCACTTAAGCAGTTCTCAGACGGAGACTTGAAGCCAACTCTACCTCTTGGCAACATTCACCAAAGGCACTGAGCCCATTCGTCTTGGCAGCGTGGTGTAGCGGTTAGAGCGCCAGACTAGAAGCTGGGAGAAACCAGGGTTCAAATCCCTGTGAAGCTCGCTGGGGGCGACTTGGGCCAGTCGCTGCCTCTCTCAGCCTAACCTCCCTCACAGGGTCCTTGTGGGGATAAAATGAGGAAGGGGAGAGCCATGCGTGGCTCCTTGGAGGAGAAATTGGGATAGGAATGAGTTGCTCTGGGACGCCACCACAGCTCAAGGGCCTCGGGTGAACCCTTGGTTTAAGCAAGGAAAAGGAAGGACCTTGATGGGACCCCGCAGGCAGAGCCCACCCAATTCCGCAGGGCAGGAGGAACCCCCATCCCAGGTCCCAACCTGAAGGACGGGGCAGCCGGAAAGGGGTCAGAGGCCCCAATCACCCCCTTGCAAGGTGTCGGAAGACCCTGAATGCAGACCTCACAACCCTGGGACTCAGTATCCACCGTCTGAGAGAGTTCAACAGCCCAAGCCCCATTCCCATCCACCTGACATAGTTGTAGTAGATTCCGCAACAACCAGGGAACGTGGCGATGGGCCTCCGAGGAGACATGGCAACTTGTGGAACGAAGCCTTTGTTTGAGAACCACATTGGTTTGGAGATTCAACGCAATTAAACAGACATTTGGTGCATCTGCTGGGAGTGGGTGGGATTGCCGAATATTGATTGTTGCTTCTTGTATAAATAAGGGAAAACAATAAAATATGTTTTGGGGGGGAGAACGAAGAGCATGCAGTCTGCTGGAGGAGAGGGACGGGGAGCCACATCTTTCTGTCTCTCAAGCTCCCTTATTATTTTGCCTATTGAATGCTGGAAGTTGCTTATGTAACCTTGGTATATTTCTGAAACATGTTTTTTAGTATGCTATTGCATTTGCCATTGTGTTGTTTTGCTGTGTTATTACGAAATGGCTTCTTGCACGGTTTGGTTGTGTTCCTGATTCGCACTTTGAGCATGATTTTCAGCATCAAAGAAAATGAATGAATGACAAAGGAAGGAAGGAAGGAAGGAAGGAAGGAAGGAAGGAAGGAAGGAAGGAAGGAAGGAACTGGGGCCAGAATCTCCTCCTGCAAAGTCTTGCTGAACCCCAAAGATGGGTTGTGTATGCCTGCAGCTAATACACACCGAGGGCCAGGGAACCCCAGATTTGGGTGGGGAGTGGTCTTGATACGGAGAGAGGAAGGAGGACAGAAAGGCAACTCCTTCCACATGGAAGCCCCTTTAAAGGGGAGCCATATACTTACGTCTCTTGGCTGCACATTGGGCTCAGTTCCTGAAAGTCCCTGTGGGAAAAGGCAGGAGAGAGGGGAGATGTCAGTTTGAGATCCCACTTGGAGGCCCACCTGGGCTCAGGTGTAGACCTGCACCAGGAAGGCCAAAGGGGGCGCTGGATCTCAGCTCCTTCCTGGCAGTCAGGGTTGAAGGCAAGCGCTGATTTGGGAGTCCAGAGACCTTTGACCTTCAGTTTCCTGAATGAGTTTCAAACACCCATCCATGCAAATAGCTGAGAACTGCGCCATTTGGGGAACTGCTATAAGCTCAGTGGCTCCCCAATGCTTTCAAACCCCGTCCCCTTGGCTCCATGAACTCATCCCCAGTGCCCCCGACCCTATTAAAAAGCATTATTCAGAAGAACAGCAGTTTGCACGGCCCACTAAGGAAGGTTCATAGCACAGCAGAATTCAAAGCAGTAACAATTAATTGCGCATTTATCGAAATCCCAATTAAAAGTACTTAGTTTAACTCGACAAAACAGATGAACTCAGTTCCGTGATACCAGTTTTGCAAAGCCTGGTACTCAGTTAAACCTCCAGCGCCCGCCTGCTCCCCCCTTCCCTCCTAGCAGCCCTCAGTGAATCCCCAGGGCGTGATACCATCCACTCTGGTGCACATGGATGGGGGACCCTCCTGAAATGTGAGGATGACCCAAGCAGCCCCCTCAGCCCCTCCCCTCAACCGGATCCTGGCTTACTCCTTGGCAATGGCAATGCAGGTGACCTCCTCCTGGGCCCGGCAGCTGGCTGTCCGGCGGATGTTGCTGCAAGTGAGGAGAAGAAGCAGAGAAGGGAGAGAAAAAGAGAAGAATTAAGTCTACACCAGGGATATTTTTAGGGGGTGTGTGCTGTGGGTTAAACCACAGAGCCTAGGACTTGCCGATCAGAAGGTCGGCGGTTCGAATCCCCGCAACGGGGTGAGCTCCCGTTGCTCGGTCCCTGCTCCTGCCAACCTAGCAGTTCAAAAGCATAATAGTGCAAGTAGATAAATAGGTACCGCTCCGGTGGGAAGGTAAACGACATTTCCGTGCGCTGCTCTGGTTCGCCAGAAGCGGCTTAGTCCTGCTGGCCACATGACCCGGAAGCTGTATGCTGGCTGCCTCGGCCAATAAAGCGAGATGAGCGCCGCAACCCCAGAGTTGGGCATGACTGGACCTAATGGTCAGACGTCCCTTTACCTTTACCTGTGGCTCTATTCACAACTGCCTGCCAGGAAGGGGGGTCCTCTCCAAAACAGAGGGCCACCAACCCCCCTGCTTGACCGATTACTACGAAGGTTTTCAACCTTTTTGGGTCTACGGCTGCCTTGACCAACTATGTTCTTTCTGAGGCACCCCTGGGTTGCGCCACCCCTTGCCTGCAGAGCTGGCAGCCTCTCACCCTTTTTCAAACACCCTCCCTTGTGGGGTGTTCCCTCTCCTTGGGAGTTCTCTGGGCAGCTACCACCCCTGGTCTCTGAGCTGCGCCCCCTGCCCCAAAGAGAGGTGCCACACAGGGACCTGGGAAGCACCCCCCTGGCCAGCCCCAGAGGCACCCTTTGCAAACAGCTGAGCAAGCCTTTGGGAGGCAGAGATGGAAGAAGGCATCAGAGGAGAGAGGGAAGGGAAGAGGGACAGCGTGTGGGGGTGCAAATATTCAGAGTGTGGGGGTCAGGTGGGATTGGTATGAGGAATTATGAAATATCTAACAAGCCATTGTGTCCGCCGTGAAAGCATGGCGTTGACTGGGTTTCATTCATTGAGAGTGGTTTCTGATCAAATCCCACAAGCCTCTCCACCTCTGCCATTTGCTTTCTCTACGCCTGACAGGCACGTCTAAGCATTCTGGAACACAGACCAGTTGCCGGCTGCTGCATCAGGCATCCTGGGCCATAAAGCCTAGAAGGTAGCTTGGATGTAGTTTGTTAATCTTTAGATAGATCTTAAGGGCCAGGAAGAGAGTTCGCAAGGAGGTGGTAAATACTGCCATTCTGCCTCTCCTGTTTACTCCTAAAAGCTTTCCTCCTTGATTCCTCTTTTATTTACTCTGAACTACATATGCATGCTCAAGTAGGAAATAGTTTCTTTGTAGTTAACAGGATTTCTTCTGATCTGACTTTGTCCCACGTGGGGTTTTTTGAAATGCTCAGAGGAAATCTGATTGGTTCTTACGAACACTGTGTAAAAAGTTCTTTTGTGAATAAAACGACCTGGGCCAAGGAGAGGAATTATTATTGGCACTCCAAACTTCGTGTATTTTATTAATCAGAGTCCAATCCTTCCTTGCTTTGGGAACGCTACAACAGAGGCCAGAGTATATTTCACCAGGGTTGCCTGCAGCACCCCTGACCATCATTTAGGGCACCCCAGGATGCCAAGAAGGCACACGGGTTGAAAACCACTGGCTTACCGGATGAGGGACAGCTCCCCAAAGTGGTCCCCGGCCTTCAGGACTCGGATGTGCTCCTCTTTCCCCTCCATGCTCCTTGTCACCTCCACCTGCGGATCCCAGAGAAGGCATGAAGCAGACTAAGCAGGTGTGTGGCTGGCCTCCCCAGCTCCCTGCTGCCCCATGGCCAGGGAGGGGGGCAGTCCTCTCCCCACCTGTCAGGTGGCCCTGGCATGGATGTGGCTGGCCAGGGACTTCCCTGGAGGTCACTGCAGGAGGCCTGCTTATCCTGCTGCTCTTGGAAGGAACCCGAGGGTCATCCAGTCCAGCCCCCGAAATGGAGAGAGACTCTCGACCCTGCCAGAGCACACATGCAAGAGCCCAGCTGGGGCAGAGGGTGGGGGGAAGGTTCTGGGGCTCTTGAGAGGCACACCCTCAGCCCCACACATGTGGAAGGCTGGCAGTGAAGTTGTGGGGGGACGACACTGGGCATTGTCTCTTCAAAAAACTCTATGGTGGAGCGGGGGGGGGGGGGAGGGGAAGGATGACCTGGGACCCACCTGTCCACTGAGAATGAAGAAAAAGGTCCTCCCCTCGTCTCCTTCCTGGATGATCATTTCATCCTGGGCGAAGGTGCGCTGGAGGGGGCAGAGAAAGGGATGCTGCAACTGGGCACCAGTTTACCCACAAAGTCGCCTCGCCCCACTTGTGAGCCCCACTTGGCCGCTTTGATCGGCGGCAATGGAGCTGCCACAGAATACCCATTCCACCTTCATAAGAACCTGCAGAACCCCCTGCCCCTTGACGCTAAACATATGCTTTCACTTACAGATAGGTAGCCGTGTTGGTCTGCCATAGTCAAAACAAAAAAAATTCCTTCCAGTAGCACCTTAAAGACCAACTAAGTTAGTTCTTGGTATGAGCTTTCGTGTGCATGCACACTTCTTCAGATACACTGAAACAGAAGTTTCCAGACCCTTCTATATAGTGAGAAGGTGGGGAGGGGTATTACTCAGAAGGGTGGTGGGAATGGGTGATTGACAGATAGCTCTGATGAGCCTGTTGACGACTCTTAACGACTGCAATAGGTCTTACCGGAAAAAGCAAGGGGTGCTACTGGAAGGAATATGCTTTCACTGTACTCCTTTTGGCGCCTGACATTCTTGATTAGACTTACCCACCCAGATGCAAGATCAAAATAAAGAAAAAAAATAGAACAAATCAATAACTCCCGGTCCCCCCCCCCCACACTTTAAAAAGGATATAGGATGTCAACCAGCCCAAGGCCTGGTTGAAGAGGGACGGTTTTGCCTGGTGCCTGTATAATGAAGGTGCCAAGCGAGCTTCCCTGGGGAGAGCATTTCACAAATGGGGAGCCACTGCGAAAAAGGCCCTGTTCTCGTGTTGCTGTGAACTTTTGTTCTTTAAGTGTTTTAACTTTTTTGTATTTTAAAGTATTGTTGTAGATTTTTCTGGATTTTAAAAATCTTTTTGAAAACCGCTCTGAGGTCGTTCCCCCCCTTATTTCTTTTATGAAATGAAGAAATAGCTATGCACAGAGGGAGGGGAAGGAGAAACGGAGTCTGTGTGCCCACTGCCCATCCGCCTTGGTACTGGAGACCACAACTTTGGCCAGCTGCAGAGCAGGGCACTGACCTCCCATGCCAGGCCAGTAGCAGAGGTGAGAGGGGGGGTGCATGGCTACCCAGACCACATCGTTTTGCTGCCCCCCAAGGCCCAGGCCTTCTGTGCCCCCCCTCTGAACGCCCCCTGAAGCAGCAGGCTCCTCCTGCCCAAGAGAAGGACCGGCCCTTGTTACCTCCTCGGCAGAGTCCAGCAGCTGGGACAGGGCGGCATCTGACAGGCCTTGGAGAGGCTTCACCCTGGAAGAGAAAACAGAAATGCCCCGGATATCCCAGACGCGGAATCATAGAGTCGGAAGGGGTCCTCAGGGGTCACCTAGTCCAACCCGCTAGGACGCAGGAATCTCAACGAAAGAATCTGCCAGGCCAAAGGCAGCCTGCAAGCCCCAACACCAGGTGGGGTTGCCCAACTGTGGCGAAGAAATGCACTCGCCGCATGCTCAGAGGGGCCCTCTCTTCACTGGGCAGTCAGTTCTCAAGTCCTAAAGGGAGCCCATCTGCCCTCAGGCCACTGGTTTGTCCTCTGTCCCCACACCATCCCAGGCAGGCAGCAACCAGAGACCATGATGGGCGTTGCGGAAGGAGGAGGTGTGCGATTGTGTTTGAGAGAGAGAGGTTTCACAACAGGTTTGCCCAGAGAAGGGAGACCAGATTCCTGCTTGGAACAGCCAAGGGGTGGGGGGTGTCCAGCTGCTTTAGGGGGGGCTCCCTGGCCACCCTCACCCTCACCTCCGCAGGCCGGCCAGCACCTCTGCCCTCTGCCGCTTGGCATTCTCGGTGATGATGGTGCGGTACGTCTGCCGGTCAATGGCCCATAACTCCACCAGGGTGAGCGCTGGGGGGAGAAAAGCAGGGCTGGGGTTGCATTGAGGAGACAGGCGACCCCAATACCCCCCCCCCCGATATCTGAGCCCCTCCCTGCCAGGCAACTCTGCACTGGCCCCGTTTGGAAAACAAGAAGAGACAGGCCGCCCCCTGAAGAAAATGTCTGGCTCAATAGCTTAAGGAGAGCCTGCTGGTTCTAGGAATCTTGGCAGACTGCCTCTGGAGCTGGAGAATAATAATAATAATAATAATAATAATAATAATAATAATTATTTTATTTATATCCCGCCCTCCCCAGCCAAAGCCGGGCTCAGAAAGGCTAACAGCAATAAAAGTAACACAACATTCTAAAATCAATTCAGAATCAAATCAATTCAAAATCAAATTCATGGCAACCATTGGGCTAGAGTTCTGTGAGGATTACCAAAGGAGGGAGTCAGGCTGTGCCCTGGCCAAAGGCCTGGTGGAACAGCTCCCTCTTGCAGGCCCTGCAGAAAGATGTCAAGTCCCGCAGGGCCCTAGTCTCTTGGGACAGAGCGTTCCACCAGATCGGGGCCACGGCCGAAAAGGCCATGGCTCTGGTTGAGGCCAGGCTAACCTCCCTGTGGCCCGGGACCTCCAAGATGTTTTTGTTTGAAGACTGTAAGGTCCTCTGCGGGACATACCGGGAGAGGCAGTCCCGTAGGTACAAGGGTCCCAGGCCGTATAGGGCTATGAAGGTTTAAACCAGCACCTTAAACCTGATCCTGTACTCCACTGGGAGCCAGTGCAAAGGGGCCCCCATCTAATCCATCACCCTGTTCTCACTGTGGCTGACCAGATGCCACAAAGGGAAACCTGCAAGCAGCATCTGAGGAAAAGAGAATCTCTCCTCTCCTGCAACTCTGCACTGGCCCCGTTCGGAGAGCAAGAAGAGGCAAGCCGGCTGTCAAGGGGTGTGGCGGTTGCTCGAGAGTAACCAGGCAAGACTCTGACCTGTCTCTTGCAGGCTTTATTCTTGGTGCAAACTATTCACAGTGAAGAGCATCGTACGTTCATGTCTGGCTCAATCGCTAGCAGGATCCGGGAGTGGTTGGTTTTGGTACCTCCCCCAGCATAAAAGTCGCGTCACCCCCAGCCTTTTCCGCCCCTCCCTGCACCAAAGACTACTGCGCAGGATGGGCGCTGGCAAGGGCACGCTTCCCGCCTCTCCGGCTTGCTCAGGCTCAGTGTTAAGGCTCTCCCTGGCCTCCTCTGGCCCCTGCACCTCTTCCCCACTGCAGGTCGGGTTTCCCTCCTCGCCGGAAGAGATATTTTCGGAGGCTCCCGATAACATAACTGCCCTTCCACCTCTCGCCTCTGAGTTGATGGCAGTTTCCTGACACCGCCCCCTGAAGAAAATGTCTGGCTGAATAGCTTAAGAAGAGCCAGCTGCTTCCAGGAATCTTGGTAGACTGCCGCTGGAGCTGGAGGTTCCATGAGACCCTCAGAAGGGCCCTGCTGGGTCAGGGCAAAGGGGGCCCCATCTAGTCCATCGCCCTGTTCTCACTGTGGCCGACCAGAGGAGCACAAGAGCACCTCTTCTCTCCTGCAGTTTCCAGAAACTGGGATTCGGACGCACGGCTGCCTTTCAGAGGCCCCCCCACGACCCACACGCCAGTGAGCCAAGGGGCCTGGCTGCCCACATCCCTTGCCCCGATACCTGCCCAGGGTGGGGGCCTCCCCTGCGAAAGAATGCCCCCTGCTTCACCATGCGCCTCTCCCCACTCCTCACAAAGCGCATCTGTCACATGCCATGTCATAAATGCGCGCGAGGGGGTTGCGGAAGGCAATTTCCAAGACGCAGCGTGGGCAGCTCTCTTGCCATTAACTTTCTCAAAAAAACACAACCACCGTTGCATCTCGACTGGCAGCAGGCTGCATTGCAAGAGGCCTGCCATGCTTCAGATGGATGATAAACATGGCACCGGAAAGTCTTCGTTCCGGAACTAAAGCCAAGGGCTGGAACTTAAAAAGCAGGGCCTCCGCCCCATGTTTCAGATGCCCCCCTCCCAAGCAATCTTCCGGAGACACGAGGGACGGGAGAAACAGGGGAGGCTGATGCAGCCTCTGTTCAATAGGTAGAGGATGCCATTGTATCATCGCCATGGCAACAGGACAAGGATGCCCCAGTCGGCTGGCTGGCAAAGGCAGGAGCCACGGAGGAATTTGCCCGCCTCCTGGGCCCCAAACAGGCAAGGAAGCCGACACTGGTGGGCAGGGGTGGCTGCCCAGGGCAGAGACCCACTTGGGGCAGACCCACTGCTAATGCAGGGGGCTTGCTAAGTGGGTCAAGTGTTACCCAACACTTGGTTCCCTCCCGGCTCTCAGCCTCATTATTTCAGATAAGTGGAAACCGTTTCCCCAGCTGCTCCGTGTTATGAGGAGCTGCTACCGTCAAGTTATTACATAAAAGCTCACACTCCCCCTTTTGTAGTGCATTAAAAAAACTTGAGTGGTATCTGGGGCACAAAAGCTTCTGCCTCAATATATTTGTTCATTTTTTAAGGCGCCGCAGGAGCCGGGATGACGTGCCGTGTTTGGGTTATTATTCTGGTTATTATTCTCTTAATTAAACCTTTTCAGGGGAGAGCAGCTGCAGCCACGGATGATGCCCTCGGCACTCGCATCCCCGATCTACTCGAAGGATCCGACAAAAGGAACGACTTGTTCATGCAGCGCAGAGTGAAACTGCGGAACTCCCTCCCACAGGGGGGGGGGCAGCCGTGGACTCCAACCGGGACGGCTGTAAGAGAGGATTGGGCAGATTCATGGAGGAGGAGAGAGCGGCCCGTGGCTAGTAGCCAGGATTACTATCATTATTTATTAAATTTGTATTCTGCCCTATACCCGGGCAGGTCACAACATCTGGTACGCAGGATGAGACCCTCCCTGCCTACAGACTGCCTTGCCAGAGTGGTGCATGCTCTGGTTATCTCCCGCTTGGACTACTGCAATGCGCTCAAGTGGGGTTACCTTTGAAGGTGACCTGGAAACTACAACTAATCCAGAATGCGGCAGCCAGACTGGAGACTGGGACCATATAACACTGGTCCTGAAAGACCTCCATTGGCTCCCAGTCTTTTTCCGAGCACAATTCAAAGTGTTGGTGCTGACCTTGAAAGCCCTAAATGGCCTCAGTCCAGTATACCTGAAGGAGCGTCTCCACCCCCATCATTCTACCCGGACACTGAGGTCCAGCTCCGAGGGCCTTCTGGCGGTTCCCTCCCTGTGAGAAGTGAGGTTACAGGGAACCAGGCAGAGGGCCTTCTCGGTGGTGGCGCCTGCCCTATGGAACGCCCTCCCACCAGATGTTAAGAAAATAAACAACTATCTGACTTTTAGAAGATATCTGAAGGCAGTCCTGTTTAGGGAAGCTTTTCATGTTTGACCCATTACTGTATTTTAATACTGTGTTGGAAGCCGCCCAGAGAGGCTGGGGAAACGCAGCCAGATGGGCGGGGAATAAATAACAAATTATTATTATTATTATTATTATTATTATTATTATTATTATTATTATTATTATTAAATAACAATATCAAAACACACAATAACAGCTATGCTCTGCCTCCTCAGTTGAATCCCAGTTGCTGAAAGGCACAAGAGGACCAGATCCTGCCTGCCGGGATCTGGTAGGCACTGTGAGAACAAGTTGCTGGGCTAGAGGATGCTGATATTTACTTATATCCGACCTTTTCCCCTGACACGGAGTCAAGGAGGCTTACAGCTAAAACGGAAACAGCAAGATGGGCCATTGGTCTCATTCTGCCAGCTCTTCTCTTGCTCTTACGCAGCGGGAGGCAACCAAAGGTCCAGGGACCAGATGCGGCCCAATCGCCTTCTCAATCCGGCCGGTGGACTGTCTGGGAATCAGTGTGTTTTTACATGAGTATAATGTGTCCTTTTATTTAAAATGCACCTCTGGGTTATTTGTGAGGCATAGGAATTCGTTCATTATTTTTTTCAAAATATAGTCTGGCCCCCCCACATGGTCTGAGGGACAGTGGACCGGCCCCCGGCTGGAAAAGCTTGCTGACCCCCATGCACCTCCTGCCATCTGGAGAGAGCAGGATTATGAAATCCCTCCCAGACACCCAGGAAAGTTGCAGTGGGACCTGTGGGTGGGAAGGGGCAGGATGGCCTGACCCACTCCAAGGGGTCAAGAGCAGCCGCAGCTGGTGTCAGGGGCAGAAGAGGGCAAGGAGGGTCCCAGGGACAACCCCCCCCCCAACACACACGCATGCACACTGCCTTACCTGTGACGGTGGCCGTGCGCCGGCAATTGTACAGCACAGCCAGCTCCCCAAAGACGTCCCCCGGGAGCAGGCAGCGGAGTTGGCGTCCTTTCTGCGTCACGCTCAGCTCCCCTTCTGCAACGGAAGAACAAGGGCAGGTTCACACATGCACACACAACACGCCTATTCTTGCCACTTTGGAAGCTCAGCACTTGTAGAAGCCGCTGCCGGGTGCCAGGTGGTTGGAAAATGTCTTGGGGGTGGGGCTGGGCAAAGGGTGGGAAAGAACCACAGAATTGTAGAGTGGGAAGGGACCCTGAGGGTCATCTAGCCTAACCCCCTGCAATGCCTCGGTCCAGTAGACCTGAAGGAGCGTCTCCAACCCCATCGTTCTGCCCGGATACTGCGGTCCAGCGCTGAGGGCCTTCTGGCGGTTCCCTCACTGCAAGAAGCGAAGCCACAGGGAACCAGGCACAGGGCCTTCTCGGTGGTGGCACCCTCCCTGTGGAATGCCCTCCCACCAGATGTCAAGGAAATAAACAGCTGTCTGACTTTTAGAAGACATCTGAAGGCAGCCCTGTTGAGGGAAGTTGTTAATGTGTGACATTTTAATGTATTTTTAATCTTTGTTGGAAGCCGCTGCCCAGAGTGGCTGGGGAAACCATTATTATTATTATTATTATTATTATTATTATTATTATTATTATAAATAATCTCTGACAGGTGGACAGCTAACCTCTGCTTAAATTCCTCCAAGGAAAGAGAAGTCACCGCCTCTCAAAGGAGCACAGCTGTCAATGTTTCCCTTTTTAAAAAGGAATTCCCTTATTCCGAATAGGATTCCTCGCAAGAAAAGGGAAAAGTTGACAGAATGTTTAGTTCAAATTTTTCTTGTAAGTTGAATCCACTGGTTCAAGTCCTCCCCTCTGGAGTGGGAGAAAACCAGTTTGCTCCATGAGACAACCCTTGAGAAAACCCTTGAGATATTTGAAGATAGCTCTCATATCTCCCAAGAAAAGATCCCGGGAACTTCGGTTTCCCTTTGCAGGGACCCCCAAGGGTCATCCAGACCTACCCCACTGCAATGCAGGAATCCCAGCTGAAGAACCCCTGACGGGTGGCCATCCAACCTCAGCACCCGAAACAAACTACAGTTCCCAGGATTCTCTGGGTGAAAGAGCCAGGAAATTGCTGCTGGTGTTCTTGTTCTTGTTAATTAAATGTGCATACGGCCCTATTCCCATAGATCTCTGGGCGGTTCACAACATAAAACCACAATATAAAAACCACAAAACACAGAATGAAAATAAGAACAAAAACATACACAAAAGAACCCCCAAAATACATTTCAAAAGGGCATCAGACGTCCCTCAGCCTAAAGGTGTCTAATGAAAGCGATGCCCCTTTAGAAAATCAAATGGAGCCCCTCTCCCTTTGGGGTGCTTCCGAGCTCTAAAATTCTGTGATTTGATGGGTGTTAGGCAGGCAATAAAAAAACCTCTTTGGCCCTGGGTGCGAGGAGGTGCAGCCAAGAATTCGGTGTGTGTGCGTGGAGGGGCCATCCCAACGCAGGTGGCTGCGGATCATCAGTCCTCCTTTGGGTCTGGGGTCTTCCAGGCCAAGGAGGGCGCTGGGCTCTGGAGTGGGGCCCTCTGTCGCCTGCTCACCAGCCACGATGTACATGGTGTGCCCATCGTCCCCCTCAGCCACCACGGTGCCCCCGGGCTGGTGCTGCTCGGGCACAAAACTCTCCACCAGCGGCTGGCTCTTCCCGTCCCCCAGGCACCGCAGGAATTCGCTGCGCTTGACCGCGTCCAGGATCAGGCCGGTGTCCCTGGGGAGGGAAGAGGAGGGAGTTGGTGGCCGTCCCAGAATCACAAGCTCGGCTCTTGCCCTCCCTGCTTCTGAATCCCAGTTTCTGGAAAAGGCGCTTGCGGGTTGGCACACGGTGAGAACAGGATCCTGGGCTCCTTGGGCCTCATCCGTGTGCCAATTCTCATGTCCCTCTCATCTCCTGCTCGGCCACCACCTGCCTGAGCAGAGCAGCCCCACCTGGCCAGGCCACCCAAGGCTTACCTGGGGGACTTGGGAATGCAGGGCAGCTGCCAGTCGCCATCGGAGTCCAGGGGCTCGGGGACGATGCCGTGGCCTCGGCTGCCCCTGCGGGCATCTTCCACTGGGGACTGGTCCAGAGCACTCTCGCCCGCGGGGTCCCTGGCCTCCTCCGAGTCCTCTGCTGCGGCCAAAGAGGAAGCAAGAAATGATAACATTTGTAACTTATTTTAAGGTAAAGGGACCCCTGATCGGCATAGCTCATAGCTTCTCTGAGTTCTTCAAGCCCCTTCGCCACGGCAAGGCAGTGATCCATGAAGGGGCTGAAGAATGGATGCTTTTGAATTCTGGTGCTGGAGGAGACTCTGGAGAGTCCCATGGACTGCAAGAAGATCTATCCATTCTGAAGGAAATCAGCCCTGAGTGCTCACGGGAAGGACAGATCCTGAAGCTGAGGCTCCAAGACTTTGGCCACCTCCGGAGAAGAGAAGTCTCCCTGGAAAAGACCCTGATGTTGGGAAAGATGGATGGGTTGGGAGGGGCCTGAGTGCGAAATCCTGGACAGCCGAGGCTGCCCATCACTGTGGACAACATGGAGCCGAACAGACTGAGGGTCCGACTCAGTGGAAGGCAGCTTCCCGTGCTTCTGAAATCATAGAATTGCAGAGCTGGAAGAGACCCCCAAAGGTCATCTAGTCCAGCCCCCTGCAAGGCAGGAATCTCAGCTCAAGCACCCAGGACAGGTAGCCATCCAATCTCTGCTTAGAAACCTCCAAGGAAGGAGAGACCACAACCTCCTGAGGGAGACTGACCCACTATTGAACAGCTCTGACTGTCAGAAAATTCTTCCTAATGTTTAGTCAGAATCTCCTTTCTTGCAACTTAAAGCCATGGGTTCGAGTCCTACCCTCTACAGCAGGAGAAAGCAAGCTTGCTCCCTCTTCCATGCGACAGCCCTTGAGATATTGGAAGATGGCTCTCCAGTCTCCTCTCAGTCTCCTCTTTCACAGGCTGAACATACCCAGCTCCTTCAACCGTTCTTCATCAGGCTTGGTTTCTGTGCCCCCCCCCCAAAAAAAACCCCTCTCCTTGGTGTGCTTCTGAAGATTGGTGGAGCATTTGGGCAGCCTCAGTAGGGGCTCCTATGCCTTAGAGACCCATGGGGCAGGAAGAGCTGGGGCCAGGCACCTCTTGAACTTAGCACACCAAAGAACATCAGAAGAGTCCGCCAGATCCGGCCAAAGGGGGCAGCCCCCATGAGAGAGGACAAAAAAGGTCTCTGCCCCAAGGCGGAGGCAGCCTAGAAATCCAGACAAAGGAGCCAGAGGCATTCAAGACAGTCGCTGCTTTGACTACAAGGAAAGGGCTGGGGGGGGCAGATTACGTGGGGCACCCCCTAGGCGGCAGGCTGGGTGACGAACAGATCTGACCCACAGGAAGAGATTTAGGAAGAGCCACTTGGCAGCAGAAGGGGCTCCCTTGGAAGGTGGGGGGTTCTCCTTGGTCACAGATTCCTGCATCCCAGGGGGTTGGGCTAGATGCCCCTTGGAGGTCCCTTCCAACTTATCAGTTCTACCGTTCTGTGATCCTTTGCAGATCTTCAAACAGACATTGGACGTCTGTCAGTCAGGGATTCTTGAGCTGCAATTCCTGAACTGCAAGGGGTTGGGCGAGGTGGTGCTTGAGGGTCCCGATTCCCAAACCCCAAGATCTTTTGACCTGCCCATCTCCCCCCAGGGAGCCCTCCTGCACAAGCACCATTGAGATGAACGGGAGCCCATGACGCCGTGCTTTTGCAGGAGAACTTCCCGGCAGATCGTGTCCCATTGCGATGAACGGGAAGGCGCCCGAGGTTTTGCCTGCGGACCTGGAGGTCTCGGAATCCCAGAATGATCTTCCGCGACTTCTGTGCGGAGGGCGAGATTCCTCCACAACCTGTTGCTCTTTCAGTGGAACTCCAGAGAGAGAGAGAGAGGCAGAAAGGGGGCAGCCCCAGCTCTTTCTGGGGCCCCCTCTCCTCTGACCCACACAAACCCCCCACCCTCTGTCCCAGGGTCTCCTTACCAGCCTGGGGCAGTGCCACGCTCTCCAGGAATTCCTTCTCCTCCTGCAACCGCAGATCCCTCAGGCGGAGATCCATCTCCTTTTTTCGGGGGGGGGGGCAGATTTCAAGAGGCGTCAACTCCGTTTTCTTCGAGGCTGTCAGGAAACAGAAGAGTGCTGGGGAGGGTGAAGAAAGACACCCCCAGTAGTTCCCCACTGCCATTGATGCCAGCTGGGGGGGGGCGGTGGCACCATTTATGCCAGGGACCCCATCTCCCCAGGAATCTCTGGGACACCCAGCCAGGTATGGGGCATGGGAGTTTCCAGCAGCAGCGCCCCGCAGGCTCTCTCCGTCCTGCCAGCACCCAGAGCGCCCCACGCAGTCCCCAAACCCCGTTACCCCACACTCCGTGCCACCCTCCCCAAGGCGGCACCTGTAGCCCAGCTCTCAAGCGCTGCCAAGCGCCCGGGTGCCTCCGCTCTGCCGCCGCTCCAGCTGCCGAGTGAGGGGCTGGTGGGCGAATGAGTCACCCCAGTTTCTGTGGGAGGGGGGAGGGGGGCAGGGGGGCGTGCCAACATCCTCGCTTGGGCATGGCTGCAGCGCCGCTAGCTCCCTGCCCTCTGAGCTCCTCCGCCAAACATGATGCCAACCTGTTGCCAGGGCAACCAGCCCAATTCCAGCGCCTTTCACTCAAGCGCAGGATTCTCCCCAGAGAATGCAGGGGGAGGGGGGAGGGGGGAAGGCAAAGCAAGGTGGGGAGAGCTGGGCGAGGGGGGCATCCGTCCTGGACTGGGGGGGGCAAACTCTATCACTGATGGAATAGGAGTGGGGAGGGAAGGGGGCGTCGAGCAGAGCCAAACACTGTGCCCATTCAGTCATATTGCCGAATCAGAGCATTGTGGAGTAGGAAGGTACCCGGGGGTCATCTAGTCCAACCCCCTAACTTGTCCTAAACCACCCAGCTCCACAGAGAGAAAGGCAAGGCAGTGGGGACCCAGGAGACACAGCAAATACTCTCCCCCCCCAAGAGGCACCTGTATGCCAGCGGGTGGCTTGAGGCAACCCTGAGGCAAGTGGCAGATGCCAGGCTGACGTGCCAGGGCCCCAGAGAGGCAGCCACGATTCGCGGTCTCAGCCTGGCCAGCTCCTCCAGGGTGTATTCCAAGACAGAAAACAGCGCAGGAGACTTCCACAAGTCAGCCCAAAGGAAGGGCCAAGGGTCACTCAGGCCTTTAGCACCTGCTTGGCATCCAGAAGGTTGCCAGGTGCGCAGGACCGGGAGCTGCCCCCTACCTGGAACCCTGGGAAAGCTGTTGCTGCTCCGGTCAGTGTGGACAAGACTGAACTATATGGACCAAGAGGCTTGACTTGGTTGAATGCAGCTGGTAGCGAAGGAGAAGAGGGTGCCTCTGAGCATGTCAGAAGCACGAGAGCCGTGGGGCAACCAGGTGGCAGCTTCCAGGGATCTGGAAGGGGCTTTAGAGGGGAGGGGGGCGAAGGCCCAGCACCTCCTGCCGGAAACAGATCTGGCCCTGGCTGGGCAGGCAGATGAAACTCCCCTTGGGGCCAGCTGGATGCCCTCAAAGGAGCCCTCAAAGCTCTGCTCAGCTCTCTGCCTCTAGGCCAGGCCAGGAGTGGGCACCTGCCACCTGGTGAGGGGGCACCTCCATGCCCTCTCACCTTTCTCCAGTGAAAACAGGGACATCCCATTTGTGCCTTTGATCTCCCGCACAAATGGACACCATATACCTGTACACACAGAGATCTGTTGCCTCTCTGCGTCCCTCGCAGGGTTGTTGTAAAGGAAAAATGTGGAAGCGAAGGGATCGTGTACAACACCTTCCACAGACAAATGGAATGAAATAAAAACGTGGTGGGGAGCTGCCTTGAGGCTGCCAGGGGAAAAGGTGGAATATATTAATAATACTAATGGAAACTGTGAGAATGAGCGTTTCCTTCATCTGGAGCACGGAAGTTATTTTCAGGAGAAACAGGACTCCACTTTCCCACCTACACACCCAGCCACCACTTTGAATTGTTCTCTGTGCAGGAGGAGGAGGAAAAAAGGAAAACCAAGATATTCCGGGATCAAATCAGAAACTGGGACAGCTTCTGTAATTCCGGGGCTGTCCCTGGAAAATTGGGGCATTTGGAGGGTCTTCACAACCCCCCCCCAGAACATGAGGAGGGCATGCTGGATCAGGCCAGGGTCCCATCTAGACCCGCATCCTGGTCTCACAGTGGCTGAAGGGATGCCTGTGAAAAAGGTCAAGGACCCCTGGACGGTGAAGTCCAGTCGCAGACTACTCTGGGGTTGCAGTGCTCATCTCGATTTCAGGCCAAGGGAGCCGGTGTTTGTCCGCAGACAGCTTTCTGGGACATGGGGCCAGCAGGACTAAACCACTTCTGGTGCAACGGGACACCGTGATGGAAACCAGATCGTACAGAAACGCCGTTTATCTTCCCACCACAGTGGTACCTATTTATCTACTTGCACTGGTATGCTTTCAAACTGCTGGAACTCTCAGCAGCCTTTGACACCATCGACCATAACATCCTTCTGGACCGTCTGGAGGGGCTGGGAGCTGGGGGCACTGTCATACAGTGGTTCCGCTCCTTCCTCCTCGGCCGTGTCCAAAAAGTGGGGGGGGGACAAGTGTTCAGAACCCTGGGCCCTCACTTGTGGGGTGCCTCAGGGTTCTGTCTTCTCCCCCATGCTTTTCAACATCTACATGCAGCCGTTGGGAGAGATCATCAGGGGGTTTGGGCTGGGTGTTCATCAGTATGCGGATGAGACCCAGCTCTACCTCTCCTTTAAATCAGAACCAGTGAAGGCGGTGAAGGTCCTGTGTGAGTGTCTGGAGGCAGTTGGAGGATGGATGGTGGCTAACAGATTGAGGTTGAATCCTGGCAAAACAGAAGTACTGTTTTGGGGGGACAGGAGGCGGGCAGGTGTGGAGGATTCCCTGGTCCTGAATGGGGTAACTGTGCCCCTGAAGGACCAGGTGCGCAGCCTGGGAGTCATTTTGGACTCACAGCTGTCCATGGAGGCGCAGGTCAGTTCTGTGTCCAGGGCAGCTGTCCACCAGCTCCATCTGGTACGCAGGATGAGACCCTATCTGCCTGCAGACTGTCTTGCCAGAGTGGTGCATGCTCTGGTTATCTCCCGCTTGGACTACTGCAATGCACTCTATGTGGGGCTACCTTTGAAGGTGACCCGGAAACTACAACTAATCCAGAATGCGGCAGCTAGACTGGTTACTGGGAGCGGCCGCCGAGACCATATAACACCGGTCTTGGAAGACCTACATTGGCTCCCAGTACGTTTCCGAGCACAATTCAAAGTGTTGGTGCTGACCTTGAAAGCCCTAAACGGCCTCGGTCCAGTATACCTGAAGGAGCGTCTCCACCCCCATCGTTCTGCCTGGACACGGAGGTCCAGCTCTGAGGGCCTTCTGGCGGGTCCCTCATTGCGAGAAGCAAAGCTACAGGGAACCAGGCAGAGGGCCTTCTTGGTGGTGGCGCCCGCCCTGGGGAACGCCCTCCCTTCAGATGTGAAGGAAATAATCAGCTATCCTATTTTTAAAAGACATCTGAAGGCAGCCCTGTTCAGGGAAGTTTTTAATATTTAACGCCGTACTGTTTTTAACACTCGATTGGAAGCCGCCCAGAGTGGCTGGGGAAACTCAGCCAGATGGGCGGGGTATAAATAATAAATTATTATTATTATTATTATTATTATTATTATTATTATTATTATTAGGTTGGCCCGAGCACCAGAGTCCTCTCCTCTCTTGTGGTTTCCAGCAGCTGGCATTCAGAAGCACTGCTGTCTCTTTTAAAGCCATCTAGGTTTGTGGTTATCACTGTCTCCTGAGGGGGTGAGTTCCATAGGTTAACACTGCACTGCATAGAGAAGCCATTTCTTTCATCTTTCCTCCGTCTTCAGCTTCATTGAAAGTCTGTAGGTTTCCTCTGTCCACGCCTTGTGTAATTTTAGAGACTTCTAACATGTCACCTCTTACGGAGAGCTTGACCAAATTCAGGACGGCTGGAGCTTGGTTTTGAGGATGCCCAGCTGGGCAGGGGCTTGTGCCCTGAGAGCGCAGCGCTGGGTCTCCTCCTCTGGGCGTGAGCTTGCTAAGCAGGCTCCGAGTTCCAGTTCTCCCTCAGGAGGGCTGAATGCCCCTCCGGCCCCAAAGGCTTTCTGGGAATGGTATATAATGAGTTAAAGAAAATGTTTAAAAGTACTTTTGTTAAAAAACCAGAAGCCTTTTTACTGGGTGAAGGGATACTAAGTGAAGATAAAAAACTGTTTATGTGTGCAACAACTGCGGTAAGAATTCTTTTAGCCCCAAAATGGAAACAAGAAGAAGTACCGATGGAAGAAGAAGGGCAGAGGAAGATGATGGACTTTGCGGAACTGGCGAAGCTGACGGGAAAAATCCAAAACCGGCAGGATCAAGTATTCTAAAAGGACTGGAGTAAATTTATACGATATTTGAAAGATTATTGTAAGCAATTAACATCGCTAGCAGGAGTGTCTGAAGACTTGTAATGAGAAATTTTCTACCTTTCTACATCTGTTTAAATTTTGAGTCATTCTGTAATGAGTGCAATTAGAATTGGAAAACGTACAAAATGCAATGATATAAATTTAATTTTGAAAGCCACGAGGCGGGAGGGAAGGAAGAGCCAGGATCTAAAGAGCCAGGGCGGTAAAGTGGATAATGATGATGTGAATGTATATAATTAAATGGAAAATAAATAAAAATTATTGAGAGAGAGAAATGCCCCTCTGCCCCCTCCCCAGACTCCCCGCTGCTTGCCTTCTGTTGCTTGGACCAGGGCAGAGACCTTTTAATGGAAGGCTCTTGGCTGAGACTCCCACCCCCTGAGAAAACCAAGCTGTGGGGGCACACCCCCCCATACACATAAGGGCTTTCCTGCACATCCAAGGAGAATGTCTCAGAGACACACAGGGGAGACCCCAAGACCCCTGGAAACACTGGGGACACCTGCCCCCCACCCCAGAGACCACCAGCCACTTCTGGGAATCCCAGCTCCAAAGCCTGAGCCACATGCGCCTCTGAAGAGCCCTGCAGCAGGGGCTGGATCAGGCCCAAAGGGGCCCCTCTAGTCCAGCCTCCCAGCCCGCCAGACGCCCCTTCGGAAGCCCAGGAAGGGGGTGCAAAGGCAACAGGACTCCCCTCCCCGTCTAGTCGCCCCCAGTCTCCTGCCTCTGATGCTGGAGGGCGAGAGTCTGCCCTGGGGTGGAAGTGGGGTGCCCTCTCTCCCCCCTGCGCCCACCCCTCCCTCTTCCTCCAGTCCCCCAGCCCCATTCCCTGCCCTGAGCAAACCTGGGGGGGTTCCATGTCGGCGCTGGAATCTTCCAAGTGTCCCTGAGCTCCTGGCCGGACACACCCTGCCTGCAGGTTAGGCATTAACTCAGGAGGTGGACGGCCTCTCCTCCCTCTCAGAGATGCCTCTCCAGGAAGAGCTGCCTTCGCTGCGCCCCACTGGCGGCAAGGAAAGGGTGCCATGCACACAGTGGGCCCCCCCACAAATGGCAGAACCAGGAAGTCCCAGCTCCCTTGTGACTGCGGCAAGGCAGGGGGTCCTGCCCCACAGTTCCACTGCCATTGTTCAGCCCACCCTGCGCTCCAGAGGAGAAAGTGGTCTGTCCAGTCCAGCAGTCTGCTCTCACCACGGACAACCCAACACCCATTGCGGGAAATTCGAACACAAGACCAACTCTCCCGTCCTGCGGTTTCCAGCAAGTGGAATTCCAGAAGCATCGCTGCCTCCGACCGCAAAGAGCTTTACTACCCATTGCATGAAAAAGTCCTTCCCTTTACCTGTCCTGAATCTTCCAATGTGCTTTACAGGCTTGGGAAAGGGTCTTGTCTGTGGTGGCCCCTCAAATGTGCAACTCCCTTCCAAGTGAGCTGCGTCTGGCCCAAATCTCTCTGCTACTTAAGCCCCATCTTTTTCCGCAGGTGCTGGCAGGAAGGGAGGCCTGATTGCTGCTGCTGCAACTGCTGCTGATGTTTGCAATTGCTCTTAGGTGAATTGCTCTTCCTGGCTATTAAGGATTTCGTGGTCTTTACGTGTTTTTTATTTGCTTGCCTGTTGTAATTCTGAGACTTGGGCAGAGGGGGATATAAAATAACTAAACAAACAAATAAAAAGGGCAGGCAGCCTAAAGCACACAGATAATATAGTCAAGTGTCCAATATAAACAAATAGCATCCTAAAAAGGTGCTGGCTACTCTCTCAGTTATGAGCATTTTTGGTAATACAATATATTTTCAATTTCATTGTTCTGCATGGGACAATGACAATAAAGATATCATATATCGTATATATTTTCATTTGTCCCACTGCCTTGCAGTACATCTCCAGAAGAAGGAAAGGCTCAGGAGTGAATCCTACCCAACTCCAGAGTGGAGTCCCTAAGGCGGTTGGGTGGCGCCGTGTGACCTCCTTCCGGCAATTCATGCAGCCAAACTGGTGCTAAATATCTCGCTCTGCTTTCCTTTGGACCCCATCAGCCAGGCCTCCAGACCCAGGACCTCCAGACACACAGCCCAGGTCTCTTGGGTGCTGCCGTTTCTCCCTTCTCTCTCGGGACAGACAGGTGCCAGCAACCATATTCTCACCACCGCCATATATTATGCATGCCGTTCTTCTGTATTCTGTTATTAAACGAGTTCATCTGTCTCCATGTGTGTTTTCTAAGGTTCTGACATTCAAAAGCCCAAATTGCTTCCGTTACTCCTTTCAGCGGGGAGAAAGAACAGGGAAAGGATGGCTGCCACTGCCGCTTCCTAGAAATCCCAAAAACGGTGCACCGATCTCTCAGGCAAACGTTCCTTTTCCAACCTCCCTCCTCTTTCTTGTTGGGGAAATCACTCTGCTAGCTTCACCAGGGTTGCCACAAGACACCCAGAGGGCTCAGCATCAGTTGGTTGGACTACAGGACCCTTCAGATTTAGGATTCTCTTTTTCTCTGCTCCCTTCCTCAAAGGGAGGGAGGCACCTGAGTTTTCTGGCTCAGGCACAGAGATGTCTGGCCGACCGAGATGCTCATAGGCCTGTCTCTCAGCACACGCAGATCCGCAGAGACAGCACACAGCAATGTCTGGTGAGTTTAATGCCAATTTCCCCCCTTTAAGAAGTAGCCAATGGACTATTATGTATGACTTTTGTGCAATTGCACTAGATGCTCAGGGTTACTTGAATATGCTAAGTTTTTCCAGTTTCAGATAACCGGACTTGAGCTTTTGACCAAGGATGCTCAAGGATGCTCAAGGAATGAAGACTTAATTAACAGCTCACAGCTGATTTGAGGGTGTTTTGCTCCTTTTTGTTTTGGTTTTGTACATGAGTTGGACTTTGTGAAAACAAACTTTCAATATAATAATGGTTGAGCGTTTTGTATGTAATAAAGTTTTATAGTTGAAATTTAACTAGTATTTTTAATAGTTTCTAAAAAAGAGAATTGCATGGAATACTTCATTTTATATAATCTTTAGAGAAGCTCTCAAGCTAAGAGAAAACTAATAAAAGTGTAAAAGTAAAAAAAAAAAAAGCAATGTCTGGTGAGCTTTCCTACCTGAACAAAATCTGGTCTTTAGGCTCTCCTGCAGATCCAATTCATTTCCATGGGGCTTGCTTTTTCCCCTCGTATCTTGGGCAACTTGGGAGGCTGTTCTGGAATGATCGGGGGGGGGAGGTGTGCTTACATTTTTATTGTTGCGTAACTAAACTCTGTATAGTTAAAGCTCTGGTTTTCCCAGTAGTAATGTATGGAAGTGAGAGCTGGACCATCAAGAAGGCTAATGGCCGAAGAATGGATGCTTTTGAATTCTGGTGCTGGAGGAGACTCTTGAGAGTCCCATGGACTGCAAGAAGATCCAACCTCTCCATTCTGAAGGAAATCAGCCCTGAGTGCTCACTGGAAGGACAGATCCTGAAGCTGAGGCTCCAAGACTTTGGCCACCTCTGGAGAAGAGAAGACTCCCTGGAAAAGACCCTGATGCTGGGAAAGATGGAGGGTGCAAGGAGAAGGGGACGACAGAGGACGAGATGGTGGGACAGTGTTCTCGAAGCTACCAGCATGAGTCTGACCAAACTGCGGGAGGCAGTGGAAGACAGGAGGGCCTGGCGTGCTCTGGTCCAGGGGGTCAGGAAGAGGCGGACACGACTAAACGACTAAACAACAACAAACCCTATACAAATATGAACACTAAAACAAAACAGAGAGGAGCAGGTGGGTGTTTAGAGGCTGACGGAGTCACTGTGTCCACAGACAAGAAGATGCAGAACAGGAGCTATTCTTCCACGGTTGAAGAGAGTTTTAAAAGGTGTTGATTGCCATCCTTTTCATTTGTGCAAGTTATGCAGCCGTGCCGCACAGAGTAGAAATCTAAATTAGCCGCCGCTCTCTTGGAGGAGAGGATCTTGCGGGTCAATTTTTCAGCAATTGCTCCTTGCCATAATTTGGTGCCAGGGAGCCAAAGTCAAGTAGGCAGCCACCCTCTCATTCTCCACTGAGACCTCCTGAGCATCATAAAGTCTTGGCATTTAGCATCAGCCCTGACCCTTTCTGAGTTGCTGATTCCAAGAAACGGGATCTCATTCCTGTACGTTAACAACCCCTTTTTATTGCCAGGGTCTGTCTCCATAGCTAGTTGTTTGAATAAGTTGAAATAACAACAACAACAACAACAACAACAGCTGGTTGCTTGTTTGCATGCAACTTTGGGAGCAGAGTTAAGCTCCTTTTTGCCCTCAAGCACAAATTTGATAGAGCTAGAAGACCAAAAAAACCGCACTTAATTTTTATTTATTTTTATTTCATTGTAAACCTTATTTATTTTTATTTCATTGTAAACCTTTCATTGTAAACCTTTAAGCGGTTTGAAGCCTTATTTACCTAGGGATCCATCAGCCTCGCCATCCCCGGACCTTGGAGGGAACAAAAGTACCAGGAAAGCAAAATCTTCTTTGGAGAAAAAGTTTATTGAAATCTATGCACAGAGACAATCTGTACATAGAGACAACCAGCAGGATACCTCCTGAAAGCTGGCTGATTAAATTTGCAAACAGCTGCAATTTTCTGGCTAGCTGGTAAGGCAGGAAGCTGGACTCTTGACCTGCCTGAGTTTAGCAAACACCCATTGTTTGGTAATGCCGCAACTGCAAAAACAGGATTAGTACAGGAATTTACTGCAGGAAATATTTGAGAGCAACCCTTACAAGGTACAATGGTACAGAGAAGGTAGAGAGAAATCCTTCTCATGCCCTGCATGTATGTCTTGCATTTCTAAAAATATTTCTAAAACAGATAGCACAAAACAGGAAACAGCTCCCAGTCTGCAGAGCTGAAAACAGGAAGCAGCTTCTGGCCTACAGAGCTGACGCATTTGCGGTTTTCTGCTTAACCACAGCTTTTAGCTTCTTTGCCTTATTAACCCTTCCTTCTCCCTTCACTCCCTCCTCTTCTTTTGAACAATCTATTACTTAGATTCGTTCTGGGGTATGGGTCTATATTCTCTCATAAAAGCAATCACACGAGGTCCCATCGTGTGGGATATCATCTTTTCCATCATATGTTGCATACATTGCATCAAGCAGGGAATACAGAAGCAGAAAAGCAAAAGGATTATAAGCGGCCCTGCTATCAATACCATAATATTCCTGATCCAACCACCATCGGGCAGCCAAGAATATAACCAATTCCATGGATCACCTTCTGTAATTTTTTAGCGGGTTTTCAGCTATCATTGTTTCCATGTGGTCAATTGTGGCCGAAATGCTAACATTGTTATCTGGGATAAACATACAGCATGAGAATGAACTAGCACACAAACTCCTCTCTATGTTGAAGATGTTACCAATGGGAATTCCATGTAGCATCAAACCTGGCCGTTTAGCATAAGGTGGTATGTGCATACACAGCCAACAATTGGAGAGATTTAACATTGTGGTGAACTTAAACATATCTTGGACATAAATATTATTCCTCCACATCTTATGATAATTTTCTCCTCGTGATGTTTTATCCAATAACCTAGTCCCCATCTGGCCATGTTCACCAGGTGCAGCACCTTCCTTGTCTCCTGCAACTATGAGAACAAGGAATACTAGGAGGATCATCAAGGGGATAGAAGGATTTGGCTGTTGCCTCCCGCAGAACCTATGACGTTCATGCCAGCAAAAGAAAAGGCACATCCATATGGCAAGGGCAGTTGAAATAACCCCTATCCACCATCCCCAATTACTCCATGGTTCCTCCCACCAATATTCAGGGAGTGTGCTCATTGTTGAAGAGCCCACTGATATTCATGCTCGATTACCTGTTGAGCCTCAAGGGTGAGAGCCCACCGGTGAGCTGATGCTCCCACTATGTGGGTCAACTTTCCTACTAACCCTGTTGGGTGGATTGAACTCTCGTGCTGCCTCCCTACTGACCAGGGCATATGGAGGCTGAAATCCTGGGGTGGCAATTCTTATTTTGGGAGGCTCGAGCCACCACAATTGTCAGAGGTGGTGCTGCAGAATTTACTGGCACTTGTTCAGCAATTTCAATGCACACCTGGTTAAGGCTCCCACCCCTGCAACACTTGCATTAAGATAGGTTCCGTCCCATCTAACGCCTGGATTAAGATTAGAACCTGGTCCATCAGATGAGGTTGGTACAGTGCTCTACCTCCCGAATGACCGTTGGTTACTCCCCCCCAACAGCAAGAGCAGTCCAGAACTTGATAGAATTCGACCGTCTCTGCAACTTCCCGTAGGAGCACTACCCACGCGTGCTGGATAGTGGTGTGGGAGATGAGCCACAACGGGGAAGTGGGATGTTTCAATACGGCAACCTCATCAAACCCCTGTTTCCAATAGCCAATGAGCACGCCATCTCTTGCCACCGGCAAGACGAACCAGTCATAGCAGAGGCCAGCAGGCCAGTAAGGGCGGTATGGCTCAGTGGGGTCAGGGCTGTGGGGCATAGAGCAAATCAATACAGAATATAACAAGGAGAGAAAAGAGAAAGTCCTTATGAAAGTATTAAATGTCCTGGTGGACTTCCTGGATTAGTCCCAGCACGGGTTTTCACGTTGGGGACGCTGCCCACGGGCGCCCCTCCCATCCAATTCTTCAGCTGTGCATAGAGATATCAGCTTCCGGTGTGATATCAGCAGAGCGGTCGTCTGCCAGGCATCTGGAGATAGTCAGCCGAAGGGAGTTCTCTAGATCTGGTGTAACTGTCCAGTCTGAAATGGCTTTCTTCACTGAGTATGGTGGACCCAAGGGGTAATGCCGACAACTTTCACGGCTGTGGGTGTGGAGAGCAGGACGATATAAGGTCCCTTCCAGCACGGTTGTAGCAGCGTCCGTGCCCAATCTTTTACCCACACTTCATCACCTGGCTCGAACTGATGCAGCCAACACACAGGGGTTGCGAGCCTGGGTCCACCTGTTGAGACAAAAGAAAACTCGGAAGAATATCTGGACTTAATTATTCAATTGCATATCCTGACCAGCATGTGGGGGCAACATTCTGACATATGGGACCGGTCTCCCAACCACAATTTCAAAGGGTGACAGATGGGTCTGTCTTAATGGGAGACTGCGGACCCTGAATAATGCCAGAGGTAACATTGTCACCCAATTAGACCCAGTTTCCTGTGTCAGCTTGGATGGCTGATTCTGGGGTCTGTATGCTGTATGCAACTTTCAGTTAATTTGTAGTGCCTTAGCCAATTCCTGCAACATTGAATGAACAAAGGCTGGTTCATTGTCACCAGGTTTAGGGCTCTGGTGAGTGCAGTTAATTCTGCCAGCTGGGCCGATGTTCCAGGCGGGAGTGGCTTTGCCTTGATCACCTGGTCTTCCAGGGCTACCACTGCATAACCTGCCTTCCGGTGTCCAGCCTCAATGAAGCTGCTTCCATCCATAAACCATGATGGCCACTGGGGGTCTGCTTTATCTTTAAGGTCAGGCCTGCTAGAGTACACCTCATCCATTACTTCAATGCAGTCATGCGTGGGCTCCTCACCTTCTCCTACCGGTAATAGGGTAGCTGGGTTGAGGGCTGTGGTGACTTGGAATTCCTAACGCGGATGTAATAATAACATCTGACATTTCCTCATTTTAGCCTGGGAGAGGAAATAGGTGCCTCTCAGCAGATGGCACGCTGATTCTTTCCTAAGCGGCCTCGCCCTCCTCTTCTTCTCCTAACGGTGGACCTCCCGTCTTCAGGGCCATCAACTTCTCTGCCTGGTACTTCTTTTTCTTCTGGGCCTCTTCCTCTTTCTGATTATAAGTGGTCTGGGCTTGTTCCAGCATCCATTCAAGGGTGTGGCCCATAAAACCATTGTGGTTTTTTTTTTCCTTCTTGTTTTTTTTTTTTTTTTTTAAATGTTCCTGCGGATATCGGGCGCTGCCTGGGCTACAAAGGCAGTTTTTATGATAGGGACATTGGCAGCCTCATCTGGGTCCACAGGGGTATACTGGCGGTAGGCTTCCTTCAGCCTCTTTAAGTAGGCTCCAGGGGCCTCCTCTGTTCCTTGCACTATTTCTCTGGCCTCCACAAAGTTGGTGAGTTTTCTGGCTGCCCTCCTCATGCCATTTAAGACATTCTGGCGATAAGTGGTGAGGGTATTTTGCCCTTCAGTGGTCTGATTTGCTGGGTTTTCCTCAAATGAAGGGTTTTGGTTCCTTCAATTATAAATTTCTGCACTAGAGAAGGGGACATGTTGAACTGTACAAGTTCTATTGGGCACCACCCCATCAGGTCCCGCGGGGGCCAGAGGGTCATACACTCTGCGGAGAGGCATCACTCTGGCCGCGCCCTTTTCCTGTGCTTTATGTGCCCTATGGAGGGTCACACTTTTCACTGCCTTCCTCTGTCCATGTCTTATTATTTTTGGTTAGCTCAACTAATCTTTCTACAAACTCTTCATCCTCATCATCCTCTTCTCTTTCTTCCCTTTCTTTATCTTTGCCCAGGTCTAACAATGCATTGTCCACGGGATTGGGGCTGGGCCATCTGCTCCCTGTGGCGGGGGTGGTGCCAGGGCTGTTGCCGGGGCATGGGGTGGTGGGGCATCAAAACTTTATCTTCTTCCCTCTCTAAATCCTGGAGGACTGGGGGTTGTCCTCCTCTCTTCCTGACTGAGCAGATACGGCTGCCTGAGACTTTTTGGCAGCATGACTTCAGCCAAGGGGGGGGGGGGTTCCTTTCCACATTGGTCTTCCAAGTGGAAATATAGGGGATTTGATCAGAATGGACATTCAAAATATTCTGATATAATGGATTAAATGAATTGCAAATCAAGGGTCCTGGTGGACGGCCAATTTATTCTTCTGGGTGGGCCAATCTAATTCACAATGTCCTCATCCTCCCCTCATCAGCTTGGATCCCCAAAAAGCCTTCCAAAAGGGGTGCTTTTACTTTGGCCAGAACCCATTTCTTCCAGAAACTCCGCTCCTATTCACAATAAAAATTCTCTCATACTTCATATACTACAGATTGTGATTTGGCGAGGTCGCCCTGCCAAAAAATGCACAATCCTGCAACCGCTCGGCCAAGGGGAATGCTAAACCCCGACCCTCATACACCAAGACAAACACTGGAGTATCTGGTACACACACACCACACAGAACACACCAAAAATCACAATATATATATATATATATCCCACCCTCTTCTGTTCCCAACTTCTGCTGGTGGCACTCTCCTGCACAACCCTGCAATCGCCCAGCCAAGGGGCACTAATACCCCAGCCCACACTCGACAATTCAATCACTGGAGTATCTGACATGCAACATACAACATACAAATCACATCAATATAATTTCCCCTTATTCCTGGTGGCTGGCACTCTATTGCACAACCAATTCCCTTATTCCTGGCTGGCACCTTATTGCCTGTGACACCCTGCCACAACCAGGTGAGGTTGATCAAGCCTCCTGCCCTTTTCCGTCGGGCTGCCCTTTCCATCGGGCTTACCTGTTCCGCTGCGGACCTGTCCCCTTTCGGCGCCGTCCTCTTTTCCTCCCTCAACAAGATGTCTCCACTCCAGAACAGTGTGGCTGGCTCCCCCCCACGAAACAGGCGGGGTGCGCACGGGGAGCCTGCAAAACGCTGCCGAGCTGTTCACCTTGGTTGAGCCTGGCCCTCCGGTCCGTATTGGGGAGGAAGCTAATCCCGGCACGAGCCCCCAAAGAAATGAAGCCTTATTTACCTAGGGATCCATCAGCCTCGCCATCCCCGGACCTTGGAGGGAACAAAAGTACCAGGAAAGCAAAATCTTCTTTGGAGAAAAAGTTTATTGAAATCTATGCACAGAGACAATCTGTACATAGAGACAACCAGCAGGATACCTCCTGAAAGCTGGCTGATTAAATTTGCAAACAGCTGCAATTTTCTGGCTAGCTGGTAAGGCAGGAAGCTGGACTCTTGACCTGCCTGAGTTTAGCAAACACCCATTGTTTGGTAATGCCGCAACTGCAAAAACAGGATTAGTACAGGAATTTACTGCAGGAAATATTTGAGAGCAACCCTTACAAGGTACAATGGTACAGAGAAGGTAGAGAGAAATCCTTCTCATGTCCTGCATGTATGTCTTGCATTTCTAAAAATATTTCTAAAACAGATAGCACAAAACAGGAAACAGCTCCCAGTCTGCAGAGCTGAAAACAGGAAGCAGCTTCTGGCCTACAGAGCTGACGCATTTGCGGTTTTCTGCTTAACCACAGCTTTTAGCTTCTTTGCCTTATTAACCCTTCCTTCTCCCTTCAGGTTTACAAAAGCATAAACCATTAGCATAAAGAGGTGTTTAAAACCATTCAAAATATTATTAAAATCAAATAATAGTTTGAGCAAACTGCGGGAGGCAGTGGAAGACAGGAGTGCCTGGTGTGCTCTGGTCCAGGGGGTCACAAAGAGTCGGACACAACTAAACGACTAAACAACAACTACTACTACTAATAATAATAATAATAGTTTATTATTTGTTCCCTGCCCATCTGACTGGGTTGCCACTCTGGGCAACTTCCAACATACCGGTATATAAAAACACAGTAAAACATTAAACCTGAAAAAACTTCCCTATACAGGTCTGCCTTCAGCTGTTTCCTAATTGTTATAAAAATATTATACCCAGAACAAACTTAATTGGTCTCTAAGGTGCTACTGGACAATTTTTTAAATTTATTTTGACTGCATCAGACCAACATGGCTACCTACCTGAATCCTTACTCATCTCCTTAACATCTGGTGGGAGGGCATTCCACAGGGAGGGCGCCACCACCAAGAAGGCCTGCTACTGAGAAGATAAAACACATGCATTATTATTATTATTATTATTATTATTATTATTATTATTATTATTATTATTTTATCTGTATCCTGCCCATCTGACTGTGTTGCCCCAGCCACTCTGGGCGGCTTCTGCATGTAACTTCTACATGTGTGGATAGACTTTTCTAAAGAAAAATGTTTTTAGCAGGTGCTGAAACAGTGAAGGCACCTGCCTGAGGTCAACAGGCAGGGAGTTCCCAAGCGCAGTTGCTGTGCTATCAGAAGATCCATTTCTTACAAATGCAGCGTGGATCTTATGTTGTACCTGTTACCAGTGCCAGCTCAAAGCAATTATGGGGGCTCACGGGGAGTAAGGCAACCTCCCAAGGGCTATATAAACCGACCTTGAACTTGACTCAGCTGCAAATGGGGAGCCGGTGCAGATCTCTGAGCACTGAGCTGCGTGCTGATTGGCTCTCACACCCGCCAGCGATCCTGCTGCAGCTTTCTGCACTGACCACAGCTCCTGGACCCAGTGCAAAGGAGGCCTCCCATAGGGTGCACTGAAGAACTACTATACAGTATAAATCTTTTGCATCATTTCTGCACTGCAGCGGGTTGGGCTAGATGACCCTTGGAGCCCCTTCTCTTGTTTTTTCTCCGCCTCCTCTAGAGAGAGAGCAGAGGCAGGCAGTTGGCGCATGACTGGCCTGAGCTGCTGGCCCTGCGGCAGGCTGGCAAGGGAGAGAGCCTCCCTGACCCTTTGGATAGGAACAAGACCCCTCGGGTCATGCAAAAGCCTCTGTACTGAGAGGCGGGAAAGTCGAGAGCTCCCCCTAGGGAGGAAAGAGAAGCAGCAGAGAGATCAGCTTCTGGCCATCGCATTTGCAGAAGACCCGCAGCAGCAGGAAATCCAGTTTTGTGTTTCCTTTGGTGATCCGTTGTAGCCAAGTAAGATGGTTGTCAGGGGCTCAGGAGCAGAGGCACAGGGAAGAGGGGAGATGGAGAGCGAGGGGGAGGAATCCGAGGGGAGCGTAGGAGGGGACAGTGGTCCGAGGGATTCCATGAGCCTCTCCAGCGAATCGGAAGATTCACAAAAGGGGGCGCCAGTGGCCAGGGGCAGGGGGTTCCCAAGGGGAACGCCCCAGGAGCAAGGGGGCAGCAGGGACTCCCAGAGCAGTAGTTGGAAATCAGGACCAGCTTCCCCACCAGAGCAGAGTGGGGGGGAAGAGTCCCAGGTATCGGGGCCAGTGCTTTCCCCACCAGGGAGAGGAGACGAGGCAGAGCTGACCACGCCTCCATCGGAGAGTCAGGCAACGGAGGGGAGGTCAGATCCGGCCAGTGTCACGGAAGAGGGAAGCAGTGACAGAAGCAGCGTAACGGTCAGGAGGAAGGTCACTGGGTTGGCGCGAGAAACAAGTTCAAATGTACAGGAGCGCGGTACAGCAGAGAATGAGGATTGGGAACCGGGTCCTAAAGCCTGCCGGAGGCAGGGGGAGGAGCTAAGTGACTCAGCGTCGGAGGAGTCCAGAAAGGGCAATGCCCCAGCGGGCAGGAGGACCCAGAGGAGGAGAGAACAGCGCAGAAGGTGGAGCAGGGCTAAGATCTTAAACTGGTGCGGAAGGGGAGGTGATTCAGACGGGACTTCGCCGATCTAAGGTCTAAGACGTAGGGCTGCACGCTCTGGCGTTGAAATGGAAACTAAACTTCAATAAAGACTTTTGTACATTACATCAACCGGGCGTTGGTCCTCTGTGAGCTGGGACCTAGAGGCAGCTCTGACAATGGTCTTCCATGAACAGTGAATCTGTAAGTGACTGTGGAGGTCAATTCTGGATCCACACATCCTTCCATTGTGGGGACATTGGTTTCTGGGCGGGAGTTGATCACGGTGTGGATTTGCCAAGCATGCCTTCCTCTCAGCACATTTCTCCCTTGCGTCCTGAGTTCGAGTGCCTTCAAAGCCCAGGACACCTTTGGTCAAGGCTGTTCTCCAAGTGGAGCGCTTGCAGGCCAGTGTTTCCCAGTTGTCAGTGTTTATACTACATTTTTTTAAAAAAAATTGCCTTGAGACAGTCTTTAAATCTCTTTTGTTGACCACCAGCATTACGCTTTCCATTTTTAAGTTTGGAGCAGAGTTGTTGCTCTGGAAGATGATTATCAGGCATCCACACAACATGACCAGTCCAACAAAGCTGATGTTGAAGAATCATTGCTTCAACACTGGTGATCTTTGCTTCTTCTAGTACACTGGCATTAGTTCACCTGTCTTCCTAAGTGATGTGTAATTTTTTTTGGAGACACCATTGTTGGAATCTTTCGAGGAGTTGGAGATGGCCTTTATAAGTGGTCCATGTTTCACAAGCATACAGTAAGGTTGGTAGTACAATAGCTTTGTAAACAAACATTTTGGTTTCCTTGCAAATGTCCCAGTCCTCAAACACTCTGCGCTTCAATCAGGAGAAAGCCGCACTCGCAGTGCTCAGGCGGTGCTGGATTTTGGCCTCAGTGTCGGCCCTTGTGGAAAGAGAACTGCCCAGGTGGGAGAAGTGATCAACATTTTCCAGCATTGCACCATTGAGTTGGATTTGTGCACTGCAGAGGGGTTGTTTTGTACTTTTTAGTGCAGTACTTGGATGTTGAGCGATTGGCCAAGCTTTTCATAAGCTTCTGTGAAGATATTTAGGATGGTTTGGAGGTTATCATCTGAGCATGTGCACACTACGTTGTCATCAGCATCCTGAAGCTCTAGGACGGAAGTTATGGTAACCTTACTCTTTGCTTTCAGCCTGCTCAGATTAAAGAGCTTTCCATCTGTTCGATATGTGATTTCTACTCTTGTGGGGTTCTACTCTTTGACAAAGTGTAGGATCATGGCAATGAAAATAATGAATATAGTTGGGGCAATAACACAACCCTGTTTAATACCTGATCCCACTGTGAATGGTTCACTTTGAGAGCCATGGTTATCTGCGATTGTTGTTGTCATATTATCATGGAGGAGCTGAAGGATGTTCACAAATTTATCTGGGCAGCCGATTTTCATAAGGACAGTCCATAGGGCATTATGATTTACAGTGTCGAAAGCCTTAGGTCAATAAACGCCATATTCAGGGGTTGGTTTTCCTCTCTGCATTTTTATTGAAGCTGTTGAGCGGTGAGAAACATGTCCACTGTCCCCCTAGAAGACCGAAAACCACTTTGGGATTCAGGAAGGGCGGCTTTGGATGTTGTTAAGAGACAGTTTGCTAAGATCCTTGCAAGAATTTTGCCAGCTGCAGCCAAAGAAGGAGAAGAATAGAGAGATGCCTTGATAGTTTCCAGGCCAGGGATTATCCCTCAGGCAGAGGGGCTGCTGAGGAGCTGAGCTCACAGGTCTAGATGAATTTCTGAAGTTTTCCCAGTGAGCCAGTAGAGAGATACATTGATCAGTGAATTCTTACACTTGGTGTTGTGCAGCAAAGGCGCTTTGAATAGATAGGAAGAAACTGTGATGAAGTGTTTTGGGGGGACAAATCACAAAAGTGATTGTGCTGGTTTTGGTAGTGGGCTGCATGTGCATGAGATCTGCTGGAGGGGCAACCCCCCCCCAACCTGTACATAAATTCTTGCAACACCTTTCTCAAAGAGATTGATAATTTTGGCATCCCTAAAGTCTGCTGAGATCTCCTCTCTCGCCCAGATTTTTTTGATGAGCATGTGAAGTTGTTGTGTAAGTTCCATTCCACCCACTTTGAAGACTTCAGCAGGTATCCCATCAGGCCTGCTGGCTTTTTGTTTTTCATTTGATGAATGTTGTTGTTTAGTCGTGACCCTCTGGACCAGAGCACGCCAGGCCCCCCTGTCTTCCACTGCCTCCCGCAGTTTGGTCAACCTTATGCTGGTAGCTTCAAGAACACTGTCCCACCATCTTGTCCTCTGTCATCCCCTTCTCCTTCTGCCCAACATCAGAGTCTTTCCCAACATCAGAGCCTTTTCCAGGGAGTCTTCTCTTCTCAGGAGGTGGCCAAAGTCTTGGAGCCTCCCTGTTTTCGTCCAAGTCCTCTCCAGGGGCCAGTGGAGGTGGACTAGTCCTGCCTTCCTTTCCTTCAACAAATCCCACATCTAACCCCCCACCCCAGTTCTTTTGCATCTGAATGGCCAAGTGCTGATTGCTGTGGCTTTTTCTGCAAATGGGCAAGAGACAATTGGGTGGGAAAGTCTGAAAAGGATCTTTCTCTCAACCTACATTTGCCATCATCTGTTGCTTCAACACATGGAATTATGGAATTGTAGAGTTGGAAGAGACCCCAAGGGATATTTGGCCCACCCCCACCCCGCATTGGACAAGGACATGAGAACTGTTTCATTGTTGTTGTTGTTGTTTAGTCGTGTCCGCCTCTTCGTGACCCCCTGGCCCAGAGCACGCCAGACCCTCCTGTCTTCCACTGCCTCCCGCAGTTTGGCCAAACTCATGTTCATAGCTTCCAGAACACTGTCCCACCATCTCGTCCTCCGTCGTCCCCTTCTCCTTGTGCGCTCCATCTTTCCCAACATCAGGGTCTTCTCCAGGGAGTCTTCTCTTCTCATGAGGCGGCCAAAGTCTTGGAGCCTCAGCTTCAGGATCTGTCCTTCCAGTGAGCACTCAGGGCTGATTTCCTTCCGAATGGAGAGGTTGGATCTTCTTGCAGTCCATGGGACTCTCCAGAGTCTCCTCCAGCACCAGAATTCAAAAGCATCCATTCTTTGGCGATCAGCCTTCTTGATGGTCCAGCTCTCACTTCCATACATCACGACTGGGAGAACCAGAGCTTGAACTATACGCATTTGGTGCACAGCTGTACACAACTCTCCCAGATTTGGAGATACTGCGAGCTCATCTCTAACTCGGTTTTGCAGAATTAGTGAGAGGACTCCGGACGCAGGAATCCCCTCCTTTGTTCCCAATGTACATCTTTGCTCCCCCCCCTCCTGATTGGCGGCCCCACATCCGGGGGCGGGGCTGGCGAAGGAGGGGGCGTTGCCCCGCCCGGCCAATAGGGAGACAGGGATTTGCATGAGCCCCGGGATGGGGGCGGGGCTCGGGCCGGCCAATGGCTGCCGAGTGAGTGCGCTGCCTGCCTGCGCTGGGAGAGCCGAGCCTGGAGCAGCGGGCCGGGCTGGCAGCAGCGGCGCCCATGGGCGAGAAGCGGGTGCTGTGCGTGGGGCTGGTGTGCCTCGACATCATCAGCGTGGTGGAGAGATACCCGGCCGAGGACTCGGACACCAGGTACCCCCTGGCAGAGGTGCCCGGGCACCCACCAAATGCCCCACGAAGGGGCCGGGCACCCCCCACTTTGGGTGCCAAGGCCATGCACGCTGCCTGGCACCACCGCCCTGGGCACTCCTGGTCTCGGAGCGAGCTGGCACTGGGGAAAGATGCCCGGCTCCCCGCGGGCGGGCGGGCGGGCGGGCGGCTGGCTCCGCCTTGGCACCCGGGAACTGGAAGGCGCCCGGCCTGGAGACGCGCCTGGTGCCAGGGGCGGGCGGGCGGGCGATGGGCGCGCGGCTTCCCTGTCCCGGCTGAGCCGCCGGCTTGGCTCCCTTCCTGCGAGCCCCGTTGGAAGGGGTCCCGGGGGTCATCTAGTCCCGCCCGCTGCACTGCACCCGGGACAGACGGCCTTCCTTGCTTTCTTCCTTCCTCCCTGGCTGGCAGGTGCCTGTCGCAGCGATGGCAGCGCGGGGGCAACGCTTCCAACACCTGCACCGTCCTGGCCCTGCTGGGCGCCCCCTGCGCCTTCATGGGCTCCCTGGCGCCCGGCCACGCCGCAGAGTAAGTGTCCCGGGGGGCAGGGGAGCCTTGTGGGTCTCCTTCAGGGGAGGGTGGGCGAGGCCACGGGCGCTTTGCCCAGCAGCCTGGCAAAGGAGGCAGCCGGGTGTCCTTTGGACTGGGGTCAGACTAGATGACCCGCTGGGGTCCCTTTCAGAGCCACAGATCTGTGATGGGCTCCTTTTCCTGCAGGATCCATCCTTTCTCTTCCTCCTCCAGGGAAGTCAGGGGCCCCAGGGTGGAAGCCAACCTGGCACGCAGCTCTGGCGTGGGCAGGACTTGGGTGCTTGTCCCATCCTGACCCCTGACACCCTTTCCAAGAGGGGAGGGGAGGGCTGAGGAATTTCCACTCCTATATTTTTTTCCAGGGCCCTTTCCCTACTTTTAGTAATACATTGTCTTCTTACATTAATAAGTAGCACGATAAATGAACAGCCAAATCTTACTTTAATGAGTAAGTGAAGTCATTTAAGGCTGGCAGGTGTTGGGGCAGAGGGCAGAGTCAAAGAAGGGACCCCAGGGTCATCTAGTCCAACCCCCTGCAATGCAGGAATTTCAGCATCCATGACAGTAGAGAATATAAGGTGCTGAGTCAAATGGCAGTGAAAGTCAAGAAGGGCAGCCTGTGACAATTCTGTATCAATGTCTAGGACTGACAAGTGTTGAGTAGTGGTTAGAGCAGCGCTTCTCCACCTGTGGGTCCCCAGATCTCGTTGGACTACAACTCCCATCACCCCTAGCTAGCAAGGCCAAAGCTCAGGAGTGATGGGAGTTGTAGTCCAACAACATCTGGGGAGCCCCAGGTTGAGAGCCGCTGGGTTAGAGTGTCAAACTGTGACCTTGGAGAGCAGGGTTCGAATCCCCAGTAAGGCATGAAGGTCACTGGGTGACCTTGAGCCAGCTTAACCTACCTCACTGTTATGAGCAGTGCTTTTTTCCTAAAAAAAATAATTTTTAGGGGTACTCTCATTCTCCTGCTCATATTGAAATCCTGCCACTTAATGAGGCCAAACTTAGATCCACAAAATATTTAGTGGTATGCATCCCCCCCCCCCCCAGATAAAAAGCACTGGTTATGAAGATGAAATGGGGGGAAGGAGAACCGTGGGGACCACCTTGAGGTCTTCGGGAGAGAAAGGTGGCGCAATATGGTGAGCCCAGCAGTGGCCCCTTTCTAGCAGCAGAAACATCCTGCAACTGCATTTGGGCCTTCAGGGGAGAGGATCCTTTTGTGCATGAACAGAGATGCTCCATTCGCTTGGCAAGCGAAGGCTGATTGCATTAGCAGCAACTGCTTCTGTGTAAATGGTCACTCTGTTTACCTGAGGTCAAATGTGGCCGCTCCATTCAGGTGTCCCAGGCATGTCCCACTTTCAATAGACTGAGATCTACTAAAAACCGGCCGTCATCTAACAAAGTTCTTGAGCTTTTTTGGGGGGGTGTCCCACGATCTACCACAGATACCTGCCAGTAGATACATTACTGTATTTTAATATTTTGTTAGAAGCTGCCCAGAGTGGCTGGGGAAGCCCAGCCAGATGGGCAGGGTATAAATTATTATTATTATTATTATTATTATTATTATTATTATTATTATTATTATCTACCTGTTGGACATCCCTGATGTATGCAAATCGGACCTCACAGCTTGCCATTTTTTCTACACCTGGGTGTGAACACACCTGCATCAGACATAGTGGGCTCTTGCCCACAAAAGCTTTATCCATAATAAATTTTTTCCAACGGCATAGTTTATCCCCCTGCACGTTTATTTGGAAGTAAGTCAAATTGTATTTTATTAGGGTTACTCCCAAGTAACAGGCAGCCTGCGCTTCTATCTGCTTCCTCGGTTGTTTTCTTCACTTGCCTGGCCTCAAATTTCATTTCATAGAACCAAAGAATTGTAGAGTGGAAGGGACCCCCAACGGTCATCCAAACCTCCTTCGATTTCAGCTACTTTCGACAATTAGAAGTACTTTTAAGATACTTATATAGTACTGAGATTTTTTTTACAGCATGTGAAGTTAACACTACATACTTGTGAGTTTTCTTTACGAAATATGTGTCAGCTGTACATGCTGGAATCAGAGCTCTTTAGATTCAGGGGGACAGAAAATTTCTCAAATCAAAACATGCCAGAAAAAAAAACAAATTGCTGATTTCTGACCCCACCATCCATTGCTGGTTTTGAGGAGCAGGGTCAGATCCTGGCGCTGTGCTGGGCGGCTGAGGGAGAGGTACAGACCCCCAGAGGGCTCCAGGGCCCGCAGTTTTCTTCCAGGCAGTGGCTGGATTTCCCTAAGAAGTTAGTTGGCTGAATTCAGCTCTGAGAACCAGTTTGAATGGTAGGACTCCAGTCTGCAAAATGGGGAGAGAATCAGCCTGGGAGAAGGAGGCCTCATCCTATTCCTGGGGGTGTGACTAGATGTCCCCTTGGGTCCCTTCCAGCTCTACAATTTTGTGATTCTATGAGATGTGGCAGATGTGGTTATTTAAGAAAGGATCCGTTAAGAGTCCATTAAGGGACTTTGCTCTGGGTGTGTAAAATATAAAGGCCCACACACCTACCCTGGTCCTTCTGAGCATGTGCAGAGTTCCTTTAGTCACCACACAGCTGGATTAAAGAGCAAGGGGCAGCTGCTTTCCAGGTGTGGAACATCACCCAAGAATCACGAGCCCAGACGCCTCTTGCATTGAGAAGCTGAATGTAAGTATTTGGGTCTTGCAGATCTTAAGAAATCCCTCTGTCGCTGCCTGCTTGGACACAGAGTTTTATGGGAAAGTGAAGCTCATGCTCCCCTCAAGACAAAGGCTTTGCTCCCATGTACCTGCAGGAATCCTCACCCAGTTCCCACCTTCTCTATGAGACACCTCTGCTCTCCAGCAGAGATTTTGTACTCAGAGCTCAGGGTGGATTTGGGGCCCTCTCTCATGGACGTGGGTGGCGCTGTGGGTTAAACCACAGAGCCTAGGACTTGCCGATCAGAAGGTCGCGGTTCGAATCCCCACGACGGGGTGAGCTCCCGTTGCTCGGTCCCTGCTTCTGTCAACCTAGCAGTTCAAAAGCACTTCAAAGAGCAAGTAGATAAATAGGTGCCACTCCGGTGGGAAGGTAAACGGCGTTTCCGTGCGCTGCTCTGGTTCACCAGAAGCAGCTTAGTCCTGCTCGCCACATGACCCGGAAGCTGTACGCCGGCTCCCTCGGCCAGTAAAGTGCTGCAACCTCAGAGTCGGCCACGACTGGACCTAATGGTCAGGGGTTCCTTTATCTTCATGGGCCAATGGCGCCTGCAGCTCCTAGCACTCTCTAGGCCATGGGTAGGGAAACTAAGGCCCAGGGGCCGGATCCGGCCCAATTGCCTTCTAAATCCAGCCCACAGATGGTCCGGGAATCGGCGTGTTTTTACATGAGTAGAATGTGTCCTTTTATTTAAAATGCATCTCTGAGTTATTTGTGGGGCATAGGAATTCGTTCATTTCCCCCCCCCCCTTCAAAATATAGTCCGGCCCCCCACAAGGTTGGAGGGACAGTGGACCGGCCCCCTGCTGAAAACATTGCTGACCCCTGCAAGTCTAGGCACCAACTCCTCTTCCCAAGCAGTGGGAGAGGAGCGTCTTTAATAATAAATAATAATAATAAATTTTATTTATACCCCGCCCTCCCCGGCCAGAGCCAGGCTCAGGGCGGCTAACACCAATAAAATCACAGTAAAAACATAATGGGGGGGAAAGAGGGGGGGACCAATTTAAAATACAGGTTAAAATGCAATTTAAATCGCTGCCTCATTTTAATAGTAGCCCATAAATCAAGACCATAAGGGGAGGGAAACGTAAGGGTCAGACTGAGTCCAAACCAAAGACCAGGTGGAACAGCTCTGTCTTGCAGGCCCTGCAGAAAGATGTCAAGTCCCGCAGGGCCCTGGTCTCTTGGGACAGAGCGTTCCACCAAGTCGGGGCCAGTGCTGAAAAGGCCCTGGCCTAAGTTGAGACCAATCTAACCACCTTGCGACCTGGGACCTCCAAAATGTTGTCATTTAAGGTCCTCTGCGGGGCGTACTGGGAGAGGGGGTCCCGTAGGTATGAGGGTCCTAGGCCGTGAAGGGCTTTAAAGGTCAAAACCAGCACCTTAAACCTGACCCTGCCCTGCACCTTAAAACTGACGGGGCGCCAGTGCAGTTGGTAAAGCACTGGATGAATGTGATCCCACGGCAAGGACACTGTAAGGTGTCTCGCGCAGGATTCTGCACCCGCTGGAGTTTCTGGTCAGCTTCAAGGGCAGCCCCACGTAGAGCGAGTTACAGTAGTCAAGCCTGAAGGTGCCCTTCGCATGGATCACTGTGGACAGGTCAGGGCGAGGAAGGGGGTCTCCATCCTCTCTTGCCCTCCCCACCCCTAAGGGGGCTCCTCTTCTCTGCCCACCCAGCTTCGTCCGTGAGGATTTCCAGCGCTACGAGGTGGATCTCGCCCACGTGGTTCCGCGCCCGGCGCGCGCCCTGCCCACCTCCATGGTGATCAGCAACTCCACGACGGGCACCCGGACCATCCTGCACGCTGCAAGGTGCTTAGGGTGAGGGGTCGTCCCCCCCGGGCCACAGCCTCTAACCTCCTCTTTCTCTCCCCCCCGCTGCCCCCAAGATTCATCCTCTCCGACTTCCGCCGCTACAACGTGGATGTCTCTCACCTGGTGAGGCAAAGCCGGGGGGAGATGCCCTGCGCCATCTGTCTCGTCAACTGCCACAACGGCTCTCGGACGGTCACTCTCTATGACATGTAAGGCCAGGCGGGCAGCTGCTGCCCCCCCTGCCAACTCCCCACCCTGCCACTGGGTGGCGCCACAGGGCTCCGTCTCTTCATTATTCCCAACTAATATTTATTGAATTGGCATCGCACCCTTTGCCCAAAGACCTCAGGGTGGGTCAGGGCATAAAGATACAAGATGGGGGGGGCACACGAAATACATAAGCAAAACAATAACCTTGCCAGCTGCCACAGGGCAGGCAAGCTGTCAATCATTCTGGGGGTGGGCATTGACCCAGCTTCCTCTAGAAACCGTCCCAACACTTTTATCAATTCAATAAGATTTGTATGGTGCTTAGTTTTGTAAACCGCTTTGAGGCTGCCATTTTTACAATCCAGCAGTGGACACTCGGGTTGTGAACGTGATCCGTGCGGGATGCACGTTCGCAACCTGCAGCGATCGAAATCCGCAGCAGCGCATCAGCGCACGCACGGGTTTGCAATTCAGTGTTTCTGGGTATGTGCAAAGCATGATTTAGCGCTTCTGTGCATGCGCGACCGGCCAAACCTGGAAGTAACCCGTTCTGGTACTTCTAGGCGGGTGGCGCTGTGGGTTAAACACTGAGCCTAGGACTTGCCGATCAGAAGGTCAGCGGTTCGAATCCCCGCCACGGAGTGAGCTCTCGTTGCTCGGTCCCTGCTCCTGCCAACCTAGCAGTTCGAAACCATGTCAAAGTGCAAGTAGATAAATAGGTACCACTCCAGTGGGAAGGTAAATGGTGTTTCCGTGCGCTGCTCTGGTTCACCAGAAGTGGCTTAGTCCTGCTGGCCACATGACCCGGAAGCTGGACCCCGGCTCCCTCAGCCAGTAAAGTGAGATGAGCGCCGCAACCCCAGAGTCGGCCACGACTGGACCTAACGGTCAGGGGTCCCTTGACCTTTTACCTAACGCGAAAAAACGCAGCCTGAAGCATCTGTAACCCGAGGTAGGACTGTACCGTATTTTTCCATGTATAAGACTAGGTTTCCCCCCTAAAAAATAATGTCAAAAATTAGAGGGCGTCTTATACACGGATGCATCTACCCCCATTTTCTTAAATCTGAGTCCCCCAAAATCAGGGGCATCTTATACATGGGGGGCATCTTATAGACGGTAAAATACGGTAAATGAGAAATAAATTGTCAGGAGATCTAGGCAAGGTGCGTGAGAACAAAGGGGCAGCTCAATGTCACCTTCTCTCTTTCTGCCCCCTCCCCCTTCTTCTTATTCCTAATATTAATCATTAATCTTGGACTATTAAAGTGCAAAGTGCATTTGATCATTAATAGTACTAAGGTTACTTCCCTCCACTTTCCCCCCTAGCAACCCTTTTTCTTGAGATTTTAACAGCTGCACCACAAGGAAAAAGACGCTCAGTTTTGCAAGCTGATCTGCTCAGGTGCAAAGTCGCAGTCGCTGGATTTCTGCTTGTCTCACAGTTCCCAAAGGCAAGCTGCCCAGCCCCCCCCCCCCGCCCCCTTGCTCAAATCCTCTCTTCCCATTTTACAGACTGGAAGCACTGAGGCCAAGAGGCCTCTGAGGAATTGGGCGGCTGAGCTGCCAAGACCTCCAGGTTGCCTCTCACTGACTTTATTTCTTTTAAAACTACTTTTAAAAAATGAACCAATTACAGTGAGGGGGGGAGTATTTGACCCCCTGCTAAATTTGCCCATTTGCCCTCTGACGAGGAAATGACCAGTCCATAATTTTAACGGTAGGTTTATTGTAGCTGTGAGAGACAGAATAACAACAGGAAAACTGGACAATGGTCTAAAACCCTCCCCTGTCCCCCTTCCCCCCCCCAAATAAATACACATCAAAGTGATCATAAATGGAACTTCATTTAATTCCGATCCCTTGAGCCACACCTGTGGCCAAGCGGCCTGAGGCTTGTCTTCACCCTCTGGCTTACGGCCAGTTCAGAGGGTAGCAGTTTGCTTGAGAAGCCTGAACCATAGCTGTCAGTGTTTCCCTTCTTTTAAGGGAAATTCCCTTATTCCGAATAGGATTCCTTGCAAGAAAAGGGAAAAGTTGACAGCTATGGCCTGAATTGGAGGGACGTGGGTGGTGCTTTGGGTTAAACCACAGAGCCTAGGGCTTGCTGATCAGAAGGTCGGTGGTTTGAATCCCCACGACGGGGTGAGCTCCCATTGCTCGGTCCCTGCTCCTGCCCACCTAGCAGTTCGATAACACATCAAAAGTGCATGTAGATAAATAAGTACCACTCCAGCGGGAAGGTCAACAGCCTTTCCGTGTGCTTCTCTGGTTTGCCAGAAGCGGTTTAGTCCTGCTGGACACATGACCCAGAAGCTGTATGCCGGCTCCCTTGGCCAATAAAGTGAGATGAGTGCCACAACCCCAGAGTCGGTCACAACTGGACCTAATGGTCAGGGGTCCCTTGACCTTTACCTTTATGGCCTGAATTGGAGTTGGAATGCCTCCCCCCCCCCCCGCATTCCCTGAGTGGCGCCACCCAGTGGGAGAAGAGGGGAAAGCACCGCCATGCATGCCCAATAATTCTTGGCAGATTCACCTGATAATTCAGCCCAGATGCAGCAGCCAATCATCTCCCTCAATCCGTCCCTGATCTGCCTTCCTGGTCATTGCCTGGTCTGGAGGGGGGAGCAAATGGGGACTCTTAGGGGCAGGTGGGGGCAGAGGAAGGCGGGGTGTTGTTCCCTCCCCTTGCTTTTTGGAAAGCGGGGTCTGGTGTTGGGAGGGGGCAGTGACTGTTTAGGGGAGAGAAGAGGGCTGGGGAGGGGTCCCTCCTTCTGCCCCCTGGGGCCCCCGCCCCAGATGGAGACATCCGCTGGACTTGATCCTTGGCCCCTCTCAGCTGAGATGGGGTTCTGGCCGGCCTTTGCTCAGGGGGCAGGATCCGCTGCTCTGTTAATCATTGAGAAGGTTCCTCTTTGAGGCTAGAGGGCTTAGAGCCAAGCGTTAACCCTTTGCAGTAGGTGCCTCTCCACCCACAGCGCCCCCCCCCCCAGTTTTCAGTGCAAGGGACTCATGCAGGAAAGAGTTCAGAATGTGGGAAGCGTCTGGCTGCTGCAGCCGGATCAGGCCCAAGGAAAGTCCTCCTCCAGGGACCTCCTGGATCCCCCAAGAGGAAGCCTACTGGGAGGGAGGGGGGCTGCTGGGGGGGGGGACACAGTCCTTTCCTGCTGGGATCTTGTGGCAGGAAGAATATTCTAATGGTAAGAGTCGTATGACAGCGGAACAGACTCCCTCCCAAGGTGCTCTGGCAGCCATCTGTCGGGGGATTCTTCAGCTGTGATTCCTGCATTGCAGGGGGTTGGACTAGATGACCCCTGGAGGTCCCTTCCAACTGGACAGTTCTGTGAATCTGCAGTCACTTGTAGCTCTTGACCTTCACGTTGTTGGCCTGCTCCCCTTTTGAAGTTGGTGGCCATCGCTGCCTCTACAGGAGAGGAAGAAGAACGTCTCTCTCCCTCCTATCTCCCTCCCATCTCCTCTTTGGTCAACCTGTGTGGTGTCCTCATAGCCCTCCTTGCTCACCTCAGATTCATGGAGGAGGTAGGGATGCTTCTGAAGACCAGGTGCTGGGAACTGTGGGCAGGGAGAGTGTTGATCCTGCTTGCCGGTTTCCCGCAAGGGTCCGCTCAGCCACAGTCAGAACAGGATCCCGGACTAGATGGGCCCCTGGCCTGATCCTGCAGGCTTTTATTAGGTTCTTAGGCTAATGCTTCTTCTGGTTGTCCAAATGTGAGGGTTTAGGCCACAATGGTAGAACTGTTGTGTTTGACGGGCCATCTGACTCACCCCTGCAGTACAGGAACCGCAGGCTCAGAGGCAGCTCTTTGGGGCTGTGCAGATGGAAGCCAGCACTTTGGAAGGGTCCCACCATACAGTGGTCCCTTGGTTCTTAAACTTAATCCGTTCCAGAAGTCCGTTCCAAAACCAAAGAGTTCCAAAACCAAGGCACACTTTCCCATAGAACATAATGCAAAACGGATTAATCCGTTTCAGACTTTTGAAAACAACCCCTGAAACAGCAATTTTAACATGAATTTTGCTATCTAACAAGACCACTGATCCATAAAATGAAAGCAATAATCAATGTATCGTACTATAAAGTAAATAAGACAGTATTGTAGATGATAAAAATTAAAATTATTTTTTTTCCTCACCTGCACTGATGATAGTCATTGCTTGCTTTTATCCATTTCCGCAGTCACATAATCAGTAGCTGAACTGTGTTCCACACAGTCACAAAAACAAATTAACTGGAAAAGCCTCAAAAACAAAAATGCAAAATAAATAGCAAAAACAAAAGCGCCAAACTCAATCCGTTCCGGAACTCTGTTTGACTTCCAAAATGTTCAAAAACCAAGGCGCAGCTTCTGATTGGTGCAGGCGCCCCGGAAACAATACCCGACAGCCACATCAGACGTTCGGCTTCTGAAAAACATTCGAAAGCCGGAGCGCTTACTTCCGGGTTTTCGGCGTTTGGGAACCAAGGCCCTACTGTACATGGAAGGAGATCAAAGTGGACATACTTTGCAAGACATACTTTGCAAGACATACTTTGCAAGATCAGCCTTGCATCCGAGACACAGATGGACCCTTTGTGCTTTTGAGGCAGTGGGCTTCTTGATAGGACCCTGGTGTTGGAGAGGAGGGGCCGACTATTGCCTTGATGCCCCCTCCACACATACTTTGCGGGGCACCTGGGGGGCCCGTAGGGAGAGGGTGTCTGGCTGCATGGAGCCCACCAGTTGGGCCTGGCTTGTGCTGCGGTGGGAGGCCAAGGCAACAACACCTTCCTTTGTGCTTTTTAATCAATGACCAGATCGGGGTCTTCAAGTTGTTCAAATGAATAATCTCGGGGGGGGGGGGAGAGGAGGCTGTGAAGACATTGCATCTCATAGACCTTTGTAAACCCCCCCATCCCACCCTTCCGCCTTCTCCCTGCCACCCCCAACCAGCAACCTGCCGGACGTGACGGCGGCTGACTTTGAGCAGGTCAACCTGTCTCAATACAAGTGGATCCACTGGGAGGTGAGTGAAGGAAGCCCTTGCTGGGGAGATGGGGGGGGGCAAGAGGGAGGAAGGGTCTTCCTGAGTTGCAGGTGCCATGAGGAGTTGCCATCAGCAGGAAATGGAGATGGAAAAGTATAGGTGAAAGACCTACATTGGCTTCCAGGACGTTTCTGAGCACAATTTACAGTGCTGGTGCTGACCTTGAAAGCCCTAAATGGCCTCAAAGGCCCAGTAGACCTGAAGGAGCGTCTCCACCCCCATCGCTCCACACTGAGGTCCAGCACCGAGGGCCTTCTGGCGGTTCCCTCGTTGCAAGAAGCAAAGCTACAGGGAACCAGACAGAGAGCCTTCTCAGTGGTGGCGCCTGCCCTGTGGAACTCCCTCCCACCAGATGTCAAAGAGAACAACAACTACCAAACTTTTAGAAGACATCTGAAGGCAGCCCTGTTGAGGGAAGCTTTTAATGTTTAACAGACCATTGTATTTTAATACTTTGTTGGAAGCCGCCCAGAGTGGCCAGGGAAGCCCAGCCAGATGGGCAGGGTATAAATAATAAATTATTATGATTATGATTATTATAGGTGGCCATTGATAAGTTCTCAACACTGGCCATTCGCACACAGAAACAGCTCTTGGGAACAAGACTTCCTGTGAGCCTGTAAACACATGCAAGGATTTTGAAAACAAGACCACTCACTCCGCAGGCGACAGGCCAAACCTTTTTGCGAAAGGGGCTTCGTGTCACGTTTGCAGGGCCTTGATTCAGGGATGGCCCCCTTTAAAGCCTGTTGTTACCGGATCTTAGAGTCGTGGGATTACTGGGAGGGGGGCACTAAGAGTCAAGGAGGGGGTCCCTGGTGCTGGAGCTATCCATGACCTGTCAGAATTCACTGGCATCACTGGATCAAGTTGATCAGTTTTGTCGACTTAATTAAACTAAATAGTTTTTAATTGGATTTGGAATAATGTGCAATCATTCCCGTTTTGAATTTTATTGGGTTTTTCTCCTCTGTAGTGCCTGAATAATGCTTTTTAAAAGGTGGGGGTCACTGGGAGTGACTTTACGGAACCAAGGGGACAGGGGCCCAGAAAAATTTGGGAGTCACTGTCCTTGAGGATGCCAGCTCTTGGCCATTCACCCTCTGGTGCCCGGAGGGGTGGCATTTCCAGGCAGTCTCCATGGGCAGCCCCACGGGAAGGGCATTGCAGTAGCCTAGAGCTCCGCAGAGCATGAATGCCAGGACTGTTGCGGCCACCTTCTGGTTGTGGGTGCAGCTGTCCTGGCCACGGAAGCTGCCTGGGATGCCAGGGCGAACTTCTGCCTCCCTCTGCCTCCCCACCTTCTCCCTCCCCCAGGGCAGGAATGCCTCTGAGCAGGTGAAGATGATCCAGCGTGTGGAGGCCTATAACAAGACCTGCCCACCGTCCGACCGAGTGACCACGTCCGTGGAAGTGGAGAAGACACGGCCAGAGATATACCAGCTCTTCGGCTACGGAGACGTGGTAGGAAAGCCTCTGTCTGAGGGGGAAGATGCCAGGATGATGGGGCAGAAACGATACGATAATCTTTATTGTCATTGTCCCGTACAGAACAACAAAAATGAAAAATCTACATAAGACATTCAAAAACCAACAGGCCTGCTATCCCAGCTATCCCAGCCTGGTTAGCCCCCTAAAAACTCTGATACCCCATAATATACTCACATAGAGACTACCTTAAAGAGTAAAGGTAAAGGGACCCCTGACCATTACGTCCAGTTGTAGCTGACTCTGGGGTTGCGGCGCTCATCTCGCTTTATTGGCCGAGGGAGCCGGCGTCCAGCTTCTGGGTCATGTGGCCAGCAGGACTAAGCCGCTTCTGGCGAACCAGAGCAGTGCACGGAAACGCCGTTTACCTTCCCGCCAGAGTGGTACCTATTTATCTACTTGCACTTTGACATGCTTTTGAACTACTAGGTTGGCAGGAGCAGGGACCGAGCAACAGGAGCTCACCCTGTCATGGGGATTCGAACCGCCAACCTTCTGATTGGCAAGTCCTAGGCTCTGTGGTTTAACCCACAGTGGCACCCACGTCCCTTATAGGGAGACTACCTTACACTGCGTTTAAAACCAAAATTGCATTTGGATAGAAACTGTTTCTCAGGCGACTAGTCCCGGTCTTTATAACCCTGGACCTTCTTCCAGAAGGCAGAAGCTGAAAGAGATCATTTCCGGAGTGCGCACTATCCTGCGCTATCTCTGCCGCTTTCTTATGGCACCTGGAAGCGTAGATTTGATCCAAGGTGGGAAGAGGGCACCCAATTATTCTCTCCGCAGTCTTTACAACCCTGGACAGCATTGTTTTTTCCCTGGCCGTGCAGCCCCCAAACCACACACACAGACCACAAACAGCCCCCTGACTTCGGAGCAGGAGCCCCCATTCAGGGTCAGGGCTTGGCAGCACCTCCCTGGCGCTGCCCAGCGTTGCCCAGGTCCTTTGCCCAGCAGCCTCCTCTGCACAAGGGCAAAAGCCTCTCAGCACCGCAGCTGCTGCTTCCGACTCTTGCACAGAAGAGGCCTTTGCGCTGCTCCGAAGAGTCACAGGCTGGACCAGGCCCTCCTCGCCTGGTGGTCCGGGGGGGGGGGGCAGGCTCCTCCATACTCGGGACGTCCTCCTTACATGGAACGGACTCCCTTGGAGATTTTTAAGATGGGTGGACATCTGGCAGGGATTCTTCAGTTGTGGTTCCTGCATGGCCGGGGATTGGGCTTGTTAAAGTTTGTGGGTCGTAAATCCTTTGACCCACGGGGTCTGCTGCATCAGCACTGCAATAAATTTGATTTATTGCCACTCCGACACTTCAGTGGTGCCCACACGCTTCCACTCTTGCGCTACCACTCTTCACAGTTGCCGGATAATAGCAGAGTTCGCACACAGCGTAAAATGGCTTGTCTGTGTCGATGTGGTGTCTTCAGTAACTCGGCTCGACACCAGTGCTTCTAATTTAACACTGTTTATTTAGAAGCATAACAAACAGAAAAGAAAACCTACAGAATCTAGCTGCATGCTTGCAGCTTTCTGCCTCTAACAAAACCTAAACTACCTCGCTCACATTCTCAGACACTCTGCACTCAGAGAGAGCTCAGCCCACAGGAAAATGTGCGGATTATATGGGCAGTGCGCCCAGTTAATAAGAACACCTCCTGGGAGTGTTACCTCTCAACTGTCCGGAACCACAACAGGGCTGGATGACCTCTGGGGGTCCCTTCCAACTCTCCTGCTCTACGATTCTAAGTTCTGCTTGTGAAGCACTGCCTGGGCTGAGCAGGACTGACCTCTGAACATGAAATGAGCTCTGCTGGATCGGCCAAAGGGGGCCCATTGTGCCCAGCATCTTGTTCCTCTCACAGTGGCCAAATACCCCAAAGAACCCAGGAGTCTAGATAGACTGCCTCTGGAACTGGAGCTGTTAACGGGAAAATCCGAGGGCTCCCTTGGACAAAAACAAAGACACCAACCAGGATAACTTGGAGCAAAAGAGCAGCCTGTAGGCTTGGCCTTTATTGAACTGTTGCAACAGGGTGCTCCCCTCACTTGCAGGAGAGAGGAGGGACCCAGAAATATGATGCGCAAGGCCTTATAAAGACTCTTGAAATTGCCACCCTGTAGATCAAGACCACCCCCAGAAACATCTTACATGCATCACAGAAGGGGTGTAACCTAAGACCACCCCTCAGATACATCACACCTACATCACAGAAAAGGCGTCCAAAATCGAAATTTTAATATTGTTTTTCTCCTGTTGTTGTTGATCTCCTGTCTGGCAGGTTCCTTGATTGGATTGCCTGGGTACCCTGACCTGTCTTTTGTAGTGATAAATACTTAGTTTCTGAGCCAGGTCACAGGCTCACACCCTATTCAAACACAGACATGCCCTTAAGACAGGTTTTGTGAAGGAAAAGACAATGGGGAGGCTTTTCCATTTTGACCTTGCAGAGAAAACATTTGCTCAGTTTAGGAATCAAAATGGTTCCAGGCTGGCCTTCCTGTGCTGATCTATGTACCTGCTTGGCTTTAGTTGCAACCTCACCTCCTTGAACTTGAGCAACACTGCACGGACACGCGCAACCAGTTCCTGTGGGTCTTTTCCAGCAATCAAAACGTCATCAAAAAAATGGCAAGACCCCCGGCAGACCTCTTAACAGGCCTTCCATGAGCCCTTGAAAAATCCCTGGGGCCACACAAACTCCAAATTGTAATCTGTTAACTCTGAACGCCCCTTTATGTGTGACAATAGTCTGTGCTTCCGCTGATTGTGGGGTTACTGGCAGCTGTTGATAAGCTTGTGCCAGGTCAAGTTTGGCGAACACCTTGCCCCCAGCCAGTTTAGCCAACAGATATGATACGACTGGAATGGGGTATGAGTTTCCCCTGAGTGCCTTATTGATAGTACATTTGTAATCAGCACAGATCCTGACTTCCCCATTTGCTTTAAGGGGCATGACGATTGGAGTCTCCCACTTAGCGGAGTCCACGGGTGAGAGAACTCCCAGCTTGACCAATTTATCCAGCTCTGCTTCGATCTTGGGTTGCAGTGCAAATGGCACTCGCCTTGGTTTGAGTCGGATTGGGGCCACCCCAGGGTCCAATTTGAAGTCAACTGGGGGCCCTTTATAACAACCCAGTTTTCCATTAAAGAGACCAGCAAATTCTTTGCATAATTCCTCGCTCATCTCAGGGCAGGTTTGGATTGAATTAAGCCCTGATATACTCAGTCCCAGGGCGGGGAACCAGTCAGTGCCCAGGAGACTGGGGCGACTGCCCTTCGCAATTACCAGTTTGAGTACCGCCTGTTTGTCCCGGAACTGTACTCTCACGGCACACATTCCCATGACATGGATGCGGCCCGCTGAGTATGACTGCAAAGTTGCCGGGAAGGGCTCCAGAGGGGGCAACTTACCCCTGGGGAAGAATGTCCTTGCGGTCTGGTCCGACACGATAGTGAATCCAGATCCGGAGTCCACCTCCATGTCGCACAGCTGACCCTCAATTCACCTTGACATGTGCCTTGCCTTGCGCTGGAAACTGCACGACCCTCCCGTTGATCTCCGTTACGTAGTGGCAGTCCTGTGGAACATGGTTCGCTGTGGCCGATCTGCGATGCTCCAGTCTAGGTGCTCCTGTCGCTCCCAACGCCGCCGATCTACAGACCCTGGCGATGTGACCTGTCTTTCCGCACGTCCGGCACATAGCATCCCAGAAACGACAACTCTTCCGCTCATGGTTTCCGCCACAACCAGGGCACCTGCCTTGATGATCTTTGTGCACTGTGCAGGCCTGATGCTCTGACTTGACCCCACGGACTGGGCTCTGGCTCGGAGTAGCCTCTAGCTCGTCCATGGCATGCGCAACTTCTATCTGTGGCTTAGGGACCCTGCGACTGGCATCAAGCTCCTCTCTTTCATAATTCTCCGTGGCGGTGGCCTCCTTCAAGGCTGAAGCAAGGGTAACCTCTTCTTTAGCCACGATGCGTCTTCTGGCTTTCTTGCTGCTCAGACCACCGATAAAACGATCCAGGAGAGTCTCTTCCAGATCTTGGAAGTCGCAGTGCTGAGCGAGCTTCCGCAGTTCAGCTAGAAATGCAGATACAGACTCCCCAGCACGCTGCTGCCTCTTATGAAACTCCATCCGCCGGGCCATCTTGGTCTCAGTAGGCGCCAAATGGCTTGTTAGGCAGGCAAGAATATCTTTGAGAGGTGTCTCACTTAGCTTCGCTGGGGCAGGCAATGCCTTGGCCAGCTTGAAGGTCTCAGGCCCACAGTAGCTCAGGAATGTGGCCCTTCTTTTGCTGGCATCGGTGATCCCTTGAGCCTCCGCGAAGAACTCGAAGCGTTTGACGTAGTCTTCCCACGTGTGGGGCTCTGATGGCTGGAAGGGCTCCAATACCCTTGGACTCTCCATTGTCCTGTGGGCAGGGTCGTCTTCTCAGCTGGCCAGTGAGTCTTGTTTTAGCTTCAATCCGGACTCTGAGGCAGGGCTGCGTTAACCGCTCCTCAGCATTCCGGATCCCATCCTCGTCGCCAGTTGTTGTGACGTGGGGTTTGTGATTTCAGCTCTCTTGACATAATATGCTGGAGACAGTTCTCTAGTAACACTTCTTTATTAAAGCAAACAAGACTTGGGCCTGAGGAGGGGAGAGCTACATTTATAGGGACAGGGAACAAGCTAGAAAGGACACATTTTGGAGGGAACAATATCAGGCAATCACAGTCCTGCCTTTTGGAGGAAACCAATAAGACAGAGGATCCAAATACAGCAGCTTAAATGAACCAATAGTAGCTGTACCCTCTGGAACCAAAAGGCAGTTACTTTACCCTAATGCAAATACAGACAATAATAATACAGATATAAAATCCTTTGACTCAATACACAACAGGTACGCTTATGAACATTACCATATATCTAAGACCATAAAATTCCTGTCACACCACCTAGTTCAGCCTCCTGCTCTCACCGTGGCCGACCAGATGCCCATTACGGGAAACCCACAAGCAGGATCTGAGCACGAGAGCAACCCTCTCCCTTGCTGCCCCTGGCATTCAGAAGCATCTCTGCACCCTGGCAAGTGGCCACTGAGAGCCCCTTTCTCCCCCATTAGCCAATCCTCTTTTAAAGCCGTCCCGGTAGGTGGCCATCTTGTGGGAGGGAGTTCCACAGTCTAACACTGTGCTGCAGGAATGAGTCCTTTCTGCATCTTCCAACATTCATCTTCCTTGGGTGCCTGGGAATTCTAGTGTTATGAGAGAGAGACCAAGAGGAGAAGGTGACTCTGGCTTCTCTCCCCCCCCCCTCCAGGTCTTTGTCAGCAAGGACGTGGCCAAGGCGAGGGGCTTCTACTCGGCCGCCGAAGCTGTCAAGGGGCTCCGCAGATATCTGAAGCCGGGGTAGGTGGAGACCCCCAAGGAGAAGGGGGCAGGCTGGATGGCCTCTGGGGTGCCCCTCAGCCCCCCTGCCCACCCTCTGGCATGGGAGGGGCTCTTGTGCCAACTACCATAACTAGACTGAATGCGCAGCTGGTCACTGGCCCTTCGGTGCTCTGTGGGAAATGCCAAGGGGGCTGCAAAGAACTTAGGGGAGACTCTAGAACATGAGGCTCTTCACCTCAGGGTCCTGGGGTCAAACCCCATGTTGGGCAAAAGGATTCCCGCCTTGCAGGGGTTGGACTAGATGACCCTGACAGTCCCTCCCAACTCTACAGTTCCATGCAATGCTCCAGAACTGCTCCTTATTCTTCCCTCCATCTTTTCTTTACAGAATGTTTTTATTTAACAAAATGTCTCTACGCCGCTTGCCCTAAACCTTGAAGGCTCTCAAGCGGTTTGCAAAAAGATGATCTTAAAATGTTCATTTAAAATATCCATATCCATAAAATATCCGTAAGTCACAGGGAACCAGGCAAGGGCCTTCTCAGTGGTGGCACCTGCCCTCCCACCAGATGTCAAAGGAAAAAACAACTACCAGACTTTTAGGAGACATCTGAAGGCAGCCCTGTTCAGGGAAGCTTTTAATGTTTGACAGCCTATTGTATTTTAATATTTTGTTGGAGGCCACCCAGAGTGGCTGGGGAAACCCAGTCAGATGGGAGGGGTATAAATAAATTATTATTATTATTATTATTATTATTATTATTATTATTATTATTATTATTATCATCATTAGAGCAAACATTAAAAATGAGTTACATTTTTTAAAAAAATTACAAAGCAACTTCTGACACTTGGGGTTTCTGTTTTTTCAGAGACACCTTATTTAAAGTGGTTGTAAGTTGTTTTACGTAGTGCTTAATATGTTTTTCAACGCTGCAACCTGCCCTGGAACCTTAGGGTAAAGGGTGGATATTATTATTATTATTATTATTATGCAATTCTACTTGCTGAAATGACCTGTGAAGCTGGTTTGCAGGATGGGACTTCATCATCCTGGCTGCTTGGACTTGGCGGACCCCCCCCCCCCAGGTTCCCCCTCCCTGGGTTGAACCAAAGAGGCCCTGTTGAGCCCAGCTCCCTTGGGAGAAAGAACCAGGACTTTGGGAGGTGGGGAGGGTGTTTTGGGGGTGCCCCCATTTTCCATCTGCCCCCTGGGCCTCCCAATCCTGGCACCTGTGGGGTCTCTGTCCCAAGGCTAAAGGCTCCTTCGTCTTTCTCCCCCCCCCCCCCAGAGCCACCCTGGTCTGTGCCTGGGCTGAGGAGGGGGCTGACGCCATGGGACCGGACGGGGTGCTGGTTCACTCGGACGCCTTCTCCCCCGAGGTGGTGGTGGACACCTTGGGTGCTGGGGACACCTTCAACGCGGCCGTGATCCTGGCCCTCAGCAGGGGTGAGTCGCGGGGGCTTCTCTCCTCCTCCCTGTCGCCCGCATGTCCATATCTCCCCTTTGTGATCTGTTCTGCAACCTGCTCATCAGACATGGGATCTACGGAGAGATCTCCAGGGTCTGCAGTAGATCGCCATGCTCTTTGGACTGTCTGTCAGTTTTAACTATAGGAGCAACAAAAAAGCGTGCCCAAACATGCTTCAAAATTAGGCTCTGCAAAGAAGAAAGGGGTTTTTTTTTTGGGGGGGGGGGAGAGACCAGGACTGGAGTTGGGGGGAGAAGATGAGTCTCTGCTTTGCTTTGCTTTTGTTTCTTATGAATTTTGCTTTGAGCTTTTTTTTGCTTTCTTACACGTCTCTTGCTTTGCTTTGCCTTCTGTGATTCTATGAACCGTGTGATGCAGCAGCAAGAAAAGTGAATGCTATTCTCAGCAGGTCTAGTGCCCAGATCAAGGGAATTCATAGTACCCAGTGGCGCCAACTTGGACCCCAGATTATGGGTGCCCAGCGGCATGTGCAACATAGGATCGTGACTTCATGTTGCAGCGCCTGGGAGCCCCAGAAGGCTTCCAAGGCCCCACAAGGCCTCAGAAGTCGTGTTGGAGGCCCTGCGGTGCGGGCGCTGAGCACCCACAAAACAATCGTAGGTGCCCAGGGCCCCCTGGAGTTGGCACCAGTGGTAGTACCACTATTCTGCCTTGGTCAGAGTCCTGTGCCCAATTCTGGGTGCCACCGTTTAAGAAGGATGTTGGCAAGCTGGGAGGTGGGCAGAGGAGGGAGACCAAGAGGATGGAGGGTCTGTTAACCAAGCCTGATGAGGAACGGTTGAAGGAGCCGGGGATGTTTAGCCTGGAAAAGAGGAGAGTGAGAGGAGATATGAAGCCATCTTCAAATATCTCAAGGGCTGTTGCATGGAAGAGGGAGCAATTTTTTTTTCTCCTTCTCTGGAGGGTAGGACTCCAACCCATGGCTTCAAGTGACAAGAAAGGAGTAAGTTGAGTGGGGCAGGTGGGGTGAGGGGGCGGAGGTGGGGGCTGGTCTGCTGCCCCGCGGGATGGGCCCAGCAGAACCCAGAATCGGGGCCCCTGGCCTTAGAGCCACGGGTGCAGATCCGTCCCTTTGCACTACACCTCTGCACAAGGAAAGGATCTGGGGAAAGGATCTGGGGGTCTTGGTGGACCCCAAGCTGAACCCGAGCCCAGAGGGTGATGCAGCAGCAAAAAAGACCAATGCTGTTCCAGGCTGCATCTGCAGAAGTCAAGGGTCCGGGTCAAGGGAAATCAGAGTCCTGCTTGATTCTGGAATATCGTGTCCAGTTCTGGGCACCACAATTTATATTGGATATTGACAAGCTGGGAAGTGTGCAGAGGAGGGAGACCAAGAGGATCCAGGGTCTGGAAACCGAACCTGATGAGGAACGGTTGAAGGAGCTGGGTATGTTTTGCCTGGAAATGAGGAGACTGAGAATAGATATGAGAACCATCTTCAACTATCTGAAGGGCTGAACCATGGAGCAAGCTTGTTTTCTTCATGAGAGGTTTTTCAACGGTGGGGGGGTGGCTGCCAGAGAGAATTTATTTAGCCAGAGGAACCTTAGGGGACCCTTTCAACTCTTTAATTCTGTGATTCTCGGACTGTGAGTTCAGTTCTGGTAGCCCAAATTCCTGGGGCAGCTGAGCATGGACAGAGCATGTCCCTTCATTGTGTGCTCTGCCCCCTCCCTCCTCCGACCACAATTTTGCACTTGGTGGATCTTTGGCTTCTTAGCAGAAAAACAAGTACCATATTTTTCGCTCTACAAGACACACCCGACCGTAAGACGCACCTAGTTTTAGAGGAGAACAAGAAAAAAAATATTCTCTGGCTCTCTGCGCAGCACCCCTTCAGCAAAGCGGGAGGAGCAATGGAAGGGGCAAAGTCAGAACAGCAAGAGGGATCGCTGCGCAGCGAACCCTCTTGCTGTTCTGACTTCTGGGATAGCTGCACAGCCTGCATTCGCTCCATAAGATGAACACACATTTCCCCTTACTTTTTAGGAGGGAAAAAGTGAGTCTTGTACAGCGAAAAATACGGTAAATCTCGCACGCCCTGAATTCTGCCCGCCCCTAATAAAGAGTAGCCCTGGAGCCTGGGGAGAGGGGTCTTGCTGCCTGAACCCCAGGACACCTCTCTGCCTCAGAGCTCAACTGACCCCTCTCTGTCTCCCCCCCTCCAGGGAGACCCCTGGCCGAGGCAATCACCTATGGGTGTCAGGTGGCCGGACGGAAGTGCGGTGTGCACGGCTACGATGGGATCGTGTGAGCTGCAAGCGGCAAGCCATGTCTGCCCATCTTTTCTGGGGACCTTCATCAAGCCGTGGACCAAAATCACACAACCCCCCTGACTCAGCGAGGAAGAAGCTGCTGCTTCTCTGAAAGGTCCGGAGGGGCTGGGCAGCCAAAGCCGGTTCTCTGCTCTGCCCGGGCCGCCCGGTGTGTCCTGGCTGGGCCTGGATCTGGGGAGAGAGAGAGAGAGACTTGCCCGCGTTGCCTCTTTGCAAAGGCTGATCAATAAAAGGCTTGGACCAGTGGCCTCTGTGTGGAAGCCCCACCTGTGTGGGTAGGGTGAGGGGGCAGGATGGAAAGGGCTGGCCTGCCCCAGATATTTTATTTATCTCTGGCATTTATATTCTGAGCTCTGGGTGGCATGCATGGGTCTCCCCCTCAGTTAATCCCTGGAAAGCAGCTTAGGCTAACAGTCAGGGCCAGTCGGCTTTGTGGCCTCATAGATTCGAACCTGAGTCATAACCTGACACTGCAAGCACAGTAGAGGGAGAAGCACAGGAGGCTGTGGGGGTTGCAGAAGAGGGAGCCCAAAGCAGCAAGGATGGAGCAATGCGGGGGGGGGGGTTCTCTTCTGCAGCTGCAGCAACACTCAGGACGGGTTCCCCCAAGGGTGACCCACAGCAAGGGGGGAGGGAAGGAGCTCTGTCCTGCCGGGCTGGAGAAGAGATTGCATAAATCGAGAGAGCTGAGGAGGGGGGCACCAGGTCCTGCGAATAACTGCTGGTGGGTCATTTGATCTTGTGGGGCATTGCATGGCAGGGGGGCACCAGGTAGCTAATGCCAGAATCCCAATTTAAAATGACCTTAACAGATCGGAGAACTGGGCCCAAATTATGAAATGAATTACAACAGGAACAAAAGTCAGGTTCTGCTCTTAGGGAGGAAGAACCAGGTGCACAAATATAGGATGGGGGACACCTGGCTTACGAGTAGAACATGAGAAGAGTACGTGTGGCAGGAGTCCACAGTGTGGTGCAGCAGCAAAAAAAGCTAATGCTATTCTAGGCTGCATCAACAGAAGTCTAGTGTCCAGATCAAGAGAAGTCATAGTCCCACTCTATTCTGCCTTGGTCAGACCACACCTGGAATACTGTGTCCAGTTCTGGGCACCACAATTTAAGGAGGAGGTTGACAAGCTGGGAGGTGTGCAGAGGAGGGCAGCCAATAGGATCAAGGGTCTAGAAACCAAGCCTGATGAGGAACGGTTGATGGAACTGGGTTATGTTTAACATGGAGAAGAGGAGACTGAGAGCAGATATGAGAGCCATCTTCAAATATCTTAAAGGTAAAGGACCCCTGACCATTAGGTCCAGTCACAGACAACTCTGGGGTTGCGGCGCTCATCTCGTTTTATTGGCCGAGGGAGCCGGCATACAGCAGTGCATGGAAACGCCGTTTACCTTCCCGCTGGAGTGGTACCTATTTATCTACTTGCACGTTGGTGTGCTTTCAAACTGCTAGGTTGGCAGGAGCAGAGACCGAGCAACGGAAGCTCACCCCGTCGCGGGGATTCGAACCGCCAACCTTCTGATCAGCAAGTCCTAGACTCTGTGGTTTAACCCACAGCGCCACCCGCGTCCCTCAAATATTTTAACGGCTGTCAAGTGTGAGAGAGAACAAGCTTGCTTTCTCCTGCTCTGGACGGGAGGACTCAAACCCATGGATTCAAATGGCAATAAATGCATTTCTGACAAAAACAATAGGAAGAACTTTATGTTAGTAAAAACTGCTCAACATTGGAACAGACTCCCTCCGAAGACGATGGACTCTCCTTCCTTGGAGATTTTTAAGTAGAAGTTGGACCTCCATTGGTCAAGGCGTCTTTAGTTGTGATTCCTGCATTGCTGGAGGTTGACCCTTGATGCCCCTTCCAACCGTGGTTTTAGGTGACGGGTGGCTGGGAGTCAACTTTGCCACCCTGCGCAGCCTCTGCTTTTCAGTCCTCCTCCGCTGGCCCCCCTTTCTCTCGGGGGGGGGGTTCAGTCTCTTGGCGTGAGAGGCTCCCCAGGCTCCTGTGGCTGAGGTGCCTCAGCTGCTTCTCCTTGCCCCGGTGCCCCCTCCTGATTCTGTGCCGGGGGGCTCAGCGAAGGGGTCTCCATCACGCCCTGGTCCTGAGCCGCCTCTGACGCAGCCGGGGACTCAGCAGTGCCTTGCTGGCCAAGAGGATCCGGGTGGCCGACGCCTTGTCCGTCAGGTCCAGGGGGTGCCCGCAACACACTGCCCTCTTCTCCATTGGGGGCAGCGAGGAGGGTGGGGGTCTGGCTGTGCCAGGGCCCCTGAAGCAGCTCTGAGGGCTCCAGCAGCCCATCGTGGTTCAGGTCCTGAGTCGCCAGGATGTTGTCCACCATCAGCACTACCTGCAGGGGTCAAGGGGGGGCATTTCCATTGATTTCATAACATTTATGCACCCCTTGACTGGAAAAATAAAACCTCAAGGAGAATAAAATCATTAAATTATGAGTAAGAACAGAAGCCCACTAAGAGGACCTGAGGGTCCCTGCAAGGCCTCTGCCCTGCTGAGACCCCAGGAAAAGGTCTTGCACAGGCAAGACACCTCTGGTTCTGCAGCTGGAAGGTGCCCATCACGGTTGGCATGCAGTGATGATCCACCTTGAATTTGCACTTCTCTCTTAAAGAGTTGAAGAAGTTTCAAGAAAGGACCAATAGATTGAGGCAATGCAGCCACTGCCTTGTGAGGAATGGTTGCAGCATTTGGGACTTTGTAATTTAGAGAGAAGGCAAGGAAGAGGCGACAGGATAGATGTTTATAAAATTATGCCTAGAGGGGAAAAAATCCTCCCTCTCTCATCACACTGGAGCTCATGAATGTCCATTGAAGATGAATGTTGGAAGAGTCAGGACAGATTAAAAAAGGGACTTTTTCATGCAGTGTATAATTAAACTTTGGAACTCACTGCCACAAGGAGCAGTGATAGCCACCAACTGGGATGGCTTTAGAAGAGAGACAAATTCATGGAGGAGGCTAGGAGGAGAGGGGAGCGGGATCAGGCCAATGGCCCGTCTAGTCTAGCATCATGTCCTCCCAGTGGCCGACCAGATCCCCCAAGGGGAAACCAGCAAGCAAGATTTGAGCGCAAGAGGAACTCTTCCCCTCCGTGGTCTCCAGCAATGGTCCTTTGGAAGCCCAGCTGCCTCTGACCGTGGGCTCCAGACACTTTTCTGCTTGTCCAGTGTACGCAGAAATGGAGGGCTGGAGAGCCTCCGTCCTTGGAGGTCTCAAAGCAGAGGGTGGGTGGCCCTCTGCCTCGGATACTTTGGCTGAGGTTCCTGCACTGGTGGGGGCTGGACTAGATGACTCTAGGGGTCCCCTTCCAACTCTACAATTCTATGATTCTAAGCCAGGCACAGGCAAACTCGGCCCTCCAGATGTTTGGAGACTACAATTCCCACCATCCCTGACCACTGGTCCTGTTCGCTAGGGATGATGGGAGTTGTAGTCCCAAAACATCTGGAGGGTCGAGTTTGCCAATGTCTAAGCGGACAAGCGCCTTCATGGATCACTGCCCTGTTGTGGCAAAGGGGCTTGAATAACTCAGAGAAGCTATGAGCTATGCCACGCAGGGTCACCCAAGATGAACAGGTCATAGTGGAGAGTTTTGACCAAACGCGATCCACCTGGAGGAGGAACCGGCAAGCCACTCCAGTATCCCTGCCAAGAAAACTTCATGGACAAAGAAGCTGAGGTTCCAAGACTTTGGCCACCTCATGAGAAGACTCCCTGGAAAAGACCCTGATGTTGGGGAAGGAGAAGGGGACGACAGAGGATGAGATGGTGGGACAGTGTTCTCGAAGCGACCAGCATGAGTTTGACCAAACTGCGGGAGGCAGTGGAAGACAGGAGTGCCTGGCGTGCTCTGGTCCAGGGGGTCAGGAAGAGGCGGACACGACTAAACGACCAAACAACAACAACAAAGCAGACGTGCTTTGAACTCGCAGGCAGGCAGAGGCCGCCACAGCAGAGAAGGCACTCAGATTCGCAGCCTGGGCAGGGATGCCCCCTCTGCCTGGCACACCAAAGGCCAAGGAGCGAAAGCGGCACCTACTGAGTCCGGCACAGAACTGTCTCTCTGGGAGGGCATCTCGCTCAGCAGCCTCATGAACTCCAGACCATCCAGCCGTCCGCTCTTGTCGTAGTCGTGGAGGGCGAAGAGGAGCAACAGAGCTGTAAACACCAGAAGGGGGGACATGGGGGGTGAGATATTTGGGGGCTGAGCCAGAGGGCACAGGAGCCCCTGCCCAGAGCAAGAGCCAGTGGGGTGACTCCAGCAGTGGGGCTGAGGTTTTCCTGAAGCCTGGGACTCCCACCCACCCTCTCACCTCTCCTTCCTGACACACAGAGCCCTCCCCACCCCAACACCACCCCTCTTTTCCAGGATGTCCCCAGCACTCCGACCAGAGTTGCAGCTGCTTCACTGGGAATTATCCTTTCTAGCATTTCTTTTAAAAATAATAATAATTAAAATTATTTGGTTTTTCAGACATGGGGGCATGTCTTCTTTACCTTCTTCTTCGCTACAATATATCCATTTATTCCCAATTGTCAATGTCAAAAGGGACTAAAATCTATAATCCCTCAAGCAAGGTGTCAAGACCCTAATCCTGTCAAATCGCTCTGATCAGCCTTTCCTCCAGGCAATGTCAGGTGGCAGACTGGACCATTGTCTTCTCATCCCCAATACTCAGGAAGTGTTTATCTGCGCATATCTCCAGCTCTGCATATTCCCCCCTCCCTCCTCCTTATGTTAATCCGGTGTAACCCAACCTCTCCTTAATATATTCATGATGTAATCTGTGTAACCCAACCTGTCCCTAATGTATTCATGATGTAACTGGGATGTATTTTGCACTGTATTCTGGGACATGGAGGGAGTTTCAAAAGTTCATGTCACCCCTTTCTCACTGTTCAATCTCGCCTTGAACCTGTTGCACAATAAACTTGGATCTTCTGCAGTTTGCTCCTGTCTACGGCTGAGCTCATTTTTCCTCCGCAGGGACCCACGGACTTAGTCCGATGAGCTGGGTGGCAGAGCAGCCTCGCACCCAGATTTTGCCGTAACAAGATTAAAATTTCACAGTCACATATTCCACATGCAACATAAAAACAAGATTCCAAGGAATCTCCTGGACTTCCCTCCTCCCCTTTGTGGGTCCTATTATTTAATCCACATATTTTACCTCTCCACCGTGTTACGGAAGGGGGGGGCATGTCTTCTTCACCTTCTTCTTCGCTACAATATATCAATTTATTTCCAATTGTCAATGTCAAAAGGGACTAAAGCTACAAGTGATATTCCAATCCTAGTAACTAACTATCTTAAAGACAATGGTCTTTAAGGTAAGTTATAAATTTTCCCCATTCCTTATTAAAATTTTGATCTTTCTGATTTCTGATTCTTCCGGTCATTTTAGCCATTTCGGCATAATCCATCAACTTGATCTGCCATTATTCTAGCATTTCAATCCATTCTTTTGGGTTCTCGCCTCTGGAGCAGCAAAAAACCAAGCTTGCTCCATCTTCCATGATTCAGCCCTTGAGATCTTTGAAGATGGCTCTCCTATCTCCCCGGAGTCACCTCTTTCCCAGGCAAGCACCCCACCTGTCTCAACCATTCCTCATCTGGCTGGGTTTCCAGGCCCTTGACCATCTTGGCTGCCCTCCTCTGGGTGTCCAAAGGAAATTCTCCCTTCCTTCTGCTCCCTTGGGGAAGGGAGAGCAAAGCCGGCTGGGCCTTGTGGGCAGCCAGGGACTTATTTTAGGCTCTGCATAATAACAGGCTGTGCTTCAGTGGGAAGATGCTGGCCATCTGCGGGGGCCACGACTCTGGAGCAAGGAGGCCCCTTTCCCAGCATCCTTGCTATGGCTTAAAAAGGGTGGTTTTAAAAGCGACACCTTGTTACCTGAAGGTCTTTTTCTGTTTATTGAGTGGTTTAACTTTGTTGCAGGAATTCAGGTACAGGTTGGGGGGGGGTTGCCCCTCCAGCAGATATCATGCACATGCAGCCCACTACCAAAGTCAGCACAATCAGTTTTGTGACTTTTGTGATTTGTCCCCACAAAACACTTCATCACAGTTTCTTCCTATCTATTCAAAGGGCCTTTGCTGCACGATACCAAATGTAATAATTCACTGATCAATGTATCTGTGTACTGGCTCACTGGGAAAACTTCAGAAATTCATATAGACAGGTGAGCTCAGCACCTCAGCAGCCTCTCTGCCTGAGCGATAATGCCTGACCTCCTGATACCTGAGTGCCAGACAGGCAGCCATTCCAGAAATCACAAACCCAGATGAAGACAAAAGGGTGTGATGAACCTGGCTGGGAAACAGGGAAATGTAAATATCTTTTTTGTTCCACTTGATGGCTGTTTGGTGGAAGGCAAGGGGAACTGTGGGGCAGGGTCCAGGATGCTCAGATTCCTGCCACCAGACCTCCCCTTTCATGATGTAACCGTGATGTAGTTTAGGGGTATAACATGGGGATTAAGGTAAAGGTAAAGGTACCCCTGCCCGTACGGGCCAGTCTTGACAGACTCTGGGGTTGTGCGCCCATCTCACTCAAGAGGCCAGGGGCCAGCGCTGTCCGGAGACACTTCCGGGTCACGTGGCCAGCGTGACATCGCTGCTCTGGCTTGCCAGAGCCGCACACGGAACGCCGTTTACCTTCCCGCTGGTAAGCGGTCCCTATTTATCTACTTGCACCCGGAGGTGCTTTCGAACTGCTAGGTTGGCAGGCGCTGGGACCGAGCAGCGGGAGCGCACCCCGCCGCAGGGATTCGAACCGCCGACCTTTCGATCGGCAAGTCCTAGGCGCTGAGGCTTTAACCCACAGCGCCACCAGCTAATAAAAGTTTGGGTTCTCTTTTGTTGGGGGCTTCCATCTTGTTCCACCTGGTGGCAGGGGGGAGTCCTGTGGCGACAGTCTTCAATCAAGACCAAGCAGACTGGCTGCTGTTTTGCCCTGGTATTCCTGGCTCCCTGCTTCCCCTCCTCTCGCTCTGTTTATATCCTGCTTCGGAGGGCGGCACCCGAATTCGAATTACAAGGAAGGAGATTCCGACTAAACCTTAGCAAGAACTTTCTGGCTGCAAGAGCTCTTTGGCGGTGGAAGAGGGTGGACTCTCCTGGGTCAGAAGTTTTCAAGCAGAGGTTGGATTGCCATCTGTCAGGGGCGTGGGTGTGATGAGTTGTGACTCCTCCATTGCAGGGGGTTGGACTAGATGACCCCTGGGGTTCCCTTCCAACTCTACAGGTCTATGATTCTTCTTTTTTCCTCTTGCCAAAATCAGCTGCTGCTCCAGCTTTTGCCCCTCCCCTGCTTTTTGCTACACACACCAGTGCGTGTTCTGAGGTTTGCTCAGCTCCCCCAGCAGAATTTGTTCATTTTTACCCATTTCTTCCCCAAAGCATTTGTTCCCAACCCAAATAAAGTGAGCAGGACAGCGTCACCTGCCCCAGGGGATTCCCTGAGGCCCCTCTTGGAAGAAAGCCCCCCCCCCCGGGTGCTCAGGGCCAGCCTTCTACCCTCGCCCCAGCTCACGCTCCCTGCCCTGCCAGACCCTGGCACTCAGGCCCCGAGGTGCCATCCAACGCCATCCTGGCCCTGGGACCCCATTGCAACTTACCCTGCTTCCTGCTCATGGCTCTGGCCTTGCCATCCTCTTGCCCAACGTTCTTCAGGTACTCCTGTATCAACCTAAGGCAGGCCAAACCACAGGTCAGCAAACCAGGGGGCAGGGGAGGGTTGTGGGGCTTGGCAAGGGCAGGGGGCAGCAGGGAGCCTCTGGGCCTGGGCAACGGGCGCAACGATCAGGAAGGAGCCAAGGTCTGCCCATTTCAAGGACTGGCAGACTGAGGGATTTGCAGACAAAGAAGTTTGGGCAGCTCCTGTTTGCTCAGGATCAAAATGCCTGATGGGGAAACTGCGCCTTGAAGGGGCGGGGAGGGAGACCTGCAGTTCCTCATTGGGAGGGTGCATATTCTGCACATGCTCAGAGGCCCTCTTACTATAAGCCAGGAATGAGCTACCTGTATATGTTCAGAAGCTGCCTTACTATGTGCCTGGTTTGGGGGCTTGAGTGAGCACTAGGCCTAATTGAAAACTGACTGCTAAATGAACTAAAAAAAAAAAATATTAAAATATAATTTCAGCAAAAAACCAGAGCCATTCTTATCGGGGTTAATTAGCGAAGAATATCATAAAAAAGATGTAAATTTGTTCATGTACGCCACAATGGCAGCAAGAATCCTCCTGGCCCAAAGATGGAAACAGCGAGAACTCCCCACACTGGGGATAAAGATGGTAGAATTTGTGGATTTGGCAAAGTTGACGGGGGGGGGGGGGGTAAATCAGGAATCTACCAGATGAAAGGTTTCAGAAGGACTGAAGCAAATTCATTTATTATTTGAAAGAAAATTGTAAATATTTGAAAACGTTTGTAGCTTTGTGAAATTAAGGTGCTAATTTACAAATGAGAGAGTGATTCTTAAATGTTGATATAAGATAAAGAAGTGATTATGGAAATGTGATAGATGTGTTAATGCTATAGGGAAGTCAGAAAAGAGGGAGGGGAGGAGGTTGATGTTCTGTCTGAGCAAATAATGTTTAATGAAATGAAATGAAATATGGAAAAATCAATAAAAATCATGTTTATTTTAAAAAGAAAACTGACTGCTGGGGGGGAGGCAGAAGTAGAGGGGAGGGGACCATTCTCTGCCTGGCGAGGGGCAAGGACTGAGCCGCCCACTTGTATTGTGAGGGGTGGACTAGAGGACCCTTGGGGTCCCTTCCATTTCTGTGCTTTTGGGGGGTGTTCCTCAGCTTCAAGCCTGGGGGGCCCTTATTTGACTGGGTCAGAGGCAGAGAGACCTTGCCTCCCTCTCTGCCAGTCTCCCCCCCCAATGCGTCCTCCCCAGGGGCAAAGGGGTGCGATGGGCAAGGAACTCACCTGGCAGACTCCTGGCCTGGGTCGAGGGGGTTCGGGATGGGGGGCTCCCTGGCACTGGGGAGGGGCTCTGACCTAAAGGGCACAAAGAGAAGGTGTTGTTGGAGGGGGCACCCAGGACCTCCTCCCCAGCCCCCCACCCCCAGTTTCCCACCTGGTACCTGTTAGTGCCCTCCTTTGGGGCCGCCCAGCTGGCTGGCACCGCGAGGAGCAGCGCGGCCAGAAGCATTTCCTTCATCCTGGCACCGTTCCGGGGTTGGCACAGGAACCCGCCGTCCGCTCATGCCCTGCCAACGCGGCGGGCTGCCCGCTTCGTCGCTTCGGTGGGCACCGGGGCTTTGCCAACCAGCTTCCGGAGGTGGCGAGGGACCACGGGGACGCGTTCCCACGGGCAGGGAAGCCGGGGAGCAACCCAGAACACGGATTCCGACAGCGGACAGACAGAACCCGTTCACACGCAGGCACGCGCCTCCCCCAGGGACGCCCCAAGAAGTGAGGATGCGCGCGGCCGCGGCGGCGGCAGAATGGACTGTACCACTGCAGCGTGGGAGGGGGAGAGATCACCTTGCCTGCCTGTCTAATATTCTGCACGTGGGAAAGGAGGACCTGGGTCCGGGAGGAGGGGGAACTGGAGTTTCCCAGGAGATGCCACCGCCCGCCGCCTTCTTCCTCCTCGCCCTGCCCGGCTGCTGCCCAGCCCCGGCCCGAGCCACGCGCAACACGAGGAATCTCCCTCTCCACGCGTGGATCGTGGGGATGACAGGCAGACCGAGCGACCCACCAGCGACAGGCGCCGATCCCCGGCCCCTGGCGCCCTCCCTCCGGAGCTGCCTGCCAGGCGCTCCGACCATTGAGCCTCGCAGCCGGTCTGGGCGGCAGGCGGCTCCGACGTGGCACTCTCCGAGGGAGGGGACTTTCCTGCGCCAAGGAACCCTCGGGAGATGATGCAAAGGCACCAGACACGCAGGCGGAGAGAGAGATCGAGGTGTTTTCAAGATGGGAAGGCTCCGTGCAGTAGCTTTTATGGGAACCAGGGATCGTAGAACTTGGAAGGCACCCAGGGGTCATCTAGTCCAACCCCCTGCCACGCAGGGCGAATTCCTGCCAGGAGGACACCTGTAATAAATGAAAATCTGCCCTTATTCCCTTATGGGGGACACAAAAGCCCTAATAGAGTCCTTTGCAGGTTCTCCATAGGTCGGAGGAAATAACAGAGGCCAAGCAGAGAATATTGAGAAGAAAAGCAGCTTGTAAGCCTGATCTTTATTGATCTGTTGCAACAGGGTGCCCCCTTCACACGCAGGAGGAGGAGGAGGAACCAGAACCAAGGGGTGCCCGCCCTTATATAGACATTTTTAATTGCCCACCTTGGAGTCCAAGACCACCCCCAGACACGTCATACCTACATCACAGCAAGGGCTGTCTATGTCCGCTGTTTATCTCCTTTCTGGCAGGTTACCTGTTAATGCTCACTTGATTGGATACCCTGGGGAGCCTGGCCAGTCTTTTGTAAGGATAAATACTTATCTGCCAATCACCCATTCCCACCACCCTTCTGAGTAATACCCCTCCCCACCTTCTCACTATATAGAAGGGTCTGGAAACTTCTGTTTCAGTGTATCTGAAGAAGTGTGCATGCACACGAAAGCTCATACCAAGAACTGACTTAGCTGGTCTTTAAGGTGCTACTGGAAGGAAATTTTTTTTGTTTTGATAAATACTTAGTTCCTGAGCCAGGTCACAGGCTCACCCTATTCATACACAGACATACCCTTAAGACACGATTTGTGAAGGAAAAGACAGCTGCTGGGAGAGATCATCAGGGGGTTTGGACTGGGTGTTCATCAGTATGCGGATGAGACCCAGCTCTACCTCTCTTTTAAATCAGAACCAGTGAGGGCAGTGAAGGTCCTGTGTGAGTGTCTGGAGGCAGTTGGAGGATGGATGGCGGCTAACAGATTGAGGTTGAATCCTGACAAGACAGAAGTACTGTTTCTGGGGGACAGGAGGCGGGCAGGTGTGGAGGATTCCCTGGTCCTGAATGGGGTAACTGTGGCCCTGAAGGACCAGGTGCGCAGCCTGGGAGTCATTCTGCATGCACAGCTGTCCATGGAGACGCAGGTCAATTCTGTGTCCAGGGCGGCTGTTTATCAGCTCCATCTGGTACACAGGATGAGACCCTATCTGCCCGCAGACTGTCTCACCAGAGTGGTGCGTGCTCTGGTTATCTCTCGCTTGGACTACTGCAATGCGCTCTACGTGGGGCTACCTTTGAAGGTGACCCGGAAACCACAACTAATCCAGAATGCGGCAGCTAGACTGGTGACTGGGAGTGGCCGCTGGGACCACATAACCCCAGTCCTGAAAGACCTACGTTGGCTCCCAGTACATTTCCGAGCACAATTCAAAGTGTTGGTGCTGACCTTGAAAGCCCTAAACGGCCCAGTAGACCTGAAGGAGCGTCTCCTCCCCCATTGTTCTGCCTGGAGACGGAGGTCCAGCGCTGAGGGCCTTCTGGCGGGTCCCTCATTGCGAGAAGTGAGGATACAGGGAACCAGGCAGAGGGCCTTCTTGGTGGTGGTGCCTGCACTGTGGAATGACCTCCCATCAGATGTCAAGGAAATAAGCAGCTATCTTCTCTTTAAAAGACATCTGAAGGCAGCCCTCTTCAGGGAAGCTTTTAATGTTTGGTGTATTACTGTATTTTAATATTTGGTTGGAATCCGCCCAGAGTGGCTGGGGAAACTCAGCCAGATGGGCGGGATATAAACAATATATTATTATTATTATTATTATTATTATTATTATTATTATTATTATTATATTTTCCTTCCCTCTCTCCACTGCTCAGCCTGGGAGGGAGGCAAAGAAGAGTGCCTCTGAGCATGCACAGAGCTCTCAGAGGGGGACCCTTGTGACCGGGTCCGGCCAGCTCCTCCTTCAGAAACTGGGCTAAGGAGCCTCCCTCCCTCCCTTTGGGCTCCTTCAGGCAGGAATGGGCGCCCGCCCCAAAGATGGCCGCAGATGGGCGGGGCGCGGCTTCTCGCCCGCTCCAAAGATGGCCTCCCCGGTGAGGCCGGGCGGCTGTGTGCGCCTGCGCGAGCGCCTTCCCGTCCGGGGCCGCTTTCTGGGCGCCTCTTTGGCCGCCGCCGCCGCAGCAGCAGCAGCACCTGCCCGACGGCGCGGACGACGGAGAGATGCTGGGACTGTCGCTGCTGCTGGGCTTCAGCACCGGCTGGCTGGCCTATTACTGGGCGCGCGTCCCCAAGGTCAGGCGGGGAAGCGGGCGCTGCTCCGGGCAGCCCCGACGGGGCGGGCGGAGGCTGAGCCTCTGGGCCAGGGGGAGAGGGCGCCCCGGGCATCCTTGGCACCCCTCTTGCGGGCGAGGGACTAGGCTGGGGGGACCCTTCTCCTCCCACCCCCACGAGCCCAGCTCCCCCGACGGCAGCCCGACGTGACCCCTGGCCAGGTCCCGAGGTGGAGGCAAGAGACACCGGGAGGGCCACGGGGATTGGGGGGGATCTCTGCTCTCTCTTCCCTCGGGGGTCTCGGGGCCAAGCCTGGCATTTCCCCAGACGGCGGGGTGGGCTGCCTGCCTGGGGCTGGCATGTGAGGCTGACACGTGCGGCAAATCCCCGCTTTGGAAAACAGGTTGGGAGGTATTCATTAGGTGTCTGCCAGAACAATAATCAGGGACAGAAACTAGATTCCTCCCAGCCACGCCTGGTTTTGGCTCTCCCTGGCAGGGAAGCACCTTCTGAGGTTCTGGGCAGCTCAGTTTCAGGAGGGTATGGACAAGCTGGAAGGTGGGCGGAAGACGATGAAGGGTCTGGAAAACAGCCTTGTGAGGAACGGAGGAGGAAGCTGGGGTGTTTAGGCTGGAAAAGAGGGACCCAGAGGCAATGAGATCAAAGGCAGATTTAGGGGAGCGCAACTGGCGCAAATATTGGTGTTACACACGTGGTACTTCTGAAATTGGAGACCCCCAAATCCGCCACTGATATGGCGGTTCCCTCCCTGCGAGAAGCCAAGTTACAGGGAACCAGGCAGAGGGCCTTCTCGGTGGTGGCGCCTGCCCTGTGGAACTCCCTCCCACCAGATGTCAAAGAGAAAAACAACTACCAGACTTTTAGAAGACCTCAGAAGGCAGCCCTGTTCAGGGAAGCTTCTAATGTTTGACGCGTTACTGTACAGTGGTACCTTGGGATGCGAACGGGATCCATTCCGGAGCCCCGTTCGCATCCTGAACGGAACATAAGACGCGACGGTGTGTCTACGTGTGGGCGGTTCGCGTTTTGACGCTTCCACGCATGCCTGTGACATCATTTTGAGTGTCTGTGCATGCGCGATAGGTGAAACCCGGAAGTAACGCACTCTGTTACTTCCGGGTTGCCGCGGAGTGCAACCCAAAAGCGCTCAACCTGAAGCACATTCAACCCGAGGTATGACTGTATTTTAAAATTCTGTTGGAAGCGGCCCAGAGTGGCTGGGGAAACCCAGACAGATGGGCGGGGTATAAATGATGATGATGATGATGATGATAGCCACCTTCCAATATCTCAAGGGCTGTCGTGTGGATCGCTTTTCCTCCTGTTCTGGAGAGTAGGACCCAAACGAATGAATTCCAATGACAAGGAAGGAGATCCCAACTAAACATTAGGAAGGGCTTTTGGGCAGCAATAGGAGTTTGCCTGTGAAAGGCGTTTTAGCAGGAAAGGGCGAGCAAAGTCTCCCTGTGGAGCCAGGAGAGGACACTGCCCAGGGGCACAACAAATGCCAGCCGGAGGCCCTTTGGCAAGAGGCAGGAAAGCAACCTCTGTGTGGGCAGCAGCAGAGGCAGCTTAGAATCGTAGAGTTATAAGGGACCCCTAGAAGTCATCTAGTCCAACCCCGCAATATAGGACTATTGAACTCCAAGGAAGGAGAGCTCTGGGGCAGCACTGTGGCCGCCTGAGCTTGAGCTCCCTGTGACCTTCCTCTCCCCCCCCCTACAGCCCCCGCTGCTGGTGGCTTGCCAGCCCTTCCGCTCCTTCCTGGAGAAATATTGCCCCATCGTGAATGAGACCTTTTACCCCACGCCCTGGTGCTTCGAAGGACGGCTCCAGACCATCGTCCGCGTCTTCCTCAAGTCCAGCCCGCCCGTCTCCTACCGCAGGTCAGCCGGACGGGGGGGGGGGGAGCCAGGCCCGGGGTGGGGGCCGGTGCCAGTCTGCTTGGGAGATGGTGGGCCTGGGGTGTGATGCCACGGAGCCCGTCTCACCCGCCTGCTCCTCCTTGCCCTTTCCCATCCAGTGAAGTGCTGAGGACCGCAGACGGAGGCCAGCTGCTGCTGGATTGGGCTGATGGCGAGAGCGGGCAGCACCCTGACCCAGAGAGCTGCCCCATTGTCCTGTTCCTGCCAGGCCTGACGGGCAACAGCCAGGAGACCTACATTCTGCACATGGTCCTTGGCGTCCAACAACGGGGCTACAGGTGGGAAAGGGCGCCCTGGGGGGGGGTCCTGGCATTGGCGGTGCTATTACTTGTTGCGTTACACCCCACCTTTCTCTCCACGGAGTTCAAGGTGGCGCACAACAACCCTGTGAGGTAGGGTACGCTGAGAGGCGAGTTTCATGGCCTAGGGGGGGATTTGAACCCTGCTCCCCTAGGGCCTGAGACGCGGGTGGCGCTGTGGGTTAAACCACAGGGCCTAGGACTTGCCGATCAGAAGGTCGAATCCCCGCGATGGGGTGAGCTCCCGTTGCTCGGTCCCTGCTCCTGCCCACCTAGCAGTTCGAAAGCACGTCAAAGTGCAAGTAGATAAATAGGTACCACTCTGGCGGGAAGGTAAACAGCGTTTCCGTGCACTGCTCTGGTTCGCCAGAAGCAGCTTAGTCATGCTGGCCACACGACCTGGAAGCTGTACGCCAGCTTCCTCGGCCAATAAAGCGAGATGAGCGCCGCAACCCCAGAGTCTGTCACGACTAGACCTAATGGTCAGGGGTCCCTTTACCTTTAGCCCTAGGTCCTAGTCCAACACTCTACCCATTACGCACCACTGCCTTTTCCCATTCCTGTTTTCCACCCTAAGGTAAACTGATTCTGTCTATGGAGGTTCCATTTAGCAATCATAAAAAACTGAGAAGAGCCCGGCTGCTGGGTCTGGTCACAGAGGGCCCATGATCCAGGTTCCCACAGTGGCCAACCAAGTGCCCGCCCGCCCGGGACCCCCAGGAGCGCCATGGCAGGAGGGTCTTGGCCCTCTCCCCCCAGCTGCTGCTTCCCAGCAACGGGCATAGCATGTAGCCACCGTGACTTGCAGCCACAACTAACCTTATCCTGGGTTCTCACTCTCTTCCCGTCTCCCTCGCAGGGCTGTTGTGTTCAACAACCGAGGCTGCAAAGGAGAGGAGCTGCTGGTGAGTGTGGCCACAGCTGGGGGGCGGTGCACCCTTGGGTGCTGGGGGAGGGGAGGGTGCGGTGCTCTGGGACTGCAAGGCGAAGGCAGGATGGGCCCCCCAACTCCCTGTCTCTGCCAAAGAGGCAAGCCTCACCCACCATCTCCCCTCTCTCCTCCTCCCTCCACAGACCCACAGGGCTTTCTGCGCCAACGACACCGAAGACCTGGAGCTGGTGGTGGGGCACATCAAGAGCCGCTTCCCCCGGGCCCCCCTGATGGCGGTGGGCGTTTCGCTGGGCGGGTGAGGCTCTGACGGGGCAAGGGGGGAGGCGGGTGGGAAAGGGGAGTTGCACTGCAGAGAAGCAGCTCTGTTGCCCCAGAATGGGGAGTCCCGCTGCCTCCCAGCTTGGGCCTCGTAGAAAGGAAAGAGCACCAGGAGTGCCTGCAGGATCAGGCCCGTGGCCCTTCTAGCCCAGGATTCTGACCTCACAGAGGCTGACCAGGTGCCCATTGTGGGAAACCCTAAAGTGGGAGTTGAGCACAAGAGTAACTCTCCCATCCTGCAGTTTCCAGGAACTGAGATTCAGAAGTATTGCTGAGCCAAGCTAGGAGGTACCTGCTGAAAGAAGTCTGGGCCTCCCCCCCCCGAACCCCCCTGCCTGAGTCTGGGTTTCCTTCTGCCCCCCCCAGGCAATGCCAAGGTGCCCCCCTCTGAATCCTGGCTGCTGGGCACTTCAGGAAGGAGACAGGGGGCTGTGGGGCTCAGCTCCCGCTTGCTTCTGGATATCTGGGTGCCCCCGTGAGAGCAGGGGGCTGGACTCAAAGAGCCCCCTTTGGTCAGATCCTGCTGTTCTCTTGCCAGCCTCACTCCAGGGCTCACCCACAAGGCAGGAGCTGGAGAATGACCTCTGCGTCCTGCTAGGACTCTGTTTATGAGCCAAGCTGCCTCTCCCCTAAAACAAATTTCCAGGGTGGCGGTGCAAAGGGCACGGAAACAGCTCCTGGCAGCGCCTAAGTCCTGGGTGAGGACACTCTGGAGCAGAGTCTCCTGCCAGTGGGTCTCCTTCCCAATGGCTCCTCCTGCCCCTTCTCTTAAGCCAGTTAGGGGCGAGGGTGTCCTTGGGGGAGACCCTTTGGAAGGCTGAAGGCTCCCCTTGCTCAGGGGACCCACAGGCCTGACCTCCTGTGTCCCCAAATCCAGCCATGGTGGGAGGGGAAGGGAACTGAAATGCTGGAGAGGCTTTTGCGCCCACACAACCGGGACTCGGCTGCCGTTGATCATCTGGGTGAAAGGGAAGGCAGAGCCCAGCTTGCCCGGCTGTGGTGTTTACGGGAGCCGGTGAGTCAGGCTTCCTGCTCCTGTGACTCAGGAGTTTGCTCCCAGCAGCGTCAGTCTCTGCTTGATGCTACAGAAAGGTTTCCCTTACTAGCAAGAGCACGTTTGCCAGCTGGGGCACAGGGAAGCCCCTGGGCAGCCTCCCAGAAGTACAGCTGATTTGTTGTTGAGTCGTTTAGTCGTGTCCGACTCTTCGTGGCCCCCTGGACCAGAGCACGCCAGGCACTCCTGTCTTCCACTGCCTCCCGCAGTTTGGTCAAACTCATGTTTGTAGTTACAGATAGGTAGCCGTGTTGGTCTGCCATAGTCAAAACAAAAAAAATTCCTTCCAGTAGCACCTTAAAGACCAACTAAGTCAGTTCTTGGTATGAGCTTGGTAAGAAGTGTGCATGCACACGAAAGCTCATATACCAAGAACTGACTTAGTTGGTCTTTAAGGTGCTACTGGAAGGAATTTTTTTGTTTTGACTATGGCAGACCAACACGGCTACCTATCTGTTTCTGTTTCAGTGTATCTGAAGAAGTGTGCATGCACACGAAAGCTCTTACCAAGAACTAACTTAGTTGGTCTTTAAGGTGCTACTGGAAGGATTTTTTTTTGTCATGTTTGTAGCTTCGAGAACACTGTCCCACCATCTCGTCCTCTGTCATCCCATTCTCCTTATGCCCTCCATCTTTCCCAACATCAGGGTCTTTTCCAGGGAGTCTTCTCTTCTCATGAGGTGGCCCAAGTCTTGGAGCCTCAGCTTCAGGATCTGTCCTTCCAGTGAGCACTCAGGGCTGATTTCCTTCAGAATGGAGAGGTTTGATCTTCTTGCAGTCCGTGGGACTCTCAAGAGTCTCCTCCAGCACCAGAATTCAAAAGCATCCATTCTTCGGCGATCAGCCTTCTTGATGGTCCAGCTCTCACTTCCATACATCACTACTGGGAAAACCAGAGCTTTAACTATACGGAGCTTTGTCGGCAAGGTGATGTCTCTGATTTTTGAGATGGTGTCTAGGTTTGTCATTGCTTTTCTCCCAAGAAGCAGGCGTCTTTTAATTCAGCTGATAACCTTGACCAAAAAGAGCAAGGGGCTCAGACCAGCTCTGGGCTGCCAAGGGGCTGTACCCCCCCTTCCACCACCAGAGAAAGGGACCCCCAGAACTACTAGGAATGCCAGAGGAATGCTCCGGTGTAACACCAGAAGTGGCCTGTGGCAGCCATTGGTGTTTGTTTCCAATAAGCCATGGTGGGGGAGACCTGATTGCTCCAGATGTTCCAGGTCTGCCCCGTTTGCCCCCTGGACTGGCAGGCCTGCTCCTCCAGAACTTGCCCACGTTCTTCTGCCAGTGTGGAGAATTCGAAACCAGGACTCGGAAGTGCAAAGCAGAAATGGCTCAAGGGTGATGCTCTGGAATGCGGGTGGGTGGGCTTTTACTGGAGCAGCTCAAGGGATGCCAGCATTTGGCCTGAAGCTGCCTGGACCTGAAGAAATGTTCTGAGCAGCCTGGAAGCTGCCCTGAGTCTTGGCCCCAAAGAGGAGGGTGCGGGTGTCGCTCACAGTTCGCTGCACGGAAGTTGAAGAACAGCCTGCAGGATCAAGCTGCTGGCCCCTACAGCATCCTGTTCCCACAGTGGCCCCAAAGGCAGGATTCAAGCCCGAGTCCTCTCCCCTCCGGTGACTGGACTTCCTGCATTGCAGGGGGTTGGACTAGATGACCCGTGGCTCCCTTTCCGCTCTATGAATCCAGGAGGATTGCTGCCTCTCAATGTTGAGGCAGAGCAGAGCCATTGTGGTTAGTAGCCATTGACGGCCCTCTCCTCCTTCATTAGTCCCATCCTCTTTTAAAGCCACCCCAGTTGGTGGCCAGCACTGCCTCCTGTGGCAGGGAGTTCAACAGTTTAACTTTGTGCCGTGTGAAGAAGTCCTTTTTAAAAATCCATCCTGAATCTTGCAATGTTCCACACTTTAACCATGTGCTACATAAAGGACTTTCCCCCCATTTTATAAACTTCTATTGTGCTGCCTTTTCTCCAAACTGAGAGGGCTTCCCAGAGAGCTGTTGGCCAATCACAGGGGCTGCCTGCAGTAGAGAGGGGCTTGGGGGGGGCAGGACAGGGGTTGATGGTCCAGCTGTGCCCAGAACGTTCCAGGGGGAAAGCCGCCCCTCCATCCACTTGAAGCCTCCCTCTTCCTGCCCCCAGGATCCTGGTGCTGAACTACCTGGGGCGGAAGGGCCCAGAAGCCGGACTGGTGGCGGCCATGACGTGCTCGGTCAGCTGGGACTCCTTCGAGACCACCCACTCCCTCGAGAGCCCCCTCAACCAGGTGCTCTTCAACCAGCACCTGACGGCCAACCTGCGCAAGCTCATCCAGCGGTACGTTGCTGTTAGGGGTGGGGGCGGCACCAGAGGCAGGTCTGGCATTATGGCCCCATTCTGGGAGGGAGGGGCCCCAAGACCCCCCTGCCCTTCGGCTCTTCCTTCCCAGAACCCCCCTCCCCCCAAGCTGCCCCCTTTTCCATTCCCTGCTCACACCTCAACCCTATTTTCAGGCACAGGAAGGTCATTGCTGAGCGAATTGACGTGGACCACGTGCTGAAGGTACAGCCCCCTCCCTGGTAGAGTTGGAAGGGGCCCCCCGAGGGTCATCCAGCCCAACCCCCCTGTGACACCGCAGCGAACGCTTTGGTGCTTGTGCTTTCTCTTTGCAGGCGCGCAGCATCCGGGAGTTTGACGAGCGCTACACGGCCGTGGCCTTTGGCTACAGCTCCTGCGAGGAATACTACCAGGCCGCCAGCCCCTGCCAGAAGGTCCACAGCTTCCGGGTCCCGGTGCTGTGCCTCAACGCCTCTGACGACCCCTTTTCCCCACTTCACGGTGAGTCCCCCAGCCTTCCCCCTCTCCCCCCGGGGCTCCTGCTCTCGACTGACCCCCCTCCGCCTTCCTTGCAGCCATCCCCGTGAAGGAAGCCCAGAGCGTCTCCACCCTGGCGCTGCTGGTGACGGCGCGAGGAGGGCACATTGGCTTCCTGGAGGGGCTCCTGCCGCGCCACCAGAGCTACATGGACCGCGTCTTCGCCCAGTTTGCGGGGGCCGTCTTTGAGCACCAGGAGGAGCTGGCGGCCGCCGTGGCAGCCGAGCAGGAGCAGCAGCTGCAGCAGTGCCATGAACAGGGGCCGGGCGCCCAGGTGGCAACCTCCTAAGGAGAACCAGGGAGGAGGAGGAGGCCTCTAGCGCAGGCCCTGTGAGCCCCACAGGTGGAGGGCCTGAGCCTGTTGCCCTGCTCCTTCCAAGGAGGGGGGGAAACCAGGAGGGCCAGCAGCCCACCCAAGGGCCTGGTCTCTGTCCTCCAGGAGGGGCTTCCAGCCAGCAGCGCTGCTGGCACCAGGACCGTGCAGAATACAAGATGGCTTTTCCAGTACCTTGGCGTGAGGCTGCTTCCATTCCGGGCACAAAGAAAGCTGCACTTCTCTCGCCCAGAAACTTGCTTCCACCCCAGTGAGGAGCCCTTTCCCCTCTTTCTTGGGGGGGGGGGGTGGCAGCTGCTCTGTCTGCAGAAGGCTTCAAACCCCTTTGGCAGCGTCTCCAGGGAGGGCTGCGGAAAAAGACTCTCCGTCTGGAGCCCTGGAGAGCGGCTGCCAGTTAAAGAACTATAGAGAGTCAGAACAGCTGGCAAAGGACACCCATCTAAAATGGTCGCAAGTCGCTTTGGGCTGCCCTAAGTGACTAACAAGTTTAATCAATAATCAATAATAATAATAATAACCCAAGAGAGCCACTCCCAGCCAGCAGCGACCACAGGAGGCCAAACTGGTGAAAGGAGAGAAAGGGCTGAGATCTTTGATTGAGTTGGGTCATTTTCCTGTAAAATAAAGACACACAAATGTGGACATTCTACCCCCACCTACCACACAAAAATCTCTCAGTGCCACTCAGAGCCAGGCTGCATGTTGGGCAACAGGTGTGGGCTGGTGTGGAGACCGACCCTCTGAAGACCATGCATTGTCCCTTGTCGCCCTCCAGCCTCTGATTTCCGGGTCACTCCCTCAGGGGGGATGGGCAGCCAGCTCAGAGCACACCTGGGCTGCCGCTGAGCCAGGTAAGCCTTGCTGCACCTCAGTGAGGGCAGAGGGCGGCATGCAAAGGCCGTACGAAATACAACTTCATTGCTGGGGAAATAAAGGGCTGGCGTCATTGCAGGACACGGCAACTGGGAGCCAATGGCATTGGTAGCAGGATCCTCACAGCTGACCTGCAGAAATGTGAGCTTCCTGGGAAGCTGGAGGAAGCCAGCAGCAGCTGAGAGATTCCTGACAGGCTTTGCACATGGCGGAGGAGCAAAGGACCCTCTCAGCCGCAGGAAGGGGGGGATTAGAGTTACACGGAGGGAAAACAGATACCGGAGTTGAGCAAGAGGAAGGAGGTCGGATTACAGCTTAGGGGAATTTTTAGTGGCTTAGTTGGGTCATCGCATAAGTCGTGGGTCATCTAAGGCCAACCCGCTGCAAGGCAAGAATCTGAGCTCTGATCAGCATTTCCGCAGCTTGATGGCACATGCAACCCCTAAAAAGCCCATGTACCCCCAAAAGGCACAAGCCCCCTGCTCCTCTCTTCCTCGTGCCCCAACACCCATGGGCACAAGGCCAGGTGGGGGCTGCCAGGCTGCAGCCGTTTAGTAGAGCGGGGAAGGGGTCCCACGGGGCAGACCACCTCCACTGCTCCAAGTCTGGTGCAAAACAGCCCCTCGCGCACCTGCGGGGTGCTCCAGCCCCGGCCAGGAGGGGACAGACGAGGCAAGCAGGGAGCAGAGCTCTTGCTCCATCATCTCGTTTAATGGCAACTTGCAAGACCCCCGTCGTGGGGCTGGGAGGAGCCTCGCTTGCCCAAAGCAGCCGAGGCTGGAATGTTTCAACGTGGCAGTCCAGAACGGAGGAGTGGGGCTGCCCCACCCCGTAGTCACCAGCGGGGGAAACGGGGGACGACGAGAGTTCATGCCCAACCCCAAGACTTCATCTGTGGGGGTTCTGCCCCCCTGGCTCAGCCAAGCACACCTGTCCACAGGCTCTGAGGGGGCAGCCTTCGCCCCGGACCCTGGAGCCTTTTGCAGTCTCTGGGATGAGGAAGGGTGGGCGCCCCCCACGCAGGAAGGGCAGAGCCGAGGCCTAGAGGAAGCCGGGGAAGGCCAGCTGGAGCAGCAGGACCGAGGCCACGATGAGTCCAGCGCACAAGAGCAGCATCAGCCACACGGGGAAGCTCCCTGCAAGGAGAGAGGGGAGAGGACTGAGCAAAGCAGGGGGGGCCCCCAGCTCCCCTGTGGCAGGGCAGGGGCCCCACCCCCGACCTACGTCGGCAAGGGATGCGGTGCAGGCGGCAGCGGCTGTCGACGGCCACGCTGAGCAGGGCCGCCTCGTTGTCCTGGAGCAGGTCAGGGGTGTCCGGCAGGAAAGCCAACGCCGTCACCACGATGCCGTGCGCCTCTCGCACGTAGTACAGCCTCTGCGGGAGAGAAGAAGAGCCGGCCGGGTCAGGCCAGGGGCCCCTCACGCCCCACATCCTCTTCTCACTGTCGCCAACCATATTCCCCAGAGGGAAACACATGAGAGGATCCGAGTGCGAGAGCTACTTTCCATTAGTATCCAGAAACTGGAATCAAATCCAGCTGGAACAACTCTGTCTTACAGGCCCCGTGGAAAGAAATCAGACCCCGCATGGCCCTGCTCTCATGAGACAGAGCGTTCCACCAGGCCGGGGCCAGTGTTGAAAAGGCCCTAGCTCTGCTTGAGGCTAATCTGGCTTCCTTGAGGCCTGGGACCTCTAGGGTGTTGCTATTTATGGACCTTAAGGTCCTCCATGTGGCATATTGGGAGAGGCGGTCCCCTAGGTACAAGGGTCCTAGGCCTCACGTGAAGGTCTTCCAGAGAGGGAGTGGGGAGGTGGAACAGCGATGGGGCTCTCAGGATCCGCACTTGTTCCCCGATGCCATTTAGGCCCCCAGCCCTTGGAGGGAAGCAGCTGGCCATGCCTGCAGCGTGCCTGTCCTCAGCCTCACCCCCAGCCCCGCCCAGCCGGCTTAGGGGGGCTTTTCTTTTCTGACACCAGCACTACAAGGTGGATCCCTCCCAGCTCGACTCCAGCCCTCTCTGTGCTCCAGCCCTAGGACCTGCCCAGGGCCTTTGCTGGCTCTCTCCTGCCCTTGGGCTAGCAGTGTCAGGCTGCCCACGAGGCCAGGAGCCGCCTGGAGCGGGAAGTTGCCTACCTGCAAGGAGAAGGCCACGAAGATGGCCACGGAGCCCGTGACGGTGCCCAGCCCCAGGAATGTGCCCGTGTCACTGCAAGCACAGACAGACAGCAGTCAGCTTCAGAACAAGGCAAGCAGGTTTGTGGGGAACCCCCACCCCAAAATATGTATTTGGTATCGCTTCCATTGCACAGGAAATATAAAGGAGGAATAAAACACATAACAAAAACAGGAGAGCAGGAGCATTGGCACCACATCTTCGGAAATCTTACGTCAGGGGGAGGCAAAAGTCACTGCAAATGCAAAAAACAGAAGCTGGACCTCAATGGGGAGAAGATCGCGCAAGGCGAATTGTTCTGGCATTTTCAGACAGGTGCTGTTTGCATGATCCGGAGGCAGATAAAATAAACTCCCTTTAACCTACAGCAAACGTGGGTTGTGGGTGCTTGCAGTGTCGCAAGGGCTCTGACGCCAGGCCTGCCAGGCTACATTGCGCAACGGCTTCTTGGGTTGCGCTTCTGTTTGCCCAACAGCAATCGGCAAGTATGTCAAAAGTTCTTTAGCATATATACAGAGAGCCCTTTCAAGGCCAGATGCATCTCACCCCCAGAGCGCATGAAAAACCCCTAATTGGAGGTGTTTACGCAGAGGTCGGAGGACCAGCCCTCAGGGACCCCTTAGCTGTGGTTTCAGAAGATATCTAAAGGCAGCCCTGTTCAGGGAAGATTTTAATGGTTAATAGGTTATTGTATATTAGTGTTTTGTTGGAAGCTGCCCAGAGTGGCTGGGGAAACCCAGCCAGATGGGTGGGGTATAAATAATAAATTATTATTATATTATTATTATTATTTAGCCCAACCCAGCAAGGCAGGAATCTCAACTACAGCATCCACCTGGGATTAAAGGAGAAAGGGCTCAACCCAAGGCGGTGCAGTCTGCAGGCAGTGGGGAGCTTCAGTATCAGTCTTGCTCCAGCAGCTGGCCAAGGGGACCGGCCCCTCTTCCGACGCCATCAGATTCCAACCCCCAACGGCCAGCAAGGCCAATGGTCAGGGACGAGGGGAGCTGGAGCCCCTCAGTGCCGGGAGGACCCCAAAAGGAGGAAAGCCAGAGAGGCGTGGCCCTACCTGACGGAGAGGCAGGAGACGACCTCGTTGCCGCAGGGCCTGGTGAGCAGCGGGAGGAAGCTGTGCCCGTCCCACTTGGTGATGTAGCAGGGGGGCGGGCGCCGCTCCCGCTTGTGGGGGATCTGCACCGTGTACAGACGCAGCGCCTGAGCCTGGTCCTCCACCGTCCCGAACCTGCGCCAGAAGCGAGAGGAGGCGTCAGGGGACGGACAGCCCACACAGGGGCCCCGCCTGCCCCCTGCCCAGCCCGTTACCTGCAGGCCTGGTAGCGATAGGCCTTTTCCGGGATGCCTGGGAGGTTCTCGTTCCAGTGCAGCCCCGTCACCATCTGGTCCCGCTGCCAGATGCAGCACTGGAAGTCCCGGCCCACCGTCACCACCTGCGGAGGGGCAAGAGGGCGGGGCTCAGGGAGGACGAGGGACCCCAGGAACAGCACCACCCCTCCCAGGTCCGTCGCTTTCCTTGCTGGAGGAAGAAGGAAGGCAAAGCAATGGCTGCTTCCTGCCTTTCCTCCCTTCTGCACCCAGCCTTGGGAGACTTGGAAGGTCTGGGGTGGAACTGAGAGCTTCATTTCCACAAGGAGGCTTTGGCCCCTATTCACAGCGTGCTGCCCCAGGGGGAGCATTTTGCAAGAAGCCTCAAGGAAGGGCTGGAAAAGGCCTAGTGACCCAGCGGCAGAGGAGACCACGTGGGCTCACAACCATGTGCAGACCCATTGCCTGCCCCACTTTTTAAAAGGGGCCATTTCCTTTGAGCCCCTGGGCTGAGAGACGAGGGGAGACAAGGATGCAAATCCCTCCCCAGCCAAAATAAAAAACGCACTTATTTCCTTGACACATGAAGAGCCTGGCTGCTAGATTGGGTCCTGCATCCTGGTCTCCCAGCGGCCGATCGGAAGTCCCCGTGGGAACCCAGCGAGCAGGATCTGGGCGCATGAGCTCTCCACCCCCCTGCGGTTTCCAGCAACCGGCGTTCAGAAGCATCGCTGGCTGCGACTGGCGGGGGGGGGGGGGCACAGCACAGCCAGGAGCCACCAACAGGCCTTTTCTCCATGAACTGGTCAAATCCATTGCTCAGCTTGCCTTTCTGGGGGTCTCTGGAGCCCCCCTCCCTTGCTCCAGGAAGTCATATGCTGGAGACCCCTCTGCACAGTCACAAGAGGAACACCCCCCAGGCCCCATGGGCACCCCAAGGGCACCTGCCTTGGCACTGCCCATCTCCCTCCTCCTGCTCCTCCTGGTCTCTGAACCCAGACAGCGAAGGAGCCTCTTCCCTTTGCAAGTGAGTGACTCTTCTAAGGACCACCAGGACGGGGGTCTTGGGTCCTCCTGCGGTGCCCCGACAGACCCCCAGCGACCAGACCAGCACCCCTCACCTTGTTGTCGGGGCTCAGCGCTATGTCCTCAATCTCCCCGTTGTGGGCCTGGAACTCCAGGGATTTCTTCATGCTGGGGAACTGCAGACAGAAGGAGATATTTGGCCCCCTGGCACCAGAGCACCCCCTCTTGCCCACCATTGCAACACCCATTCAGGCGCCCTCCCCTTACCTCCCAGACGCGCAAGAAGCCGTCCACGCCCCCCGTGGCCAGGAGAGTGTGGTCGTGGTTGAAGCAGACGGCCTTCTGCAGGGCGTCTGGGCTGGTGTCCGTCTGGACGCAGTGCAGGGTCTCCACGGCCACCTGGCTCGTCTCGCTGCGCATGCCGCCGTTGCTGCCCGACCCGCTGGGGGCGGGGGCCTTGCGCCTCCGGGGACCCTTGTCGCCAGCACCTGGGGGCGCAACGGAAGAGATCGAGGGCTGTGGCCAACTCTGCCCACTCGCTGCCCTCCATGCCCCTTCCCTCAGGGAAGACGGAGCCAGATTGCAAGGGAGGAGGCCACAAGCTGGCGTTCCGCTGCTCCAGAAGGGACCCAAACCAAGAAAGGAGATTCCGGTGAAATATTAGAAAGAACTTTCTGACGGTAAGAATGGAGTGGAATCAATTCTGCTTCCTTGGAGGTTTGTAAACAGAGACCAAACGGGATCCTTGAGCTGCGATTCCTGCATGGCAGGGGGTTGGACTAGATGTCCCTTGGGGATCCCTTCCAACTCTACCAGCGGCTCCCCCTCCGCCCCTCTCTCCAGGGGTCCGGCCCCCACCTGCTTTGTCGGCAGCCCCTTCGGCCCCCGCCTCCGCTTTCTTCCCGCTGGGCTTCTGCAGGCGGAAGCTGAGGATGTGGCAGGAGGCGTCCTGCCCGGCCGCAATGAGGTCCCCGGCCAGCGCCATGGTCATGGTGGCGCGCGTCTCCGTGTCGTGGGCATGGAGCAGCGAGGCGCACAGCTCCCCCCCTCGCCAGTCCAGCTGCAGGAAATGCTGCGGGGGGGGGGGGAGAAAGGAGAGGGGGCAGGTCAGCCATTGCTAAGAAGATTAACCCCTTCGTGCCTCCCCCCCGGGACAGGGCTCCCCCTCTTCCCCTTGCCTTGGGGGCGCTTCTAGGCCCTCCTCCCCCTTGGGCCAAGGGGGCACCCAAGGGTGCCAAGGCGGAGAGGAGAGGGGGGGCAGGTCAGCCACTGCTCAGATTAACCCCTTCGCGCCTCCCCCCCCCCCGGGACAGGGCTCCCCCTCTTCCCCCTGCCTTGGGGGCGCTTCTAGGCCCTCCTCCCCCTTGGGCCAAGGGGGCACCCAAGGGTGCCAAGGCGGAGAGGAGAGGGGGGCAGGTCAGCCACTGCTCAGATTAACCCCTTCGCGCCTCGCCCCCCCCCCCGGGGACAGGGCTCCCCCTCTTCCCCCTGCCTTGGGGGCGCTTCCAGGCCCTCCTCCCCCTTGGGCCAAGGGGGCACCCAAGGGTGCCAAGGCGGAGAGGAGAGGGGGGCAGGTCAGCCACTGCTCAGAAGATTAACCCCTTCGCGCCTCGCCCCCCCCCCGTGCCCTCACCAGCCCGTTCTTGATGCCCGTCTTGGCCGCGCCTCCGCCGCCCGCGATGAGCGCCAGGCGGGCCCCGCGGTGCACGCGCAGGGCGTAGAGCGGGAAGGGGGCCCGGTAGAGCTCCGGGGGCCGCCGGGGGGCCATGGCGGGCGGGTCAAAGGTCAGCTCATGCCCTCCTCCTCCTCCTCCTCCTCCTCAGCCCCTCTCGGCGGCGGCGGCGGCGGCGGCGGCGGCAGAGCTCAGGTCCCGAGTGGGCATGCGCGGACTCCCGGCCCACGTCAGCGCCCAGCCCGGCCGGCGCGAGAGGCGTCGCGCGTCGCGCGTCAGGCCCGTCCCTCCGTCGCGCGGCGCGCCATCTTTGGGAAGGGCGGAAGCCCGGAGTTCTTAAAGAGACAGCGGCCCCCGCTACTGAAGCCGAGATACCTGCTGCTTAACTGGGGCTTCCGAGATGCTGCGCCTGCAGGTTCAAAATTATTCCCTGGATCCCACCCAGGGCCGGATTGAGGTTTGATGTGGCCCTCAGCTCCTGAAGGTAATGGGGCCCTTTCTATGTCCAGCTGTCTTTTTGTCAGCAACAAACTGTCGCTGTTTTAGGTGTTGAATATATGCTAGATGGTCATTTAGGGACCTCATAGGTATCTCAAGCCCTTTGCACATGTTTCCATGCAAACAGTCCATGCAGAATGTAAGGTAAAGGTCAAGGGACCCCTGACCATTAGGTCCAGTCGTGGCCGACTCTGGGGTTGCAGCGCTCATCTCGCTTTATTGGCCGAGGGAGCCGGCGTACAGCTTCCGGGTCGTGTGGCCAGCAGGACTGAGCCGCTTCTGGCGAACCAGAGCAGCACACAGAAACGCCGTTTACCTTCCCGCCGAAGTGGTACCTATTTATCTACTTGCACTTTGATGTGCTTTCGAACTGCTAGGTTGGCAGGAGCTGGGAGTGAGCAATGGGAGCTCATCCCATCACGGGGATTCGAACCGCCGACCTTCTGATCAGCAAGCCCTAGGCTCTGTTTACACCACACTGCCACCCGATTCCCTCTCATGCAGAATGTAGGCACCCTATATATAGAAAGGAGCAAACCAGGGATATTTTAGAGAGCAGGTGGGGCCCATGACTTACATCACAGGAGCCCACACAACACAAAACACTGTTGCTGTATGTAGGTTTTATTTTATTTGTTGTTTATCTTATATTTTGGAAATGTACATCCAGTTTTCTTATTCCTTTAAAAAAATTTGGGGGGCCAAAAGAGTGGAGCTCTAAGCTATAGCTTGTTTAGCCGATATGTAAATCCAGTACTGGTCCCAGCTCTGGCCAGAAGCGAAGCAGATGGCGCACCTGCTGCCCTCCTGCGTCGCTCGCCCCTTTCTTCCCTCCCCTGGGGGGGGCACAGCTGCACTGCCAGTTTTTGACCGAAAGCTCCTGGGGAGCAGAGACTTTGGAGGAGAAGTGGCCCATCTGGTCCAGCAAAGACCCCAAAGAACCTAGGAACCAAGATATACTGCCTCTGGACCTGGAGGTTCCTGAAGAACAGAAGATGAGCTGCTGGATCAGGCCCCAGGATCAGGCCATCTCCTCCAACATCCTGTTCTCACAGCAGCCGACAACCAGGTGCCATTCTGTGAAACCAGCAAGCAGGATTCGAACACGAGCTCCATTCATTCTCCCCTCCTCTTGTCTCCAGGAAAGGGGTTTCCAGAAGCATTGCTTCCTCGACTGTGGAGGCAGAGCAGGGCCATCCTGACTAGCAGCCATCGAAAACTCCTCCTGCGTGGATTTGTCCCATCCTCTTTTGAAGCCATCCAGCTCAATGGCCATCTTGTGCTTCCTGTGGGAGGGAGTTCCACAGTCTAACACTGCGCTGTGTGAAGAAGATGGGCCAAACAGGAGACAAAGCAAGTCTGGGAGCTAACAGAATTTGTTGTAAACCTCTTTTCAACACAATTTACCTTTGCTGCCTCCAAAGCTGTAGTCCGGGACCAGCAGCACACTGTGTTTGCGATCTCTCAGTGAAAAGAAATGAAATGGACTACTACTACTTGGACTACAACTAATCCTGAATGCGGCAGCTAGACTGGTGACTGGTAGTGGCCACCGGGACCACATAACACCGGTCCTGAGAGATCTGCATTGGCTCCCAGTACGTTTCTGAGCACAATTCAAAGTGTTGGTGCTGACCTTGAAAGCCCTAAATGGCCTCGATCCAGTATCCCTGAAGGAGTGTCTCTACTCCAATCACCCAGGCCAGACACTGAGGTCCAGCTCTGAGGGCCTTCTGGCGGTTCCATCCCTGCGAGAAGGGAGGTTACAGGGAACCAGGCAGAGGTCCTTCTCGGTGGTGGCACCCGCCCTGTGGAACGCCCTCCCATCAGATGTCAAAGAGAAAAACAAGGCAGCCCTGTTTAGGGAAGCTTTTAATGTTTGATGTATTAGGGTATTTTAATATATTATTATTATTATTATTATTATTATACTTGAATTCCCAAGAGTGCCTTGTGAGCCCACGAGGCAGGCTTGTCCTCACTGCTGAAAAGGCCCCATGCGCCGGAGGAGAGGGAAGGCCAAGGGTGCGATCCTGCAGAGATTTACTTGCAATCCAGCCCTGCCGTGTTCAGGGCTGTTTTCTTGTGAGCACACCTGCATAAGGACAGAGCTGCGAGGAGCAGCTGGTCCCATCCTGCCCCGGAGGTATAGCAAGCCAGGCGGGTCCCTGGGAGGGAGAGCAGGCTGGCAGGGGGCTCCCAAGCTGCTTTTAAAAGGAATTAGACAAATTCCAAAGTTTAAATGTTTAAATGATTATCTATGTAGACAAGGATTAAACGTAAGGTATTGGTTGTGTTTAGAATAGATTTATGAGAGATTTAGAAAATTTAGAAATGGAATAACAGATATAATCATATAATCTTGCTTAAAATGTATACAGGAAGTGCAGTGTAAGTGATGGAAGTCAATCAATGAAATTTTATTATTATTTTCATATTGAGATATCTGTAGAATGAACTTGGAAGAAATTCTTCCAACATTTCTTCTTTTTTTCTCTTTCTTTTTTCTTCTTTTTCCTTTTCTCCTTTTCTCTTCTGTTCCTTTTTTCATGTATATGTGCTTATTTGAAATATATATGTATGTATTTGTAACATTTTGCTTTTTTTGTAAGTTATGTTAAATAAATGATAATAATAATAATAATAATAAAAGAATTAGACAAATTCAGGATGGCTCCATCGGCCTCTGCAGTCAGAGGCAGCCATGCTTCTGAAGCCCAGTTGCTGGAGGAGAGAGTTGCTCTTGTGTTTGAATCCTGCTTGCAGGTTTCCCATAATGGGCATCTGGTTGTCCACAGTGAGAACAGGACACTGGACTAGATGGGCCCCTGGCCTGATCCAGCAAGCTCCTTTTATGTGCCCTGTGTGTTGCTGAGCCCCTGCGTGCCTGCCCCAAAGTAAGGCCCAGCCTTGCAGCGGGTTGGAATAGATGACCCTCAGGGATCCCTCCCAGTTCTGTATTTCTATGATTCTCTGGCCAGCCCCACCTGGGCCTGAGTTCTCCAAGCCCCTGTTTGTGGGACAGAGGGTCTCTTTCTGGAGCCAGCTGGGTGGAGCTGCCTGAGCTGTCCCAGCAGGAGGCTGGGCTGGGGCCGGATCCTCCCAGCTGGGATAGGGGCGCTGGGAGTCCTCCTGGCGGCCGCAAAGCACATCTGGTCCCCGAGGAGGAGGAGGATCAGGGCCGGCAGCAGCAGCAGCAGGAGGGATGGCTGAGCCAGAGTCTGTGGCCGGGACTGGGGAGAAGATGACGCTTGGCCCCTGTGCCCGCCAAGCTGCCTGCCTCCTGTGCCGTGGGAGTAGCAGCCAGAGGGAGTCCCAGCCGTCCTCATGCTCAGGCCGCAGACGGAGGGGACCAGTGGGGCTGAGCAGGAGCCTGAGAAGGGGCAGCAGAGCCAGAGGAGGCAGCCGGCTGCCCGGGGACGAAGTGCCAGTCGCAGCTGCAAGGAGGGTAAGGAGGGCAGCAGCCAGGGGGCAGCCGATGGCTCGTAACCAGGGGGGCTCTATTCTGCGTCCACATCTGGAGGCAGCGATGCTTCTGAATGCCAGGGGCTGGAAACGGAGCAGGGGAGAGGGTTGCCCTCACGCTCGGATCCTGCTTGTGGGTTTCCCGCAATGGGCATAGGAGGCTAGACTAGATGGGATCCCCACTGACCAGCAGCTAGGCTGGTCTGATAGAACCTCCAGTTCCAGAGGCAGTCTATCTAGACCTCTGGGTTCTTTGGGGTATTTGGCCACTGGGCTAGCTGGGCTCCCCTGGGCCTGATCCAGGAGGGCTGGCCCCGTGTTCCTCTGTTCCTAAGCAGCATGCCCCACCTGGAACTGCTGCTTCAAGGAAGGAGGGAGGGCTTGCAGAGCAAGGCTGGGAGCAGGGGGGGCGTGTGGTGGGTCACCCCAGAGACTGCTGGACGATGACTCCTGCCTCAATTGCTGGCCAGGCACATGCCCTGTTCCCATTGCAGAGGAGCCTGGGGTTTGCGGCTTGAGAGATGGCGCCGAGGCCCAACAAAGCATTGATTGATTGATTGATTGATTGATTGATTGCACTTCTATCCCACCAGAGAAGATGCCTGTGTTCCTTCTAGCTCAGAATTGCCTACTGCTCTCTAGGCTTTCAGTCTCTCCCAGCCCAGAACCTTTTGCATGGAAGGCCTGCTGCTCTGCCGCTGAGCTACAACCCTCCAAAGCGCTCCAGGTGGCGCACGGGGTTCTGTCCCTCCCCATTTTAGCCTCACAGCCACCCTGCCAGGGAGGTCAGGCCGAGAGTGACTGACTGACCCACGGCCACACCCAGGCCACTTCCTGGCCAAGTGGGGATTCGTACCCTGGTCTCTGCCAGGCCCCATTTAGACACTTCTATGGCACACTGGCTCTTATGCGGCTGGGGTGGCGCTGGGGGTTAAACCACAGAGCCTCTTGGGCTTGCCGATCAGAAGGTCGGTGGTTTGAATCCCCGCAATGACGGGGTGAGCTCCCGTTGCTCGGTCCCTGCTCCTGCCAGCCTAGCAGTTCGAAAGCACCTCAAAGTGCAAGTAGATAAATAGGTGCCGCTCCGGTGGGAAGGTAAACGGCGTTTCCGTGCGCTGTTCTGGTTTGCCAGAAGCGGCTTAGTCATGCTGGCCACATGACCTGGAAGCTGTAGGCCGGCTCCCTCGGCCAGTAAAGCGAGATGAGCGCTGCAACCCCAGAGTCAGCCATGACTGGACCTAATGGTCAGGGGTCCCTTTACCTTTACCTATGGCACACTGGCTCTTATGCGGCTGGAAATGTAGTGAGTCGTAGGGTTGGAAGGGGCTCCCAAGGCTCATCTAGTCCACCCCATTGCAGTGCATGAATTGCAGATAAAGACCTGGAACAAAGGGACATAAAAAGAGCACACGGGCGCCCTCAGCCAAGCCCCCAGTTCTGTGGGGAGTGGGTCATGTGATGTCCTTGCTCTGGGGCCAGAGGAATGTGTGGCTTGGGCCTGGCCAGCCCAGCAGGCGGACAGGCAGGGGCCCATTGGTAGCCCCACCTTGGGCTGACGCTGCTGCGTCTCCTCGTCCTCAGGGCCGCAGGAAGGCCCCCATTGCTGCCCGGGAGCGAAGTCGCGTGCAAACCCTCCGCCAGGCTTTCCTCGCCCTGCAGGCGGCGCTGCCCGCTGTGCCCCCTGGCACCAAGCTCTCCAGGCTGGACACCCTCCTCCTGGCCACCAGCTACATCACCCACCTGAGCCAGACCCTCCAGCAGGGGCCCCTTGCGCCCAGGATGCCCCCAGCAGCCTTCTTGCACCCACTGAAGGTAAGGGGGGGATAGGGCTGGTCTCCCCCTCTTGGGGTCTGGCCTTGGCAGTTGCGAAGGGGCAATGGACGGGGTTCGCTTTGGCAGCATCTGCCAGGGAACTGGCAAGCCCAAGTCGCACGTTGAAGCACTGGTGGTTTCCTCACAAGGGGCCCTGCGAGGCGGGCGGGAATATCTGTTCAGCAGCCAGAGTCCCAGAGTCCTTTGGGGAAGCCCGGGGGGGGGGGTGTCCCTGGGCCTCCCCCAAGTTTGTTTGCTTTGCTTCATTTTTGGCCTTTGCACCCTGCTCTTTCGCCAAAATGGCGTCCAGAGTGACCTACATACATTTGAAATGAGACAGGCCCTACCAGCAGGCTAACACTCCCCGTCACCAAAAAACCTCACGGCATGCAAGGTAAAAGCAACAGGGAGGGAAGAGGAAAACTCAAAACTCAGGCACTGATTTTGAAATAATAATAATAATAATTCTTTATACCCAGCCACTCTGGACAGCTCCCAATCGAGTATTAAAAACAGTACAGCGTTAAATGTTAAAAACTTCCCTGAAGAGGGCCGCCTTCAGAAGTCTTTTAAAGATAGGATAACTACTTATTTCCTTCACATCTGAAGGGAGGGCTTTCCACAGGGTGGGTGCCACCACCAAGAAGGCCATCTGTCTGGTTCCCTGTAACTCAGCTTCTCGCAGGGAGGGAACCGCCAGAAGGCCCTTGGGAGATGGACCCTGGTGTCCGGCTGAACGATGGGGGTGGAGACGCTACTTCGGATATACTGGACCGAGGCCATTTAGGGCTTTAAAGGTCAGCACCAATATTTTGAATTGTGCTCGGAAACGTACTGGGAGCCAATGTTTCAAGACCGGTGTTATGTGGTCTCAGCGGCCGCTCTCAGTCACCAGTCTAGCTGCCGCATTCTGGATTCGTCGTAGTTTCCGGGTCACCTTCAAAGGTAGCCCCATGTGGAGTGCATTGCAGTAGTCCAAGCGGGAGATAACCAGAGCATGCACCACTCTGGCGAGACAGTCTGCGGGCAGGGAGGGTCTCATCCTGCGTACCAGATGGAGCTGATAAACAGCTGCCCTGGACACAGATTTGACCTGCACCTCCATGGACAGCTGTGAGTCCAAAATGACTCCCAGGCTGTGCACCTGGTCCTTCAGGGGCACAGTTACCCCATTCAGGACCAGGGAGTCCCCCACACCCGCCCACCCCCTGTCCCCCCAAAAACAGTACTTCTGTCTTGTTGATTATGATTATGATTGGCTGGCCCAGATCAGAGGCAGGAGGGGCCTGACAGAGCAGCAGGGCTCCTCTCGCTCCTTCTCCCCCTCACCCCCCATCTCACCTTCCTGTCTTGCAGAAGTGGCCCCTGCGCTGCGCCCTCTACATGGGCTCCTGGCCTGGAGGCCACCCTTCCGCAGAAGCAGAAGTCGCACCCTTGCCTGCCCCCGGCGGGTGGGCTCAGACGGGTCCTGACGCCGGGGGGCACAGCCAGGACCCATCTCCGTGAAGCAAGACCTGACGGTGGACCGGACTCCCTCGGAAGGGAGATGATTCTCTAGCTGAAATTCCTGCACTGCAGCGGGTTGGGCTGGATGACCTTTGGGTATCCCTCCAACTTTACAGTTATCCTATTCTCCCAGGGGTGATGGTGCCATGGGGTGCTTCCTGCCTCGTGGAAAAGCCTGGATGCCCCCAAACCCTCCTCTGCCCCCTGGGGCTGCATTTGGAGGGACAGTCGAGTTCCAGGCTGCGCTCTTCCCAGAGCGGGTTACAGGACCCCTCTGGACCCCTTAAAAGCCATTTGTAGGGCGGACTGGAGTCCATATCACCTAATGCAGGAGGTCTTAGGTGGGTCAGAGGGAGGCGACCTGGCGCAAGACCACTTCCAGCATTTCACAGAATCCTCGAGTCGGAAGGGACACCTGGGGTCATCTAGTCCAACCCCCTGAAATGCAGGAATTTGCTCAGAAACATCTTTTACAACTGTTCTATATAAGCAGCTTGCCTTTGCGTGGGGTTCCCCTCCTGCAATGTGTGCTCAGACCTGCTGCCTGCTGGAATCCTAGAGGTGGAAGGGACTCCAAAGGTCCTCTAGTCCACCCCTGGCGCTGAGCTTATGGCCCCCTGCTATGCCACCCCCAGTCTGTTTCCGGGGCTAATGGAAAGGGCTGGTTCTGACTGCCAAAGCCCTTCAGGGTTTGGGACCAGGAGGCTGTGGGGCTGAGCTGCCTCTTCCTGCGCGATCATCTCGGCCTGGAGCCCAGAGGACGGGCCTTTCCTTGCCAGAGACCCCAGAAAGACCTTCCTGAATTTGTGGGGGTTTGGCACGGACAAAACCCTTTTATCTCCCCAGGCCTTTGAAAGTTGCCGCAGCTCTGGACGACAGCTGTTCTTCTTTGAGTCTTCCATCTTGTGCATCTTTGGGTCCCAAACCTTTTTAGGGGCCTGCCCCCTAGGTTCCCTCCAGGCATCCCCAGCGCCCCCAACCCTACAGAAAACCCTATTCAGAATGGCGGCTTGCATGTCTCGCTACGAGGAAGAGAACTCCATCAAATCACAGTCACAATCGTTTGCAGTTTGTTCAGATTCCAGTTCAAGCCAGTTGAATTTGATCTGGGGAGACCAGCTGACCCTCCCTCTCAGCGCCCCCTAGGCAACCCCACCACCGACTTAGGGACCCACAGACCTAGTGCTTAAATCTTGATGTTGCACCATGCTTTTACTGCATTGAATTTTGCCAGCTCCTGAAACACACACAATCTGTATTAACAAAACTGCATCCTTTGCACAGTGTGGCTCTGAGCATGTGCAGAGTGCATTTCTACGGCTGTAAGAAGATTGGGGTGGGTCCCCTGGGTCCCTGAGGAGGGGGTCTGGGCATCCTGGGGCCATCTTTTTTTCTGGAAGAACCCCATGGGAGGTGTGGGGTGGGGAGAAAAACCTACATTTGGGAGGGGCTGCCTGTGGGGCTAAGAGGATTCTCAGGCTTCCAGTTCCTGCTTGTGGGGCGATGGGGGGAGAGGGAAGGCAGCCTCGTCTGTTCTTCTCTGGGAAAGGGGGCTGGGGCCAAGGCCGAACTCATAAATTCATCCTGGCCCCAGACCAAAGCCTGCCCTAACGAGCGAGCTAACGAGCTTTCCTCCTCCTCCAGGCGGGACCCTCAAAGGTCTGTGGAAAGAGGGGTCACCCAGCCCTGCAAAAGTCCAGCTGCTCCCAGACAAGAGATATTTTTAGGGGGTGAATTGGCGTTGATGCTCCCAGGAAAAGTTGGCTCAGCCAGTCAGTAGCTGGGCCCCCCCTCCTTCCCCACGGCTTAAGGGCCCCGAGCAGGAGCCAGGGAGAGCGGCTTATGGGGCAGAGGAGCATGGGGGAAGGGGTGGCATGTGGGGCACCGAGGCGAGGCCTCCAGGGTTGCTAGGACTTCTTCGTGCAGTTAACCTACGGAACTCACTGCCACTGGAGGCAGCAAGGCTCTTGAATGCCAGTTGCTGGAAAGCGGGGAGGAGTCACGGAACAGAGAAATTACACAAAACAAATGAAATACTGTGGAAATCCCTGAAACAAGAAGTAATAAACTAGAAATAAACTAAATAATAAACATCAAAAAGTTTAAGGAAAGAATCAGAAAAACCTAGAATACTAAAAAGCCTTAACGAGATCTGTAGCCGGCATCCCGTTAAGGCTTTGTACAATTTTCCAATTTTTTCCTTAAACTTTTCAATTTTTATTATTTCGTTTATTCCTATAAGGTAATCTTTCTAGTCGATTACTTCTCGTTTCAGGCATTTTCGCGGTATTTCATTTGTTTTGTGCAGTTGCTGGAAAGGGCAGGAGAGGAGAGGGCTTGTGGGTTTGAATTCTGCTTGTGGGTTTCCCAAAATGGGCATCGGGGAGGAAGTTCCATCTTTTCAAAGAATCACAGAGTTGAAGGGACCCATGGGTCATCTAGTCCAACCCCCTGCAATGCAGCAATCTCAACTAAATCAGATGGCCATTCAATCCGCTTAGAAACCTCCAAGGAAGGAGAACCCACCCCCTCCCAAGGGAGACCATTCCACTCTTGAACAGCTCTTTCTATCAGAAAGTTCTTCCTGATGTTTAGTTGGAATCTCCTTCCTTGTCACTTGGCAGCCATGGGTTCGAGTCCTACCCTCTGAAGAAAACAAGCTTGTTCCCTCTTCCATGGGAAAACCCATGAGATATTTGAAGATGGCTCTCGTGTCTCCTCTTCTCCAGCCCAAACATACCCAGCTCCTTCAACCGCTCCTCATCAGGCGTGGCTTCTTTCTCATTCTGGCTGCCCTCCTTTAACTCGGAAGGCGACGGACCAAATTTGGGAGCCCCCCAAAGGTCTTAAACTAGGGCAACCACGGCTGCAGGAAAAGCCAGAGGGTCACAGGGAGTTCCTGCCCTCTCTGCAAAGCTGGGAGGACACCATTGCTTCTGCGCTGCTCCCCAGTTCCCCCCACTGTTGAGCTCTTTTGTGGGGAGGGACACCAGGGACCCACCAAGCTGAGTTCCCCGAAGATGGAAGCCCCAAACCCAGGAGGAAAGAGCAGCAGCTTGTCTCCGGGCACAGAAGGGCCTGTTTGCTGGATCCGGCTAGAGGGGACCCATCTAGACACAGAATGGAAGGGAGCCTGCGGTCATCCAGTCCAACCCGCAGCAATGCAGGGATCCTGTTCTCGCAGAGGCCAGCCAGGGGGCTGTGGGAGGCGGGCAAGAAGGATTCGAGCTCCCTGGCGAGTTTCCACCCAGAGCCGCTGCCTCCTCCTCCATGCTGGGCACCACGTCCTCCTGTTTCCCAGGGTCTATCCAGCCTGTGATTTCCAGGTTCCCCCCTCCGCCTGCATCCCTGACTGTGGTTTGCATGAGGCAGTATGGAGTAGTGGTTAGAGTGTTGGACTGGGATCTGAGAGAAAAGACTTCAAATCACCACTTGGCCATGAAGCTGCCTGGGGGACCCATTCTCTGTCTTTTTCGGAGCCTGGCCTACCTCACAGGGTTGCTGTGGGGATTAGAAGGAGAGGGGAGAACGGTGGGCTCCACGTTGAGCTCCTGGGGAGCAAAGGCGGGTTATAATAGTAAGAATAATATTAATAAAATTTATTAATATTTATACCTCACCCTCCCCAGCCAGAGCTGAGCTCAGGGCAGCTAACACCAATAAAAAATTCAGTAAAAACATAATAAGTAAAAAAATACAGGTTAAAATGCAATTTAAAATGCTGCCTTATTTTAAAAGGAGTCCATAAATCAAGACCATAAGGGGAGGGAAACATAAGGGTCATACTGAGTCCAGACCAAAGGCCAGGCGGAACATCTCTGTCTTGCAGGCCCTGCAGAAAGATGTCAAGTCCTGCAGGGCCCTGGTCTCTTGGGACAGAGTGTTCCACCAAGTCGGGGCCAGTACTGAAAAGCCCCTGGCCCTGGTTGAGACCAATCTAACCTCCTTGTGACTTGGGACCTCCAAAGTGTGGTCATTTGTGGACCTTAAGGTCCTCCGTGGGGCATACCAGGAGAGGTGGTCCTATATTATAAATATAATAAATAAGTTCCAGTGGACACAACAACGGGCCCCACATGCACAGCAGCCCCCCTTGAGCAGAGCCCCAGACGTCTTCCGAGAGCAGCCCAGCGAGGCAGGATTTGAACCCGGCTCCCCCAGCGCCCAGCTTCCACCCACGAAGCAGCCAGCAGCAACAAGAACCGTTTTTATTAACAGCAGCCAAAATCCTTCGCTTAGCGTCGTCAAAAAGGCAAGGAACCGGGGAAACAGAACCGCTCAGAGGAAGTGCAACACGGGGTACAGAAAACAGAAAACGAGAGGGGATGACAAGGCCCACGAGCGGACAGGGGGGTGGGGCTGCCGTCAAGGGAGCCGCTGAGATGGAGGAATGTCTGGAAGTGGAATGAGAGGGTACCCCCCCCGACCCCACTGAAGGTCCAGGGGGGCTTCTTTGGTGAGGCCTCAGGTGGGTGGGCTGGAGGGCTCTGAGGGCGTTTGAGTGGCAGGAGGAGCCAGACACCCCTGCCTCGCCCAGTGTGCTTGAGCTACGGGGGGCAGCAGCCCCTCACCCACACTTAAGAGATTGGCACATTCACAGTATGGCAGGAGGGACCCCGGAAAGGGCTGCTCCATCACCCAGATGTGGGGTCCAGTCTGACCCCCCTCCAGTGCTCATCCGGGATCCAGTGCAGAGTGGCCCACGGTGCCCCAAGGAGGGTCCGGGACCCCCTTCTCCCTGGGGGTGTCCTCTCTCGGAACACAGCCAAGCCCTGCAGACGCCCCCGCCTGCCTGCCTGCTCCCGCCGTCCCGCTCAGAGGGCTGTCTCCCGCAGGATGTAGCTGTGGCTCCCGCCTGGCCGGGCTGCCCCCTCCCCGGGGGGCTCCTCTCCCTCATTGCCCCCCCCAAGGGGCAGCCCCTCCGGCAGCCCATTCAGCAGCCCGTTGCTGGTCTTCTCCACAGTCAGGGGGACGGGCTCTGAGCAGTTTCCGTCCTGGGCAGAGAGAGAGGGAGAGAAAGGGCACAAGTCAAACTCCGACTCTGCAGGGATGCGGTTTAGTACCACAGAATTTTAAAGTTTGAAGGGACCTCTAGCGTCATCTAGTCCAGCCCCTTGCAAGGCGGGAATCTCAGCTCAAGCATCCCCGACAGACAGCCATCCAACCTGTTTCAAAACCTCCAATGAAACTGAGTCCCAGCTCTTACTGTCAGAAAGCTCTTCCTGATGTTAGTCAGAATCTCCCTTCTTGTCACCTGAAGCCATGGGTTCGAGTCCTGCCCTCCGGAGCAGGAGAAAACAAATTTGCTCCCTCTTCCATGCGACAACACATGAGATATTTGAAGATGGCTCTCCTATCTCCTCTCAGTCTCCTCTTTTCCAGGTTAAAAATAACCCAGTTGCATCAACCGTTCTTCATACGGCTTGGTTTCCAGATCCTCTTGGTCTCCCAAGCTTGTCAACATTCTCCTTAAATTGTGGCGCCCAGAACTGGACACAGGATCCTAGGTGGGGGGTCTGACCAAGGCAGAATTGAGTTTGACTATTCCTTCCCTTGATCTGGACACTAGATTTCTGTGGATGCAGCCTAGAATAGCATTAGCCATTTTTGCCGCTGCATCACACAATGGATGTTCATCTTGTGGTCTACTAAGACCCCCAGATCCTTTTCACAAGCCAGGTGTCCCTCACCTTGTGAACTGCCCTGAGATTTTGTCACGAAGGGCGATATATAAATCTAATAATAATAATAACCTTCTATTTGTGCATCTTCCTGCCTAAATGCAGAACCTGACCTTTGTCCCTACCGAAATATATTTTGTTAGCTTGCACCCACTTCTCCAGTCTGTTACGGCCATTTTGAATTCTGATTTTGACTTCTGTGGCATCAGCTACGGTACTCCATCTGCAAATTGGGTGAGCATCTCCTCGATTACTTCATCCAAGTCCTTTTAAAGGTAAAGGGACCCCTGACCATTAGGTCCAGTCGTGGCCGACTCTGGGGTTGTGGCGTTCATCTCGCTTTACTGGCCGAGGGAGCTGGCGTACAGCTTCCGGGTCATGTGGCCAGCAGGACTAAGCCGCTTCTTGCGAACCAGAGCAGCGCACAAAAACGCCGTTTACCTTCCTGCAGGAGTGGTACCTATTTATCTACTTGCACTTTGACGTGCTTTCAAACTGCTAGGTTGGCAGGAGCAGGGACCGAGCAATGGGAGCTCACCCCGTTGCGGGGATTCGAACCGCTGACCTGATCGGCAAGTCCTAGGCTCTGTGGTTTAACCCACAGCACCACCCAAGTCATTTAGAAAGACGCTGAACAACAACGGTCCCAGGACAGGAGCCTGCAGCCCCCACTTGTCCCCTTTTCCCAGGATGCTAAACTTTCCCCTTGCTTACCATTCTTCACATTTGTTGCTTTAGCGCCCCTTTCTCAGTTTGGGGCGGTCTTTCTGGAGCTCTTCGCAACCCCTTTTTTTTCCTCCAACCCCCTTTGGTGCGCTTCCTCAGGGCTCCAAAGCGCATGGGAGGTTGCCTTGCCCAGCCTGCCCCCTCCCAGAACTCCCCCCCCCACTCAAGGCGCACGCAGAAAACCTCACCTCTTGGGGGCTGCAGACCCCACAGCGCAGCTTCTCTCGGTACCTCGCCGGCAAGCAGCAGAACAGGCGGGGCAGCACAGGGAAGATGGTCCGGGGGTCCACATCCTCCCCCCGCATGGGGCCTGGGGGGGAAGAAGGCAGCGTTACTGGACTCCAGCAGCGTCACGCCCCCTCCTGATGGGGCCGGAAGAGGCCGCCCTGCTCAGTCTCCTAGGCACCCGCAGTGTGGCATGAGCCCAGGTGCCAGGCAGAATGCCAAGGCACAGCGAAGGCGCACAAAGGGTCTGGTTGGAAGGGCCCCCCAACACCCCCCCACCTCACCCTTCTGCCTTCCATGCTCCCAACTCCAGGCTTCTTTTATACATTTATTAGATTAGAGGGCCTTCTCGGTGGTGGCACAGGCTCTGGGGAACGCCCTCCCAGCAGATGTCAAAGAGATAAACAACTACCTGACATTTAGAAGACATCTGAAGGCAGCCCTGTTCAGGGAAGTTCTTAATGTGTGACATTTTAATGTATTTTTAATCTTTGTGGGAAGCCACCCAGAGTGGCTGGGGAAGCCCGGACAGATGGGCAGGGTACAAATATTATTAAACACCCCCCCCCCCACTATAAAATGCTGGTGAAGGCTTCAAAGAAGAATGAAATAAGGATTCCACTCCCTTCTGCTGAAGGCCAGTAGTCTGCAATGGCAAGGGGGGCAGAGGCCTCGCCCCCTGGCTCGCCAGGTGCAGAATACGCGCACAGACCCCAGCGCCTGCCCCCTTGGCCTCTTCTGACTTGGGCCAGCTCTGCTCCGCCAGTCGCAAGAACCTCTGAACGGCCCATCTGGTCCAGTCTCCTCTTCTCACAGTGGTCAACTAGGTGCCCATTATGGGAAACCCGCAAGCAGGGAAATCCGAGCATCATCATCATCATTTTTATTTATACCCCGCCCTCCCCAGCCAAGAGCAGGCTCAGGGCCGCTAACACCAGGTATAAAAACGAATTGATTGAAATACAACTTAAAAAACAAGATTAAAATACAACATTAAAACATTAAAATGCAGCCTCATTTCAGTGCAAACTCAAATCAAAAACTTTTTTGGGGATGAAAACGTCCAGTCTTCACCAAGGCTAACTTTCCAGACTGGTCCTACGTGGGCCAGAAAAAAGCCAGTGAAGTCCCCAAATGGGACTTCCATCACAGGAGGAGAAAGGAAAGAGGGGAAGGGGATTCCAAGCCAAAAGCCAGGTGGAACAACTCTGTCTTACAGGCCCTGAGGAAAGAAATCAGATCCTGCAGGGCCCTGGTCTCATGAGACAGAGCGTTCCACCAGGCGGGAGCCACCACTGAGAAGGCCCTGGCCCTATCGGAGGCTAATCTGACTTCCTAAGGCCCGGGACTTCTAGGGTGTTGCTATTTATGGACCTTAAGGTCCTCCACGGGGCATATCGGGAGAGGCGGTCCCGCAGGTACGAGGGTCCTAGGCTGTGAGCATCGCTCTCCCCTCCTGTGGTTTCCAGCAACTGAGATTCACAAGCATTGCTGCCTCTGACTTTGGAGGCAGAGCAGAGCCATCAATTCCCCTCCATGCAATTATCCGATCCCATTTAAAACCATCCAAAACGGCAGCCATCATTGCCTCCTGAGGAGGGAGTTCCACAGGTTAACGATAAACTGCAAGAAGAAGTGCTTTCAAATTTCCTCCGTCCCGAATCTTCCAACACTCAGCTTTGTGGGGCGACCACGAAATTGAGCGCCACCCGCACTCCCGACCTACCTGTGAGGAGACTGACCAGCAGTCCCACGACAATGACGGTGGTCGAGTTGTGTGCGCTGTACCACAAGTACGACAGGTTGTAGAACTTGCGCAGCCCCCTGACCCTGCAGAAAAAGGCAGAAAGGTGTTTATCTTGAAGGGAGTGTTTTGAATAATTTTCTACAAAGCTCAGAAAGTTCTCCTTTTCTCTTTTCTTCTCTCCCTCCTCCCTTCTTCTGCTTTGAGTCTTTATTTACATCAGTATCTTTAATCTTTGGATCTTGTAAATTAACCTTCATGAATCTTCTTTCAGACTTTAATAAAATCTATCAAAGAAAGAGATGCTGGAACCTGGATGCAGCCGCCTGCCCCAGGCGTGGGGAACTGGGGGCTTCCACAAAGGGGGCAGCAGAGACTGGGGAAATGCCCCCAGAGCGCGTGGGAGGGGGGCTGCTATACAACCACCAGCCACAGGGGGTCTTGGGGGTCTCCCAGGGGGCCGCCGGGGAAGCCAACCGCCAGGCCAGACCCAGCAGAGCCATCCTTACAACAACCCTCTAGGGCTGGCCAGTGCTGCACCCCAATATTGCGAATGCAGCTTGCCCCCCTCGCCTGTTGACGAGCCTGCCTGGACATGGAAGGCGGAGGCAGCTTGTCTTCTGCCACCCAACGACTTCACGGGGCAAGAAAGGAAATTCTGACTCCACACTCAGAAGGAATATCCAAGCGCAAGAGCCGTTGGGCAGTGGGACCGACTCCCTCGGAAGGCGGGGGGGCTCTCCTTCCTGGGAGGGCTGCCTGCCAGGGATGCTTGAACCATGCATTGCAGAGGGTCGGGCTGGATGACCCTCAGGGGTCCCTTCCAATTCTACAGTTCTGGAAGGAAATGGCAGGATGAGAGCTTGGAGGTAAGAGAGGAAAAGGAGGAGGAAGAAATCCTGGGCCAGACGGAAGGGCATTCCCCCACCTCCCTCGGGTTGAAGTAGCTTCGGGATAAGTATTTTCGGCAGGGCTGCAGTGACCCGGAAGTAATGGAGCACGTTACTTCCAGGTTTCGCCGCTCGTGCATGCGCAGACCATCAAAGTGACGTCGCACGCATGCACAGACGCGCGGACATGGGTTGCAATCACTTCTGGATGCGAATGGGGCTCCGGAATGGATCCCGTTCGCATCCAGGGGTACCACTGTAACCACAAATTGCCCTGAAGCCACGCTGGGATCTGGGCCAGGACTTTGGGTGCTCAGATCCCGTCCGCAGCACAGGGAGCCCAGAGTCCAGAGCAGCATCCCAGAATCCCTTGTCAGCCATGGCCCCATCGCTCAGGGCAACCAAACCTCTCTTTCCAGCAACGCTCAGGTTAAGGAAACATGGGGAAGGCATCCTGGGAACAGGAACTCCAACCTCTGGGCAGGGGGGATGCAGGGGTTAAATGGGCTCATACCCCCCCCCCAGCCACAAGGCTCCTTCCCTGCCGCTCTCTGCCTGGTCTACCTCGCAGGGTCGTTGTGGGGATTAAATGAGCGCGGAGAAGCATGGATGCCTCCTTGGGGAAAAGGGTGGGATAGGAATGTCAGAAATAATAGAAAGCTCAACCTAAACACACACACAGCCAGCCCCCCAATCCTTGTGTCCTGGGGTCCCCCAGTCCCTTTCCCCATTACCTCTGTGGGGTCGCCGTCAAGGTCTGCAGCGTCGTCATGACGGCTGTTGTGAGGTTTCCGTCCAGTTGGGGGGCGCCAGTCCCGGGGGGCACAAGCACATGGTTGGCCACCCAGCTCCCGATGCCCACCCAAAACGCCATGGCCAGCCCGGCAGCCAAGCCAGTGACGGCCCCCTGAGGAAGAGCAGGAGGAAGAGAGTAATAGTAATAATTAATAATAATAATAATTTATTATTTATACCCCGCCCATCTGGCTGGGTTTCCCCAGCCTCTCTGGGCGGCTTCCAAGCAAATATTAAAAACAATACAGCGTCAGACATTAAAAACGTCCCTAAACAGGGCTGCCTTCAGTTGTCTTTTAAAAGTAAAATAGTTGTTTATTTCCTTGACATCTGCTGGGAATAATAATAATAATTCATTATTTAAGGTGTGTTTTTTTGACAATCATTTTTATTAGTTTTCAATTACAATAATCCAATGGCAGCCAAATTATAATACAATGACAAATCCCAACCATTCAGATGCCAAATTATGTAATTTAGGTGCCCCCCCCACATGGTTTGATGACGTTGCTTTGTTTCTGAGTCCCAAAATCTTGTTCATCTCAATTACGTTCCAGTCCGAATAACAATCCCTTGTACAACAACTGCAATATTACCGACATCCATTCGCCTAGACACATTAAATGGTTTATAAACCCACAGGTGAAACATTCAAACTATATACTTGTTCCTTCTGTGTGTGACGACTATTCTGTCCCTGGTCCTGTCCTTGTGAAATGTTATGTCTGCGTATTTCCAGCCGCTGCTGCTCCCCATCCTGCCTTGGGCAGAGCCAATATCCCATTGCGAGGAAGAGAGTAGTAAGGGGATCCTGACCCCCCCCCCATTGCAAGCTAGGCCAAGCCACCCCCACGAAAAAACCCCACCAGCTATTCTGCCAGTTGCAACGCTGTCCACCCCCTTTGGGGTGTAGGGAGAGGAAGGGAAGGCTCCTGACCCCAAAGAAAGAGGGGTGGGGGAACAACAGCTCCTAACACCCCCCCCAAAAAATAAACAGCAATACTCACCATGGAATTGGCACAAGGAAAGAACATGCCCAGGCAGAAGACTCCCAGCAGAGGGCCCCCCATCATGCCAAAGATACTGATGGCAGCCTAAGGGGGGAGAGAATGAGAGAACCATAGAGTTGGGACCCCCAAAGGTCATCCAGACCAACCCCAAATTATTATTTTAAAAAATCAACGTGCACCGGCTCCAAACTCAGCTCCCCCCTCCCCGGCCACCCCCTCCACTGACCCCTTACCTGCAGCACCGAACCCATCATGGAGGAGACGTAAGCCATGCCCAGGCAGAGGAGTCCGTAGGCCAGAGCTGGGGGGAGAAGGGGCTCCAGTCAGAGGGAGAGGAGAGGCAGGGGCATCCCTGGGCTGTGTGGCTGGAGCCGTGGAGCTGGGGGCCCTGGACGCTGCCTGCCCCCCAACCCCTCTTCCCCAGGGGCAGCTCACCCAGCAGCTTGGAGTAGAGTGTGGCCCGTCCTTCGGGGATGCTGGCCACGTAAGGGCGGATCAGGTCCTCCATGGTCACGGTGGCCAAGGAGTTGAAGGCGGAGGAGATGGTGCTGCCGAGAGAAGAGGCGGGGGGGGGGGTCAGCCGAAGGGAAGGGGGCAGGAAAAGCCCCTTGGGCAGAGCCCTCCCGGGAGACACAATGCACTTCCCTGGAAATCAACACAAGGCTCTAGTCCTCATGTTTCCGAAGGAAGATCTAAGCAGGAACACAGGCTCCATAAAGTCGACACTGGCTGGCAGCACCAGCCCTCCTGTGTCTTTCCCCCCAGCCCTCCCTGGAGATGCTGCCGGCAGGGACCGAACCTGGCAGAGCCTGCGTGCCAAGCCCTGTGCTCTGGTCCTTCCATAATAATACTAATCCTAATCCTAATTATACTTATACTTATAATTTATTATTTATACCCCACCCATCTGACTGGGCTTTCCCAGCCACTCTGGGCGGCTTCCAACAGAATAATAAAATACAGTAGTCCATCAAACATTAAAAGCTTCCCTCAACAGGGCTGCCTTCAGATGCCTTCTAAAAGTCAGTTAGTTATTTATTTCCTTGACTTCTGATGGGAGGGCGTTCCACAGGGCGGGTGTCACCACCGAGAAGGCCCTCTGCCTGGTTCCTTGTAACCTCACTTCTTGCAATGAAGGCCCTCAGAGTGGGACCTCAGTGTCCGTGCAGAACGATGGGGGTGGAGACGCTCCTTCGGGTCTACTGGGCCTTTGAGGCCAGTTAGGGCTTTCAAGGTCAGCACCAACACTTTGAATTGTGCTCGGAATTATGAAGGGTTCTAGTCCTCATGATCCCCCAGGAAGGAAGGGCTGGCTGCCTGCCGAGCTCACCTGAGGGAGCCGCTGAAGAGGCAAGCCACAAAGAGGCCGGGGAGGCCGGGCACTCCCTGCAGGACGTCCATCACGAAGTAGAGGACCATCTGCCAGAGTGACCACAAGACAAGAAGAATTTATTGATGTGGGTGACAACAGCAGCCAGTGTTTTATTAGCTCAAAGGTGGAAAAGCGATGAAATGCCAACGAAAGAACAATGGCAAGAAAAGTGGATGGAATACGCGGAAATGGCAAAGCTTAAGATAAGGACAATAAGGACTTTAAGAAAGATTGGGAACCTTTTATGATGTATATACAGAAATAACATACTGAAATGAACTCACTTGCAGGATTCGAGTAATACATTTACAACGGACAAATATAAACAGAAAAAATAAATATGAGGATAAAATGTTAAGAATATGTCAATAAGGTATGATTTCAATGTCAATATATAACGTATGGAAAATTACACACAGAAGAAATGAATAAGTGATAAACCAGAAAGGGAAGTTGGGGGAAGGGAATAGAAATTTAAAAGTGGTTGGGAAAACCCAGCCAGATGGACGGGGTATAAATAAATTATTATTATTATTATTATTATTATTATTAGCAATTTGTGTTTTTGTTTTTTTGTTTTTAGGATTGATTATGGTAAATTTTGTTGGGAAATTTCAGTAATAATAATAATAATAATAATAATTTAAAAAAAACCGAAGTAGAGGTTTGCAAAGTGGAGGAGGGAGATGCAAACCAGGGGGCAACTCAGGGAGGGCAGTTGCTCCCCCAACTGGAACCGGTCCGTGAAGATCATCTGGGGCAGCCCCTGGGACAGAGACCCCACCCATTCTTCTCTGATCGATAACGGACTTAGGGGGTCCTGGGTCCCTGGATGGGGAGCTGGGCGGCAAAAGCCTACTCCAATTTTGTGTGCAACAGTATTGCCTCCACTGACCGGCAGCCGCAATGCCTCTCCGGGATTTGGGAGGGGGGCGCCTGACCCACCTGATCGGAGGAGGCGCTGCTCTGCTCGGCACTCAGCTCATGCTCCTGGTAGTAAGCAAACATCACCAGGCCGGTGAGGCAACTGAGGCAGAGGACCAGCTGCTGGCAGGGGAAGACGGCGTAGCAAGACCTGGAAGGGGGGCAGAAAGAGGGAGGGAGGGAGGATCAGGCCGCAGGATCAGGCCCAAGAGGCCCCATAGAACTAGGACTCCAGGTAGACTGCCTCTGGAGCTGGAGGTTCCACAAGGGCACCCGAAGAGGCTGCTGGATCCGGCCAAAGGAGGCAACTCTGGCCCAGTGGCCAGGCAGATGCTCCATAGGGAAAAAGGTCAGCCTCCCCCCCCGATAGAAGCCCCCCCCCATAGCTCCCTCTCTCTCCCAGGACATCCTTAGGCTGACCCCCAGCCTCCTCCCAGCTGCCCCCTCCTGCTTCCAGACGGGGACTGGATCCCCTTGGGCCCCACAGCCCCACGTCTCCCAAGTACCCCACCCCACCCCACGGTGCCCCACTCACAGCACGGCCTGCCGCTCCGAGCGAGAGCTGAGGTATCGCTGGACCTGAGACTGGTTGACCCCGTAGAGAGACAGCATCATGAAGACGCCCCCAAAGGCCAAGGTCCAGAAGGTGTGCCGCTCGTAAGGGTCGGGGTTCAGGCTGGGGAGGGAAGGGGAGCAGAGAATGGTCGAGGTGGAAGGGAACCCCAAGGGTCATCTAGACCAACCCCAACCCCACAATGCAGGAATCACAGCTCAAGGATCTCTGGCTGCTGGCCATCCACCCTCCAAGGAAAGGGAGTCCATTCCCCCAGCAAGTTACTCCTGATGTTAGTCAGAATCTCCCTTCTTGTAACTTGAAGCCATGGGTTCGAGTCCTGCCCTCCAGAGCAGGAGGAAACAAGCTTCCTCCCTCTTCCATGTGACGGCCCTTGAGATAGTTGAAGATGGCTCTCCTGTCTCCTCTCAGTCTCCTCTTTTCCAGGCTAAACATTCCCAGCTCCTTCAACTGTTCCTCATCAGGCTCAGTTTCCAGACCCTGGATCCTCTTGGTCTCCCTCCTCTGCCCACCTCCCAGCTTGTCAATATCCAATATAAATTGTGGTGCCCAGAACTGGACACGATATTCCAGAATCAAGCAGGACTCTGATTTCCCTTGACCCGGACCCTCGACTTCTGCAGATGCAGCCTGGAACAGCATTGGTCTTTTTTGCTGCTGCATCACCCTCTGGGCTCGGGTTCAGCTTGGGGTCCACCAAGACCCCCAGATCCTTTCCCCAGATCCTTTCCTTGTGCAGAGGTGTAGTGCAAAGGGACGGATCTGCACCCGTGGCCCCGATTCTGGGTTCTGCTGGGCCATCCCACGGGGCAGCAGACGGAAGGACCAGCCCCCCTATCCCCCCACCTGCCCCCCTGACTTACTCGATGCCGGACACCTTGCCCTTCTCTGCAGCCAGCTGCCAGACGCGCCCCATGCCGCCCACTTTGACGGTGCCCACCACGATCACGGCCACCTGGCCGGCAAACATGACAAAGGTCTGGAAAACGTCCGTCCAGATCACGGCTTTGAGGCCGCCCTGCCAAGGGAAGGAGGGGGCGGTTAATGGGGGGCAACATTCGGGGTGACTGCACTGTCCCACGGTTTCCGCAGTGGGTGGTCCTGCCCCCTGGGGGGGTGGGCAATGGGATTTTGTGGGGGGTTCTGAGAGGCACACTGAAGGGGTCCCTGAATCCCAGGCTTCCCTGGATCAAGTCCATCCATTCTGTGGTTTAAATGGGATTTTGAATAAGCACGGAATTAATTGTCGCTGTCTTGGAGTTCCTCGTGTCGTTCTCTTCCTTAGTGGGGAGTGCAAACTGCTAATAATAATGATAATAATAATAATTAATAATTAATATTCCCCAGAGTGGCTGGGGAAACTCAGCTAGGTGGGCGGGGTATAAATAATAATAATTCATAAGCTGCCCATCTGGACACTGCAATGCATTTTATAGGGTGAGGGGAACTAGGGATGGTCGTATGGGAAAAAGGGGGCCAGAAGCCACCAATCTTGACAGGAGAAGGGGCCCAGGGGCTGCGTGGCCACTCACACCTCCAGCCCCACCCCAGAATCATAGACTTGTGGAGCTGGGACTCCCAAAGGACATCTAGCCAACCCCCAATCAGGGGCCACTCTGTTCATGGCCGGTGGTTAAGAATTTGCCCTCTTTGGGGGTCCTGTGGAGCCCCCAACCTCCTGCAGCCCAGAATCTCTGGGGGGCTCCGGCTGCCCCCTTGCCCCTTGCGGGGTCCCTACTCACCAGGGCGGTGTAGAGGGTGCAGACCAGTCCAATGGTCAGCACAGAGGCCCAGAGGTCAAAGTTGGTCACTGCAAGCAAGGAAGAGTCCTCAGGGAGGGGCCCAGCAGCCGAGCGCCTGCCCCTCAAGAGCAGCAGCCCAGCATCAGACCCCCCCTTCCCCCCAAGTGGGGGGCTGGGTCCAGACTGCCCACTTTCCCTGCCCCCCAGACCACCCAAAATGCTCCAGCTGTGAAAAAGCCTTGCCCCCCGGGATCAGGTCCACTTCCTCACCTGCATTGAGAGCCAGCGCTGGGGTGTAGAGGACGACCCCCATGTACACCACCTGTGGGGAGAAAGGCAGCCCCACTGTGAAGTGGACCCCACAGGGCCTTTCTGGGTTGTGAACCCCCCCCCCCCAAGATCGGAGGATGAGGCAGAGTACAACTGCAAAACCCACGTGCCGGGGGGGGGGGGGAGCTGACTCCAGAGGAGAATCGTGACCTTGATCCCCCCCCCGCATGGTCTCTGGGTCTTCCTCCCTCCCCCACCTGCCCAACAACAGCCCTGCGAGGGAGGCAAGGCTGAGAGAGAAGGACTTGCTCTGCGCCAACCACTGAGCGCCACAGCCGAGGCAGGAAGAATGAGAGGGAAGGACAGGGGAGACAGCATGGGGGGGGGGGGAGAAGGAAGCGGAAGGAGGGAGGGAGGAAGACAAAGGCAAGAAAGAAAGAAGGAAGGAACTATTTACGGAGAAATCTGAGGGCTCCCTTGGACAAAAAGCAAGGACACCAGCCAGGAATCCCAGAGCAAAACAGCAGCCAGTCGGCTTGGTCTTGATTGAAGACTGTCACCACAGGACTCCCCCCTGCCACCAGGTGGAACAAGATGGAAGCCCCAAACAAAAGAGCCCCCAAACTTTTATTAGCTGCTCATCCCCATGTTAGGGACACAGGTGGCACTGTGGGTTAAACCACAGAGCCTAGGACTTGCCGATCAGAAGGTCGGCAGTTCGAATCCCCACGACGGGGTGAGCTCCCGTTGCTCGGTCCCTGCTCCTGCCAACCTAGCAGTTCAAAAGCACGTCAAAGTGCAAGTAGATAAATAGGTACTGCTCCAGCGGGAAGGTAAACGGCATTTCCGTGCGCTGCTCTGGTTCGCCAGAAGTGGCTTAGTCCTGCTGGCCACATGAACCGGAAGCTGCACGCCGGCTCCCTCGGCCAATAAAGTGAGATGAGCGCCGCAACCCCAGAGTCGGCCACGACTGGACCTAATGGTCAGGGGTCCCTTTACCTTTAATCCCCATCTTACACCCCCCCAAGCTACACCACTCCTACATCACGGTTACATCATGAAAGGGGAGGTCTGGTGGCAGGAATCTGAGCATCCTGGACCCTGCCCCATGGTTCCCCTTGCCCTCCACCAAACACCCATCAAGTGGAACAAAAAAGATCTTTACATTTCCCTGTTTCCCAGCCAAGTTCATCACACCCTTTTGTCTTCATCTGGGGTTGTTCTTTCTGGAAGGGCTACCTGTCTGGCACTCAGGTATCAGGAGGCCAGGGATTATCCCTCAGGCAGAGGGGCTGCTGAGTAGCTGAGCTCACAGGTCTAGATGGATTTCTGAAGTATTCCCAGTGAGCCAGTACATATAGAGAACTGGGCCAAAACAAACAAGATGAATTTTAACAGGGAGAAATGTAAAGTATTGCACTTGGGCAAAAAAAATGAGAGGCACAAATACAAGATGGGTGATACCTGGCTTGAGAGCAGTACCAGGCAGAGGGCCTTCTCGGTAGTGGCACCCGCCCTGTGGAACGCCCTCCCATCAGATGTCAAAGCGATAAATAACTACCTGACATTCAGAAGACATCTTAAGGCAGCCCTGTTCAGGGAAGTTTTTAATCTGTGATATTTTAGTGTATTTCTGGTTTTTATGGAAGCTGCCCAGAGTGGCTGGGGAAACCCAGCCAGATGGGCGGGGTACAAATAATAAATAATTATTATTATTATATTACATGTGAAAAGGATCTAGGAGTCTTGGTTGACCACAAACTCGACATGAGCCAACAATGTGACGCGGCAGCTAAAAAAGCCAATGCAATTCTGGGCTGCGTCAATAGGAGTATAGCATCTAGATCAAGGGAAGTAATAGTGCCACTGTATTCTGCTCTGGTCAGACCTCACCTGGAGTACTGTGTCCAGTTCTGGGCACCACAGTTCAAGAAGGACACTGACAAACTGGAACGTGTCCAGAGGAGGGCAACCAAAATGGTCAAAGGCCTGATAGCCATGTTCAAATATATAAAAGGATGTCACATAGAGGAGGGAGAAAGGTTGTTTTCTGCTGCTCCAGAGAAGCGGACATGGAGCAATGGATCCAAACTACAAGAAAGAAGATTCCACCTAAACATTAGGAAGAACTTCCTGACAGTAAGAGCTGCTTGACAGTGGAATTTGCTGCCAAGGAGTGTGGTGGAGTCTCCTTCTTTGGAGGTCTTTAAGCAGAGGCTTGACAACCATATGTCAGGAGTGCTCTGATGGTGTTTCCTGCTTGGCAGGGGGTTGGACTCGATGGCCCTTGGGGTCTCTTCCAACTCTAGGATTCTATGATTCTATATACATTTATCAGTGAATTCTTACATTTGGTATCATGCAGCAGAGGCCCTTTGAATAGATAGGAAGAAACTGTGATGAAGTGTTTTGTGGGGACAAGTCACAAAAGCGATTGTGCTGGTTTTGGTAGTGGGCTGCATGCGCATGATATCTGCTGGAGGGGCAAATGCCCCCCCCAACCTATACATAAATTCCTGCAACAGAAGGAAGGAGGGAGGGAGGGAGGGAGGGAGGGAGGGAAGGAAGGAAGGAAGGAAGGAAGGAAGGAAGGAAGGAAGGAAGGAAGGAAGGAAGGAAGGAAGGAAGAAGGAGGAAAAGGCAGATGGTAGGGAGGGAGACATGGAAAGTTTTAAGCAGAAGAACTGGCAGCTTGTGGCAGCAGCTTAAAAGGGAGGGGCTCCTTTTCCCCACGACTGAGGAGGCAGAGAGACCAGGGTGGTTTTCTGCACTCACCATCTGGAAGATGAAGGTGGCTGTTCCACACACCCTCACAACCTTGTTGAACCGCAGCTCCAGGTACTGGGTGGGGCGACAAAGAGAATTGGGGGTGTCAGTAGGGCAGAGAGCAAATATGGCTTGGCCTCCAGGCGCAGCCTTTGCGCTGTTGGTGGGAGGGCAGGAGCCCCACAAGATGGTCCCAAGGAGCCCTGGACAGCCCCCCTGCTCTCCTGGGGCATCTGGGGCAGCATTCCTGACCCCCACCCACCCGCCACGTCCCCATCTGCTTCCCCCATCTGCAGGCACCACTTGATAGGAGGGGGGACCCCAGGACGGCCAGAGACCTCCAACTGCCGGCCTCCCAGTGGGGCTGTAAGCCAGCCGGCCTCCTTGCAGGACTCGACTCAGCAGCGCCCACCAAGAAAACATCTCAAGGCGGTTTTGCCGAGAAGACAAGGCGATAAAAGTGTCAGCAAGAAGAATGAATAACACCAACAGTGTAAGACTTTCAAAAAGTTAAAACGGCAACAAAATAAAAACAGACCAACTTTCCAGACGCCTGAACAGGCTTGTCTAAGTGAGAATATTTTGTTAGTAGGATTGGAACATCACTTGTAGTTTCAGGGGGAATTCTGAATACAATGGAGATGTAAAAGATTTGGACTATCATAAAAGATGCAGGAGGAAATGATAAATAATAGGACCCACAAAGGGGAGGAGGGAAGTCCAGGAGATTCTTTGGAATCCTGTTTTTATGTCTGATACATCTCTGAAAAATTTTAATTTAAAAAAACAAATAAATAAAGTTTTATATAACAAAGAGAGTGTATGTAGTAGGTGCCGAAAAGAGTGCAATGAAGCCTGATTTTCAAGAGGCAGGGAGTTCCGCAGTGTAGATGCCACCACACCAAAAGAGCACCACACTTTGTGCCTTGGTGCCGGCTGCAGCGGGAGACCCCGAGGGAAGAGGGCCGTGGGTCCAATTCTGACCCCATCTCCTCCAGGCCAGCCCATCTCCCAGGAGACCCTCAAGATCCCCACCCGCTGCCACTCACCTCGTAGGTGCTGGTCAGGCGCAGGCGGTAGAAGACGGGGATGAAGACGTGAGCGGGGATGAGGAGCCCCAGGAAGTAGGAGCAGCCCAGGAACCAGTACTCGGTGCCGAAGCGGTAGATCTCGGAGGGGACACCCAGGATGGCCACAGCCGACTGGAAGGTGGCCAGGAGGGAGAGCGCCACGGGGAAGAAGCCCATGCTGCGGTTGGCCAGCAGGAACTCCTGTGTGGTCCTCTGCTTCCCGCCACTCAGCGCGTAGAAGAGTCCGATCCCGGCCGAGAAGACCAGCAGAAGGACGAAAATGGCGTAGTCGGCCACGCCAAACGTCAGCACCGGCATGGCTGTCCCCACGGCGCCGGCTCTCCGGAGCCTCTGGGAGGGCGAGGGGCTTCTACTGTCCCTTGGCCATCACGGGAGGGACCCCTGCGCTGAAACCCGGCTCCAGCCACTCAGCCTGCCTTCCCCAAACCGGGCACCGGCTCGTCACCAGCCTGCCAAGCGCCGGCCTCGCTGCCGGGGATCCGCTGCGGCTGCCATGGCCCAGGCGAGGCGATCTGGAAGAGAGAGGGAGGAGGAATGAGCCCAAGGACCCGGGAGCGCGTGACCCAGCCGGCACCCCCTCCTCCAGACACCCCAGCTCTGGGAGGCAGCAGACTTCGCCGCTGCTGCTAATCTCCCCGTCTCAAGGCTGCGAGGCAGAGAGGGAGCGAGCAAAGTCTTCTGGCAGGATCCCAAGTGAGGCAAGTGCCGGCTGCCAATCTTCACGGCCCGGAGTGTTTTTGGCACCGGGGAGCCAGGCCTTCCCAGCGAGGGGCAGGGAGGACTCGGAGAAGCGCCCCAGGAGCAGCGCCCGGGGCCAAAGCACACAGCCTGAGCCGCCCAAGAGCAGCCTCCGAGTGCCAAGGGCGCAGTGGGGGGTGTCGCCAGGAGAAGCATCTGCTGGCGCCATCTGCCCAGCCCAGGAGAAGCAGAATTTGGGGGGTTTTAGTCGAGAGAAGAGGCAAGTAGGAGCAGATGCGATGGGAGTTTATAACATGACGCCTGGAGGGAGGGGTGGAGAAAAGCTCTTCTTCATTTCTCCTACACCAGAACTTGTAGAACGGGAAAAGAAAGGCTTTATTCTCACAGCACAGAGTTAGACAGTGGAACTCTCTCCCACAGGAGACTGGGGTGGCCACCAACTTGAATGGCTTGAAAAGAGGGTTGGACAAATTCATGGAGGAGGAGAGGGCTATGGATAGCCCAGTATCCCTGAAGGAGCGCCTCCACCCCCATCGTTCTGCCCGGACACTGAGGTCCAGTGCTGAGGCCCTTCTGGCAGTTCCCTCGCTGCAAGAAGCCAAGTTACAGGGAACCAGGCAGAGGGCCTTCTTGGTGGTGGCACCCTATCCCACCAGATGTCAAGGAAATACAAAACTATCTGACTTTTAGAAGGCATCTGAAGGGAACTTTTTAATGTTTGATCTTTTATCATGTATGGGCATCTGGTTGGCCACTGTGAGAACAGGATTCTGGCCCACATGGGCCATTGGCCCGGCTTCTCATACGTTCTGCTCAGGTTTGCACGGCAAAACGCTTCCTGAGGTCAGCTGCACAGAATGTCCTCTCCTCCACGCGGAAAGAGAGTCGAGCAACCCAAGAGATCTTGCAAGGGCTCTGAAAAGGCACAGGACAGAAAGCGGGCCTGATCCAGCCCTGCTTGCTCTCAGCTTGCAGAGGGGGCCGCTTGGCCTCGCAGCAGAGACTGTGGAAGGGAACCATCCATGCCCAGGCTGGGGGGGGGGGGAGAGGAAGGCCATTTAAGGAGAAAGGGGGTGTCGCTGTTGAGGGGGCCTGGGAAGGGTTCATAGAATCGCAGCACTGCAGAGTCACAAGGGACCCCCAGGGCTCATCCAGCCTGACCTCTTACAATGCAGGAACTGCAGTTCAAGAATCCCTGACTGATGGCCATCCAGCCTCTGTTTGCCAACCTCCACAGAGTGAAGCCCCCATAAAAGCCAGGAGGAGGAAGGCGGTCTGGCCCGGCTGAGATCCCAGAATGTGGGGACTCAGCAGCATGGAGCCAGTTGTGAAATTGCAGCCCCAAATAGCTCCTGGTAGCCTGAGCAGAAATGAGGAGAGGGAGTCCAGCAGACCTCCGTCCAATGGGGGGGGGGAGAGCAGCACAGGCCCCTTATGGGGGGGGGGAGGATCATTTGTGGGGGTCCCACATGCAGGGCTGGAAATCTGAGCTCAGGCCCCCAAAGCTGGACCTGCAAGGGCAGCCTGGGGGGAACGAGGGTCAGCGTGGAGAGGGTGGGGGCACTGCCAGGCTGCCCTCTTTGGACTCCCCCCCCCCCCAGAAGAGAAGCGAGGCTCTTCTGTGTGGCTTGGAAGCCTTCCCCGGGGCACAGCAAAAAGGAAGAAGAAAGACTCGCATTTCAACCAGACTCACATGTCAGCTTTTGTTATTCTCCCAATTTGCACATTCTCATCTAGGCATGACCAATATTTGTAAAGTATTTTAAGAAGGCAGAGAGCTGCACCGCATGGAAACGCCAAGCCTGTGATTTTACAATGGAAAAAAGAGTCATGTGAAAGAAAGAGTGAGGAAGGAGACATTCTGCTTAGTAAAGGTAAAGGGACCCCTGACCGTTAGGTCGACTCTGGGGTTGCGGCGCTCATCTCGCTTTACTGGCCAAGGGAGCCGGCGTACAGCTTCCAGGTCATGTGGCCAGCATGACTAAGCCGCTCCTGGCGAACCAGAGCAGCGCACGGAAACGCCGTTTACCTTCCCGCCGGAGCGGTACCTATTTATCTACTTGCACTTTGACGTGCTTTTGAGCTGCTAGGTTGGCAGGAGCAGGGACTGAGCAACGGGAGCTCACCCCGTCATTGCGGGGATTCAAACCGCCGACCTTCTGATCAGAAGCCCTAGGCTCTGTGGTTTAATCCACAACGTCACCTGCATCCCCTAGTAAAGGGGTCCCTTTACATTCTGCTTAGTCGGCTAGCAAAGAAACAAATTCTGGGTAAACCGAGCCACCGGGTGCATTGCAAGACCTGAGATGCAGCAAGTGGGCAGCTCAGGTTTAGCAAAGCAAGCAGCAGGGGCAGAGTTCTCTTGCAAAGGGCTTTGCTTCCCTCTAGCAAGCTCAGGTCTTGGAAAGGGCTCCTTAATCATCAGCCACAGCGCTTGGGAGAGATTAAGCATTTAAGCAGGAGGGAGAGAGGGAGATTAGCCTCTACAACTGGCAAACTTTGAGGAGTCAGCCGGCCTCCAGGCTGCCAGTTCAAAGGAGAGTTGGGGGTGGGGAGACAATACCATGGAGGAAAATGACTTCTGGAGGGTGGGGGAGAAGCCGCTGAGCAACCAGCCGGGAGGGCACTGATCCTGCAGGGCACTGAGCCACAGAGCCAGGAACGCTGAATGCATAGTTCCTGGGATTACGGCCCACGGTGGCTTGCTAGGGCTTGTCTGATCCTAGCAGGAGAAAAGCCAAAGTGCCGGTCTGAGGGTCAGGATAGGGGTCCAGGAGAAGCGAGGAGGGGGCTTTCTCTAAAGTGCAGAAGGGGGGCTGCTGCTGCCATGTCTGCTTCCTATTTTGTTTGCAAGAGTATCGGCATTTGAGGCCTAGCAAAAGAAGAAGCAAAGAAGCGTCTGGCTGCAGCTGGATCAGGCCAAAGTGCCCCCCCCGACCAGCATCCTGCCCTCACAGCAGCCACGCAAATGCCACAATGGGGGGGGGGGGGTTGCAAGCGCAACCCAGGCACTCCCTCTGCAGCTGTGCCAAGCGGCTCAAGGCCCTCTGAGTTCAGGGGTCTCCACGGCTGACGGGGGGGGGGCAGGAATAAGGAGGGGTGCTATGTGTGGCCAGCTGCCCCCCCACACCTCAGGACTCCCTTGTCTTTCACATGCCCCAACGGCATTCCCTGCTCTCACGCCCAGAAGTCCCCCCCACTCCCAAAATGCCCCCCCATTCAGCTGATTTTCCAGAGCTGAAGAACTGCTTCTGCCCAGAGACGTGACTGGCAGCCCAGCCCAATTCTCCTGCACCCCATAGACGAGCCAGAGGGGTGGGGGGTCTGGGGGAGGGAAGGTGGGCTCCCCACTCTGCTCCCTGCCCTCCGTGGGCCCCCTCTAGTTTTTCCTGACCTTCACCCAAGGACAGCATCCGAGGAGCTGCGTTGGAGCCTCCAAATTGGGGGAGAGGGAGACTCGTGACCTCACAGGAGCAACGCTGTTTCATGGGGATTTTCCACCGCCCAGGCCAGGGGCCCCAATCCCCTCTGCAACTTGCAGAGCTCAAGGGTGCTCTGCCAATCCAGCCTCCTGCCCACCAGGGGTCCGCTAGGAACAGGCTGGCTTCCTCCCAAAGGCTCCTCCGGCTCCAATGAGTCACCCAGAGCTCTGCTGTCGCAAACAAATGTTAAATCGGCAAGGGCACCCAGAGGACATCCAGCCCACCCCGCCGCTCAGCGGAAAGCAGCTACAGCCTCGCTCGTGGGGGGGGGCATTTCCGCCCCTCCGGGGAATCCCTCTGCCTCACCCCCTCCAGCAAAAGTGACCCCCTTCCCACCCCACAGCCAGCCCCTCTGCCAAACAGATCGTACTGTTCAGAGGATGCTCCTGATATCTTGCGTCTGAATAACGCACAAGGGCTGTGGGGTCTTCATGGGGAGAGAAGAGCCCCCTTTGACTCTCCTTCCCTGGAGAATTTTCAGCAGAGCTTGGGCAGCCGCCTGCCAGGGATTCTGGAGCTGGACTGGATGACCTCTGGGGGTCCCTGCCCAACTCTACAGCTCTAGGATTCCAGGATCGGGTCACGCATCCAGCGGCTAGAGGTGCACTCCCCCCCCCCCCAGCCTGACTCTTTGGGGGTCCCTTCACACTGTCGGCATCATGTGGCACCTCAGGCCACGTGCAGGATGACCACGCTGTGTCACGCGGCCCCCCAGACCCCTGGGGTGGAGAGGGTCCTCAAGGGGGACGGGGGGCCTGGAGCCAGAAGGCCTGTCTTCTCCTACACCTCCTTCCAGGGCCAGAATGAGGTTTGATGTGGCCCTCAGCTCCTGAAGGTAATGGCGCCCTTTATATGTGCAGCTGCCCTTTGCCAACAACAAATTGTCCCTGTTTTTGGTGTTGAATATATTGAATATATTGGGACGCAGGTGGCACTGTGGCTTAAACCACGGAGCCTAGGTCTTGCCGATCAGAAGCTCGGTGGTTCAAATCCCCGTGACGGGGTGAGCTCCCATTGTTCGGTCCCAGCTCCTGCCCACCTAGCAGTTCGAAAGCACGCAAAGTGCAAGTAGATAAATAGGTACCACTCCAGCGGGAAGGTAAATGGTGTTTCCGTGCGCTGCTCTGGTTCGCCAGAAGCGGCTTAGTCCTGCTGGCCACATGACCCGGAAGCTGTATGCTGGCTCCCTCGGCCAATAAATCGAGATGAGCGCCGCAACCCCAGAGTCGGCCACGACTGGACCTAATGGTCAGAGGTCCCTTGACCTTTATATCCTATATGGTCATTTATGGACCTAATAGGTATCTCAAGCCATTTGCAGATAACAAAATATGTATTTTATCAAAGTAATTGAAATACAAATAAGAAGTATATTAATAGTGATTTTTTGGGGGGGGTCCCCAAGAGAGTGGGGCCCTAAGCTATAGCTTGCTTAGCTTATAGGTAAATCTGGCCCTGCCTCCACCCCTCTGAAGGGGAATGGAAGGGAGCCAGAATGGGTCTAAGCAAGGCTGGGACTGCTGCTGCCCCACATGCCCCTTGGGGTCCCTTCCATTTTAATGTCTTCTTAATCTTTGTTGGAAGCAGCCCAGAGCGGCTGGGGAAACCCAGCCAGGCGGGCAGGGTACAAACCATAAATTCTTATTAATTCTTCTTATTATTATTCCAGTTCTACAGTTCCATGACCAACCCCCCCCCCCCCGCACAGCGGGCACCCCAGCCTATGCCCAGATACCAGCGGGTGGCAATTGGGGGGGGGGGGCTCCCTACCTGCAGGGCTGGCAGCCCCAGAACCCAAGTGTGCGGTTCCCCTCCTCCTCCTCTCTTTTAATGTTTAATAGGTTCTTGTATTTTAGTGTTTTGTTGGAAGCCGCAGAGTGGCTGGGGAAGCCCAGCCTGATGAGCGGGGTATAAATAATAAAAAATTATGATTATGATTATCAGCTCCGAGCTCTCAGGCGAGCCTACCCCGCGGGGCTGTCGTGCTGGCGCCCAGCTCAATGGGAGGGCGGATCTGGAGCGGCGTCCCTGCGACCCCCCGCCCGGCGGGCAGCCCCCTTCCCGGAGACCCCACCGCGGGGCGCGGCTGCTGCTGTACCTGCTCGGGGCACCCGGAGCCCCCGCGCCCCGAAGAGGATCCGCCGAGAGAGAACACGCGTCCCGCCGCCGCCGCCGGCCCGGTTCCCACGTGCGGGGCGGGCAAGCGAGCGCGCACCTACCAGCCGGGCGTCCGCCGGGGATCGCGCTTCCTGGGCCGCCCGGCAGCCCCGCCAGAGAGAGAGACCTTTGCTCGGGCCGCCCACGTGCCGCCGCCGCCGCCGCCGCCGCTGCCGGGTCCCGCCTCCTCCTCCTCCTCCTCCTTCTCGGCGCTGAGCGGAGCTGACATTGCCAAGGACAGGCGCCGCCTCCGCCCGGCGCGCGGGGATGACGCCGGGAAGGGGGAGCCCCGAAGGGAAGCCCCCGAGAGGGACGCCAGAGAGAGAACCCGGCCGGCGCCCCACCCGGGCCAGGGCCGCGCCAAGGGAGACTGGCTCTGGCCCTGGAGGCTCCGTGCAGGAAGAGCCCCAAGGCAGCTGCATGGAGCCAAAGGGGACCCATCCGGCCCAGGATCCTGCGCCCACAGTGGCACCCAGGCGCCCCAAGCAGGAGGAGAGCGCCTTTGCCCGCTAAGGTAGACTGGCTCTGGCCCTGGAGGCTCCATGCAGGACTCCTCAGAAACCAGGAATAGCTCTGAGACAGGTGCCTCGCGCCAAAGGGGGCCCATCCGGCCCAGGATCCTGCCATAGCTGTCAACTGTCAGATTTGAAAATAAGGGATCAGCAGCCTCCCCTGTCCCGGGGACAGTCTATCTATAGGTTATCTATCCAGGATAGCAGCCGGAAACGGGGCTGGAATAAGGGAATTTCCCCCCAAAAAGGGGAGGGTCTTGGGGCGTAGGGGGTTCTGTGGTCTATAAGCCACTGAGACTTGGGCTGCTGGGTCTGCGACTGCCGCTCTCTCTCGCTCCCCCTCTCCAACTTCAGCAGGAGCTGTTTATCCAGAGGGGGAAAGAATCCTGGGAGGAGGCGTTTCATTTCTTTATTAAATTTATATACCACCCTATGCTCACAGGCTTTCAGGGCAATTCACAAAATAAAAGCAGAATATAAAACCACAGAATCATCAAAATAAAAACAACCACCCAATAAACCCTCCCCCCAACACATTTTAAAAGGGCATAGGATGTATTTTTTAAAAAAATAATATTTATTAGATTTTCAAAAATATAACAAAAGTAAACAGTCACACAAAGAAACAAACGCAAAAAGAAAAGAAAAAAGGAGAAGACAAAACATTACATAAGAATAAAATGTACATTAATAATGTAACTTTCATTAGCTTAGTTCTTTGACCTCCTCACACCTCCCTTTTTTGTATTCTGCTTCAATTGCTATTTTAGCAAATCCTTTCCATCTTTCCAAAATTTTTACATATACATAACATACTTTTCATGACCTTATTGACTTTAGATTCCTAACTTATAAATACATAACTTCTCACGACATTTCTGCTGAAACCTGTGGGTATCTATCCACCATTATCCAAATTCTCTTACGGTTTGCTTTACTTTAAGATAGCCTTTAAACTTTATAATACATTTCAATAAAAACTTTAAATTTCCCAATCCTCTCCCCACAGCTCCTCCCCTGGTCCCCAAAAAGCTGCCAATCCTTTCCGTCAATTCCCTAAAGCTCGTTAATCCGGGAACCTGATGTCGGAGGCTCTTTGGTCCCCCCCAGGCCCCTTCTGGCAATTTTGTTCATACTCTTTAATTCCCAGTGACACATCTCTGGGGAATCCCTTCCTCACATAATAGCTGTACCATTTAAACCCTTCAACCAAATTTTCAGGTTTAGATTTTAAGTGGTCTTTCCAAATATATTTCCCAATGCATCCAAATCTTGTAGCCCCAAAACCTTCATTCATTTCCAAACACATATCCATCTTCCAACAGTCCATAGATCCCTGTGTAATGGGATCCTTCCATCCTTTCAGTCCAAACTGAGGCCCAACCATCACAATCAGGCCTTTGCCACAGTCCATCATATAGGGGTATAGGATGTCAATCAAATCAACCAAAGGTTAAAAAGGAACATTTTTGCCCGGTGCATAAAGGTGTGTAACAAAGGCGCTGGGGAGAGCATACTTAACATGGGGAGCCACTGCAGAGAAGGCCCCGTTCCTGTGCTGCCACCCTCCGGACCTCTCAAGGAGGAGGGACACGAAGAAGGGCCTCAGAAGATGATCTCAGGGTCCGGGGAGGTTCATATGGAGAGAGGCTGTCTTGAGGAATTGCGGTCCTGAGATGTTTAAGGCTTAATAGGTCAAACCAGCACACTGAATTGGCAGCCAGTGCAGTCGGACCAGGATTGGTGCAATATGTTCAAACCGCCTTGCTCCGGTGAGCAACCTGGCCGCTCAATTCTGCACCAGCTGCAGTTTCCAAACCGTCTTCAGAGGCAGCCCAACGTGTAACGCATTGCAGTACCTAACACTGAGTAAAATTGCAAAAATGTATAGAACTAGCTCAAATTTCTGCTGGAAATGTAAAAGGAAAGAAGGTACCTTTTATCATATGTGGTGGTCCTGTGGAGTGGTAAAAGCATTCTGGGAAATGATATATACTGAATTAAAGAAAGCGTTTAAGAAAATTTTTGTCATCATCAATTTTAATTTGTATACCGCCTTTCTCTCTTACAATACTCAAGGTGGTTTACAAGCTGAAGAAACATAAAATGTACATCTTCTAACAATCTAACGCAATACAAAAATGTGATAATAAAACATAACTTTAAAATTGGCAGCCTACATCAAAATAGCAACATTCAACCATTAATTAGAATAGTATAACATAATGATAACATATAAAAGTTAAACAGAAATCCAATCAACAGTTACAATAATATCGGACTTCCGGGTTGGCGCCAACGCGTAATGGCGGATTCCCTCTGAGCTCCGGAGGGACTAGCTTCACGAGTTCGGGTCTGGCCGTTGCGGTAAAGCGGGGACCCTTAAAAATCACAGGCGGGTGAAGCCTGTGAGCGTGGGACTCAGCGGGCACCATTGCGCCCCCCCTGAACTGCGAAAAAGCCTTTTTAAAGGCTTTGGAACGGATCGGGGTGAGCGGCGCAGTGCTGAGAGTCGACTGCTCTTCTCGTGAAGTGAAACCGCACAGCCGTTAGCGGAGAGCGCTGACTTCTTCCTGGCAATTGGACTCTGAAAAAGCTACCCGTGAGTAGGTTAAATCTGAACTATTTTGAGAACAAATTGAATTAATTTGGCACCGAAAGGGGAAAGTATAAACAGGAAGTCTGCTTCCCCTCTTTATAGACTGAGCAAAGCAAAGAGATTAGAAAGCGGAAACCTTTAAAGACGTTTTTGGGAAGACTTAAATCCAACATCAAAAAAGTGGTGTCCCCCCCTAAATTGCAGGAGTGTAGGGGGAAAGATTTAAACATTCTTTACCTGCATGAAAAAGGGGGAAAAGAAAAGCTCAATCCGCTGCCTTCAAACCTGGGAACGGAATGCTTTTGGATAAGAAACCGATCAGTGGGGAGCCTGTCTCAAACTAGAGCTGAAAGTTAAGGCTTTTGAACTAGCTCTGCAGAGTGATACAGTGTTACTGGACTTCTCCTGTCATAAAGCAACATTTTAAAGTAACTATTTACAAAATAACTATTGGGGGACATTGAAACTGTGACTTTTAAGTGATTTGAAGAACTTACAGGGACTTTATTTGTTTCTAAAGAGTTGTGAATTGAACTGGTCCCCTTAGAGGAATATTGACATTGTTGCAACAATACTTAAGTAACTGGAAATTTCCTTCCCAAAACAAATTCTTCAGGCGTGGGATTCTCATGAGAGTGGCATGGCAAATGATAAAGGGAAACTAGACTTAGCACAGGAAAAAACAACTGGCACTAGATCTGGCAGACAATTTCGGAGTGACATTGCAACTCAGAGAAGGGCCTCAACATCTGGAACTGCAGGTACACTAAGAGCTGCTACTTCGCAAACTACACCAAAAGTAATGTCATCTGAAGATGTATTGACCCAGGCACTTGGTAAAATTAATGACTCTTTGGAAAATCTAGCAAGACAAGTAGCAGAGACAAATAGAATCATAGAATCATAGAGTTGGAAGAGACCACAAGGGCCATCGAGTCCAACCCCCTGCCAAGCAGGAAACACCATCAGAGCACTCCTGACATATGGTTGTCAAGCCTCTGCTTAAAGACCTCCAAAGAAGGAGACTCCACCACACTCCTTGGCAGCAAATTCCACTGTCAAACAGCTCTAACTGTCAGGAAGTTCTTCCTAGTTTTTAGGTGGAATCTTCTTTCTTGTAGTTTGGATCCATTGCTCCGTGTCCGCTTCTCTGGAGCAGCAGAAAACAACCTTTCTCCCTCCTCTATGTGATATCCTTTTATATATTTGAACATGGCTATCATATCACCCCTTACCCTCCTCTTCTCCAGGCTAAACATGCCCAGCTCCCATAGCCGTTCCTCATAAGGCATCGTTTCCAGGCCTTTGACCATTTTGGTTGCGCTCCTCTGGGCAACCAAACAAGTGGCTGAGACAAATAAACAGGTAGCGGAGGCTTCTGCAAAAATAGATTTGAACACTACAAGCATTAATGATTTGGGCAAGAAGGTGAACTCCAATACACAGTCTATTGAAAGATTAATAGAGGAATCGGCCACGATTCGAAAAGTAGCTGAGGAAGCTAAGGAGACTGCAATTGCCGCCCAAGAGAAGAGATTACCAGTATATAAGAAACTTGAGGACCATGACCTGACATTGTCTATGATTGAACTACAAGGGAAGGAGAGAAACTTGAGATTAAGAGCAATACCTGAAATTGAGAAGGACAATTTGGTGGATTTTCTTACAAAAGAATTTATAGACTTTGGGCAGCAGGATTTGGGGAAGGAAGAATTTAAGATAGTGAGTGCATTTAGAATTGGAAGAAGACACAGAAAGAACAAAGTAAGAGATTGTTTGATTACCTTTCGAACTAAGGAAGAAAGGGATAAAATTCTGAATTTGCACTATCAAAGAACTTTGGAAATTGAAGATTCGTTTGTGGAGATCTTTAAGGACATCCCAAAACACATTTTGGATATAAGGTCCAACTACAGAGATCTAATTATGGTGCTGGAGGAGACTCTTGAGAGTCCCATGGACTGCAAGAAGATCAAACCTCTCCATACTGAAGGAAATCAACCCTGAGTGCTCACTGGAAGGACAGATTGTGAAGCTGAGGCTCCAGTACTTTGGCCACCTCATGAGAAGAGAAGACTCCCTGGAGAAGACCCTGATGCTGGGAAAGATGGAGGGCACAAGGAGAAGGGGACGGCAGAGGACGAGATGGTTGGATAGTGTTTTCGAGGTTACCAGCATGAGTTTGAGCAAACTGCGGGAGGCAGTGGAGGACAGAGGTGCCTGGCGTTCTCTGGTCCATGGGGTCACGAAGAGTCGGACACGACTAAACGACTAAACAACAACAACACAGAGATCTAGTCACCCTACTGAGGAGAAATAGAATACTCTTCAGGTGAGAATTTCCCCAAGGCCTATCGTTTAAATATAAAGAAAGGAAGATAAGGATAAGAACAGTAATCGACAAAGACAAGTTTTTAGGAGATTACGGAGAAGACTTGCAAAAAGAAGCAGAATCTGGAGAAGACCAAAGACCACTGGAAAAAGGAATACTTGACATAGCAAACCTTTCCTTTGGATTGGACAGCCCAGGGAAAGAGACACCACCGACAGATCAAGAACAGTTACTTGGAGCAGTAGGAGGTAAAGTGAAGTAACCCCATCACCATGGCTCTGCAACTTCTAACCTGGAATTGTAATGGTTTGAACTCACCTCGGAAGAGAAAATTAGTTTTTCACATACTAAAAAAAGAACAATTGGACTTGATTTGCCTACAGGAAACACATGTGATGAGACTACATAGAAAAATACTTATTAATAAGAGATTGGGACAAGAGTTCATCTCATCTGATAAAGTTAAAAAAAGAGGGGTAGTGATATATGCAAAGGAGAGATTGTTACTGAAATTAATTTTTAAAGATGAACAAGGAGGATTTTTGGCAATTGAAATCCAAGTTCAAGGAGAGAAATTTCTGATCATAGGAATTTATGCACCGAACGAGGGGAAATCTGAATTCTTTAAGAAGTTGCATGCGATTTTATTGGATTATATGGACTACAACTTAATTCTGATGGGGGACATGAATGGAGTAGTATCTACAAATATGGATAAGGCACAAAAACAGGTAGTCACCAAAGATGGTAGACTACCAAATACCTTTTTTTTGAATTGACTGACAATATGGTTCTGATTGACATTTGGAGAACTAAGAACCCCCTGGGGAGAGAGGGAACTTTTTTCTCTGAAGCCAAGATGACATGGACTAGAATTGACCAAATTTGGATTACTAGAGGAATGGCACCAAAGATAAAAAAGTGGAAATCTGCCCCAAAACTTGCTCTGACCATAATGCTGTAAAGATGGAGATGAAGCAAACAACAACCGGCACCTTTAGATGGGAGGATGAATGACACCTTATTTAGAGATGAAGAAGTATATAAGAAGGCCCAAAAAACTTTGAAAGACTATTTTGAAATAAATATGACAACAAATGTTGAAAAAAGAGTAATCTGGGATGCAAGTAAAGCTGTTATGAGAGGGTTTTTGATTCAACAGAATGCAATAAAGAAGAGAAGTCAAAATGAGAAAAAAGATAAAATACTGGAGAAAATTAAAGATGGAGAGAAAAAATTGAGAACAAAACCAAAGTCGCAGGAGATTTTGAGAGAAATAAAATTACATCAAGTACAATATATGGAATTGATGAATCAGGAAATAGAATGGAAAATTAAACAAATGAGACAAAAGACTTTTGAATCAGCAGATAAATGTGGGAAACTCTTGGCTTGGCAAATGAAAAAAAGACAAAAATTAAATACTATTACTAATTTAGAAGTGGAAGGAAAGAACATACACAATCCAGATGAGATCAGAAACTGCTCCCAGAGGTATTTCAAACAATTATATTCACAAGGGCCACAGAAGGAAATGGATATAGATCGATTTTTGGAGACAAACGGATTGCCAAAAATCTCTCAAGAAAGTAAATTGATGCTGAATTACAAAATATCTGACCAGGAAGTAGAAGGTGCCATTCAAAATATGCAATTAGGCAAGTCTCCAGGACCGGATGGGCTGACTTCCAGATACTATAAATCCTTAAAGGAGTGGCTATTACAACCCTTGAAGGAAGTCTGCAACGAAATTTTGGAAGGGAAAAGGGCACCAGATTCATGGAAAGAGGCGTATATCACACTCATACCAAAAACTGAGACTGAAAAGACTCAACTTAAGAACTACCGTCCCATATCGTTATTAAATGTGGATTACAAAATTTTTGCTGATATTTTGGCTAAGAGATTGAAAAAAGTACTGATGGATGAGATTCACAAGGACCAAGCGGGCTTTCAATTTGAGGAATATAATAGACATTTTGGAAAAGTTAGAAGTGAATATAAACACTAAAGCAGTCTTGATATTTGTGGATGCGGAGAAAGCCTTTGACAACATCTCTTGGAGTTTTATGAAAAAGAATCTACAGGGTATGGGGGTAGGCCAAGGGTTTGAAAATGGTATGGGTGCAATATACTCTGAACAAAAGGCCAAATTAATTGTAAATAATGTGGTTACGGAAGAATTTAGGATAGAAAAAGGGACACGACAGGGATGCCCAATTTCCCCATTACTTTTCATATCGGTCCTGGAGGTCCTGCTGAATATGATTAGAAGGGACCGGTTGGTTAAAGGTATACAGGTCGGAGCTTAACAGTACAAACTGAGAGCATTTGCAGATGATTTAGTACTGACGTTACAGGAGCCAGAATCTAGCACCAAAAGGGTGTTGGAACTAATTCAAGAGTTTGGTCAAGTGGCAGGATTTAAATTGAACAAGTTAAAAACTAAGGTTTTAGGGAAAAAATTAACATTGATTGAAACAGAGAGGTTTCAGAATGAAACAGGTCTGACAGTGGTTAAGAAAGTGAAATACCTGGGGATTAACATGACAGCTAAAAATGGGAATCTATTTAAAGATAACTATGAAAAATGTTGGAAGGAAGTGAAAAAAGATTTAGAAATTTGGTCAAATTTGAAGCTTTCATTTCAAATTTGAAATGAAAAAGGTATTTAAATATACCTTTCTGAAGAAACCAGAGGCCTTTCTCCTGGGCCTGGTCGGCCAATTGGTATCTAAAAAGGATAGAACCTTTTTTATGTATGCTACAACAGCAGCAAGAATACTCATCGCAAAGCAGTGGAAGACACAAGATTTACCCACTCTGGAAGAATGGCAGATGAAGGTGATAGAGTATATGGGACTGGCAGAAATGACCGGCAGAATCCGAGACCAGGGAAAAGAGTCGGCAGAAGAAGACTGGAAGAAATTCAAAGATTATCTTCAGAAATATTGTAAAATTAAGGAATGTTAGAATGATGTTGGATAGAAATTAAGTGGTTTCCAGCTGTAATGTTTTAAGAGATGAAAAATAAGATTTGGGAATAAGCAAAATTAACTTTGAGAATTAATAATTTGCTGAGTGAACAATTTGAACTGGAATATAAGGAAGGGAGGTTTGAGGAGGTCGGGGAAATATGTTAATGAAAAATAAGTATGGTGAACTTTATGTGTTTTTAAACTTTTTTGTATTTTTCTATTTTTTGTTTTTTGTTTTTGTTTTTTTTTATTGTATTAACTTGGAAAACTTTAATAAATATCTTTTTTTTAAAAAACCACAGTTACAATAATATCTAAACTTTAATCAGTAAAACAACGGCAAGCCACAGTAGACAAAACAATACAATACACATTGAGAAGCAGAAGTTGGGGCAAGGCAGGTGGAAGGAGGCCTGGCCTGGTGGAGTCTCTCCCCTCACCCTTTCTCAGAAAACCAGAGGCTTCTCTGTTATAATATAATATGTGATGAATTACCAAAGGAAATAAGAGACTGTTTACGTATGCCACGACGGCAGCGGGAATGTTTTTGGCCCAGAGATGGAAAGAAGGTGAAGTACCGACTAAAGAAGAATGGCAGACCAAACTGATGGAATGCGCAGAAATGGCGAGACTAAGGGGAAAGATCAGAAACCAGGAAGAACAAGTATTTTTAAAAGACTGGGATAATTTTATTGTATACGTGAAAGACCACTGTAGACAGTTAAAATCACGGGCAGGGATGCAAAGACACTTGTAATGTGAACTGAACTTTGGTTACTATGGTTGCATAAGAGATGGATAATGGTAAAAGATGCAGGAAAAAGGGAAAAGATAACATCTTTAGAACTGGAGCGCATGGGGGGGAAGGTCTGAAGGTGTGAAAGAACCTTGATATTTTGTATGTTTTGGAAAGGTTACAGTTATTGTGGATAACTTTATCTAAAACCAATTTAAATTTTTATATATATATATATATATGCAGGTTTTGGTGTCCTCGGGTGATAAAATCCAGTTGGAAAACCAAGGGATCTATGAAATACCCTGCAAAGTCTGCCCAGCCACGTACATTGGACAAACAAACAGACGAATAAATGCACGTATCGCAGAACACAAGAATGCCGTCAAAAAAGAAGAAAAAACTTCCTCTCTTTTCCAACACATGAAAGAAACAGGACACGAAATTAATTTTGCAGATTCCAAATTGCTCTTTAACACGGAACATCACCACAAGAGAATAATCATGGAAGCCATCGAGATAGAGAAACACCCTCACAACATGAACAAGCGTGACGACACATCCCGCTTGCCAGACATCTGGAAATTAGCCCTCCCCACAAAAACTGACACCAGATCCAGAGGCACACAGAACGCCAACACCAATCAACCACACCAGACCCAAACCCAGACCCTCTCCACAGATGAATTACTGACACCATCCAGTAGCCAATCCATGGTGGCACCTCCGGATGCTGCACCCCCCTGCAATCCCTACACAGATCTGGCTGACACAAGCCACAAAACCACAGCTCGCCCCTATACACGAAGCCAAGCCAAAGCACAACTAAGTGCAATACAGCCATCTTCTCAGGAAAACTCTTCACAAAGTTCAAGAGGTCAAGACACAAAGACTTTAGCAACTAATCCACACCTAATGACCCACCTAAGTGGTACTCAGGATATCACTCAAGAAATCACTCAAGGTATCTCTCAAGTAATTAAGGAACAAAAGAAGAAAAGGCACACTAGCCTGGGAACTTCCTCTCTGCCCAGAACATTGGAGGCTAGACACCACACCCCCTCTACAGTATTTATAGGAACTCAAACATTGAGATCCCGCTCTGTTCCAGTAACAAGAAGCCGAAAGCACCAGCCTGAAGATGACGAGTGAGACCTCGTCGAAACGTCGCCTAGACACCCCAACTTTTACACGGGAAGACACCCGAGGACACCAAAACCTGCATTCCTGTACCCGTGAAAATCTACGAAAGCAAATATATATATATATATATATATATATTTTAAGAGCAGGCCTTCTCCCACCCATCTGGTCTCGGGCACCACCCACTAACTGCCTCAGTCTTATCTGGACTGAGTTTCACTTTGACATTGAGTTTCAGACATCCACTCCACCTTCCTCCCAGGGAAGGCAAAAAGAGCAGAGACTGCTAGACTACTAAAAATGCTGAAAAACGGAGGCACACATTCCATGCTGGATGCCATCAGACGGTTGACTCATGTTCAGCTTGTGGTCCACAAAGACCATTAGACCTCTACAATTCTATGATTCTGTGGGAAACGGGGGGCCACTAGGGGGTGCATAGGAAGATGGCTGACCATAACATTGAGGTCCAGCTCCAAGGGCCTTCTGGCGGTTCCCTCACTGCGAGAAGCAAAGCTACAGGGAACCAGGCAGAGGGCCTTCTCGGTAGTGGCGCCCGCCCTGTGGAATGCGCTCCCATCAGATGTCAAAGCGATAAATAACTACCTGACATTCAGAAGACATCTTAAGGGAGCCCTGATCAGGGAAGTTTTTAATCTGTGATATTTTAGTGTATTTCTGGTTTCTATGGAAGCCTCCCAGAGTGGCTGGGGAAACCCAGCCAGATGGGAGGGGTACAAATAATAAATTATTATTATCTCTCCGACCCACAGGAGGTAATTTGGAGGCTATCTTGGGAGTAATTAGCCTCCCTACCCACCCAGGTCGGTGAGTGGGGCCATATGCCTGCTGTGCCCGATACCACCCCCAAATTTTTGAGGTGGATGGGGGCATTAGGCACAAAAACCCTCCTGTGGGATCTCGGCACTCCTGGACGCTGTCTCTGACCTGTGCCACTAGCTGCAAGAACTTCAAAGGAAACAATTTGGCACGAAGGAATGCACATACTTCATGAAATGAGGAGGAGTGAGTGAAGACTGCAACAGAAGAGGTCTCTGGAAAAGCAAATTTTAAATTATGAGAAGATACGTTGATACGGTATGGCAAATGACTGATGGGGGAGGGGGGAAAACATTTTATTTTACTAAGTGATACCCCAAGAATCCCCTCCCTTCAGGAGTCAAAAGCCAGAAATGAGGTTTTAAGGACTTAAGCTGTGAATCTAAGGCTGTGTGGAGATAAACTTTCGAACCAAAGCATGTTTTTAGAAGACTGTGGAATGTATAAGAGCTTTGCTTCTGATGCAGTTAAAAATGTCGTCGACGCCATCTTAGGAAGCTCTGTCGGAGGAATAAGCCTGGGAGGTGGAAGAGAGTGTGTTTACATCGTGGGAGAGACCCCTCAAAGAGGCTTCAGGTACGACAGAATTTACGAAGGAAAAAGTGATCTTATCTCCGAAGGTGATGATTTATGGGAACTAACTGGAATTGAGGATTTACGACAGGAAATGTACGCAGGAGTATTATCGGTGCTTATCTGCTTAAGGAGACCATGAGAAGAGACCATAAAGGACAAAGGGAAAATATTTGATTACGAGTGATGTGGAAACAGCAAGATATGAATATATGTTTGGACTGTTTGAACATCTATTTGGACTGATTTGGACTGATTTGGACATTAATGCAGAAGGAATGATTAGATCAGAATTCTTCCTCGGATCTGGAAGTATGGGACCCCCCCCACAAAATTTTAAAAATTCGGCTCTGTAATTTGGAATTTATGTGATGTGGTTTGATTTGATGTGATTGGCCGGTTAATAAAATTTATTTAAAAATAAAATAAAATATGATTCTATGGGAAACACCACGCTTGCCAGTAGCATATGTGAAAAGGATCTAAGGGTCTTAGGACACCAAAAGCTTAACATGAGTCAACAGGGTGAGTCAGTAGCAAAATAAGCTAATGCTATTTCAGGCTATCTCAACAGGCGTCTAATGTCCAGGTCATGGGAAGTAATACTAGGTTCCTTTCTGCCTTGGTTAGACCACACCTGGAGTCCTGTGCTCAATTCTGGATGTCACAATTAAAGGAGGATATTGAGAAGTTGGAATCTGTGCCGAGAAGGGTGACCAATATAATCAAGCATTTGGAAACCAAGCCTTTTAAGGAACGATAGAAGGAGCTGGGTAGGCTTAGCCTGCAAAAGAGGAGATTGAGAGGAGATAGGAGACCCATCTTCAAATACCATGATTCTCCCTGCTGTGAGTTCCTTGATGGTAAGTGAGACTTCTCTTCCATTTGAAGCTCTTTCCACATTCCAAGCACTGATATGGTCTCTTCTCACAGTGAATTGTTTGATGGGAAGTAAGGGTAATCTTCTGACTGAAGCTCTTTCCACATTCCAAGCATTGATATGGCTTCTCCCCTGTATGAATTCTTTGATGGGAAATGAGACTATTCTGTCGACTAAAGCTCTTTCCACATTCCAAGCACTGATATGGTCTCCCCCCTGTATGAATTCTTTGATGGGAAGTGAGACTATTCTTACAAGTGAAGCTCTTTCCACATTCCAAGCACTGATATAGTTCCTCCCCTGTATGAATTCTTTGATGGGAAGTGAGCTGGCAGTCCTTAATGAAGCCCATTCCACATTCCAAGCACTTATATGGTTTCTCCACTCGGTGAATTCTTTCATGTGAAGTAAGGGTACTCTTCCGACTAAAATTCTTTCCACATTCCAAGCACTGATATGGTTTCTCCCCTGTATGATTTCTTTGATGATCTGTGAGCTGAACTTTCTGCCTGAAGCTCTTTCCACATTCCAAGCACTTGTATGGTTTATCCCCTGTATGAATTCTTTGATGGGAAGTGAGCTTAGCTTTCTGCCTGAAGCTCTTTCCACATTCCAAGCACGTATAGGGTTTCTCCCCTGTATGAATACTTTGATGGGATATGAGATGGTCCTTCCAACTGAAGCTCTTACCACACTCCAAGCACTGATATGGTCTCTCCCGACTGTGAATTGCTTGATGATAAGTGAGATGTCTCTTCAGTTTGAAGCTCTTCCCACATTCCAAACACTGATGGGGTTTCTCCCCTCTGTGGATTATTTCATGTGAAGTAAGGTAATCCTTCCGACTAAAATTCTTTCCACATTCCAAGCACTGATATGGTTTCTCTCCTGTATGAATTCTTTGATGGGAAGTGAGACTATTTTTGCAACTGAAGCTCTTCCCACATTCTAAGCACTGATGGGGTTTCTCCCCTGTATGAATTCTTTTATGGAAAGTGCGAAATGTCTTCTGACGAAATGTCTTACCATCTTCCAAGTACCGATAATGATATTTCCCAGTAGGATATATTTTATGGGAAGTAGAATGGGAGCTCATACTATAACTCTCTCCACACTCCAAATATTTATACAACTTCCCCACTGTGTGAATGTTGTCACGGTTCCCCTTCTTCATAATTTCCAGTCCATCAGCACCTACATCAAAGAAAGAAACCGATTAGAGCCTCAGGATAGAAATAGACCCCCAAATTATGGAAGACTGCTAATGAATGTTTGTGATCGATGAAGAATGGAAGGGACTTAGATCTGAGGCCTTACTACAGGGTTTACTGCCTTTGTTGACTCTCCTTGACACACAGATTGATGGGAACCTGAGATTCAAACAGCCTGGCATTTTCCGGGAAGGATCTTGTTTGGCCTAATCATGGAATCTCCTCCATCTGCAAGGCCAGTTGTCTCTTTGGTCAACCAGAAAGTGACAGGAGCAAAAACAGAAAACCTCACAGAAGCTGCTACTTCTGCCAACACATGGAAGGTTACATTCAAGAATGTCTGGGCAGCTCAGACTGGCCTGGTCATGGTTTAAAAAGGCATATGTGGGGCAAGAATATTTGCAGACAAAACAGTAGATTCAAGGTGAGCTATGGGGAAGGAGAATCCCAGATGCTGTCAAGCGCCATCAAAATATTGCAGGATTCTCACAGGTGGAGGTAGGGGTGTGTGTGTGTGTGTGTGTGTGTGTGTGTGTGTGTATTTCAAAACATATATTATAGTCCAGCAGGAATCCTTACTGAGAGAATCCACAATCCTACGATTGTCCTCCATGATGTCCTTATGCAGAGCTCTCTGGTCAGGATCCAGCAACGCCCACTCCTCCTCTGTGAAATACACAGCGACATCTTCAAAGCACAGAGGACCCTGAAGGAAAAGGAAAAAGGTCCTCTTCTGAGACAGCACAAAGATTATCCACTATACATTCCTCAGTTGTTTTTTGCCCATTCCTTGTTGTGTTCTTTTAATGGGATTATTTTGCTGCACCTTTTAGGTCTGGATGCCTATTTTAGCATTTCAGTGGATTTATTTTACTGTGCATTCTAATGGTGGGTATTAATCTTTGTGTGAATGGGTGGACCTCCGCCTGGTGTTCTTCAAATCGTTCTGTCTGTGGAAGTATTCCTGTCTGCCAGACAGAATGCTCCCTTCTCTACTCCCGCTGTGCGATGCTTGGGGGCGATGGGACCCTCCCTCTGCCCTACAGCCAACTTCAAGGGGCTCAAAGGGGCACAAAGAGGGGGAGGAGGGGGATTCCCCTTCTTCAGCTGATGGGGCTGCTGAGGTGAATCCCGGCCACGGTTTGTTATGGCTTCTCAACTTCTTGGAAGCTTCTCAACTGCTTAGAAGCCTGATTAGATCAATATAGAAATATAACTGCAGCTACTGATAAATCATAGAAATAGTGACATTCCGAAGCCCAGTTAAGGAGAGATGGCTGTTCATTCCTGTCAGCACATAAACCTTCTTGAATGGGATTGCCCATCTTTGTTCAGGACAGAGGCTTTGACAGAAACCAAGAGGAGGAGAAATTCTTTCCGGCCCAGAGGCTCCCTGGCTGCCCCCCTCCTCTGACTCTTTCCCCACAAAGCTCTTTCCCCATACCAGATCTGTTTCCACAGCTGCTGCTTCTCCTCCGTTCTCATGAAAAGATGGATGAGGAGGTCTGGGGGGCATCCTTCGGTCACCTGCGAGAGACAAAAGTCAAAGGGAAGCCATCAGCTCCTGCGTCTCTCACTTCTTCAGATACACTGAAACAGAAGTCTCTTTCAGCAGCCTGTTTCAGTGTATCTGAAGAAGTGTGCATGCACATGAAAGCTCATACCAATAACAAACTCAGTTGGTCACTAAGGTGCTACTGGAAGGAATTTTTTTATTTTGTTACAACTACGGCAGACCAACAAGGCTACCTACCTTTAACTAGAGGTTCAGCACTTAGAGATAAGTGCCATAGATGTGCCATAGAAAAGGTTTTGCTTGTTGAGTGCATTTTGACATTGTACCCATTTCAAATTTCTGTTCTTCAAAATACATCTGCCCTCCTTTGGGCTCTTGGCCCCAAGTGCCTCCCCCCCCTAAAGATGAACAGAACCCAAAGATTAGTTTCAAGATCCACAGAATGAGAAGAAAGACGAGTTCCTCCTTACCCAGTGGCCTCTCTCTGGCATCCAACGGAGTCTTTTCTGCCTCACAGGACTCCAGGCCCATTTCTGCAAAGAGATCCTCTCCCTGAAAGAGTAGCAAGGATTTAAAACAGAGAATGGGGAGAAGGATTAGAAAAGGAATGATCGGAGCAGATCTCACCCCTTGTTCTCCAAAGAGGGCCAGCCATTAGGAGAGCGTCTTGGAAGGCGCCCTGTCTTGCTTGGAGCCCCTTGGGAGTATCCAGAGGGAAGTCTCTCTCACCTGCTGCTCTGCCTGCTTCCTCTCCTCCGCCTGACTCAGGAGGAAACCTTCGGCCAGGGCTACAGCCTGGGAACTGGTCTCCGCTCCGCATTCCCTCACCCAGCTCTCCATCTCCAGCGGAAGGACAGCCAGGAACTGCTCCAAGATCACCAGGTCCAGCATCTGAGCTTTCGTATGACTTTCTGGCTTCAGCCACCGACAGTCGAGGTGGTGGAGTCGGCCGCAAGCCTCTCGGGGTCCTTTGGCCTCCTGGGAGCAGAACTGTCTCAAGTGCTGGCTCTGCACCTCTGAGCAGAGGGTGTCCTCCTCACCTGGAATCTTCTGCACTGAGTTTCCCCCGAATCTCCCCCTGCTCCTAGTTTGGAGGGCAGGGCCTCCTCCTGCTTCAGGGCCAGCTGAGTCTTGCTCATCCATCTGGGCTCTCATGAAGCCTCCAAGGGATCGGAAGGAATCCTTTCGTTTTCTGCCAAGTTCTGATGGTCCGATCTAGAGGTGCTAGCAAATCCTACAAAGCAAACATATTGGTCTGTTATCAGACTGATACATGGTCAGGAGAAGAGAAATGTTTCCTGAGCAAGCATGGCTGAGTCTTGCTAGGAGCCAGGGCTGGACTGCACCACAGCCCCGACTCTGAACTTTCATTAACAGGAAAAAAGGAAGAAGAAAGAGAAGTAAGCCTCTAGCCCTGGTCTAAGGAAAGTGACCATGCAGAATTGCCTCACTGACAATTTCATGACCCAGAAGGTGGAAGAAACAAGAAGGGGATCATCTGTCTTGGACCTAGTCCTCAACAACAGATGGGAACTGATCAACCAAGTGGAAGTACTGGGAAAGTCGGAAGTGATCATGTCCTCCCCTGAGACAGAGGGAAACGCAAGCTGAGTGTGGTCAGGAATTCACTTTAAGGCGGCCAATTTAAAAAGGCTTAAGGAGATACTGGGTGAGATCCTATGTTCTGAAATACTGAAATAAATGGGAGCTTCTTCAAGGTGAAATATTGAAGGCCCAAATGCAGGCAGTGCCAACAGGAAAGAAAAGTGTGAGGCATCTAAGGAAAACAGTGTGGCTGCATAAGGAAAGTGATGCCCAACCTAGTGATAAAAGAATAAATGATGTAAGGAGGGAGCTGAAGTCCAGGATCGGAAAAGAGGGAGTAACTGGACACCTGGCTTCTTCAAGTGAATTCAGATCTCCAGGACCTGCTGAGCTGCATCCAAGGTACTGAAGGAGCTTGGGGATGTAAGCTCAGAGCCTTCATCTAGAGCTCTGAGGATTCTGGGAGAACAGGAGAGGTTCCTGCAGACTGGAGGGGGGCAGATGTTGTCCCCATCTTCAAAAACAGGAAAAACTACCGACCGGTGAGCTTGAGATTGATACCAGGCAACCGGGGAAGGTCCTAGAACCGATAATTAAACCGTCAGTCTGTGAGGACTGAGAAAAGGATGCTGTGAGGACCCATCAGGGGTTTCTCGAAAACAAGTCATGCCAGACCCATCTGGCAGCACCCAGATGATGGGCTGGGCTGCCTTTCTTTATTAATGGCATTTCTATGCCACCTTTTTCTCCAAGGATCTCCGGGGGCATCCATGCGTCTACCCCTCCTCACTGAGTCCCCACAACAATGGGGCTCCGTTCAAGGCGCTGCCATGAGGGGTTCACTTGGACCCCAATCTCTGAAGAGCCTCTGGAGCAGAGCCCACCGCTAAGCACCAACTCATATGTCGCAGACTCACTCATTATCGTTGACCCACCAAATTTCTACCGTTTGCCACAGGCTGTCGGGGGAGGGCGTCTTTTCTGAGGGAAAACCTAGTGATTTGCAGTCTGAGGCAGGAGTTGGTCAAACCAGAAAAGCTTTTTTTTTCTTACACAAAATGTTGGTGAAAGAAGGTTGGGTCAGGAGAGGCATTCTTTCAGGCAGAAGTTAAGTCATTATTAAACTAAACTCAAAGATGTCACGGGCCTAAACCCACTAGTACAGGCGCAGCTTCTCTCCAGATCGGTTCTTCCACTTGAGGGAGACGTTGAGGGGGGCCAAATGCTTCCCGGCCTTGCTGCTCCTTTCCCTAGTAATGGCAGACGTTTCCGTGAAAAGCTTTGGGCGCAGCCTCATTCTTTGCCTCCAGAGAAGGAGCTTTTCGTCCTGGACCCGGTTCTCTGAGCAATGCCACTGCGGAGGTCTTTCCAAATAAGATCAGCGACCTCGGGGTCCCCTTCTCCTTCGGGAAGACCTCTCCCCTCCAGACGGGAAGGAGACCCCGGTCAGAGCATAGCTGTCAACCTCCCCTTTTTGGGAGGGAAATTCCCTTATTCCAGCGCCGCTTCCCGCTGCTCTCCCGGATTGTTAGATATCCCGTCGACTGTCCCCGGGACAGGGGAGGCTGCGGATCCCTTCTTTTCCAATCTGAAAGTGGACAGCTCTGGTTCAGAGGGTCTTCCCCTGGCTTCTCCCTCTCCTGCCCCAGACTCAGCCCCCCATGGGACGCCCGTCTGTCCATCCGTCTGTCTGCCTGTCTGTCTGCCTGCCTTCCCCAGAGGCTCCACCGGCTCCTCCTCTGGCCAGAGACCAGATTCTCCTCAGAGAGGCTCCATCCAGAGCCCCTTCTTCTCCCTCAGTCCAGTCCTGGGTCCAGATCCCTCTTTCTGCTTCTATCTCTCCAAAGGAGCCCTGGCTCACTTGAAGGCCTCTTTGGGGAAGCTTCGCTTTTCAGGGTTGACATTTTACTATGGTTTTATATGTGCTGGAAGCTGCCCAGAGTGGCTGAGGGAGCCCAGCCGGACGGGAGGGGTATAAATGATAAAATAATCATAATCATAATAATCAATAATCTGCTCTTTTCCCTTCTCTGTCCCTGACTAAAAACTCCCTCAGAAGCGGCTCCTTTTCTTTTCCCGCCCAAAGTGCTGGCTCCGCCCCTTGGGCTGGTTGCTGGGCAGCCAATCAGAGAGAGAGGCTCCACCCCCCTGGTGGCCTTTCGGGGGAACTGCACCCCGACTCCGGCCTGGCTCTGCTGTCAATCACAGGCTGCTCCCTCCTTCAACCAGATGGCAGAGGAGGAAAATGACTCTCGAGGAGGCTGAATCTCAGCCCAGCCAGAGGCGCTCCTGACCTGGCGCTTGGGGGGCCACGGGGACTGCTCTCCTGTTCGGTCCTCTTTCCCCTTTGTTCCTGCTTTGGTTTAGACCCATTCACGAACCAAGAGCCCACATGCTGACAACTGGGCTGCCCAGATCTCGGCCCATTTTGTGATGTACACATGAAACAAGAAGACAGCCTATTTATTTGGGTCTATTATTCCTAAGATCCTTGTTTCTAAAGGCAGGCCTGTTTAGGGAAGTTTTGAATCACTAATGTTTTAAAGCATTTTTAATCTTTTGTTGGAAGCCGCCCAGAGTGGCTGGGGAAACCCGGCCAGGTGGGCTGGGTATAAATTATTATTATTATAAAGCCCATAAGAAGATCCCGGACCCCGTCGCGCATCTTCCAAGCAGGACCAGAGCCCTTTAAATTATTATTATTATATTATAAAGCATTAGCAGAAGACCCCGGACCCCCAGCCAGGCTCCACCTGTGGTGCATCTGCCAAGCAGGACCAGAGCCCTTTCAAGAGCTACGGCTTCCTCCCCAGAATCCTGGGAACCGTAGTTTGTTCAGGATGCGGTGAGTGGACAGGAGAGCGCCCTCTCCCGCAATTCCTAGGGTGGTGTAACAACCCAGCCTCCTTGCCAGGGGACTTGGGGAACCGTAGCTGGAGCAGAGGGGGCTGTGGAGAGAGGGTCTCCCACTTACTCTCAGCTCTCGGAGGGGGCTGCCTCTTTCACCCCACCTGCACCCTGGGATTTATTTATCACACGTACAGACCCCTTTTATCTTCCCAGGATCTCAGGGTGGAATACGTGATTCACCCGCACAACAACCCTGTGAGGAAGGCGAGGCGAAGAGAGGCTGACTGACTCAAGCTCACCCAGGGAGCTTCATGGCTGAGTGGCATGTCCCAGTCTGGCACTCTAACCATTAGGCCGCACTGCCCCTCCTTCCCACCATGGCCTCTCCTCTTGGATCTCCTGCAGAAAGGAGATTCCGACTAAGCATTTGGAGAAACCGAAGAGCTGCTGGGCCCTGTCACCCCCTTGAGAGATGGCGGCCTCTCCTTCCTTGGAGGTTTCTGAGCAGAAGGTGGGGGGCCACCTGCAATGGAGAACTGAGCAGAGATTCCTGCAGTGCAGGGGCTGGACTAGATGCCCTTTGGGTCCCTTCCAAGTCCCCAAGGCTTCCTCTTCAGTCTGGGGGTGCAGATCTGAGCATTTGGGGAAGCCCCTGCCATTTAGGGGCCCCGCGGGGTCCTCAGTCCCGCATCTGGACCAGCCTTTCTCCAGCTGGGCGCCCCCCCCCCAGGTGGCTGGACTACAACTCCCACACCCCACCCCCAGCTAGCCAGGCCAGGGCTGAGGGATGATGGGAGTTGTAGTCCAGCACCAGCTGGGGAAACCCCCTCGCCCCCCCTTGGCCCGGCCCTGCCTGCCCCTCCCCGCAATGGGACCCCCGAGGGGGGAGAGGAGACTCACCGGAGGAGGCCAGAGGGGGGTCCGGGAGGGGCTCCGGAAGACCCGCCTCCCCCTCCGCCTCCGCCTCCTCAGTCTGGGGGTGCAGATCTGCGATTTCGCTCTGGGCTGCAGTTTCCCGTTTCCCGGCGGAGCTGGAAGGGGGGTGACCCGCGGGGTCCTCAGTCCGGCATCTCCAGCTGGGGGACTCCACCTCCCCCCCCACCCCACCCCCCAGCTAGCCCGGCCAGGGCTCAGGGAAGAGGGGGGTTGCAGTCCCCCCCTCCAGGCCCCCCCCGGGCCAAGGCCTCCCCCCCCCAGGACCCCGAGGGGGGAGAGGAGACTCACCGGAGGAGGAGGAGGGGCCAGAGGAAGACCCGCCCCTCCCTTCCGGTCCCCTCTAGGAGGGCGGCTCAGCTGCTCTTCCCCCTTGCCTAGCCAGCGGGGAGGTCTCCTTGGGGGGAGCCTGGGGGCCGGGGGGGGGCCTCTGGGGCCAGGGCTCAAGGCAGGCAGGGCCAGAGCTGGCCAGGGAGCAGCAGCCTCCCCGCTCCTCGAAGGTAGACTGGCCCTGGCCCTGGAGGCTCCGTGCAGGAAGAATCTCAAAGGGAACCCATCCGGCCCAGGATCCTGCGCCCACAGTGGCACCCAGGCGCCCCCAGGCAGGAGGAGAGCGCCTTTGGCCCTCTAAGGTAGACTGGCTCTGGCCCTGGAGGCTCCATGCAGGAAGAGCCCTGGGGCAGCTGCATGGAGCCAAAGGGGACCCATCCGGCCCAGGATCCTGCGCCCACAGTGGCACCCAGGCGCCCCCAGGCAGGAGGAGAGCGCCTTTTGCCACTCTAAGGTAGACTGGCTCTGGCCCTGGAGGCTCCATGCAGGAAGAGCCCTGGGGCAGGTGCCTCGCGCCAAGGGGGACCTATCCGGCCCAGGATCCTGCGCCCACAGTGGCACCCAGGCGCCCCAAGCAGGAGGAGAGCGCCTTTGGCCCGCTAAGGTAGACTGGCTCTGGCCCTGGAGGCTCCATGCAGGAAGAGCCCTGGGGCAGGTGCCTCGCGCCAAAGGGGACCCATCCGGCCCAGGATCCTGCACCCACAGTGGCACCCAGGCGCCCCAAGCAGGAGGAGAGGGCCTTTGCCTGCTAAGGTAGACTGGTTCTGGCCCTGGAGGCTCCATGCAGGAAGAGCCCTGGGGCAGGTGCCTCGCGCCAAGGGGGACCTATCCGGCCCAGGATCCTGCGCCCACAGTGGCACCCAGGCGCCCCAAGCAGGAGGAGAGCACCTTTGGCCCGCTAAGGTAGACTGGCTCTGGCCCTGGAGGCTCCATGCAGGACTCCTCAGAAACCAGGAAGAGCCCCAGGGCAGCTGCATGGAGCCAAAGGGGACCCATCCGGTCCAGGATCCTGCGCCCACAGTGGCACCCAGGCGCCCCAAGCAGGAGGAGAGCGCCTTTTGCTATCTAAGGTAGACTGGCTCTGGCCCTGGAGGCTCCATGCAGGACTCCTCAGAAACCAGGAAGAGCCCCAAGGCAGCTGCATGGAGCCAAAGGGGATCCATCCGGCCCAGGATCCTGCGCCCACAGTGGCACCCAGGCGCCCCAAGCAGGAGGAGAGCGCCTTTGGCCCGCTAAGGTAGACTGGCTCTGGCCCTGGAGGCTCCATGCAGGACTCCTCAGAAACCAGGAAGAGCCCCAGGGCAGCTGCATGGAGCCAAAGGGGACCCATCCAGCCCAGGATCCTGCCATAGCTGTCAACTGTCAGATCTGAAAATAAGGGATCAGCAGCCTCCCCTGTCCCAGGGACAGTCTATCTATAGGTTATCTATCCAGGATCGCAGCCGGAAACGGGGCTGGAATAAGGGAATTTCCCGCAAAAAAGGGGAAGGTCTTGGGGCGCAGGGGGTTCTGTGGTCTATAAGCCACTGAGACTTGGGCTGCCCAGCGGAAGGTCTGTGCTTCCAGTCCCCATGACTGAGCTCCCCTTGCTCTGTCCCAGCTCCTGCCAACCTAGCAGTTCAAAAGCACACCAGCGCAAGTAGAGAAATAGGTACCACTGTGGTGTTTCTGGGCGCTCTGGCCAGAAGTGGTTTAGTCCTGCTGCCTAAATTACCCGGAAGGTTGTCTGCGGACCAACACTGCTGACTCCCTCAGCCTGAAGGGAGATGAGCTCTGCGCCCCAGTCGCCTTTGCCGGGACCTGACCGTCCAGGGGTCCTTGCCTCACCCAACAGAGGAAGGGAAGGTCCACATGTTGGTGTGAGCAGGAAAAGGGGGGCTGCCTTGGTCTCGCCTTCCCCTTGAGAGCAAGCGCCTCTGGGGCGCAAGGGGGGGGGGTGCTGGGTCTGCGACTGCCGCTCTCTCTCGCTACCCCTCTCCAACTTCAGCAGGAGCTGTTTATCCAGAGGGGGAAAGAATCCTGGGAGGAGAAATTTTACTTATTTACAGTGGTACCTCAGGTTAAGAACTTAATTTGTTCTGGAGGTCCGTTCTTAACCTGAAACTGTTCTTAACCTGAGGTACCACTTTAGCTAATGGGGCTGCCAGATCATGATTTCTGTTCTCATCCTGAATCAAAGTTCTTAACCCAAGGTACTATTTCTGGGTTAGCGGAGTCTGTAACCTGAAGCGTATGTAACCCAAGGTACCACTGTATTAAATTTATATACCACCCAATGCCCACAGGCTTTCAGGGCAATTCACAAAATAAAACCAGAATATAAAACCGCAGAATCATCAAAATAAAAACAACAACCACCTGATAAACCCTCCCCCCAAACACATTTTAAAAGGGCATAGGATGTCAATCAAATCAACCAAAGGCCTGGTTAAAAAGGAACATTTTTGCCCGGTGCATAACGGTGTATAACAAAGGCGCTTGGGGGAACTTCCCTGGGGAGAGCATTCTTCAAATGGGGAGCCACTGCAGTGAAGGCCCCGTTCCTGTGCTGCCACCCTCTGGACCTCTCAAGGAGGAGGGACACAAAGAAGGGCCTCAGAAGATGATCTCAGGGTCCAGGTAGGGGGATATGGAGAGAGGCTGTCTTGAGGAATTGCGGTCCTGAGATGTTTAAGGCTTAATAGGTCAAAACCAGCTCACTGAATGGGTAGCCAGTGCAGTCGGACCAGGATTGGTGCAATATGTTCAATCCGCCTTGCTCCGGTGAGCAACCTGGCCGCTCAATTCTGCACCAGCTGCAGTTTCCGAACCGTCTTGAGAGGCAGCCCAACGTGTAACGCATGGCAGTAATCTAACCTTGAGGTTGCCAGGGCATAGACAGCAGTAGTTAGGTGATCCCTGTCCAGACCGGGGCGTAGTTGGGCCACCAGCCGAAGCTGATGGAAGGCACTCTGGGCCACGGAGGCCACCTGAGTCTGGAGCGACAGGAAAGGATCCAGGAGGACCCCAAGCTATGAAGCTGCTCCTTCAGAGGAAGTGTAACCCCATCAAGAGCAGGCCATCTCCCTAGAATGGTATACTAAAAATGATGAAGTTACATCAGTGATGGGCAAGAGACTTTGGTTATAATATACAATTTTTATCATGGGAAAAGTCATGGAAAGAGCATTTGAAGTTTAAGGCTTGCTGTTCCGTTGAAAGAAAACTGTATGAAAATGATGTACTGTTGGTACCTCACACTGAGTAAAATTGCAAAAATGTATAGAACCAGCTCAAATTTGTGCTGGAAATGTAAAAGGAAAGAAGGTACCTTTTATCATATGTGGTGGTCACTGTGGAGTGGTAAAAGCGTTCTGGGAAATGATATATACTGAGTTAAAGAAAGCGTTTAAGGAAACTTTTGTCACCATCAACATCATCAAGGCGTGTGGTGGAGTCTCCTTCTATGGAGGTCTTTAAGCAGAGGCTTGACCACCATATGTCAGGAGTGCTCTGATGGTGTTTCCTGCTTGGCAGGGGGTTGGACTCCATGGCCCGTGTGGTCTCTTCCAACTCTATGATTCTATGATCATCAATTTTAATTTGTATACTGTCTTTCTATCTTACAATACTCAAGGCGGTTTACAAGCTGAAGAAACAGAAAATGTACATCTTCTAACAATCTAATGCAATACAAAACATAACTTTAAAATAGGCAGCCTACATCAAAATAGCAACATTCAACCATTACTTAGAATAGTATAACATAATAATAACATATAAAAGTTAAACAGAAATCCAGTCAACAGTTACAATAATATCTAAACTATAATCAGTAAAACAACGGCAAGCCACAGTAGACAAAACAATACAATACACATTGAGAAGCAGAAGTTGGGGCAAGGCAGGTGGAAGGAGGCCTGGCCTGGTGGAGTCTCTCCCCTCACCCTTTCTCAGAAAACCAGAGGCTTCTCTGTTATAATATATGTGTAATGGTTGTAAGGGGGTTACTTGTGCGTAAATTGCCTTCAGTTTAGTCCGTTTGTTTGCTCAACCATGTTTAGGGTTGGAGCTCGCCCTCCGTGACCTGTTAGTCACTTGCAGAATCCGTCACTGGGCGTTTCTTGAACCTCTTCCAGCATAAAAGCTGCTTGACCCCGAGTCTCCTCCTATGTTCCCTGCGCGGGACGCGTCTGTGCAAGTGAGGGGAAGGCAGGGGCGTGCCAGCGCTCTCTCCACTAGATTCGTATGAAGGGTCTTGGAGCCCTGTCACCAATTCCTCCATCTCCCTCTCATCTCTATTGGTGTTACGCTGAATTCCTTCCCCCCTGCTGGTCCCCTCTCCGGCATCGCTCGGGAGCCCTGCCTCCGCCTCTCGCTCTGCTCGCTCTGATGTCAGTTCCCTGACAATATGTGATGAATTACCAAAGGAAATAAGAGACTGTTTACGTATGCCACGACGGCAGCGGGAATGTTTTTTGCCCAGAGATGGAAAGAAGGTGAAGTACCGACTAAAGAAGAATGGCAGACCAAACTGATAGAATGCACAGAAATGGCGAGACTAAGGGGAAAGATCAGAAACCAGGAAGAACAAGTATTTTTAAAAGACTGGGATAATTTTATTGTATACTTGAAAGACCACTGTAGACAGTTAAAATCACGGGCAGGGATGCAAAGACATTTGTAATGTGAACTGAACTTTGGTTACTATGGCTGCATAAGAGATGGATAATGGTAAAAGATGCAGGAAAAAGGGAAAAGATAACATCTTTAGAACTGGAGCGCATGGGGGGGAAGGTGTAAAAGAACCTTGTTATTGTTTATGTTTTGGAAAGGTTACAGTTATCGTGTATAACTTTATGTAAAACCAATTTAAATTTTTTATTTTTTTTTAAGAGCAGGCCATCTCCCAGCCATCTGGTCTCGGGCACCACCCACTAACTGCCTCAGTCTTATCTGGATTGAGTTTCAGTTTGACATTGAGTTTCAGACATCCACTCCACCTTCCTCCCAGGGAAGGCAAAAGCTACAAACGTGAGTCTGACCAAACTGCGGGAGGCAGTGGAAGACAGGAGTGCCTGAAGTGCTCTGGTCCAGGGGGTCACGAAGAGGCGGACACGACTAAACGACTAAACAACAACAACAACAACTGTAAATATGAAAAGAGACAAAATATTCTCTAATTCCTTTTCCTTGGATAGATGTATTTGTTTTTCTCTTTTGTATTTTCTTTTGTCGTGATTATGTATGTATTTTAACTCATATTGAATAAAAATTTATTAAAAGTTTTTTAAAAAATACAATTCTATGATTCTATGTAAAACTCCACGCTTGCCAGCAGCATATGTGAAAAGCATCTAAGGGTCTTAGGACACCAAAAGTTTAACGTGAGTCAACAAGGTGAGTCACTAGCAAAATAAGCTAATGCTATTTTAGGCTATCTCAACAGACGTCTAATGTCCAGGTCATGGGAAGTAATACTATATTCCTTTCTGATTGGTCAGACCACACCTGGAGTCCTGTGCTCAATTCTGGATGTCACAATCAAAGGAGGATATTGAGAAGTTGGAATCTGTGCCGAGAAGGGTGGCCACAGGATGGGTGACCAATATAATCAAGCATTTGGAAACCAAGCCTTTTAAGGAACGATAGAAGGAGCTGGGTAGGCTTAGACTGGAAAAGAGGAGATTGAGAGGAGATAGGAGACCCATCTTCAAATACCATGATTCTCCCTGCTGTGAGTTCTTTGATGGTAAGTGAGACTTCTCTTCCATTTGAAGCTCATTCCACATTCCAAGTATTGATATGGTCTCTCCTCACGGTGAACTGTTTGATGGGAAGTAAGATGTCCCTTCCGACTGAAGTTCTTTCCACATTCCAAGCACTGATATGGCTTCTCCCCTGTATGAATTCTTTGATGGGAAGTGAGACCCTGCCTGTGACTGAAGCTCTTTCCACATTCTAAGCATTGATAGAGTTTCTCCCCTGTATGAATTATTTGATGGGAAGTGAGACCCTGCCTGTGACTGAAGCTCTTTCCACATTCCAAGCATTGATATAGTTTCTCCCCTGTATGAATTCTTCGATGGGAAGTGAGACTATTCTTGCGAGTGAAGCTCTTCCCACATTCTGTGCACTGATATGGTTTCTCCCCTGTATGAATTCTCTGATGGGAAATGAGACTATTCTTGCGAGTGAAGCTCTTCCCACATTCCAGGCACTGATATGGTTTCTCTCCTGTATGAATTCTCTGATGGGAAGTGAGATGGACCCTTTTCCTGAAGCTCTTTCCACATTCCAAGCACTGATATGGTTTCTCCTCTGTATGAATTCTTTGATGGGAAGTGAGAAAGGACCTCCGATTGAAGCTCTTTCCACACTCCAAGCATTTATAGGGTTCATACCTTGTATGACTTATTTGATGGCAAGTGAGACGTCTCTTCCTACTGAAGCTCTTTCCACATTCCAAGCACTGATATGGTTTCTCCCCTGTATGAATTCTTTGATGGGAAGTGAGACTATTTTTGCGACTAAAGCTCTTCCCACATTCTAAGCAATGATGGGGTTTCTCCCCTGTATGAATTCTTTGATGGGAAGTGAGACTATTTTTGCGAGCGAAGCTCTTCCCACATTCCAAACACCGATGGGGTTTCTCCCCAGTGTGAATTGTTTGATGGGAAGTGAGCTGGCAGCCCCTAATGAAGCCCCTTCCACATTCCAAGCATTTATATGGTTTCTCCACTCGGTGAATTCTTTCATGTGAAGTAAGCGTATCCTTCCGACTAAAATTCTTTCCACATTCCAAGCACTGATATGGTTTCTCCCCTGTATGAATACTTTGATGGGATAAGAGATGGTCCTTCCGACTGAAGCTCTTCCCACATTCCAAGCACTGGTATGGTTTCTCCCCTGTATGAATTCTTTGATGATCTGTGAGGTTAGCTTTCTGCCTGAAGCTCTTTCCACATTCCAAGCACTTATAGGGTTTCTCTCCTTTATGAATTCTTTGATGGGCCTTGAGCACAGCCCTGTGACTGAAGCTCTTCCCACATTCCAAACACTGATGGGGTTTCTCCCTGCTGTGAGTTCTTTTAGGGAAAGTGAGAAATGTCTTCTGACGAACCGTCTTACCATCTTCCAAGTACCGATAACGATTTTTCCCAATAGGATATATTTCATGGGAAGTAGAATGGGAGCTCAGACTATAACTCTCTCCACACTCCAAATATTTATACAACTTCCCCACTGTGTGAATGTTGTCACGGTTCCCCTTCTTCATAATTTCCAATCCATCACCACCTGCATCAAAGAGAAAAACTGATTAGAGCCTCAGGAAGAAATGGAGCCCCAAATTATTCAATTTATGGAGCACTGCTAATGAATGTTTGTGATCAATGAAGAGTTCAAGGGAGTTAGATCTGAGGTCCTACTACAGGGTTCACTGCCTTTGTTGACTGTCAATGACACACATATTGATGGGAACCTGAGATTCAAACAGCCTGGCATTTTCCGGAAAAGATCTTGTTTGGCCTAATCATGGAATCTCCTCCATCTGCAAGGCCAGTTGTCTCTTTGGTCAACCAGAAAGCGACAGAAGCAAAAACAGAAAACCTCACAGAAGCTGCTACTTCTTCTGCCACCACACAGAAAGTTACATTCCAGAAGGTCTGGGCAGCTCAGACCAGCCTGGTCATGGTTTAAAAAGGCATATGTGGGGCAAGAATATTTGCAGACAAAACAGTAGATTCAAGGTGAACTGCGGGGAATGAGAATCCCAGATGCTGTCAAGCACCATCAAAATATTGCAGGATTCTCACAGGTGTAGGGGTGTGTGTGTGTGTGTGTGTGTGTATTTCAAAACAGATATTGTGATGGGATAATGAGCTGCTTGTGCGTAAAAGCTTGATCCCGCTGGGGTTTGGCCGGTCATCCAAACCCAGGCACTAACGGAGCCCCCAAAAGCATGACTCCGTCAGTCGCTGGTAGAATCTGACAGTGGGCGTCTACGGAACTTACGCCAACATAAAAGCTGTTTGACGGACATGCGCTTTCGTGACTCTCTGCGTGACAGTTTCCGGCGAAGGGAGGGAATTCCTAAAGGGGGTCTAGTTACCTCTTCACTATTCTCACTAGAAGCGTCTGAGAGCCTCCCCTCCGCTGTAACTCCTGCACTCCCCCTGCTGGTTCCTGCTTCTGCTGCAGAGTCTCTCCTACTCTGCTGGAGCCTGTCCAGCACCTCTAACTCCGATGGCAGTTCCCTGACATCCACCTCCCCCCCAGGCCCCCCTTCACCCCCTCCCGCCTCCTCTCCCACTGGCGGTGAGGGCGGAAAGCCCCTGAAAGAGCAATCCTCGTCATCAGAGGATTCAAACACTTCTAGCCACGGCGTCCCGTCTCTCTCCCCGTCTTCTTCTTCTTCGTCGGAGGCAGCTTCCTCACCCACCCCTGACTCTGGGAACCCTTCAAACTCTCCCTCCTCATCGGTGGTCCCAAAGTGTTCCCTTCTAAATCGTGCCACGGGTTGCGGTTTTCTTGGGAAACGCTGATGAAATGTTTCTATTAAGATCTCGTCATTCACTACCTCTGCTGGCACCCAAGTGTTTTCCGACTCTACTTCCCCCTCCCATTCTACCAGATATTCCACCTGATTCCCCTTCCACCTGGAATCAATGATTCCTGCCACGTTCATGTCGCGCTCTCTCTCTTCTATCACGAGCGTTTGGGTGGCCTCTCTCTCACGCTCCCCCCACTCACGTCCCTCTCGGTACGGCGACAGTAATGACCTGTGAAATACTGGGTGTAATTTCATGTGACTGGGCAGTCTGAGTTTGAATGCTACTGGGTTGACCTGCTGTATGACCTCAAAGGGTCCCAATTTCTTGGGTCTCAATTTCTTACTCCCACCCTTGAACGGTAGTCCTTGGGTGGACAACCACACTCGGTCTCCCACCCTTATGATTTCACCTTCCCTCCTATTTCTGTCTGCTTGCTTCTTATATTCTTCCTTGGCTCTCTCTAAGTTAAGTTGAAGCTGACGGTGGATCGCTTCCATCTCTTCAAAAAAATGTTCCGCTGCCGGCACGCTCCACCTCTCCCCCCCCTCTCCTGGGAATGCCCGGGGATGGCACCCATAGTTTGCCAGGAAAGGACTCATCCCTGTGGACACATTCTCCGCGTTGTTGTAGGCAAATTCGGCCAGCGGTAGCTTATCTACCCAATCATTTTCTCTGTCCTTTACATAACACCTCAGGTATTGTTGCAAAATGCCGTTTGCCCTTTCCGCTTGCCCATTAGTTTCTGGGTGTCGGGCAGTGGAGAAATTGAGTTCTACTTGCAGTAAGCTCATAAGTTTCCTCCAGAACCTGGAAGTAAATTGTTTGCCTCTGTCACTGACCACCCTCAAGGGGGCGCCATGCAACCTGAAAATATGCTCTACAAACAACTTGGCGGTCTCCTCCGCTGTAACCGCATGTGAACAGGCTATAAAATGACACATTTTGGTTAATAGATCTACCACCACCATGACAGCTGTTTTGCCTTTGGATTTTGGCAGGTCCGTCATAAAATCTATGGATACTGCCTCCCAAGGCCTTTCTGGCGTGGGTAAGGGTTGTAATAGCCCCGCTGGCGCCACCCTCTCTCCTTTTGCTCGCTGACACCTGTCGCAACCCCTAACATATTCCCGCACGTCCTCCCTCACCTTGGGCCACCAAAACTCCCTGGTAACCAACCACATGGTTTTGTGCTGTCCAAAATGTCCCGCTGTGGGGCTGTCATGCAACTGCTTGAGTACTCTGCCCCTCAGTTCCCCATCTGGTATGTACAGTGCCCCTTTGTAATACAACGCCCCGTTCTTTTCTTCAAATCCCCCTGTGTTCTCTTCTGTCCTCCTGAGTTCTCTGAGTTTCTCTTGGGCGTATTCATCGTTCTCCGTACCTTCCATCAGTTCCCTTTGCCCCACCAATGCCGCCCCACACACCCAGCGGTCTTCGGAGATTACATGCCTTGCCTCAGGCGCTCCCTCCCCCTCTAAGTACTCAGGTTTCCTGGAAAGGGCATCCGCTCTCACGTTCTCTGAACCTGGCACGTAACGAATCTCAAAGTGGAATTTGGAGAACTCCTGGGCCCATCGCACTTGTCTCTGGTTCAGGACACGGGCTGTTCTCCAATATTCCAGATTTTTGTGGTCAGTTCGGACTTGAACCTTGTGTTGCGCCCCAATCAGCAAGTGCCGCCATTTCCGGAATGCTTCATGAATGGCGAGCAGTTCTCTGTCGTACACTGTGTAGTTCCTCTCGGATTTGTTCAATTTCCGCGAAAAGAATGCACACGGTCTCCATTCCGACGTATCCTTTCCCGGCTGGAGAAGCACGGCCCCCACTGCTCGGTCTGACGCGTCAGTCTCCACTCTCATTGGTTGTTGTAGATCCACGTGCAGAAGCTGTTCTTCCGACGCAAACGCCTGCTTTAGGCGTTCGAACGCCCGCTGCGCTTCTTCCGTCCAAACAAATTTCTTTTTGCTACTAAGACAATCTGTGATGGGCGCAAATGGGCAAAGTTTTTGATGAACTTCCTATAGAAGTTTCCGAACCCCAGGAACCTTTGCACGTCCTTCTTGGTCTTTGGTGTTTTCCATTCCAGTACCGCTTGAACCTTGCTGGGATCCATGGCCAATCCCTTGTCAGACAACCGGTACCCCAGGAATTCCACCTCCCTAGTATGAAACTGACACTTCTCCAGTTTCACCCACAGCCGGTTTTCTTGCAGTTTGCTCAGTACCTCTCTTACATCTCGCACATGCTGCTCCTCATTCTCTGAGTACACCAGGACGTCATCTAAGAACGCTACGCAGTTCTTGTAGAGCAATGGCCCCAGGACGTGATTCATGAATGATTGAAAACAGGCGGAGCCTCCTTGTAATCCGAAAGGCATAACGAGGTACTCAAACGCCCCCAAGGGGGTGAACATAGTGGTCTTCCACTCATCCCCCTTCCTCACACGTATCAAGTTATATGCCCCCCTAAGGTCCAGCTTGGTAAAAATCTTCCCTTTTCTCACCTGTGTCAGAATGTCATCAATTCTAGGCATAGGGAAAGTCACTGGTTCTGACACTGCATTCAGGGACCTGAAATCACACACAAGTCTGGGCTTGCCCGTGTTTTTTTTGTCCACAAAGAACACTGGACTGCCCCCCACCGCTCGTGACTCTCTGATGAAACCTCTCTTGAGATTCTTGTCAATGAACTCCCTTAACTCCTGCATCTCACTGTCTGACATTGCATACAGCTTCCCCACTGGCAATTGTGCTCCTGGGAGTAAAGTAATTTGACAGTCAAAGGGTCTGTGCGGGGGCAATTTATCCGCTTCCTTTTCGCTAAATACGTCAATCAAGTCAGCGTATTGTGGTGGCACCTTCCCCTTGTCCATCACTTCCACCCCTGCTAGAGTGGCCCTGCTGCCTGCCTGGGCCTCTCCCTCCTTGCAGTGTTCTAGGCAATGTGCTGATCCAAAGGAAACCACGCGCTGATGCCAGCCTACTAGCGGATCATGTAGTGCCAGCCAGCTCATTCCCAAGATAATAGGGGCTCCTCCCAGGGTGGCTACGTTAAACGCTATCAGTTCTGTGTGCCGTGCCACCCTCATTATCATTGGTACAGTCTGTTGGCTCACTTCTCCTCCCAACAGCTCCCTCCCATCAATCGTGGTAACCTGCAAAGGCTTACTTAATGGGATAGTCTGTATCTGGTGCTCAGCTGCAAACTCCTTACTCATGAAATTACATGAGCTACCTGAGTCCAATAGCGCTCTTATCTTTAGTGGGTGTCCGTTTGCCAGTTCCAGCAACACCTCTATCACAAGTGCTGGTCTTGGGGGTTCCGGCGTGGGCACGTTCACTACTCCCTGGCCTGGCTGCTGTGCCCCGATGTTGGCAACCAGGCGTTGGCTTTTACTTGCTCCTTCATTTCATCCTCCTCCTTCCCCCCAACAGTTCCTGCCATCCCTTGCCATTCCTTCCTTTGCGGACAGACTCTGGCAAAGTGACCTGGCTGTTGGCAGAGATAGCATCTCTTGCCGCTCTTTCCCTCCTTCTTCCGCCCTTCACTGGTGTTTGAAACTGTGCGCGCGCGCGCTGCTCCAAGTTCCATCGGCTCTGCTGGCGGGAAAGGCTGCTCCGGAATCTCTGGAATGCGGAAGTCCTTCCAACGTTCCCCCTTTCCTTCCCGCTTTTCCAAAGCTCTAGCCTCCTGGCGTGCTCCTATGGACAGCGCTGATTTAGTCAGCTGGTCCATAGACTCCGCCCTAGGCGCCCGGGAAAGTTCATCTTTCACTGCCGGAGAGAGACCTTCTTCAAATAGCATTTGAATAGGTTCACTAGCAAGGTTCCACCCCAGTCTATGAATCAGCATGGTGAACTCAGTCCAGTACTCACGTACAGATCGGCTCCCCTGTTTACAAGCCATCAACTCCCTGCGCACCATCCCCTGCTCAATCTCGCTGGAAAACATCAAGTCCATGGCGCGAAAAAACTTCATTGTGTCCTTTAAGATTTCATTATTGGCTGCCATCAGGGGGCGAACCCAGTCCCTCGCCCCTCCCTCTAGATGGCCAATCACGTACGCCACTCTAGAGTTCTCATCGGGGAAGTCATCAAACAGTAGATTGAGAGCATATTGCATCTCTGTTCTAAAGGCTTGATAGTTCCTGGGATTCCCCCCAAATTTCTGCACCAATCCAGGCACCCTTCTGGCAAGTGGGGTGGTTTTCCCCTTATCTGCATCTTGAGCCCTCCTCTCCTCCAGCCTCGCCGTTTGCAGTGCGAGCTGGACCTCCAACGCCCTGTACCTTTCTTCCAGGCTTGGATCTGCTCCAGCTCCAGCTGCCCCGGTTCCTGCTGGTTCACTCATGATGCCCTCTGCTTGCACAAACAGCTTTCGGAGACTGTCAGATTGCTGTGATGGGATAATGAGCTGCTTGTGCGTAAAAGCTTGATCCCGCTGGGGTTTGGCCGGTCATCCAAACCCAGGCACTAACGGAGCCCCCAAAAGCATGACTCCGTCAGTCGCTGGTAGAATCTGACAGTGGGCGTCTACGGAACTTACGCCAACATAAAAGCTGTTTGACGGACATGCGCTTTCGTGACTCTCTGCGTGACAGTTTCCGGCGAAGGGAGGGAATTCCTAAAGGGGGTCTAGTTACCTCTTCACTATTCTCACTAGAAGCGTCTGAGAGCCTCCCCTCCGCTGTAACTCCTGCACTCCCCCTGCTGGTTCCTGCTTCTGCTGCAGAGTCTCTCCTACTCTGCTGGAGCCTGTCCAGCACCTCTAACTCCGATGGCAGTTCCCTGACAGATATTATAGTCCAGCAGGAATCCTTACTGAGAGAGTCCACAATCCTACGATTCTCCTCCATGACTTCCTTATGCAGAGCTCTCTGGTCAGGATCCAGCAATGCCCACTCCTCCTCGGTGAAATACACAGCGACATCTTCAAAGCACAGAGGACCCTGAAGGAAAAGGGAAAAGGTCCTCTTCTGAGACAGCACAAAGATTATCCACTATACATTCCTCAGTTGTTTTTTGCCCATTCCTTGTTGTGTTCTTTTAATGGGTTTATCTGGCTGCACATTTTAGGTCTGGATGCCTATTTTAGCATTTCAGTGGATTTATTTTACTGTGCATTCTAATGATGGGTATTAATCTTTGTGTGAATGGGTGGACCTCCGCCTGGTGTTCTTCAAATCGTTCTGTCTGTGGAAGTATTCCTGTCTGCCAGACAGAACGCTCCCTTCTCTACTCCCGCTGTGCGATGCTTGGGGGCGATGGGACCCTCCCTCTGCCCTACAGCCAACTTCAAGGGGCTCATGGGGGCACAGAGAGGGGGAGGAGGGGGATTCCCCTTCTTCAGCTGATGGGGCTGCTCAGGTGAATCCCGGCCACGGTTTGTTATGGCTTCTCAACTTCTTGGAAGCTTCTCAACTGCTTAGAAGCCTGATTAGATCAATATAGAATATAACTGCAGCTACTGATAAATCATAAAAATAGTGACATTCCGAAGCCCAGCTAAGGAGAGATGGCTGTTCATTCCTGTCAGCACATAAACCTTCTTGAATGGGATTGCCCATCTTTGTTCAGGACAGAGGCTTTGACAGAAACCAAGTGGAGGAGAGATTCTTTCTGGCCCAGAGGCTCCTTGGCTGCCCCACTCCTCTGACTCTTTCCCCACAAAGCTCTTTCCCCATACCAGATCTGTTTCCACAGCTGCTGCTTCTCCTCCGTTCTCATGAAAAGATGGATGAGGAGGTCTGGGGGGCATCCTTCTGTCACCTGCGAGAGACAAAAGTCAAAGGGAAGCCATCAGTTTCTGCGTCCCTCACTTCTTCAGACACATGGAAACAGGCTGCTGAAAGAGACTTCTGTTTCAGTGTATCTGAAGAAGTGTGCATGCACACGAAAGCTCATACCAATAACAAACTTAGTTGGTCTCTAAGGTGCTAATGGAAGGATTTCTTTTTCTTTTTCCATCCATGGCAGACCAACACGGCTACCTACCTATAACTAGAGGTTCAGCACTTAGAGATAAGTGCCATAGATGTGCCATGGAAAAGGTCTTGCTTGTTGAGTGCATTTTGACATTGTACCCATTTCAAATTTTTGTTCTTCAAAATACATCTTCCCCCCCCTTTGGGCTCTTGGCCCCAAGTGCCTCCCCCTTCTAAAGATGAACAGAACCCAAAGATTAGTTTCAAGATCCACAGAATGAGAAGACGAGTTCCTCCTTACCCAGTGGCCTCTCTCTGGCGTCCAACGGAGTCTTTTCTGCCTCACAGGACTCCAGGCCCATTTCCGCAAAGAGATACTTTCCCTGAAAGAGTAACAAGGATTTAAAACAGAGAATGGGGAAAAGGATTAGAAAAGGAATGATTGGAGCAGATCTCATCCCTTGCTTCTCAAAAGAGGGCCAGCCGTTAGGAGAGCGTCTTGGAAGGCGCCCTGTCTTGCTTGGAGCCCCTTGGGAGTTTCCAGAGGAAAGTCTCTCTCACCTGCTGCTCTGCCTGCTTTCTCTCCTCCGCTTGACTCAGGAGGAAACCTTCGGCCAGGGCTACAGCCTGGGAACTGGTCTCTGCTCCGCGTTCCCTCACCCAGCTCTCCATCTCCAGCGGAAGGACAGCCAGGAACTGCTCCAAGATCACCAGGTCCAGCATCTGAGCTTTCGTATGACTTTCTGGCTTCAGCCACCGACAGTCAAGGTGGTGGAGTCGGCCGCAAGCCTCTCGGGGTCCTTTGGCCTCCTGAGAGCCGGACTGCGTCAACTGCTGGCTCTGCACCTCTGAGCAGAGGGTGTCCTCCTCACCCGAAATCTTCTGCACTGAGTTTTCCCATAATCTCCCACTGCTCCCAGTTTGGAGGGCAAGGCCTCCTCCTGCTTCAGGGCCAGCTGAGTCTTGCTCATCCATCTGGGCTCTCATGAAGCCTCCAAGGGATCGGAAGGAATCCTTTCCTTTTTTGCCAAGTTCTGATGGTCCGATTTAGAGGTACCAGCAAATCCTACAAAGCAAACATATTGGTCTGTTATCAGACTGATACTTGGTCAGGAGAAGAGAAATGTTTCCTGAGCAAGCATGGCTGAGTCTTGCTAGGAGCCAGGGCTGGACTGCACCACAGCCCCGACTCTGAACTTTCATTAACAGGAAAAAAGGAAGAAGAGAGAGAAGCCTCTAGTCCTGGTCTAAGGAAAGTGACCATGCAGAACTGCCTCACTGACAGTTTCATGACCCAGAAGGTGCAAGCAGCAGCAAGGGGATCATCTTGGATCTAGTCCTCAACAACAGATGGGAACTGATCAACCAAGTGGAAGTACTGGGAAACGTGGGAGAAAGTGATCATGTCCTCCCCTGAGACAGAGGGAAACGCAAGCTGAGTGTAGTCAGGAATTCACTTTAAGGCGGCCAATTTAAAAAGGCTTAAGGGGATACTGGGTGAGATCCTATGTTCTGAAATACTGAAATAAATGGGAGCTTTTTCAAGGTGAAATATTGAAGGCCCAAATGCAGGCAGTCCCAACCGTAAAGAAAAGTGCGAGGCATCTAGGGAAAACAGTGTGGCTGCATAAGGAAAGTGATGCCCAACCTAGTGATAAAAGAATAAATGATGTAAGGAGGGAGCTGAAGTCCAGGATCGGAAAAGAGGAAGTATCTGAACGCATGGCTTCTTCAAGTGAATCCAGATCTCCAGGACCTGCTGAGCTGCATCCAAGGTACTGAAGGAGCTTGGGGATGTAAGCTCAGAGCCTTCATCTAGAGCTCTGAGGATTCTGGGAGAACAGGAGAGGTTCCTGCAGACTGGAGGGGGGCAGATGTTGTCCCCATCTTCAAAAACAGGAAAAACTACCGACCGGTGAGCTTGAGATTGATACCAGGCAACCGGGGAAGGTCCTAGAACAGATAATTAAACCGTCAGTCTGTGAGGACTGAGAAAAGGATGCTGTGAGGACCCATCAGGGGTTTCTCGAAAACAAGTCATGCCAGACCCATCTGGCAGCACCCAGATGATGGGCTGGGCTGCCTTTCTTTATTAATGGCATTTCTATGCCACCTTTTTCTCCAAGGATCTCCGGGGGCATCCATGCGTCTACCCCTCCTCACTGAGTCCCCACAACAATGGGGCTCCGTTCAAGGCGCTGCCATGAGGGGTTCACTTGGACCCCAATCTCTGAAGAGCCTCTGGAGCAGAGCCCACCGCTAAGCACCAACTCATATGTTGCAGACTCACTCATTATCCTTGCCTGCAATGGGGAACTGAGCAGAGATTCCTGCAGTGCAGGGGCTGGACTAGATGCCCTTTGGGTCCCTTCCAAGTCCCCAAGGCTTCCTCTTCAGTCTGGGGGTGCAGATCTGAGCATTTGGGGAAGCCCCTGCCATTTAGGGGCCCCGCGGGGTCCTCAGTCCCGCATCTGGACCAGCCTTTCTCCAGCTGGGCGCCCCCCCCCCAGGTGGCTGGACTACAACTCCCATCACCCCCAGCTAGCCCGGCCAGGGCTGAGGGATGATGGGAGTTGTAGTCCAGCACCAGCTGGGGAAACCCCCTCGCCCCCCCTTGGCCCGGCCCTGCCTGCCCCTCCCCGCAATGGGACCCCCGAGGGGGGAGAGGAGACTCACCGGAGGAGGCCAGAGGGGGGTCCGGGAGGGGCTCCGGAAGACCCGCCTCCGCCTCTTCCTGTCCTCTCTAGGAGGGCGGCTCAGCTGCTCTTAACCCCTCCGCGCCCAGCTGCTCCCTCCCCAGGGTGGTCTTCTTGGCGGGGGGCCTCGAGGAAAAGGCAGGAAGCCGAGAGAGGGGAAAGGGGATGGGCAGGGAAAAGGCAGGCCGGGCGGGGGGGGGGCCGGGAGGGGCCAGGGCGAAGGGCAGGCAGGGCCAGAGCTGGCAAGGGGGCGCGGGAATAAGGGATTTCCCCCCCAAAAGGGGAGGGTCTTGGGGCGCAGGGGGTTCTGTGGTCTATAAGCCACTGAGACTTGGGCTGCCCAGCGGAAGGTCTGTGCTTCCAGTCCCCATGACTGAGCTCCCCTTGCTCTGTCCCAGCTCCTGCCAACCTAGCACTTCAAAAGCACACCAGCGCAAGTAGAGAAATAGGTACCAGCTGGTCTCCTCTGTGGGGAGCCGGGGGGCCGGAGGAGGAGGAGAAGGAGCCGAGAAGGGCCAGAGGAGCCCCCTGCCCCCCCCCCCGGGATGGGCAGGGAAAAGGCAGGCCGGGCGGGGGGGGGGCCGGAGGGGCCAGGGCGAAGGGCAGGCAGGGCCAGAGCTGGCAAGGGATCAGCAGCCTCCCCTGTCCCAGGGACAGTCTATAGTGTAGCCTTATGAGGCTTTGCCCTCGGGTGGGAAAAATATTGCACCTGGGAAAGGGAATTGGGAGTCAACAGACACTCAAGGAATAGTTTCGGAGAAAAGGCTTTTATTTCTACCATCCGTGAACTGGTAGAAGGAACAAGTGTGACAAGTCACAAAAAGCATGCATGAAATTCACAGTCATGTGCACAAGCATATATAGCCCTTCCCTCCTCCTTTCTCCTCCCTCAGGAGTCCTCTGAGCATGAACAGAAAGCTGTCTTGGGACTATTGGGACTCTGGGCCCCCTTCCCAGGAAAGGGGTTTCAGAGTGTTCAGATATGTTTCAATCTCTTGTTCTGGCATGGTTCCCGGACAAAAAGCAAGTTGCAATGTGGTTCTTTAGCAAGGCCAGAAGGTATCAGAAAGGCCTGAGAAACAATGGACTGTGTTCCCTACCTTTGTTGCAATCTTTTTAGTTACAGCAAGCGGAATGTTTCTGATGCTTAGCTAATGTCTTTTAGCTGCTGAGAAAAATGATTTTGAAAAGCTCGGAGAAGCTTTGAGCCTGCTTTGGTGGGGGGTGACTTCGGGCCTAGGTGAGGTCACCTGTCCTCACCTTCTTTCAATAGGATATCTAACAATCTGGGATAGCAGCGGGAATAAGGGAATTCCCCGCAAAAAAGGGGAGGGTCTTGGGGCGCAGGGGGTTCTGTGGTCTATAAGCCACTGAGACTTGGGCTGCCCAGCGGAAGGTCTGTGCTTCCAGTCCCCATGACTGAGCTCCCCTTGCTCTGTCCCAGCTCCTGCCAACCTAGCACTTCAAAAGCACACCAGCGCAAGTAGAGAAATAGGTACCACTGTGGTGTTTCTGGGCGCTCTGGCCAGAGGTGGTTTAGTCCTGCTGCCTAAATTACCCGGAAGGCTGTCTGCGGACCAACACTGCTGACTCCCTCAGCCTGAAGGGAGATGAGCTCTGCGCCCCAGTCGCCTTTGCCGGGACCTGACCGTCCAGGGGTCCTTGCCTCACCCAATAGAGGAAGGGAAGGTCCACATGTTGGTGTGAGCAGGGCTGCCTTGGTCTCCCCTTCCCCTTGAGAGCAAGCGCCTCTGGGGCGCAAGGGGGGGTGCTGGGTCTGCGACTGCCGCTCTCTCTCGCTACCCCTCTCCAACTTCAGCAGGAGCTGTTTATCCAGAGGGGGAAAGAATCCTGGGAGGAGAAATTTTACTTATTTACAGTGGTACCTCAGGTTAAGAACTTAATTCGTTCTGGAGGTCCGTTCTTAACCTGAAACTGTTCTTAACCTGAGGTACCACTTTAGCTAATGGGGCTGCCAGAGCATGATTTCTGTTCTCATCCTGAATCAAAGTTCTTAACCCGAGGTACTATAATAATATCTTTAATACGATCAATGACCAGAAAGCAATTTATAAAAGAAATACGACTTTATAAGCAGTATTGTGCTACAAATAAAAGTGGAAATATGGCCAATTCACAGAATTGGTGCTTATATTTATGACCAGGTTTCGTCTGTTAAGATCTTAAGAAATAAATTCAAATGTCGCTACTGTTTGTTATCGTTCCTTCGGTGTTTACAATTTGAACTCCGTTGCTGACATCATTGCTCGTCTTATTCTTGTTGCAATGTCACAATACTTTGCCACAGGCCTGTTGATTTCGGGCTCTTTATCAGCTAGGAGATGTCTGATATAGGTGTCATCTGTACTACGGGGTATTTTCCTCAGAATCGGTTCGATCAGCTCCTTTCTTGAGTCTCAATATAGTGGGCAGTATAAGATGACATGCCCGATGGTTTCGATATCGTCGCTGTTACAGGGACATAATCTTTGTTTGATCGGTATTTTGTTGTATCTTCCCTCTAGAAGAGCTGAAGGGAGAGCGTTAAAGCGGGCCCTGGAAAATGCCCATCGGTGTTTTGCGTTGTCTAGAACTTTCAGATAGTTTGCTAGATGGAGCAATTTCTGTTCTCATCCTGAAGCAAAGTTCTTAACCCAAGGTACTATTTCTGGGTTAGCGGAGTCTGTAACCTGAAGCATATGTAACCCGAGGTACCACTGTATTAAATTTATATACCACCCAATGCCCACAGGCTTTCAGGGCAATTCACAAAATAAAACCAGAATATAAAACCGCAGAATCATCAAAATAAAAACAACAACCACCTGATAAACCCTCCCCCCAAACACATTTTAAAAGGGCATAGGATGTCAATCAAATCAACCAAAGGCCTGGTTAAAAAGGAACATTTTTGCCCGGTGCATAACGGTGTATAACAAAGGCGCTTGGGGGAACTTCCCTGGGGAGAGCATTCTTCAAATGGGGAGCCACTGCAGTGAAGGCCCCGTTCCTGTGCTGCCACCCTCCGGACCTCTCAAGGAGGAGGGACACAAAGAAGGGCCTCAGAAGATGATCTCAGGGTCCAGGTAGGGGGATATGGAGAGAGGCTGTCTTGAGGAATTGCGGTCCTGAGATGTTTAAGGCTTAATAGGTCAAAACCAGCTCACTGAATGGGTAGCCAGTGCAGTCGGACCAGGATTGGTGCAATATGTTCAATCCGCCTTGCTCCGGTGAGCAACCTGGCCGCTCAATTCTGCACCAGCTGCAGTTTCCGAACCGTCTTGAGAGGCAGCCCAACGTGTAACGCATGGCAGTAATCTAACCTTGAGGTTGCCAGGGCATAGACAGCAGTAGTTAGGTGATCCCTGTCCAGACCGGGGCGTAGTTGGGCCACCAGCCGAAGCTGATGGAAGGCACTCTGGGCCACGGAGGCCACCTGAGTCTGGAGCGACAGGAAAGGATCCAGGAGGACCCCAAGCTATGAAGCTGCTCCTTCAGAGGAAGTGTAACCCCATCAAGAGCAGGCCATCTCCCTAGAATGGTATACTAAAAATGATGAAGTTACATCAGTGATGGGCAAGAGACTTTGGTTATAATATACAATTTTTATCATGGGAAAAGTCATGGAAAGAGCATTTGAAGTTTAAGGCTTGCTGTTCCGTTGAAAGAAAACTGTATGAAAATGATGTACTGTTGGTACCTCACACTGAGTAAAATTGCAAAAATGTATAGAACCAGCTCAAATTTGTGCTGGAAATGTAAAAGGAAAGAAGGTACCTTTTATCATATGTGGTGGTCACTGTGGAGTGGTAAAAGTGTTCTGGGAAATGATATATACTGAATTTAAGAAAGCGCTTAAGGAAACTTTTGTCATCATCAACATCATCAATTTTAATTTGTATACCGCCTTTCTATCTTACAATACTCAAGGTGGTTTACAAGCTGAAGAAAGAGAAAATGTACATCTTCTAACAATCTAATGCAATACAAAACATAACTTTAAAATTGGCAGCCTACATCAAAATAGCAACATTCAACCATTACTTAGAATAGTATAACATAATAATAACATATAAAAGTTAAACAGAAATCCAATCAACAGTTACAATAATATCTAAACTTTAATCAGTAAAACAACGGCAAGCCACAGTCAGACTAGGTTCCTTTCTGCCTTGGTCAGACCACACCTGGAGTCCTGTGCTCAATTCTGGATGTCACAATCGAAGGAGGATATTGAGAAGTTGGAATCTGTGCCGAGAAGGGTGACCAATATAATCAAGCATTTGGAAACCAAGCCTTTTAAGGAACGATAGAAGGAGCTGGGTAGGCTTATGTGGGAGTCATACAGCTAAGGCAGAGGCTTGTAAATACTGCAGGGGCCCCCTGACATTCCTCTGGGCAATGATTACCTTATACGGAGAGGGGAGTGTCAAGCCTTGACCGGATGAGGTAACAGGAGACTTTGGAAAAACGGCCATGCGGCTGGGAGAACAAAGGAGATAATAAAAAGTTGCCGGAGGAGAAAGGCTGGAAGGAGCAGCTCTCCAGCATTATGAAAATACACGCTGCCTCATTGTGTCTTTTTTCTATGCTATGCTAAGCACCAATTGACTGGCTGGTTCCAACTAGTGGTGCCCTCTCTGAGGCTCAATTAAAAGAAGAGGAAAACTTAAAAGAAAGGAGGCTGACTGAAGAAAGCAGTTGAGACGGACTTCAAAGGCTAAAGAAAGGAAGCAGTGGGATGCTGACTTCAAACTTCAAAGGAAACCATAAGAGGCTTCTCGATCATCGACTCACCCCGCCCGGAAAGGGCTAATCAGCGCTGAATTCATCTACGGATCCCTGGTGAGTCGATCCCTATTATATTGATTTTAGAAATATGGGCAGTTCCCTGTCATTTCCGCAACAGAAATTTTTAAAGGACTTAAAATTTCTCCTCTCCTCCAACAAATTGGAAGTCCCTGATGGCGATTTGATACAGCTCATTCAAGCCATCGATGAGCATTGCCCCTGCTTTGCTGCAAATGGGACTTGGGAACTAAAGCAATGGGATAAGATTGGAACATATTTTCATGGACACCCCAATTTCAGTGTTCGAATTTTAAATGCTTGGTGTAAAATTCGTTATGCTATGGGCTCTCTATCACCAAAAAATATCTCCATGGCTACATTGCCAAAACAACCTTCAGCTTCATTAATTCAGCATGCTGCTATGCCATGTGTTCCAGCACTTGTTTTGCCAGCAGCCCCAGACCCCAAACCTCCAGATTACAGTGCCTCACCAGAGGACCCAATCCTGCAAAAATACAGTGGTCTGGCTGGAAATGACCCTGCTCTTTCAGCAGCAGAACAAGCTACCCCTTTTCAACGTGCAGTACTTGCCTGTTCCTTATCACAGGATACCATGGCATTCCCTGTTATTGTGCCCCCTACTGGTGCTCCAGCAGGAACTCAAGCCCAGCACCAACCTTTTGACTTTAAAATCTTGAAAGAGCTTCAATTGTCAGTTAGGACAAATGGACTGCAAGCTCCATTTACACAAGCTCTTTTGGAAGCCACATTAGCCCAGCTATTGGTTCCAGATGACATCAAGCTTTTGGCACGTACGGTTTTACCCCCATCAGCAGGTGTATTGTTTGCCCATGAATGGGAAATCACCTGTCGTGCTTATGCTCCTGCTTTACTGCAACAAGCAAGAGGGAATAATCCTAATCTTACCCTCGCAAATGTGATGGATGCTATGATGGGGCGTGGTCCCTTTGATCAGGCTTCAGTGCAAGCCACACTGCTGCAGATCTTATTGAGGGATACTGCTCTTGCTGCTCAACAAGCAATGAGAAAAATTCCTGAACCCTCCAGTATTCAGTCTAGGTGGGGTTCAATCAGCCAAGAACCTAGAGAATCATATTCTTCCTTTATGGACAGGCTGATTACAGCAGTGAGTAGACAAATTGAAAATCCTGAAGCCAAACAAATAATTATCAAACAATTGGCCTTCGAAAATGCAAATGAGGATTGTAAGGTTGCGTTGCGCCCGATAATACGCAATCCTGCCACAGACACAGCAGCTATGCTTCGCATTTGTCAGTCTGTTGGTACAGCCACCCACAAGGCCCATTTGCTGGCAGCAGCGCTAAATAAAAACCAGCCTGTAGCCATCGATACAACGTTTCCAGCGTGGCAAACCAAGATCACCGATACCTCAGTGTGGGTAGAGTGGCCTCCACCAAAGGAAAAATCCGCAGCAATGGCACCATCTCGTTTCTGAACAGCTTATTTCTGAACAATTTACTTTTGGCCACATTGAACTGTCTTCATCCCACTGGCCCCAGCAGACAGGAACGGTTTGCTTTTACATTGCCAGTATATAACAATTTGCAGCCCACCCAGCAATATCAGTGGGTTGTCCTGTCTCACAGCATGCGGAACTCCCCTACACTTTGTCAACATTTTGTGGATGAAGCATTGAAACCTTTCCGCATGCGCCACCTAGAGGACAAGCCTTTGTGGGTTCCAGCTCGACGCGTGCAGCCATGGCGAGTCCCTTCAATTGCGGAAGTGCCTTCCCCACCATCTGCCTTGCCATCCTTTGCTGCACCGTTATACAAGGAAGAGAAGCAGATGACCCAGTCCAGTTGAAACCACCATATTTCACCTTATCAGCTGGCAAGCCGCTGTCATCAGAATCCTACTCTGGCTGGCAGCATCCACGACTCAGCCACTCTCGAACTATAAGAACAGTGTTGTTGAATAAGACTTTTAGGGGAGAAAATTATCATAAAATATGGAGGGATAATATTTTTGTGCAAGATATGATTACGTTTACCAATTTATTGCATGCTTCTAAATGTTCTAAATGTTCTAAATGTTGGTTATGTATGCACATGCCCCCTTTTGCCCGTCATTCAGGCTTAATGCTTCATGGTGGATCCTTTCGATTTACGAATATTATATCCCCTAAGCAAACTTTTTGGCCTCCAGTACAATTGATCCCCCATGAGGCTGCCTCCATTTGTTTTCAAATTAGAGAGGGGAAAGAATCATGGGGCATATATCCAAACTGTCAATATACATTGAAATTCATGTTTAATAGCTCTTGTTCTCTTACAGGAACATACAGTGACCAATCTCAGAGCTGTAGGAGTGGCACGAGTGCATGGTTAAAAAACTAGAAAGGAAGCCTACCATGCAGCTTGGAATCAGAATTCTTATATTCTTGGCTTCCGGATGGAAGTTGGCTTCGACATTTATTAATTTTAGTGATCATTATAGTAGTTATTTGCATTATTTTGTGTTGATGTATTCAATGTATTCTTTCCTTAATTTCTATGTGTACTGCATAGTTGTCCAGTCCGCAGCCCGCTCCCGCTTTCACAAGAGTCGCTTATCGCACTCAATATAATCGTGTTGGAACGGACATTTATGACTCTGATTAATAAAATAAAGAAAGAGGGCATGTGGGAGTCATACAGCTAAGGCAGAGGCTTGTAAATACTGCAGGGGCCCCCTGACATTCCTCTGGGCAATGATTACCTTATACGGAGAGGGGAGTGTCAAGCCTTGACCGGATGAGGTAACAGGAGACTTTGGAAAAACGGCCATGCGGCTGGGAGAACAAAGGAGATAATAAAAAGTTGCCGGAGGAGAAAGGCTGGAAGGAGCAGCTCTCCAGCATTATGAAAATACACGCTGCCTCATTGTGTCTTTTTTCTATGCTATGCTAAGCACCAATTGACTGGCTGGTTCCAACAGGCTTAGTCTGCAAAAGAGGAGACTGAGAGGAAATAGGAGACCCATCTTCAAATACCATGATTCTCCCTGCTGTGAGTTCCTTGATGGTAAGTGAGACTTTGCTTCCATTTGAAGCTCTTCCCACATTCCAAGCACTGATATGGTCTCTCCTCATGGTGAACTGTTTGATGGGAAGTAAGATGTCCCTTCTGACTGAAGCTCTTCCCACATTCCAAGCACTGATATGGCTTCTCCCCTGTATGAATTCTTTGATGGGAAGTGAGTATATTCTTGCAAGTGAAGCTCTTCCCGCATTCCAAACACTGATATGGTTTCTCCTCTATATGAATTCTTTGATGGGAAGTGAGTATATTCTTGCAACTAAAGCTCTTCCCACATTCCAAGCACTGATATGGTTCCTCCCCTGTATGAATTCTTTGATGGGAAGTGAGCTGGCAGCCCTTAATGAAGCCCCTTCCACACTTCAAGCATTTATATGGTTTCTCCACTCGGTGAATTCTTTCATGTGAAGTAAGCGTATCCTTCCGATTAAAATTCTTTCCACATTCCAAGCACTGATATGGTTTCTTCCCCGTATGAATTATTTGGTGGGAAGCGAGACTTTTCTTCCAGGTGAAACTCTTTTCACATTCCATGCACTGATATGGTTTCTCCCCTGTATGAATACTTTGGTGGGTAGTGAGGTGAACGTTCTGCCTGAAGCTCTTTCCACATTCCATACACTGATATGGTTTCTTCCCTGTATGAATTCTTTGGTGGGTAGTGAGATTTTTCTTCCTGGTGAAACTCTTTTCACATTCCATGCACTGATATGGTTTCTCCCCTGTATGAATTCTTTGATGAGCTTTGAAACTTCTTTTCTGGGTAAAGCTCTTCCCACATTCCATACACTGATATGGTTTCTTCCCTGTATGAATTATTTGGTGGTAAGTGAGATTTTTCTTCCTGGTGAAACTCTTTTCACATTCCATGCACTGATATGGTTTCTGCCCTGTATGAATTATTTGGTGGTAAGTGAGATTTTTCTTCCTGGTGAAACTCTTTTCACATTCCATGCACTGATATGGTTTCTCCCCTGTATGAATTCTTTGATGAGCTTTGAAACTTCTTTTCTGGGTAAAGCTCTTCCCACATTCCATACACTGATATGGTTTCTTCCCTGTATGAATTATTTGGTGGGAAGTGAGACTTTCCTTCCGATTAAAATTCTTCCCACATTCCAAGCACTGATATGGTTTCTCCCCTGTATGAATTCTTTGATGGGAAGTGAGCTTAGCTTTCTGCCTGAAGCTCTTTCCACATTCCAAGCACGTATAGGGTTTCTCCCCTGTATGAATTCTTTGATGGAAAGTTAGACTATTCTTGCGAGTGAAGCTCTTTCCACATTCTAAGCACTGATATGGTTTCTCCCCAGTGTGAATTCTTTGATGGGAAGTGAGCTGGCAGCCCTTAATGAAGCCCATTCCACATTCCAAGCATTTATATGGTTTCTCCCCTCTGTGAATTCTTTCATGTGAAGTAAGGATATCCTTCCGACTAAAATTCTTTCCACATTCCAAGCACTTGTATGGTTTCTCCCCTGTATGAATTCTTTGATGATCTGTGAGCTTAGCTTTCTTCCTGAAGCTCTTTCCACATTCCAAGCACTGATATGGTTTCTCCCCTGTATGAATATATTGATGGGATATGAGATGGTCCTTTCGACTGAAGCTCTTCCCACACTCCAAGCACTGATATGGTCTCTCCCAACTGTGAATTGCTTGATGATAAGTGAGATGCCTCTTCAGTTTGAAGCTCTTTCCACATTCTAAGCAATTGTATGGTTTCTCTCCTCTATGACTTCTTTGATGGGCCTTGAGCACAGCCCTGTGAGTGAAGCTCTTCCCACATTCCAAACACTGATGGGGTTTCTCCCTGCTGTGAGTTCTTTTAGGGAAAGTGAGAAATGTCTTCTCATGAAATGTCTTACCATGTTCTAAGTACCGATAACGATTTTTCCCAATAGGATATATTTTATGGGAAGTAGAATGGGAGCTCAGACTATAACTCTCTCCACACTCCAAATATTTATACAACTTCCCCACTGTGTGAATGTTGTTATGGTTCCCCTTGTTCATAAATTCCAATCCATCAGCACCTGCATCAAAGAGAGAAACCGATTAGAGCCTTAGGATGAAATAGAGCCCCCAATTATGGAAGACTACTAATGAATGTTTGTGATAGATGAAGAATGGAAGGGACTTAGATCTGAGGTCTTACTACAGATCTGTTGACTCTCCTTGACACACAGATTGATGGGAACCTGAGATTCAAACAGCCTGGCATCTTCCGGCAAGGATCTTGTTTGGCCTAATCATGGAATCTCCTCCATATGCAAGGTCAGTTGTCTCTTTGGTCAACCAGAAAGTGACAGAAGCAAAAACAGAAAACCTCATAGAAGCCGCTACTTCTTCTGCCACCACACAGAAAGTTACATTCAAGAAGCTCTTTGTAGCTCAGACCAGCCTGGTCATGGTTTAAAAAGGCAAATGTGGGGCAAGAATATTTGCGACAGAACAGTAGATTCAAGGTGAACTGCGGGGAATGAGAATCCCAGATGCTGTCAAGCACCATCAAAATATTGCAGGATTCTCACAGGTGGAGGTAGGGATCTGTGGGTTTGGGTGGGTGGGTGGGTGTATTTCAAAACATATATTATAGTCCAGCAGGAATCCTTACTGAGACAGTCCACAGTCGCACGATTCTCCTCCATGACTTCCTTATGTAGAGCTCTCTGGTCAGGATCCAGCAACGCCCACTCCTCCTCGGTGAAATACACAGCGACATCTTCAAAGCAGAGAGGACCCTGAAGGAAAAGGAAAAAGGTCCTCTTCTGAGACAGCATAAAGATTACATTGGTCAACAACAAATTTGTTGTCTGCGTTTTTTCAGCTGATTTAGAACGAATCTGATGTGCTGAATCCAAAAATCACATTGGTTTTGCTCAATCAGGTCAAGTTTTTGAGTTATGGCCACATGTCATTTTTTTTACAATTTTTGTTCCCATGTACGCTTGTGTGGAACATTTTAGAAGAAGTTGGGGGGGGTAAAATGCCATGTCGAATAATTGTTTTGCTTGGAAATGATTATTTTAATGACAAGAAGTATTCAGGTTCGATAGTTCTGGGTGATTATGTTGATAAAGGCATCAGTTTGAAGTCATAAAACCTCGAAATCTTCCATAAATAGGTGCGGCAAAGCACAAAGTTGGGGGATCAAAACCCCTGGCTCACTCGAGTACACTGAAGGAGAACTATGTTCTGGAGAAAATTGGTTATGGTCAGCATAAGTGGTTTATCTGTGTTGACCTGAAGATGGTGAACTTTTTGTTGGGACAACAGTCTGGCTTCACCGAGTACCCATGTCTTCTGTGCATGTGGGATAGTAGGGACCGTGCTCAGCATTACATGAAGGACTGGCCTGTGCAGGAGGAATTGGTGCCTTGCAGAAAAAGGAACGTCATCAACAACCCTCTGGTGGACAGAGACAGAATACTCTTCCCACCGCTGCACATCAAGCTCGGCTTAATCAAGCAGTTCAGCAAGGCTCTGGACAAGGATGGTGACTGCTTCACTTACTTGTGCCAGGCTTCTCCAGGATTGACCATGGAGAAGTTGAAAGCTGGCATCGTTGACGGTCCTCAGATCTGTCAGCTCATCAGAGTTTGGAAACTCAGTGAACGAAGTGGAACTGGAAGCGTGGAAGGCATTTGTTCTGGTAGTGAAGAACTTTCTTGGCAACAATAAGGCCAGAAACTACGCAGAACTTGTCAACAACATGCTGACTGCTTTCAGAAACCTGGGCTGCAACATGAGCGTCAAGATGCACTACCTATTTTCACATATGGACCGGTTTCCTGAGAATCTGGGTTCAATGAGTGACGAGCAGGGGGAGAGATTCCATCAGGACATGAAAGAGATGGAGACCAGCTATCAGGGTCGCTGGGATGATGGCTGACTACTGTTGGACTCTGAAGAGAGACCTCCCTGCCGCTGAGCATTCCAGGAGTTCCAAGAAACGGAAGTTCAAGCCCTGAAGTTTGAAAAATGGTGAAGCAACATGCAATTTACGTGTACTTACCTTTATCAACGCTCACCATTCAGTTTACAGTAATCGATGTTTCTATCAGGTAATCAATATATGTTGTTGGAAAAACATTTTTTTCTCTTAAAAACATATTTAGGATGATATGTGTTGACAAAAATCAGCTGATAATGCCACAAAGATGTAATTGATTTTGTCACAAGATCTGATTTTTTTCAAATCAACATAGCACAAAAACCTGACCTGATGGAGAGAAACGGATGCCATTTCCTGATTCAGCAGTGAAAAAATACCCTAAATCAGTTGTAGATATGTAGACAACATTCAAAAAGTAAAAAATTGTTGGCCAGTGTTATCCACTATAGATTGCTCAGTTGGTTTCTTCCCATTCATTGTTGTGTTCTTTTAATGGGATTATTTTGCTGCACCTTTTAGGTCTGGATGCCTATTTTAGCATTTCAGTGGATTTATTTTACTGTGCATTCTAATGGTGGGTATTAATCTTTGTGTGAATGGGTGGACCTCCGCCTGGTGTTCTTCAAATCGTTCTGTCTGTGGAAGTATTCCTGTCTGCCAGACAGAACGCTCCCTTCTCTACTCCCGCTGTGCGATGCTTGGGGGCGATGGGACCCTCCCTCTGCCCTACAGCCAACTTCAAGGGGCTCATGGGGGCACAGAGAGGGGGAGGAGGGGGATTCCCCTTCTTCAGCTGATGGGGCTGCTGAGGTGAATCCCGGCCACGGTTTGTTATGGCTTCTCAACTTCTTGGAAGCTTCTCAACTGCTTAGAAGCCTGATTAGATCAATATAGAAATATAGCTGCAGCTACTGATAAATCATGATAATAAAAGTGACATTCCGAAGCCCAGTTAAGGAGAGATGGCTGTTCATTCCTGTCAGCACATAAACCTTCTTGAATGGCATTGCCCATCTTTGTTCAGGACAGAGGCTTTGACAGAAACCAAGAGGAGGAGAAATTCTTTCCGGCCCAGAGGCTCCTTGGCTGCCCCCCTCCTCTGACTCTTTCCCCACAAAGCTCTTTCCCCATACCAGATCTGTTTCCACAGCTGCTGCTTCTCCTCCGTTCTCATGAAAAGATGGATGAGGAGGTCTGGGGGGCATCCTTCTGTCACCTGAGAGAGACAAAAGTCAAAGGGAAGCCATCAGCTCCTGCGTCTCTCAGAGGTTCAGCATAAAAAAATTCCTTCTAGTAGCACCTTAGAGACCAACTAAGTTTGTTATTGGTATGGGCTTTTGTGTGCATGCACACTTCTTCAGATACATTGAAACAGAAGTCTCTTTCAGAAGTCTGGTTCAGTGTATCTAAAGAAGTGTGCATGCACACGAAAGCTCATACCAATAAGATACTCGTCTCTAAGGTGCTACAGGAAGGAATTTTTTAATATTGTTTCGCCTATGGCAGACCAAAACGGCTACCGACCTGTAACTAGAGGTTCAGCACTTAGAGATAAGTGCCATAGATGTGCCATGGAAAAGGTCTTGCTTGTTGAGTGCATTTTGACATTGTACCCATTTCAAATTTTTGTTCTTCAAAATACATCTTCCCCCCCTTTGGGCTCTTGGCCCCAAGTGTCTCCCCCCCTAAAGATGAGCACAACCCAAAGATTAGTTTCAAGATCCACAGAATGAGAAGAAAGACGAGTTCCTCCTTACCCAGTGGCCTCTCTCTGGCATCCAACGGAGTCTTTTCTGCCTCACAGGACTCCAGGCCCATTTCCACAAAGAGATCCTTTCCCTGAAAGAGTAGCAAGGATTTAAAACAGAGAATGGGGAGAAGGATTAGAAAAGGAATGATCAGAGCAAACACTTTAGGGGAGCAGATCTCATCCCTTGCTTCTCCAAAGAGGGCCAGCCGTTAGGAGAGCATCTTGGAAGGCGCCCTGTCTTGCTTGGAGCCCCTTGGGAGTTTCCAGAGGGAAGTCTCTCTCACCTGCTGCTCTGCCTGCTTCCTCTCCTCCGCCTGACTCAGGAGGAAACCTTCGGCCAGGGCTACAGCCTGGGAACTGGTCTCTGCTCCGCATTCCCTCACCCAGCTCTCCATCTCCAGCGGAAGGACAGCCAGGAACTGCTCCAAGATCACCAGGTCCAGCATCTGAGCTTTGGTATGACTTTCTGGCTTCAGCCACCGACAGTCAAGGTGGTGGAGTCGGCCGCAAGCCTCTCGGAGTCCTTTGGCGTCCAGAGAGCTGGACTGCGTCAACTGCTGGCTCTGCACCTCTGAGCAGAGGGTGTCGTCCTCCTCACCCGAAATCTTCTGCACTGAGTTTTCCCCGAATCTCCCACTGCTCCCAGTTTGGAGGGCAGGGCCTCCTCCTGCTTCAGGGCCAGCTGAGTCTTGCTCATCCATCTGGGCTCTCATGAAGCCTCCAAGGGATCGGAAGGAATCCTTTCGTTTTCTGCCAAGTTCTGATGGTCCGATCTAGAGGTGCTAGCAAATCCTACAAAGCAAACATATTGGTCTGTTATCAGACTGATACATGGTCAGGAGAAGAGAAATGTTTCCTGAGCAAGCGTGGCTGAGTCTTGCTAGGAGCCAGGGCTGGACTGCACCACACTCTGAACTTTCATTAACAGGAAAAAAGGAAGAAGAAAGAGAAGTATGTCTCTAGCCCTGGTCTAAGGAAAGTGACCATGCCGAATTGCCTCATCGGAAAAGAGGGAGTAACTGGACACCTGGCTTCTTCAAGTGAATCCAGATCTCCAGGACCTGCTGAGCTGCATCCAAGGTACTGAAGGAGCTTGGGGATGTAAGCTCAGAGCCTTCATCTAGAGCTCAGAGGATTCTTGGAGAACAGGAGAGGTTCCTGCAGACTGGAGGGGGGCAAATGTTGTCCCCATCTTCAAAACAGGAAAAACTACCGACCGGTGAGCTTGAGATTGATACCAGGCAACCGGGGAAGGTCCTGGAACAGATTAATTAATTAAACACATGAAAGAAGAAGGCAGCCTATTTATTTGGGTCTTCCCAGAATCCTGGGAACCGTAGTTTGTTCAGGATGCGGTGAGTGGACAGGAGAGCGCCCTCTCCCGCAATTCCTAGGGTGGTGTAACAACCCAGCCTCCTTGCCAGGGGACTTGGGGAACCGTAGCTGGAGCAGAGGGGGCTGTGGAGAGAGGGTCTCCCACTTACTCTCAGCCCTCGGAGGGGGCTGCCTCTTTCACCCCACCTGCACCCTGGGATTTATTTATCACATGTACAGATCCCTTTTATCTTCCCAGGATCTCAGGGTGGAATACGTGATTCACCCACACAACAACCCTGTGAGGAAGGCGAGGCGAAGAGATGGGGACTGACTCAAGCTCACCCAGGGAGCTTCATGGCTGAGTGGCGAATCGAACCCTGTCCCAGTCTGGCACTCTAACCATTAGGCCGCACTGCCCCTCCTTCCCACCATGGCCTCTCCTCTTGGATCTCCTGTAGAAAGGAGATTCCGACTAAGCATTGGGAAAAACCGAAGAGCTGTTGGGCCCTGTCACCCCCAGGAGAGATGGCAGCCTCTCCTTCCTTGGAGGTTTCTGAGCAGAAGGTGGGGGGCCACCTGCAATGGAGAACTGAGCAGAGATTCCTGCATTGAAGGCTGGACTTTCAAAATTGGGAAAGGAGTACGACAAGGCTGCATTTTGTCTCCCTGCTTATTTAACTTATATGCAGAATACATCATGCGAAAGGCTGGGCTGGATGAATCCAAAGATTGTCGGAAGAAATATCAACAACCTCAGATATGCAGATGACACAACCTTGATGGCAGAAAGTGAGGAGGAATTAAAGAACCTTTTAATGAGGGTGAAAGAGGAGAGCGCAAAATATGGTCTGAAGCTCAACATCAAAAAAACGAAGATCATGGCCACTGGTCCCATCGCCTCCTGGCAAATAGAAGGGGAAGAAATGGAGGCAGTGAGAGATTTTACTTTCTTGGGCTCCATGATCACTGCAGATGGTGACAGCAGTCACGAAATTAAGAGACGCCTGCTTCTTGGGAGAAGCGCAATGACAGGCCTAGACAGCATCTTGAGAAGTAGAGACATCACCTAGCCAACAAAGGTTCGTATAGTTCAAGCTCTGGTTTTCCCAGTAGTGATGTATGGAAGTGAGAGCTGGACCATAAAGAAGGCTGATTGCCAAAGAATGGATACTTTTGAATTCTGGTGCTGGAGGAGACTCTTGAGAGTCCCATGGACTGCAAGAAGATCAAACCTCTCCATTCTGAAGGAAATCAGCCCTGAGTGCTTACTGGAAGGACAGATCCTGAAGCTGAGGCTCCAAGACATTGGCCACCTCATGAGAAGAGAAGATTCCTTTGCCTCAGTCTTCTCCGATAAAGAAAACAATGCCTGACCTGAAGAATTTGGAGCAAATGATTCAGCAGAGGTAACACGGCCCAGAATAACTAAGGAGATAGTACAAGAATACTTGGCTAGTTTAGATGTATTCAAGTCTCCAGGGCCAGATGAACTGCATCCAAGAGTATTAAAAGAACTGGCAGATGTGATCTCAGAACCACTGGCAGTCATCTTTGAGAATTCCTGAAGAACAGGCGAAGTCCCGGCAGACTGGAGGAGGGCAAATGTTGTCCCTATTTTCAAAAAGGGGAAAAGAGAGGACCCAAATAATTACCGCCCAGTCAGTCTGACATCAATACCAGGGCAGATTCTGGAGCAGATCATTAAGCAAACAGTCTGTGAGCACCTAGAAAGGAATGCTGTGATCACCAATAGTCAGCATGGATTTCTGAAAAATAAGTCATGTCAGACTAACCTGATCTCGTTTTTTGACAGAATTACAAGCCTGGTAGATGAAGGGAACGCAGTGCATGTAGCCTACCTTGATTTCAGCAAGGCATTTGACGGGGTGCCCCATGATATTCTTGTAAAGAAGCTGGTAAAATGCGGACTTGACTATGCTACCACTCAGTGGAACTGATTCAGGAATTTGGTCGAGTGGCAGGATTTAAACTTAATAAACAAAAAACTAAGGTTTTGGGGAAAAATTTGAATTCTTTAGAGTCAGAAAGGTTTCAAAAAGAGACAGAACTAAATGTGGTTAAAAAAGTAAAATATCTAGGGGTAAATATAACAGCGAAGAACAGAAATTTATTTAAAGATAATTATGAAAAATGTTGGTCTGAAATTAAAAAAGACCTAGATGTCTGGTCAAGATTGAAACTTTCCTTGTCAGGACATATTGCTGCGATCAAAATGAATGTATTGCCAAAGATGTTGTTTTTGTTTCAAACCTTGCAAATAGTGGATAAAATGGAGTGTTTTGGGAGGTGGCAACGAGATATTTCTAAATTTGTCTGGCAGGGCAAAAAGCCCAGAATTAAGTTTAAGATACTAACTGATGCTAAAGAAAGAGGGGGCTTTGCCCTGCCAGACTTAAAGTTGTATTATGAATCAGCAGCTTTCTGCTGGTTGAAAGATTGGCTACTTCTTGAAAACACTGATGTTTTAGATTTGGAAGGATTTAATAATGCGTTTGGTTGGCATGCATATCTGTGGTATGACAAGGTTAAAATACATAAGGCTTTCAAGAACCATGTTGTTAGAAAAGCAGTGTTTAATGTCTGGTCAAAATATAAGGACTTATTGGAAAATAAGACCCCAAGGTGGCTATCACCAATGGAGGCTAAGGCCCCGAAAAGACTCAATATGGAGGCCAAATGGCCGAAATATTGGGAAATAATAGAAAAAGATGGCGACAACTGGAGATTGCAGAGTATGGAGAAACTAAAGGAGAAAGTGCGAGATTGGTTACATTATGCTCAGATTAAAGAAGTTTTTAAGTTAGATAAAAAATTAGGATTCCAGGTGGAAAAATCAAAGTTAGAAACAGAACTGTTAGAACCCAGCTCTAAGATACTCTCAAGAATGTATAACCTGCTGCTAAAATGGAACACACAGGATGAAACGGTTAAATCAGCTATGTTAAATTGGGCACCGGACATAGGGTACAACATCATGTTTGCTGACTGGGAAAGGTTATGGACCACCGGTATGAAATTTACGGCATGTAATACCCTGAAAGAAAACATTATGAAAATGATATACAGGTGGTACATGACCCCAGTCAAGCTTGCAAAGATATATCATTTGCCTGATAATAAATGTTGGAAGTGTAAAGAGGCTGAAGGAACATTCTTTCACCTTTGGTGGACGTGCCCTAGAGTGAGGGCTTTCTGGGAAATGATATATAATGAGCTGAAAAAGGTATTTAAGTATACTTTTCTTAAGAAGCCAGAGGCCTTTCTCCTGGGCATTGTCGGCCAGAGTGTGCAAAAGAAGGATCGAACCTTTTTTATGTATGCCACAACAGCAGCAAGGATACTCATTGCTAAAGGCTGGAAAACTCAAGATTTACCCATACTGGAAGAATGGCAGATGCAACTGATGGACTATATGGAACTGGATGAGATGACTGGCAGAATCCGAAACCAGGGAGAAGAATTGGAGGAGGAGAACTGGAAGAAGTTTAAAGACTATCTGCAAAAGCCTTGTAAATTGTATGAATGTTAAGAAAAATGTAGGATCTGTAACATCATGGCTCTAACAAATTAATAATCTTTGTGTATAAAAGTTAATGTAATTGAAAAATAAGACAAATTGTGGATAAATGGTATTTCATAGTTAACCTTTGACAAAAGAAATTTAAAAGATTAAATTTGAGATTTGAATATTAGGAAATTCTAATCAGATAAACTAAATTAGGTTAATAATTTGCTGGTAAAATTTATGAGTTTAGAAAGCAGTTACAAGAGGCGTGAGGAAGTCCAAGGATGTTTATGAAATAATGATATCTGAAATTGATATGTTTTCATATATATTTATTGTCAAACAAAACTTAATAAATATTATTTTTAAAAAATAAAAAAGCCAATGTAATTCTGGGCTGCATCAATAGGAGTATAGCATCTAGTAATAGTGCCACTGTATTCTGCTCTGGTCAGACCTCACCTGGAGTACTGTGTCCAGTTCTGGGCACCACAGTTCAAGAAGGACACTGACAAAGTGGAACGTGTCCAGAGGAGGGCAACCAAAATGGTCCAAGGCCTGGAAACGATGCCTTATGAGGAACGGCTAAGGGAGCTGGGCATGTTTAGCCTGGAGAAGAGGAGGTTAAGGGGTGATATGATAGCCATGTTCAAATATATAAAAGGATGTCACATAGAGGAGGGAGAAAGGTTGTTTTCTGCTGCTCCAGAGAAGCGGACACGGAGCAATGGATCCAAACTACAAGAAAGAAGATTCCACCTAAACATTAGGAAGAACTTCCTGACAGTAAGAGCTGTTTGACAGTGGAATTTGCTGCCCAGGAGTGTGGTGGAGTCTCCTTCTTTGGAGGTCTTGAAGCAGAGGCTTGACAACCATATGTCAGGAGTGCTCTGATGGTGTTTCCTGCTTGGCAGGGGGTTGGACTCCATGGCCCTTGGGGTCTCTTCCAACTCTAGGATTCTATTATTAAAACAGCTGGAGAAGCGCCGCTCTAGCGCAACCCCCTCGCCCCCCCTTTGCCCAGCCCTGCCTCCCCCTCCCCACAATGGGACCCCCCCCCAGGGGGGAGAGGAGACTCACCGGAGGAGGCAAGAGGGGCCAGGGAGGGGCTCCGGAAGACCCGCCCCGTCCTTTCCTGTCCTCTCTAGGAAGGGGGCTCAGCTGCTCTTAACCCTTGCCTAGCCTTCGGCGCCCAGCTGGTCTCCTCTGGGGGGAGCCTGGGGGCCGGAGGAGGAGGAGGAGGAGCCGAGAAGGGCCAGAGGAGCCCCGGGATGGGCAGGGAAAAGGCCGGGAGCCTGGGGGGCCGGGAGGGGGGGCAGTTTCTGGCCTCTGGGGCCAGGGCGAAAGGCAGGCAGGGCCAGAGCTGGCAAGGGACAAGCTGTCAAGGGGGCGCGGGAATAAGGGAATTCCCCCCCCCCAAAAAAGGGAAGGTTGACAACTATGGATCCTGCGCCCACAGTGGCACCCAGGCGCCCCAAGCAGGAGGAGAGCGCCTTCTCCCCACCTTGTGCTCTGCCGCTCTAAGATAGACTGGCTCTGTCCATGGAGGCTCAGAAACCTTTCTCAGAAACCAGGAAGAGCCCTGGGGCAGCTGCATTGCACCAAGGGGGACCTATCCGGCCCAGGATCCTGCGCCCACAGTGGCACCCAGGCACCCCAAGCAGGAGGAGAGCGCCTTTTGCCCGCTAAGGTAGACTGGCTCTGTCCATGGAGGCTTCATGCAGGACTCCTCAGAAACCAGGAAGAGCCCTGGGGCAGCTGCATCGCGCCAAAGGGACCCATCCGGCCCAATATCCTAGAATCCTAGAGTTGGAAGAGACCCCAAGGGCCATCGACTCCAACCCCCTGCTAAGCAGGAAACACCATCAGAGCACTCCTGACATATGGTTGTCAAGCCTCTGCTTAAAGACCTCCAAAGAAGGAGACTCCACCACACTCCTTGGCAGCAAATTCCACTGTCAAACAGCTCTGACTGTCAGGAAGTTCTTCCTAATGTTTAGGTGGAATCTTCTTTCTTGTAGTTTGGATCCATTGCTCCGTGTCCGCTTCTCTGGAGCAGCAGAAAACAACCTTTCTCCCTCCTCTATGTGACATCCTTTTATATATTTGAACATGGCTATCATATCACCCCTTAACCTCCTCTTCTCCAGGCTAAACATGCCCAGCTCCCTTAGCCGTTCCTCATAAGGCATCGTTTCCAGGCCTTTGACCATTTTGGTTGCCCTCCTCTGGACACGTTCCAGTTTGTCAGTGTCCTTCTTGAACTGTGGTGCCCAGAACTGGACACAGTACTCCAGGTGAGGTCTGACCAGAGCAGAATACAGTGGCACTATGACTTCCCTTGATCTAGATGCTATACTCCTATTGATGCAGCCCAGAATTGCATTGGCTTTTTGAGCTGCCGCGTCACACTGTTGGCTCATGTCAAGTTTGTGGTCAACCAAGACTCCTAGATCCTTTTCACATGTACTGCTCTCAAGCCAGGTGTCACCCATCTTGTATTTGTGCCTCTCATTTTTTTTGCCCAAGTGCAATACTTTACATTTCTCCCTGTTAAAATTCATCTTGTTTGTTTTGGCCCAGTTCTCTAATCTGTCAAGGTCATTTTGAAGTGTGATCCTGTCCTCTGGGGTGTTAGCCACCCCTCCCAGTTTGGTGTCATCTGCAAATTTGATCAGGATGCCCTTGAGTCCATCATCCAAGTCATTGATAAAGATGTTGAATAAGACCGGGCCCAAGACAGAACCCTGTGGCACCCCACTAGTCACTCTTCTCCAGGATGAAGAGGAACCATTGATGAGCACCCTTTGGGTTCCGTCAGTCAGCCAGTTACAAATCCACTGAGTGGTAGCATAGTCAAGACCGCATTTTACCAGCTTATCCTGCGCCCACAGTGGCACCCAGGCATCCCCAAGCAGGAGAGCAGCGCCTTTTGCCGCTCGAAGGTAGACTGGCTCTGGCCCTGGAGGCTCCATGCAGGAAGAGCCCTGGGGCAGGTGCCTCGCGCCAAAGGGGACCCCTCCAGCCCAGGATCCTGCGCCCCCAGTGGCACCCAGGCGCCCCAAGCAGGAGGAGAGCGCCTTTGGCCCTCTAAGGTAGACTGGCTCTGGCCCTGGAGGCTCCATGCAGGACTGCTTAGAAACAGGAAGAGCCTTGGGGCAGGTGCATCGCGCCAAAGGGGACCCATCCGGCCCAGGATCCTGCCATAGCTGTCCACTTTCAGATTTGAAAATAAGGGATCAGCAGCCTCCCCTGTCCCAGGGACAGTCTATAGGTTATCTATCCAGGATAGCAGCCGGAAACGGGGCTGGAATAAGGGAATTTCCCGCAAAAAGGGGAGGGTCTTGGGGCGCAGGGGGTTCTGTGGTCTATAAGCCACTGAGACTTGGGCTGCCCAGCGGAAGGTCTGTGCTTCCAGTCCCCATGACTGAGCTTCCCTTGCTCTGTCCCAGCTCCTGCCAACCTAGCACTTCAAAAGCACACCAGCGCAAGTAGAGAAATAGGTACCACTGTGGTGTTTCTGTGCGCTCTGGCCAGAAGCGGTTTAGTCCTGCTGCCTAAATTACCCGGAAGGCTGTCTGCGGACCAACGCTGCCGGCTCCCGTCCAGGGGTCCTTGCCTCACCAAACAGAGGAAGGGAAGGTCCTAGCCAAGTATTCTTGTACTATCTCCTTAGTTATTCTGGGCTGTGTTTCCTCTGCTGAATCATTTGCTCCAAATTCTTCAGGTCGGGCATTGTTTTCTTTATCGGAGAAGACTGAGGCAAAGAAGGCATTGAGGAGTTCAGCCCTTTCTGTGTCCCCTGTTTGCATTTCACCATCTTCTCCTCTGAGTGACCCCACTGTTTCTTTGTTCTTCCTTTTGCTACGAACATACCCATAAAAGCCTTTTTTGTTGCTTTTAACCTCTCTAGCAAGCCTGAGTTCATTCTGTGCTTTAGCTTTTCTGACTTTGTGTCTACACGTGCTCGCTATTTGTTTGAATTCCTCTTTGGTGGTTTCCCCCCTTTTCCATTTTTTGTGCACATCCTTTTTTAATCTTAACTCAGTTAAAAGTTCTTTAGATAGCCACCCTGGCTTCTTTAGGCACCTTCCATATTTCTGTCTCATTGGTATTGCCTGAAGTTGTGCTTTTACTATCTCCCTCTTAACAAACTCCCAGCCATCATGAACTCCCTTTCCTTTTAGTATTGCTGTCCATGGGATCTCACCCAGCACTTCCCTAAGTTTTATGAAGTCGGCTTTCTTAAAGTCAAGAAATTGAGTCCTAGTATGCTTGGCTGCTCCTTTCCGCTGTATAGTAAACTTCAGAAGAGCATGATCACTCGCGCCTAATGATCCTTCCACTTCTACCCCGCTAACCAGGTCAGAAATCCGAGACCAGGGAGAAGAGTTGGCGGAAGAAGATTGGAAGAAATTCAAAGACTATTTACAGAAATATTGTAAAATCAATGAATGTTAAAATGATGTCGGATAGAAATTAAGTGGTTTCCAGCTGTAATGTTTTAAGAGAATATGGAAAAAAGGTTTAGAAGAAGGTTAAAGTTTATTGATAAGGATTTGCTGAATTAACAATTTGAATTGGAATACAAAAAAGGGAGGTATGAGGAGGTCGGGGAAATAAGTTAAAGGAAAATAAGTTATGGAAACTGTGTGTTTTTAATAATTTTTATTTTTTGTATTTTTCTTATTTTTTTTTCTTTTTGATTTTTATTGTATTAACATTGAAAACTTTAATAAATATCTTTTTAAAAAATGGGGACGCTCAAAGCTGAAAGCCCCCCTTGCTGCTAGACTCCAGCCCAGCCTCGCTCTGGGTGTTGCCCCAACTGGAGTCCTCTGTCGCCCTGGGCGGACAGGAGCTGAGTCCGGAGGTCAGAATGGTCCCTCTGCGCTGTTGGGCAAGGAGCCAACCCTCAGCTCGCTTCCTCCGCCCAGGGGCAGATCTACCCTCCACCTCCCCTGCACCAGCTTCTCCTCCGTTCACCCTGTCTCGGCTGCGCCTCTGGAGCTTCGGGGTCTCCCCTGTTCCTCCCCAGCGAGGGGATGGTGAGGCTTCAAGGAGCCGCCGTGCACCCCACACCTGGAGCAGGAGCGGGCAGAAAGGGCAGATGCCCTGAGAGAGCCCTGCATGGCCAGACACCCTCCCTCTCTCTGCCTGTTATGTACTGAGTTGAATAGGATCCAAAATGCAGCAGTCTGGTTGGTCCTAGAACAATGCAGCAGTATGATTGGTCCGCAGGAGCCACCCAATTGAGCTCCAGGTGGAAGTGAATGCACAAACTGTTTGGTCCACAGGAGAATCCCAGAATTAGCCAATCGCGTGCAGCCCATTGTGTAAATAATGCATATAAAGCAGATATTGTGGGGGAACTTTCCTCCTCACCACTATGAGCTGAATAAAGAGAATGAAATCCACTCTCGACTCCGAGTATATTTCACCACCAGTCCCAAGAAGAGTTTGGATTTGATATCCCGCTTTATCGCTACCCGAAGGAGTCTCAAAACAGCTCACAATCTCCTTTCCCTTCCTCCCCCACAACGCACACTCTGTGAGGTGAGTGGGGCTGAGAGACTTCAGAGAAGTGTGACTCCATACCTTGAACGTGTGCCCTCCGTGTGCCCTCCATACCTTGAATGGGCTTGGGCGGAAAGGGCCACATGCCCAGAGGGGGACTGCAGAATCTCCCACAGGTAGACTGGCTCACCAAAGGGATGGATGGCTGGGGGAAGCCCTGCATCCTCTGGGAGGGGGTCCATAGCCGAGGGGAACCCAAGGATCTGGTTGGTTGTGTTTCTACACTGCAGCAGGTTCCCCCTCGGACCCACAGAATGAAATAACCACATCTCACAGAGACGGAGGAGGAGGACGAGTCTTTAATTCATTGAATGAGCAAAGAGGCAAGCAGTCCAAGCGTACATTTACGGTTAAGTACGGACCTCCGGAACGAATTAAGTACTTCACCTGAGGTACCACTGGATTAACAAATAATTGTTTTTATAAATGCATTCTATTTCTCCACAATCTACACTCCTATGTTGCAAGAGTAGTCCTATCTGGTATCCATCGTTCAAAGGGGACCATGGCATTATCTTTCCAATGAATCAATCTCAGTTGTTTAGCAGAAGGAAGGATGCAAAGCGTACATTTACATTAACCCGTTGTCAATGCATATAAAGTTGGTATGTAGTTCGTAGGCACCTTAATACTTTCCTCCAAAAATGTGCAAGCTTCGGGCATCCCATGAACATATGTTTCTTTCTTTAATTTTTTAATTCATTTTTCATTTTCGTTCATTACATACATCTCAAATTCTTAACATTTCCTATATATTCCTCCCTCCCTCCCCTCCAAGACTTCCCTCAACTTGCGTTTCTGGTTTGTTTCTATTTTCACCCACTTTGCTATCTCTCAACAGAAAAAGTTATTAATAACATAACATCAAACCTTAAAAACATAAAATTAAAATTAAATACATCATCTTATTTCACTATCTTCCAAACATTTTCTGATGCTCATAATGTGAATGTTTATTTAAATCTTGCCATCAAGTCTATTGCCTTTCTTTGTTTCTGCAAATATATTATGAATGGTTCCCAATCTTGTTCAAAGTCTCTGTTGTCTTTTTCTCTTAGTCTTTCTGTCATTTTTGCCCGTTCTGCATAGTTCATCAACTTCTCCTGCCATTGTTCTTTAGTTGGTATTTCTCCAGTCTTCCAATTTTGTGCAATCAACATTCTTGCTGGCATACATAACATCCTCATTTCTTTTGGTATGTCTTGACCTAACATACTTAATAAAAAGGCTTCTGGTTTTTTTACAAAAGTTATTTTTAACATTTTCTTCAATTCATTGTATATCATTTCCCAGTAGGATTTTTCCTTCTTACCATCCCACCACATATGATAGAACGTACCTTCTGTTTCACATCTCCAACACTTTTTCTTTTCATTTTTATACATTTTTGCCAATTTAACCGGTGATAAATACCATCTGTACATCATTTTCATATAATTCTCTCTCAATAATATGAAATCTGTAAATTTCAAATTTATTTTCTACAATTTTATCATTCGTGAAATTGTATATTATGTCCTACATCTTGCACCCATTTAATCATTACTGATTTTACTTCTTCATCTTTGGTCTCCCATTCCAAAAGGATGTTATATGCCTTTTTTAATCATTTTGTGTTTTCTTCTATCACTTCCTTTTGGAAATTGGAAGCCGAAAATGAGAAGCCTTTTTTGTTATCCTCCTTAAATATATCCTGTAATTGTCTGTGATGTAACCAACTTTGAAGATGTTCTTTGATACGATGAAATAAAAGGACATCCCATGAACATATATTTCAAAGAAGTAGCAGCAAAAGCATTTTTAGAATTGGACACCTTTGGCCAGCACTGGTCTACCCTGACTGGCAGCAGCTCTCCAGAAGGGGATTGAACTTAAGACCTTCTGTATGCCAAGCAACTGCCCTGCTGCTGAACTAAAACCTTTTGCCAAATAGAGGAGAAAGGCAAACAGGTATGTAGGGATTCTTACCACTTGGTGTTGAAACCTCTTGCTTCTTGGCCCTCCAGATGTTGTTGGCCTACAACTCCCATCATCCCTAGCTAACAGGACCAGTGATCAGGGATGGTGGGAACTGTAGTCCCAAAATATCTGGAGGGCCGAGTTTGGCCATGCCTGTTCTTAGGCCAGGGCGGAAGACTAGGAAATGAGGCAACAAAGGGAAGGTCAGCATGTTGCAGTGAGCAGGAACAGGGGTTCTGCTTTGGGCTCCCCTTCCCCAATGAGCAGCCTTCGTGGCCTCCTCTGCATTGCAGCAAGGGCCTCTGGGGCGCAGGAGAGAGGCGCTGGGTCTGTTCTCTGGACCCTTCTTTACCTTCAGCTGTAGCAGGAGCTATGGCATCTTCTTGGTTCTCTTCCTCTCCCAGGCCCTGATGGGTCCAAGATGCTTGCCACTGCTGGACACACAAAATCCTGACAAGACTTCAGCCAGCTTCCTCTGTCATGGAAGGGCCTCCCTGGGCAGAGACACTGCTGCTTCACCCAAAGCCACTGCCTGAGGCAAGACTCATGGCAGGGCCGGTCTTGTCTTCCTTTTTAAGAAAGGTCTTTGGGTGGAACAATGGGCTAATCCAGCTGCAGAGTTATTCTTAACCTTTCTGGAAAATAACAAGAAACTCACCCACCACATGGAACCACTGTTGAGGGAGCTGGGAATGTTTAGCCTGGGAAAGAAGAGACTGAGAGGAGATGCAACAGCCAACTTCAGATATCTCAAGGGCTGCTCCAGGGAGCAGGCTTGTTTTCTCCTGCTCTGGAGAGTAGGACTCAAATCAATGGCTTCAAGTTACAGGAAAGGAGATTCTGACTAAGCATCAAGAAGAACCTTCTGACAGTAAGAGCTGTCAACAGTGGAACTGTCTCCCTCGGGAGGTAGTGTATTCTCCTTTGTTGGAAGTTTTCAGCAGAGCTTGGATGGCCATTTGTCAGGGATGCTTTACTTGTGAAAAGGACCTAGGGGTCTTTGTACACCACAAGATTAACACGAGTCAACAGTGTGAGGCAGCAGCAAAATAAGCTAATGTTATTTTAGGCTGCATCAACAGACATCTGGTGTCCTGATGATTGGATGTGATATTACTGCTCCCTTCTGCCTTGGTCAGAACACACCTGGAGTACAGGGTCCAGTTCTGGACGCCCCAATAAAAGGAGGATATTGTCAAGCTGGAACACATGAAGAGGAGGGAGACCAAAATGATACACCACCCTATACCCAGAGTTCTGAGCTGGATAAGTTTTGTCCCAAAAAGAGGAGATTAAGAGGAGATGTGCCAGCCATCTTCAAATGCTATGAGTCTCCTTGCGGTGAGTTCTTTGATGGATTGTCATCTTAGACCTCTGCATGAAGCTCTTTCCACATTCTGAGCACTGATATGGTTTCTCCCCTGTATGAATTCTTTGATGGAATGTGAAGCTTTTCTTCCATTTGAAGCTCTTTCCACATTCCAAGCACTGATATGGTCTCTCCTCACGGTGAATTGTTTGATGGGAAGTGAGATATGCCTTACGACTGAAGCATTTTCCACATTCCAAGCACTGAAATGGTCTCTCCTGACTGTGAAGAATTTGATGTAAAGTGAGACTTTTCTTCAATTTGAAGCTCTTCTCACATTCCAAGCACTGATACGGTCTCTCTTCACTGTGAATTGTTTGATGTAAAGTGAGACTATTCTTCCATTTGAAGCTCTTCCCACATTTCAAACACTGGTATGCTTTCTCACCACTGTGTGTTATTTGATGGGAAGTGAACTGGGATCCCTTAATGAAGTCCCTTACACATTTGAAGCTTTTATATGGCTCTTCTTTTCTGTGAATTCTTTCATGTAAAGTGAGACTATCCTTCCGACTGAAAGGCTTTCCACATTTCATGCAGAGATATGGTTTCACCCCTGTATGAGTTCTTTGATGGGAAGTGAGGTGGACCTTCTGACTGAAGCATTTTCCACATTCAGAACACTGGTGTGGTTTCTCCCCTATATGAATTTTTTGATGGGCTGTGAGCACAGCCTTCTTACTGAAGCTCTTCCCACATTCTGAACACTGATATGGTTTCTCACCTCTGTGAATTTTTTGATGGGCCTTGAGCACAGCCCTGTGACTGAAGTTCTTTCCACATTCTAAGCAGTGATGGGGTTTCTTCCCACTGTGCGTTATTTGGTGGGAAGCGAGATTGTCCTTCCTACTGAAACTCCTTCCGCATTCCACACACTGATATGGTTTCTCCCCTGTATGAATTCTCTGATGAGCCTTTAGCTGATCCCTCTGCAGGAAGATCTTTCCGCATTCCATGCACTTATGGGATTTCTCCCCGCTGTGAGTTCTTTGATGGGAAGTGAGATGGGTCCTATTCCTGAAGCACTTTCCACATTCAAAACACTGATATGGTTTCTCTCCTGTATGAATTCTCTCATGAGCCATGAGTTTAGCTCTCTGACTGAAGCTCTTTCCACATTCCAAGCACTTATGGGTTTCCCCTCCACTGTGACTTATTTGATGGTAATTGAGATCGGCCCTATTCCTGAAGCTCCTTCCACATTCCAAGCAGTTATATGGTTTCTCCCCTGTATGAATTATTTGATGGGCCGTGAGCACATGTCTGTGACTGAAGCTCTTTCCGCATTCCATGCACTGATACGGTTTCTCTCCTGTATGAATTCTTTGATGGGCCGTGAGCACATGTCTGTGACTGAAGTTCTTTCCACATTCCAAGCAGTGATGGGGTTTCTTTCCACTGTGAGTTATTTGGTGGGAAGTGAGATGGTCCTTTCTACTGAAGCTCCTTCCACATTCCATGCACTGATATGGTTTCTCCCCTGTATGAACTCTTTGATGGGCTGTGAGCACGTGCTTGTAACTGAAGCTCTTTCCACATTCCAAGCACTGATACAATTTATCCCCTGTGTGAATTTTTTGATGGGTCTTCAGCACAGCCCTGTGACTGAAGCTCTTTCCACATTCCAAGCACTGATATGGTCTCTCCTCAATGTTAATTCTTTGATGTGAAGTGAGACTACTATTCTGACCGAAGCTACTTCCATATTCCAAGGACTTATATGGTCCCTCCCCTCTGTGAAATCTTTCATGTAAAGTGAGACTTTTCTTCCATTTAAAGCTCTTTCCACATTCTAAGCACTGATATGGTCTCTCCTCACTGTGAATTGTTTGGTGTGAAGTGAGACTATCCTCCCGACTGAAAGTCTTTCCACATTTCATGCACATATATGGTTTCACCCCGGTATGAATTGTTTGATGGGAAGTGAGATGACCCCTCTGGCTGAAGCTCTTTCCACATTCCAAGCACTGAAATGGTTTCTCCCCTGTATGAATTCTTTGATGGGTAATGAGCTTAGCCCTCTGGATGAAGCTCTTTCCACATTCAAAGCAATGATGTGGTTTCTCCCTGCTCTGAGATCTTGGATGGAAAGAGAGACATTTCTTCTGACGAAGCGTCCTATCACCTTTTAAGCACTGATAGAGATTCTTTCCAACAGGATTTATATTATGGGAAGTGGAATAGGAGCTCTGAATAGGATTTATATTATGGGAAGTGGAATAGGAGCTCTCTCCACACTCTAAATATTTATACAGCTTCCCCACTCTGTGAATGTTGTCATGGCCTCTCTTGTTCATAATTTCCAATCCATCAGCACCTGTATCAAAGAGAGAAACAGACCATCAGGAAGAAATGGAGCCTCAAATTATTCAAATTATGGAACACTGCTAATGAATGTTTGTGATGTATGAAGAACTGAAGGGAGTTAAATCTGAGGCCTTACTACGGGGTTCACTGCCTTTGTTGACTACTTCTTCTTCTGCCAGTTACATTCAAGAAGGTGTGGGCAGCTCAGACCAGCCTGGTCATGGTTTAAAAAGGCATATGTAGGGCAAGAATATTTGCAGACAGAACAGTAGATTCAAGGTGAGCTGTGGGGAACGAGAATCCCAGATGCTGTTGAGCACCATCAAAAAAATTATAATGTATTGGATTTCAAAATATATATTATGATCCAGCAGGAATCCTTACTGAGAGAGTCCACAATCCTACGATTGTCCTCCATGACTTCCTTATGCAGAGCTCTCTGGTCAGGATCCAGCAATGCCCACTCCTCCTCTGTGAAATACACAGCGACATCTTCAAAGCACAGAGGACCCTGAAAGAAAAGGAAAAAGGTCCTTTTCTGAGACAGCATAAAGATTATCTACTACACATTGCCCGGTTGTTTTCTGTCTGTTGATTGTTGTGTTGTTTTAATGGGATTACTTTGATGCACACTTTGATGCATAGGTACTTTAGCATTTTACCGGTTTTTTGGTCCATAAGACACACTCTTTTCCTCCTAAAAAGTGAGGGGAAATGTCTGTGTGTCTTAGGGAGTGAATGCGTACAGACGGCCGTGGGATCCCTCTGCTGCTGCTGCAGTTGCGAGCAGAGGATCCATGGCTCTCCTTCCCTCCCTCCTCCCCGGCTCGGCTCACTGTTAAAGCAAGCAAAGCGGGAGCCATGTAAGCGGCTTCTCTCCCGCTTTGCTGCTTTAAAGCGAGCCGGGGAGGAGTGATGAATGGGCTCCCCTACCTTCCCTCCTCCATGACTCGCTTTAAAGCAGCAAAGCAGGAGAGGAGCCGCTTACATGAGAGGAGGCCGCTGGGGTCCTTCTGTCGGGTCTGTTTGGGGGCGTGCTGCTCCCCCGCTTATTGCCTAGCAACTGGTCTCGCTAACTAACAGCTAATCAGTTGTAACTCTCAGGCTACTGGCACAGCCATAAAACAAACAAGAGGTGCTAAAAGCAGAGCTGAATAGACTATATCAGGTTCAGTTCAAGTGATAAGAAGCCACTGGCAGCAACAGAATCGGAGCAAAAGTGTAACTTTTACAGTAGAAAAGAGGTAGGTTCGCTATTGTTAGGTAACCACGTGTACAAACAAAGTAGAAGTCTGCAAGGAGGAGCACATTTACACAGCTAGTGGCGAATTCCCTGCAATCCAAGTCCTGCTCACGTGCTCAAATCTATCCTGCCTCAAAACAAGCAGCGGAAGGAAAAAGCTGCAAACTGTTAAATGGAAAAAAAACCCAGGCACAGGGCAAACAAGTAAAATAGCAAGGGGAGGCAGGCGATTCAAAGCCAGCAGGCGTTTTTAAAAGTGGTGCGTAGCCAGCAACAGCTGCAGCAGCCTCAGCTAGCCAAGGTCTGCGCGCTCCCTAAATGGAGCAATGAGGCTGCAGAGGGACGACAGGGCACAGGAGAGGCTGGATTGGGAAGGATGAAATTTAAGCAACCAGCAGCAAAAAAACAACCACCTCGAGCTCTGAGCCACGAGCACAGTGAAAACCAGGAGGTAAAATAGGAAGGATGCTGGGGACGGGAGGGCACAGGATGAGGGAGAGGGAAAAATTACGCAAATCCCCCAGCATCTCAGCTGATCCGCTGGCTCCTTGAGCGTGCATGCTAAACAAACATATAGCTCCTGTCCCTCTCACTCTGATATACCGGTAGTTTATTAAATAGTTTAGTACAACATTTGATTCACAACCCCCCCCCCCCCCGTTTTCCTTCTCTAAAAACTAGGTGCGTCTTATGGTCAGATGCGCCTTATGGAGCAAAAAATAGGGTAACTGAATAATTTTATTGTGCATTTTAATGATGGGTATTAATCTTTGTACTACTGCAATGGACTACTTTGGACTACTGCAATGTGCTCTACGTGGGGCTACCTTTGAAGGTGATCCGGAAACTACAACTAATCCAGAATGCGGCAGCTAGACTGGGGACTGGGGACTGGGAACAGCCGCCAAGACCATATAACACCGGTCAGAAAGACCTACATTGGCTCCCAGTACGTTTCTGAGCACAATTCAGAGTGTTGGTACTGACCTTGAAAGCCCTAAACGGCCTCGGTCCAGTATATCTGAAGGAGCGTCTCCACCTCCATCATTCTGCCCGGACACTGAGGTCCAGCTCCAAGGGCCTTCTGGCGGTTCCCTTCCTGCTGGAAGCAAAGCTACAGGGAACCAGGCAGAGGGCCTTCTTGATAGTCACGCCCGCCCTGTGGAACGCCCTCCCTTCATAAAAGGTAAAGGTAAAGGTACCCCTGCCCGTACGGGCCAGTCGTGTCCGACTCTAGGGTTGTGCGCCCATCTCACTTAAGAGGCCGGGGGCCAGCGCTGTCCGAAGACACTTCCGGGTCATGTGGCCAGCGTGACAAAGCTGCTCTGGCGAGCCAGCACCAGCGCAGCACACGGAAATGCCGTTTACCTTCCCGCTATAAAGCGGTACCTATTTATCTACTTGCACTTAAGTGTGCTTTCGAACGGCTAGGTGGGCAGGAGTAGGGACTGAGCAACGGGAGCTCACCTCATTGTGGGGATTCGAACTGCCGACCTTCTGATCGGCAAGTCCTAGGCGCTGAGGTTTAACCCACAGTGCCACCCGATAAGCCGCTATCTTCTCTTTAAAAGACATCTGAAGGCAGCCCTGTTCAGGGAAGTTTTGAATATTTAATGCTGTACTGTTTTTAACACTCGATTGGAAAGTCAGCCAGATCGGCGGGGTACAAATAATAAATTATTATCATCATGATCATCATCATCTTCTTCTTTGTGTTAATGGATTATTAGGGGGTTGGACTCGATGGCCCTTGTGGTCTCTTCCAACTCTAGGATTCTATGATTCTATCTACCACACACTGCTTGGTTATTTTCTGCCCGTTCACTGTTGTGTTCTTTTAATGGGATTATTTTGCTGCACCTTTTAGGTCTGGATGCCTATTTTAGCATTTCAGTGGATTTATTTTACTGTGCATTCTAATGGTGGGTATTAATCTTTGTGTGAATGGGTGGACCTCCGCCTGGTGTTCTTCAAATCGTTCTGTCTGTGGAAGTATTCCTGTCTGCCAGACAGAACGCTCCCTTCTCTACTCCCGCTGTGCGATGCTTGGGGGCGATGGGACCCTCCCTCTGCCCTACAGCCAACTTCAAGGGGCTCATGGGGGCACAGAGAGGGGGAGGAGGGGGATTCCCCTTCTTCAGCTGATGGGGCTGCTGAGGTGAATCCCGGCCACGGTTTGTTATGGCTTCTCAACTTCTTGGAAGCTTCTCAACTGCTTAGAAGCCTGATTAGATCAATATAGAAATATAGCTGCAGCTACTGATAAATCATGATAATAAAAGTGACATTCCGAAGCCCAGCTAAGGAGAGATGGCTGTTCATTCCTGTCAGCACATAAACCTTCTTGAATGGGATTGCCCATCTTTGTTCAGGACAGAGGCTTTGACAGAAGCCAAGAGGAGGAGAAATTCTTTCCGGCCCAGAGGCTCCCTGGCTGCCCCCCTCCTCTGACTCTTTCCCCACAAAGCTCTTTCCCCATACCAGATCTGTTTCCACAGCTGCTGCTTCTCCTCCGTTCTCATGAAAAGATGGATGAGGAGGTCTGGGAGGCATCCTTCTGTCACCTGCGAGAGACAAAAGTCAAAGGGAAGCCATCAGCTCCTGCGTCTCTCAGAGCTTCAGCAGCGCATTTCAGGCGACAGAGAAGCTCATCAACAGTTTCCATTTTCCTTCCTTCCACCCATCTGTCCAGAGCTTTATCAATATGTCTACCCAGCTGGGCAGAAGTCTCTCCTGCTTTTCTTTCAGTGTCACAAAAGGCTTTTCTACTTTGCTCTGCAGTTAAACCAAAGCGCCCTTTTCCTCTTTCTTTGAATGTGAGGTAATCAGAGGTTTCATCTTATCTTAAATCTGAGTATATTTCCCTCAATGTTCCACATATCTGTGGCGTAAAGAAAGCATCCAATTTTCTTCAGGAAAGTCCAAACTAAACAGGAATGCCTGTCCATCACCACCTTGGACATACTTAGGAAATCTCTTGAATTAGCTGAGGTAAAATCTCCACGCCCCACCAACGGATGTGGCAGTTCTGCTCTCAGCTTCATTTCCTCCATTTTTAAAAGGAACATGTCTTTTTCATGGTCCATCTTGGCCTCCCTTTCTCCTTCTTCTTGGGCTAATCTGGCATTTCTTTCTTTCTCTTTTTCCTCATGAGCTAATCTGCGCTCTCTCTCTCTGCCATATCCCTCTCAGCCTGCATCTGTGCTAACTGTCGGCTGTAATTCTGGCCTGTTCAGCTGCTAATTTGCCTTTTCCTTTTCTTTCCCTGTTTCAACTTTATGTCTTTCTTTCTCTGCTTCAACTATGACCAATTCTAATCTTAGTCCCATCATTTCTAATTCAGTATTAGGATTCTCCTCAGATGCGGCAGCTCCCTGCCCTGGGTCATCCTGAGTCTCTTTTGCTTGGTGTTTGCTGGCCGTTTTCTGACAGAAAACTTTCTTTCTTTTAATAAAATAACCCCAATACTTTATTAAGCTGGTTGTTCTGTGTCTGTGGGCATGTTTCTATGTGGGTTTGAACATTGTATCACGGCGTTGCCACCAATTAATATGCATCAGCGCAACGGCCCTCTCTCTCCCTGGCGCTGCTGCGCCAGCCCTGTTTCCCTCCCTCAGGTGAAATTCCCAATGGAGAAGGAATCGGGAGCCTCAGAGGGGTTTTCTTGGGGGAAAACAGGTTGCAAACAGACTTTATTATAACGGATGTAAACAAGGAGTTTGGGTTCTTCTTCCACAGAAATGTAGCAAACAGTGTGGTTATTGATCACGGCACAGCGCTGTTGCTTTTTATTAAAACATTGTCTGTATGCTGCTCAGGCTTAAAATTACTTTCTTTTATACACTGTAGTGATCAGGTGGGATTGCTATGAGGAATTATAAAAAATATGGAGCAAGCCATTTGTGTCAGCAATGAAAGCACTGCGTTGACTGGGTTTGAGCCATTTTGATAGGATTTCTGATCAATCCACACCTCTGCGTCTCTGTCCTATTTCTCTGCCTGACAGGCAAATATAAGCATTCTAAACTGAGCCTGGCCTTGGCTGGGGAGGGCGGGGTATAAATAAAAATTATTATTATTATTATTATTATTATTATTATTATTATTATTATTATTATTAAACACAGGCCAGTTACTTCACCAGGCATCCTCAGTACATAAAAATAGGTAAGTTTAATCTTTAGATAGATCTTAAGGGGCAGGAAGAGGGTTCACAAGAAGACGGTAAATACTGCCATCCTTCCTCTCCTGTTTATGACCTCCAGAGTTTCCTAAATCCATTCCTCTAGTCCTGTTTTATTTACTCTCAGCTATGTCTGCATGCTCAAAGTAGTCTTTACAGTTAAAAGAATTTCTTCTGATCTGACTTTGTCCCACGTGGGGTTTTTGAAATGCTCAGAGGAAATCTGATTGGTTCTTACGAACACGGTGTAAAAAGTTCTTTTGTGAATAAAACGACCTGGGCCGAGGGGTGAGGAGGGAATTATTATTATTGGCACTTCCTAAGTCTTGTGTGTATTCTATTAATCAGAATCCAATCCTTCCTGGTTTTGGGGACACTACAAGACATCTCCCATAGTTCAACTGGATTTCCGCTGGACTGTTTCCCTACAGACCCCCAAATCCTCCTTGGCCTCGGAATCCCTCCTGCCCTTTCCTGTCAGAGGATTCCCTCTGCGGACCCTTTTTCGTGTCAGAACTTGTGGGGCTGTGTCTTGTCTATTTCTACAGGGTTCTGCCATTCAGAACCGGAGAACATCTCCTGAGAGTTCTTGCCTATCCTCATCTTGACCCCAGTCAGAAGGAACTCTCTGCACAGAATCCCCTCAGACGCCATGACTCTCCCACACCATGAATCTCCCACACCGTCTCTCCCTCCACTCCAACTGCCTCCTTGGCGCTCTGGCCAATCAGGAGCTGTTGCCAGGTAACTGTTTGCTGGCAGGGGGAAAACACTCAGGGACTCAACCCCCTAAAGATGAACACAACCCACAGATTAGATTCAAAATCCAGAGAATAAGGAAAAACTCCTTCCTCCTTACCCAGCGGCCTCCCTCTGGCATCCAACAGAGTCTTCTCTGCCTCACAGGAATCAGGGCCCATTTCTGCAAACAGATCCTTCCGCTGAAAGAGCAACAAGGATTCAAAACAGAGAATGGGGAGAATGGGGAATGGCCGAATAAAACCATTTGGGGGAGCAGATCTCATCCCTTGCTTCCCCAAAGTGGGTGAGCCATTAGAAAAGCATTTTGGGAGATTCTCTTTCAGATTCTTGTGGTGGTGGGCCCAAAAGGCCACAATAAATGTGATGTGTACTCCTGTAAATCCTTGAGTGTGCTTCTAATAGATAACTTATGGTAACCTGTTACTTTATGAAACTGATGATTTTGCAAGTTGCCACCCTCCATTTGGGGCAGGAATATAGCTAATATGTGAATTATAAAGATACAGCTCAAGTTGTTACATGGTGCTAATGGCTACACGTAACACAGGTTCCCAACATGTGTATAGCACAATGCAACAGAACACGGTGAGAATCAAACCTGAATCAGCATAAATTACCAGAGCTTATTGCGCATGTGTAAAACAAGAAATGAAGTAATGAGGTATATGATTGGTGAAAATTGAAAAGCTTTGTTTGAAATGTTATAAATGCCACCACCTGGACCACTGAGCAGGGTTGCAGTTTTGCGGAACAAACCGACTGTAACCTATTGCTTTGCAATAAACGTTGGACTCCTCACGTTTCTGAGTTTTTATTGGCATAAACTCAGGAGATAAGCTATTTTTGGCTTATAACATTCTGAGCCCCTTGGGAGTTTCCAGAGGAAAGTCTCTCTCACCTGCTGCTCTGCCTGCTTTCTCTCCTCCGCCTGACTCAGGAGGAAACCTTCGGCCAGGGCTACAGCCTGGGAACTGGTCTCTGCTCTGCATTCCCTCACCCAGCTCTCCATCTCCAGCGGAAGGACAGCCAGGAACTGCTCCAAGATCACCAGGTCCAGCATCTGAGCTTTCGTATGACTTTCTGGCTTCAGCCACCGACAGTCGAGGTGGTGGAGTCGGCCGCAAGCCTCTCGGGGTCCTTTGGCCTCCTGAGAGCCGGACTGCGTCAACTGCTGGCTCTGCACCTCTGAGCAGAGGGTGTCCTCCTCACCCGAAATCTTCTGCACTGAGTTTTCCCATAATCTCCCACTGCTCCCAGTTTGGAGGGCAAGGCCTCCTCCTGCTTCAGGGCCAGCTGAGTCTTGCTCATCCATCTGGGCTCTCATGAAGCCTCCAAGAGATCGGAAGGAATCCTGTAGTCTTCTGTCGAGTTCTGTCTATACGATTAAGAGTTGCTCACAAATCCTACAAAGCAAATATGTTGTTCTGTTATCAGATTGATACAAGGTCAGGAGAAGAAGCGAAGATAGAATGGTGATGGGTAAGTGAGTACCGTATTTTTCGCCCTATAGGATGCACCGTCCCATAAGGCGCACCTAGGTTTTTGGGGGGGAAATAAAGGGAAAAAAATTATTTCCCCCCCAGGCGCGGGGGGTGGGGCGGGGGAGGCCCGCCCCAGCTTCCCCTGACCCCAGTCCCCAAACAGGCAGCTCTCTGCAAGCCGTGGGAGCCCAGCGCTGGCTCCCGCTGCTTGTGGAGAGGTCCGTGAAGCCTGGACGTGCTGAGCTCAGCGCGCACAGGCTTCAGCATGCAGGCAACTCTCCGCAAGCAGCGGGAGTGCTCCCGCTGCTTGTGGAGAGGTCCGCGAAGCCTGGAGAGCGAAAGCCTGCATTCGCCCCATAGGACGCACACACATTTCCCCCTCATTTTTGGAGGGGGAAAAGTGCGTCCTATAGGGCGAAAAATACGGTAATTTGTGCTGAATATAATTTAGACACTAGGCCATAGTTGGGGTCTTAAGCTGGGGACTCTCAAGAGTGCTCTCTCTTCCTTTCCCACCCCCACTTCAGGGCATATTTCTTTCCTGCCTTGGCCTTATTTTCTAGCACTTGGAATCCCCAACGTCCTCAAGACACACTACTTGGGTGGGGTCCTTTCTTGTTGTTCTGAGGGCCGGATGATCATCTGGTCAACCCCCAAGGGCTAACTGGGCAAGGTCTTTCTGTTTTAAATGTAGTTTTAATGTTTGCATTTATTAGTACAGAAAGTATTGATTGGATGCATAGAGATCTTTCCTATTCTAATTAGTTCAAGAGGGTTCTGGAAGCTTCTTTGTGTGAAAGAAACAACCAGAAGGTTCTTGATGTTTGGGTTATTCCTTCAGAGAAGCTGAGTACTGCTGGATTAGTCTGTCCCTGTTCTCTCTTCTGTCAAGGTCACGCTGACTATAAGAGTAAGGCTTCTTTTCCTTCTGGTGTGCTATTCTGTATATAGTGTTAAGGTTTAGACATATTATTATAAGCTGTTGTAAGTTTAAGTGAAGTCTGCTGCAAGTGAATTTCTTATACATGGTGCCAATCCTGAATGTCTGGATTTGTGACTCTTAGGCTCATTTGCCTTCAATAGCAGTAAAGCTCTGCTGGATGAAATACAACGGCCTCTGGTCTATTTTGGGGGAATCCTGCAACGTGTTTAATGTTTACTCTGCTAACTCTACGTTGGAATCTGCTCTGGATTGATGAGTCGAATTTCATTGCATTCATCTGCCACGGAAACTTCAGGGAAGGGGAGAATAGTAAATAGTAATAATAATGACCGCAATGATGATGATGTTCCATTGCATAATCCCCACAGATGCCGGGGGGCCCTCCTGCATCCCACCATCTCAGGGGGGGCTCAGGGGGCCTCGCTGACTAGGTTGGGACAGACAGGACGTGTCCAGGGGACGCCAGGCTCTGGATCCGAGGGGATTACAGCAAAGCCCTCTATGCGAAGCTGCCCCTGAACAGACCTGGAACCGGTCCGAAAGGCAGCAGGAAATCGAAATGAAATTGACATTGCAATTAGCAACCTGGCTTGGAAAATCCTGGAAGATCCTCTAAGGTTCCTTTCTGCTGGCAATTTTGCTTCGAGGATCTCAAGGTGGCGCTGAGCCAGGAGGGAGAAATGCCTGCGCTCGGCAGCTGCTCCCTTGCTCTCTCTCGCTTTAGGTTCAGCCTCGTCGGTTTATTTCTAAAGGTTTTGCACCAAGCCCTTGTCTTTCAGGAGAGGCTTCTTCTTTTGGACCTTGGACGAGTTACAAGGAGGAAGACCTTCCTCTTCTCGGCCATAGCTGTCAACCCTTTTCTTGCGAGGAATCCTATTCGGAATAAGGGAACGTCCCTTAAAAAGGGGAAACGTGGACAGCGATGGCCTCGCCCCCATCTCCCCCCCCCCCCGCCTCTTCCTTTACGGGGCCTTGTTCTTATCTGCGGCCTTTCTCTTCTGTCCAAAGCAATGCACTTGCTTCCCTCCCGGGAGGGATCTCCCCCTCCGCCCCAGTGGCCGGACCCTCGCCTGGTGGCCGGCTGGGCCGAGCAGCATCCCGGGGACCCCGAGAGGGAAGAGGAGACTCACCGGAGGAGACAAGAGGGGCCAGGGAGGGGCTCCGGAAGACCCGCCCCCTCACTTCCTGTCCTCTCTACGAGGGCGGCTCAGCTGCTCTTCACCCTTGGCCCGCCGGAGGGAGGTCTCGTTTGCGGGGAGGAAAAGGCTGGGCCCGAAGCAGGGAGCCGAGAGGGGGAAAGAGGAGCCCCCTGCTGCCTAGGGCTGGGCGGGCTGGGGAGAGGGAGATCCGAGCATGTGCAGAGCGCCCTGCAGGCTGGCTGGCTGGCTGTCGAGCAGCTCCAGGGACGCGCCCCCTCAGGCAGGTGGATGCACCCCTGACCCCCCCCCCCATGGCGACTCCCTCCTGCCCTCTCTCTCGGGGGCAACCTTGCTCCTAGAGTCCTGGCCTCGGGGGGTTTCATTGCTGACACAGATGGCTTACTCTATATTTGTTATAATTCCTCATAGCAATCCCACCTGATCACTACACTCCCCCACAACAAACCCTCTGTGAGGTGAGTGGGGCTGAGAGACTTCAGAGAAGTGGGACTGGCCCAAGGTCACCCAGCAGCTGCAGGTGGAGGAGCGGGGAAGCGAACCCGGTTCCCCAGATTACGAGTCCACCACTCTTAACCACTACACCACACAGGCTCTCCAAAGGTTCTTGCACAGGCAGCTCCAGGGACATAGCCAATGGTTTTTTGGGGGGGGGGCAGGCCTTGGTTAGGTTGGTCAGTTAGGTGAGTACCTCTCTTGTTTTACTTGACCTAGGGAGGTGGATGCACCCCTGGCTCCCATGGCCACTCCCTCCTGCCCTCTCTCTCGGGGGCAACCTTGCTCCTAGAGTCCTGGCCTGGGGGGGGGGTAAACCGGCTGGGGGGGGGCTTCCAAAGCATGGAGCAGCTAGACTGGCAGACAGCAGATAGACTCAGCCAACAGGTGCCTCCCTCTCTCTCGCCTGCACCCCCCCTCAGCCTCTTCAGCTTGTCCAGCAGGAGGTTGGCCCTTCAAACCCACACAATGGGGTGAACTCCAGTTGCTCTGTCCTAGCTTCTGCCAACCCAAGTGTTCAAAAAGCACACAAGTGCAAGTAGATAAAGAGGTACCGCTGTGATGGGAAGGGATACGCTGTTTCCGTGTGCCCTCCACATCTTGAACGGGCTCGGGCGGAAAGGGCCAAATGCCCGGAGGGGGACGGCAGAATCTCCCGCAGGTAGACGGGCTCTCCAAAGGGATGGGTGGCTGGGGGAAGCCCTGCATCCTCTGGGAAGGGGGTCCATAGTTAGCCAAGGGGAACCCAAGGATCTGGTTGGTTGTGTTTCTACAGTGCAGCAGGATGGACCCCCAGTATGAAATAACCACATCTCACAGAGATGAAGAAAGACAAGTCTTTAATTCATTGAATGAGCAAACAGGCAACCATTCCAATGCAAGGTCTCAACACAAAGTCTCTCTCTCCCCAGAGGGTGCAGTCCTTTTAAGTGCAAGAACAACAGTGCGGTTGTTCCAGGAAGCCAAGGCTGCCTGCCTGTCCCGTTATTCTCCTGGACGGCTCCTGGTGGAAGGTTCTCCGGCCTCTTCCGCACTCTGGCCATTCTCCCAGCTGGCTCCCACAGCAGTAAGCCTCCAGCTGGATGTCCTGGGTGAAATACAAGCTCACCCTATGGAACCCCCCCCCCCCAGTTCACATTCTGCATTCAGACCCTCCTCTAGCCCTCCCCTCTCTACCACTGCTACTACTGGCATGCAAACATATTTTCCCTTCTTTTAAGGGACAGTGAATGAGAGTCACAAAAAACAGTGAATCAGGAGCTGGACCTTAATTACATTCATCTGGATCGCTGCGGTTCCACTTAACTCCTTAATGTTGTATTCTTTGTAAAATGCACAATTGTGAAACATAGGCCAACTGATCTGACTCTGAGGAACACAGAGGATCCCCAATGAGACCCTTGGTCAAAGGGAAGTTGAAAGTCAAGGTCACATGGCTTCAATTCAAGGAGGGATGGGGGTCTGTTCAACCAGGCAGAAGCGTGACGGGTTTCTATTTTGTTGTAAATTTCCAGAAGAGAAATGAAGTGACAAGGATGGAGAAAGGTCAAGCCAAACCAAAGGAAACTGCTTGAAACTGTGATACAATACAATATGTAGGTATATAAGTGGAACGATTATTCTAACAAGTAGAATATTATTAACAATTCATTGTTTTTATAAATGAATTCTAAATATCATTGTCTTTCTTCACAATCTACACTCCTACGTTGCAAGAGTAGTCCTATCTTGTATCCATCGTTCAAAGGGGACCTTGGCATTATCTTTCCAGTGAATAAATATCAGTTTTTTATCAGAAGGAAGGATGCAAAGAGTTCATTTACATTAACCCGTTGTCAACACATATAAAGTTGGTCTGTAATATTTATGCACCTTAATACTTTCCTCCAAAATGCAAGCTTTGGACATCCTATGAACATATGTTTCCAAAAAGCATTTTCCTAATTACATCTCTAGCAGCAAAAACATTTTTTAGAATTTATTGGACTCTAATACACTTGTATTGAAAGACGCCTGCTTCTTGGGAGAAAAGCAATGACAAACCTAGACAGCATCTTAAAAAGCAGAGACATCCCCTTGCCAACAAAGGTCCATATAGTAAAAGCTCTGGTTTTCCCAGTAGTGATGTATGGAAGTGAGAGCTGGACCATCAAGAAGGCTGATCGCCAAAGAATGGATGCTTTTGAATTCTGGTGCTGGAGGAGACTCTTGAGAGTCCCATGGACTGCAAGAAGATCAAACACATCCATTCTTAAGGAAATTAGCCCTGAGTGCTCACTGGAAGGACAGATCCTGAAGCTGAGGCTCCAATACTTTGGCCACCTCATGAGAAGACTCCCTGGAAAAGACCCTGATGCTGGGAAAGATGGAGGGCACAAGGAGAACGGGATGGTGGAGGACGAGATGGTGGGACAGTGTTCTGGAAGCTACCAACATGAGTTTGACAACACTGAGGGAGGCAGTGGAAGACAGGAGTGCCTGGCGTGCTCTGGTCCAGGAGGTTGCGAAGAGTCGGACACAACTCAATGACTAAACAACAATACACTTGTATAGAAAGGGACTATCTACAAGCTTAACGGAGGCGGATAAATTCTAAACATTTTTCCTTGTAGAAGACCTAATTCATAAACTAATGTCACATTAACTCCCAAAGGTAAAAAATTGTCCTGCTGATTGGATAAGATACAGCAATATCGAAAGCACCACGATGGCCAGAAACAATTACAGTATAGAAAACTTTATGAAATAATGGAAAACATCACAACTATCAAACGGAAGTCTCTGAAAGTCCTTGAATAAGTCACGTATATAACAATAACCTGCACGTATATAACAATAACCTCAATTAGCGTGGAAATTATAAACATAAAAAGGTTACATACTGTCAGGACTGCCGCTAGGTCCCAGCTCACAGAGGACCAACGCCCAGTGGATATTATATACAAAAGTCTTTATTGAAGTTTAGTTTCCATTTCCAAGCTCTGGGCGCGCAGGCCCACGTCTTAACGCTAGACCGGCTAAGTCCCCTCTGACTCACTGCTCCACCCACACCAGTTTAAGATTCTAGCCTGGCTCCACCTCTTGCGCTGCTCTTTCCTGCGTTGGGTCCTTCTGCCCTCTGGGGTTCCCTCCTTCCTGGACTCCTCTGACGCGGAGCCTCCTGAGTCTTGCCCCTCCCTCCGGCGGGCTTTAGGACCTGGCTCCCTTCCCGGGCTCCCCGCTGTGCCGCGCTCCTGTACATTTGAACTTGGCGCGCGCGCCCAGCCGGTGACTTTCCTTCTGACCGTTTCCCCGCTTCCTGATGTGGGTGTTGCCAAACCTGACTCCTCTCCTCCCTCTGGTGGTGAGGACACTGGTCCCGACTCCTGGGACTCCCCCTCCCCACTGCGCTCTGGTGGAGACGCTGGCCCTGATCTCCAGCTGCTGTTCAGAGACTCCCCGCTGGCCCCTCCCTTTTGAGGTTTCTCCCTTGGAATCTCCCTTGCTCTGGCCACCGGCGCTCCCTTCTGTGAGTCCTCCGATTCGCTAGAGAGGCTTGTGGAATAACTCTGGCCACTGTCACTGCCTGCGCCCCCCTCGTACTCCTCCTCCTCACTCTCCATTTGCTCCCCCTCCTGTGTCTCTCCTTCTGAACCCCTGACATCCATCCCCCCCTCGAAGCCCCCCCTTCCCCCCTCCCCCTCTTCCGGTGCGGGTTCCGGGTGCTCCATTGTTGTAGGGGTGAGTCCAGGATACAGCTCGTCCCCTGAGGCTTGCAACCATCGAGATAAGTCCGGGAAGTCCCCCATGGGCTCGTCGACGACGACCTCCTCCGCTTCCATCTCCTGCGCGGTGTGCTCGAAATCTGCGCTCGACCCCAAATCACCCAAGAGCCCTCCTCCCCCAGTTGTTTGATGGGGGTCCACCTCCCAGGGCCCCTTCGGCATGTCTCTGCGCCAGCCCACCTCGGGTTGGTCCTCCCACCAATAAGATCCCCCCGTGCCAAAACCTGAAAGTGATCCCTCCGGAGAGCTGCCTCCCGGAGCCGAGTCCTCAGCTGACGAGAAACCCCGGAAAGTGCTGGCCGAGAGTGTGGGTGTGAACAAACAATCCTCGAAAAAGCCCGCCGGCATAGGCTTGTGCGGGAAAAGTGTGTGGAATTCTTCCTTGAGCAACTGCTCTTCCACTGCGTAATCCGGCACCCACCTGTTGGCGCTGGCCGGGGTGTCCTCCGTGGCGAGAAGATATTCAATCCCGTCCTCCCCCCACCTTGAGTCTAAAATCTCAGTGGCTTCATTAAGTGGCTCCCCTTTCGGCGACCCCCCTTTTTTGGGCGCTTCTCTGAGCGGGTCTGGCGCCTTCCCCGGTGCTTGAAACCTGTGGGGCTCTCTGTAGGGCGTGAGCACTGATCTATGAAAGACCGGGTGCATTCTGGAACCCTCCGGGAGTGTCAACCGGAAGGCCACTGGGTTGATCTGCGCCTCTACTTGGTAAGGCCCTAGCTGCTTGTGCCCTAGTTTCTTCTTGGCTAACGATCTGGCTGGAACTGCTTGTGCTGCCAACCAGACCCAGTCTCCCACCTGGATGTCCTCCCCAACCCTCCTGTGTCGATCTGCCTGCACTTTGTAAGCCTGTTTTGCCAACTCTAACTGCCTCCTGAGCTGCTCGTGGATCTCCTGCAACTCCGCTGCCACTTCCTCTGCTCCCTGTGGCTCCCCCTCCCGCACTGTGTCCAGACCCGGGAAGGTTCTGGGATGCCTCCCGTAGTTGGCAAAAAATGGGGTCACCCCCGTGGACCCGTGCTTCGTGTTGTTGTAGGCAAACTCGGCCAACGGTAGATAGTCCACCCAGGTCGATGGCTGCTGGTTCGCGTAGCATCTCAGGTACTGCTGCATGATGGCGTTGACCCTTTCCGCCTGCCCGTTAGTTTGCGGGTGTCTCGCCGACGCCAGGCTGACCTTGACGTTCAGGAATCCCATCAGCTTTTGCCAGAAGTTGGAGATGAACTGGCGCCCCCGGTCGGACAAAATAGACCGTGGTAGGCCGTGCACCTTGAACACGTGGTCTATGAACATCTTAGCGGTCTGCTCGGCCGTGGCCACCTTCGCGCACGGAATGAAGTGGGCCATCTTGGTGAACAGGTCCACTACCACGAGCACTGCCGTCTTGCCCCTTGAGCTGGGTAGATCTGTGACAAAGTCCAGGGCTACCCTCTCCCACGGTACGAACGGTGTCTGTAGCGGTTCCAACAGGCCCGCCGGCGGCTGGTGCACAGGCTTAGCCCTTTGGCAGGTGTCGCACCTATTGACATAGTCCGCGACATCCCCCCGCATCTTAGGCCACCAAAAGTCTCTGGCTACTAAGTCCACCGTCTTCTCCTTGCCGAAGTGCCCCGCGCTGGGCGCGTCGTGCAGCTGTTGCAGGACCTTCGCGCGGAGGCTGTCTCCTGGTACGTAGAGGACTCCCTTGCGTAGGAGCAGGCCGTCTCGCACTTGGAATTCGTCGCCCCTCGCCTTGCCACTGCACACCTCCTCCATCTTGGCTCGGGCGAACGAGTCTGTTCGCAGCGCGCGGCGCACCGCGTCCAGGTCCACCGTGGCTGACGCGCATGCCCACGCCTGTGGTGTGAAAATGTGCTTGGCCGCCGCCGGTGCCTCTGCCTCCAGATACTGCGGTTTTCTGGACAGCGCGTCCGCCAAGACGTTGCTGTTTCCTGGGATGTACTCAATTCTGAAGTCGAAATCTGCAAAGAACTCCGCCCAGCGGATGTGTCGCTGGTTCAGGAACCTCGCCGTGCGCCAGTACTCCAAGTTCTTATGGTCTGTGCGGACCTGCACCGTGTGCTTGGCTCCGACGAGGAAGTGCCGCCACGCCTTGAAGGCTGCATGTATGGCCAGCAACTCCCTGTCCCAAATGGTGTAGTTCTGCTCCGCTTTGCTGAGTTTTCTGGAGTAGAAAGCGCACGGCCTCCAGTCCCCCTGGTGGTCTTGCTGCAACAGAACGGCTCCCACGGCCCTGTCTGAGGCGTCCGTCTCCACTCTCATGGGCCTGCTGGGATTTACGTGCAGTAGGTTCTCTTCGGAAGCGAAGAGCTGCTTGAGCTTCTGAAAGGACTGCTCTGCCTGCTCCGTCCAGATGAACCTCTTCTTCTTGGAACTGAGGGTGTCGGTGATGGCCGCTGTCTGCATGGCGAAACCCTTGATGAACTTGCGATAAAAGTTGGCAAAACCGACAAACCTCTGTACTTCCTTCCTATTGCGTGGGCTCTTCCAATCCAGTACTGCACGTACCTTGGCACCGTCCATAGCCAGTCCCTTGTCGGACAGTTTGTAGCCCAAGAAATCCACCTCCGTCTTGTCGAACTGGCACTTCTCCAGCTTGGCGTACAGCCTGTGCTCCCGCAGCCTCTGCAGAACTTCCCTAACATCTCTCTCGTGAGCCTCCGGCGATTCCGAGAAAATTAGGATGTCATCCAGGAAGCAGACGCATTTCTTGTAGAGGAGACCCGCCAAGACATGATGCATGAAGGCTTGAAAGCAGTGGGAACCATTTTTTAATCCAAAAGGCATAACTCTGTATTCATAAGTGCCCAGCGGCGTAAACATGGTTGTTTTCCACTCGTCGCCTTCCCGTACGCGAATGAGATTGTACGCTCCGCGCAGATCCAACTTGGTAAAGATGCGACCCTTCCTCACCGTCGCCAGCAGGTCATCGATCTTGGGCATAGGGAATGCTGAGGGCTTGGTCTTGAGGTTCAAGAAGCGGAAATCAACGACCAGCCTCTTTTGGGGCGTGTCCCGCTTCTTTACAAAGAACACGGGACTGCCTCCTGCCGCCTTGGACTCCCGGATGAATCCCCGCTTCAGGTTGTGATCTATGAACTCCCTGAGCTCTTGCAATTCATCCTCAGACATGGAGTACAGTTTCCCCGTCGGGAGCGTCGCCCCCGGCAGGAGGTCAATCTTGCAGTCGTAGGGTCTGTGGGGTGGCAGCTTATCCGCCTCTTTCTCGCAGAAGACCTCCAAAAACTCCTTGTATTTGTTAGGCACCGCTTGCAACATGCCCAAGTTCAGCTGTGGTCCATCCTCGTGCCCCTCATCTTCCAAGTCCGCCAGGATGCAGTGTTCTGCGCAGTAAGAGGAGCCGAAGGTCAGTTGCCGCTGGTACCAAGCTAATGCCGGGCTGTGCCTATCCAGCCAACTCATTCCCAACACTATGGGCGTGTCTGACAGGCGGGTGACGTTGAAGCTGATGACCTCACGGTGGTTTCCAATGCGCATCACCATTGGCGGCGTCTGCTGTAGCACTTGCCCTCCCAGTAGCTCCCTGCCGTCCACTGTGACGACTTTCAGAGGTACCGCCGCTGGCAGAAGGGCTATGCCATGTTGCTGGAGGAACTGCATGTCTATAAAATCTGCATTGCTCCCCGAATCTACGGTGATGGGAATTTCCACCAGTAGCCCATTGGGGAGCTGAAGGGATGCGGTGAGCTGCACTACTGGTTTGGGTGGGAGGGGGTCGGTGGGCTGTAAGATCCCTGGGGATTGCTTCACTGACTTGTCTGGCTGGTCCCCAGAGACGCCATCTCCAGCCAGACAGTGGAGTTTTCCTGCTGCGACTCCCTCTGCTGAATTGCGTCTGTTACTGTCGCTGCGGCTGCAGTATGCTTGTGAAACCGCTGGGGACACTCTTTTGCCATATGCTGAGCACTGTCGCAGATGTAGCACTTCCTGGTTCCTCTAGGAGGCTTCATCTTGACTGCTCCCGGAGTTAGGGCTCCGACTGTGGAGTGAGCCTTAGCACCACCTATCTCCATCGGCTCCTCTCCCCCTCCCAGCGGAGGCATGGATCGAGCGCGCGCCGCCTCCTTGGGGAAGGGAGGCATTCCTTTCGCTGGCGTGCGTCCCAAATGCCCTTCCTCCCTGCCCCAAGGGCGTCCTTCCAACCGAACCCCAATGGAGAGTGCCCGTTCCACCACTTCCTTGGTGGTTTGGGGTCTTCCCCCCCTTGCGATCTCATCTTTCACAGCTCCGCTCAACCCCTCCCAGAACAGGTCTCTGACGGCAGGCGATTCTTTCTCCCAGGCTAGTACATTCACCAATCCGAAAAAACGTGCATGATATTGCCTCACAGTGGCTTTACCTTGTCTTAGTCCGTGAATCTCCCTCCTAGCGATATCCACATCAATCTCAGATAAAAAACACGCATCCATCACTTTAATGAAGGCAGCCGCATTTTGGAGGGCTGGATCCTTGTCTCTCCATAGATTGCGCAGCCACGATTTTGCCTCCCCCCGCAAATGCGAAATAATAAATCCCACTTTCTCTCCCTCATTTTTAAAGTCTTTGTCAAGCAGCTGCAATGTATAAATCACATCTGCTCTGAAGTTAGGATACTCCTGCAGGTCCCCATTGAAGTGAGATACCAGGCTCCCTCCTCTGTTTCCCAGCCCAATCCCTTCTGGTCTGGTGGCTGGTAGCCTCTGTGTACTTAGGACTTCTAACCTGGTTCGCAGATCCTGGCAGGCAGCAGCTGCTTCCTGTTCTTTCTTTCTGGAAGCCGCAATTTCTGCAGTCAACTGCGTCACTGCGTTTTGCAAACTCGCTATCCTCTCTTCGGTAGTCATTTCCCTGTTTTTCGTGAGCTCGCGAAGCACCAATCTTCTCCCCTCGCTGCTTTCCCGCACTCCACGAGGTTGCAAAATTGGTGAAAATGGTGAGGGGACTTACTGTCAGGACTGCCGCTAGGTCCCAGCTCACAGAGGACCAACGCCCAGTGGATATTATATACAAAAGTCTTAATTGAAGTTTAGTTTCCATTTCCAAGCTCTGGGCGCGCAGGCCCACGTCTTAACGCTAGACCGGCTAAGTCCCCTCTGACTCACTGCTCCACCCACACCAGTTTAAGATTCTAGCCTGGCTCCACCTCTTGCGCTGCTCTTTCCTGCGTTGGGTCCTTCTGCCCTCTGGGGTTCCCTCCTTCCTGGACTCCTCTGACGCGGAGCCTCCTGAGTCTTGCCCCTCCCTCCGGCGGGCTTTAGGACCTGGCTCCCTTCCCGGGCTCCCCGCTGTGCCGCGCTCCTGTACATTTGAACTTGGCGCGCGCGCCCAGCCGGTGACTTTCCTTCTGACCGTTTCCCCGCTTCCTGATGTGGGTGTTGCCAAACCTGACTCCTCTCCTCCCTCTGGTGGTGAGGACACTGGTCCCGACTCCTGGGACTCCCCCTCCCCACTGCGCTCTGGTGGAGACGCTGGCCCTGATCTCCAGCTGCTGTTCAGAGACTCCCCGCTGGCCCCTCCCTTTTGAGGTTTCTCCCTTGGAATCTCCCTTGCTCTGGCCACCGGCGCTCCCTTCTGTGAGTCCTCCGATTCGCTAGAGAGGCTTGTGGAATAACTCTGGCCACTGTCACTGCCTGCGCCCCCCTCGTACTCCTCCTCCTCACTCTCCATTTGCTCCCCCTCCTGTGTCTCTCCTTCTGAACCCCTGACACATACCCAATCTTTTTTTTGAATGGATATAATATACATGAGTACTCAGTGCTCATGCGATTATGTAGTCACTGTTACTAACAACATTTTTTGAAAAATATATATAGCCAGCCCCAGGTGATACTGATAACAAGGAGATCGAGCTTAAAGCCACAGTACAAAGTAACAGCAAAGATACAGATAATCAAATAAGACAATTGAAGTCTAATTCAGAGTTACGTCCCCCTGGATGAATGGATTTAAACATAAAAATAAAACAGGTTTCCTGCTGCTGTAACTGACTTTCATAATCTTTTCTGATACTCTTTGTCCTCTGATTCACCCATAAAACTGTGGTGGACTCTCCTTCGTTGGAAGTTTTCAGCAGAGCTTGGATGCCCATTTGTCATGGATGCTTTATTTGAGATTCCTGCATTGCGAGAGGGTTGAACAATGACTCTTGTGGTCCCTCAGCACTCTGCAATTCCATGATTCCTATGATGAACCCTAGACTTGGCAGCTGTACATGTGAAAAGGACCTAGGAGTCTTAGTACACCACAAAATTGACATGAGTCAACAATGTGAGGCAGCAGCAAAATAAGCTAATGTTATTTTAGGCTGCATCAACAGACATCTGGCGTCCTGATGATTGGACGTGATATTACTGCTCCCTTCTGCCTTGGTCAGAACACACCTGGAGTACAGGGTCCAGTTCTGGACGCCACAATAAAAGAAGGATATTGTCAAGCTGGAACACATGAAGAGGAGGGAGACCCAAAAGATACACTGCCCTATACCCAGAGTTCTGAGTTGGATATGTTTTGTCTCAAAAAGAGATTAAGAGATGTGTCAGCCATCTTCAAATGCTATGAGTCTCCTTGCGGTGAGTTCTTTGATGGATTGTCATCTTAGACCTCTGCATGAAGCTCTTTCCACATTCTAAGCACTGATATGGTTTCTCCCCTGTATGAATTCTTTGATGGAATGTGAAACTTTTCTTCCATTTGAAGCTCTTTCCACATTCCAAGCACTGATATGGTCTCTCCTCACGGTGAATTGTTTGATGGGAAGTGAGATGTTCCTTACGACTGAAGCTCTTTCCACATTCCAAGCACTGATGTGGCTTCTCCCCTGTATGAATTATTTGATGTAAAGTGAGACTTCTCTTTGATCTGAAGCTCTTTCCACATTCCAAGCACTGATATAGTCTCTCCTCACTGTGAATTGTTTTATGGGAAGTGAGATGTTCATTCCGACTGAAGCTCTTCCCACATTCCAGGCACTGATATGGTTTCACCACTGTATGAATTCTCTGATGTAAAGTGAGACTTCTCTTTGATTTGAAGCTCTTTCTACATTCCAAACACTGATAGGGTTCATCCGTTGAATGAGTTATTTGATGGGACGTTAGACTTTTTTCCCTATTGAAGCTCTTCCCACATTCCAAGCACTGATGAGGTCTCTCCCCTGTATGAATTCTTTGATGGGAAGAGAGCTGGGAGCCCCTACTGAAACTCCTTCCACATTCAAAGCACTTATATCCTCCCTCCCCTCTGTGAATTCTTTCATGTGAAGTAAGGGTATACTTCTGATTGAATGTTTTCCCACATTCCAAACACTGATACGGTGCCCCCCCTGTATGAATTCTCTGATGGGAAATGAGATTTGTCTTCCAGGAAAAGCTCTTCCCACATTCCCAGCACTGATATGGTTTCTGCCCTGTATGAATGCTTTGATGGCAAATGATACTTCTCTTCCACTTGAAGCTCTTCCCACATTCCAAGCACTGGTATGGGTTCTCACCACTGTGTGTTATTTGATGGGAAGTGAATTGGGATCCCTTAATGAAGTCTGTTCCACATTTGAAGCTTTTACATGGTTCTTCTTTTTTGTGAATTCTTTCATGTGAAGTGAGACTATCCTTCCGACTAAAAGTCTTTCCACATTTCATGCAGAGATATGGTTTTACCCCAGTATGAGTTGTTTGATGGGAAGTGAGATGGTCCTTCCGACTGAAGCTCTTTCCACATTCCAAGCACTGATATGGTTTCTCTCCTGTATGAATTCTTTGATGGGCCTTAAGCACAGCCCTGTGACCAAAGCTCTTTCCACATTCTAAACAGTGATGGGGTTTCTTCCCACTGTGAGTTATTTGGTGAGATGTGAGATGGGACCTATGACTGAAGTGCTTTCCGCATTCCAAGCACTGATATGGTTTCACCCCAGTGTGAATTGTTTGATGGGAAATGAGAATATTCTTCCGCCTGAAGCTCTTTCCACATTCCAAGCACTGATATGGTTTTTCCTTTGTATGAATGCTTTGATGACCCTTTAGATGCCCCCTCTGCCTGAAGCTCTTTCCACATTCCAAGCACTTATGAGGTCTCTCTCCTGTATGAATTCCCTGATGAGCCATGAGCTTAGCTTTCTGACTGAAGCTCTTTCCACATTCTAAGCACTGATACAGTTTTTCACCTGTGTGAATGCTTTGATGGGCTGTCAGCACAGCCTTTTGACTGAAGCTTTTTCCACATTCCGAGCACTGATATGGTTTTTCCCCTGTGTGAATTCTTTGATGGGCCTTAAACACAGCCTTGTGAATAAAGCTCTTTGCACATTCCAAACACTTATATGGTGTCTCCCCTCTATGGATTTTCTGATGGGAATTGAGATAGGATCTCTGATTAAAGCACTTTCCACATTCCAAGCACTTATGGGTTTTCCCTGCACTGTGAGTTATTTGATGGGAAGTGAGATGGGACCTCCGACGGAAGCTCTTTCCACATTGCAAGCACTGATATGGTTTCTCTCCTGTATGAATTATTTGATGGGCTGTGAGTGCAACCCTTTGACTGAAGCTCTTTCCACATTCCAAGCACTGATATGGTTTCTCCCCTGTATGAATTCTTTGATGGGCCTTGAGCACATGCCTGTAACTGAAGCTCTTTCCACATTCCAAACAGTGATGGGGTTTCTTCCCACTGTGAAGTATTTGGTGGGAAGTGAGATGGGCTCTTTGCCTGAAGCGCCTTCCACATTCCATGCAATGATATGGTTTTTCTCCTGTATGAATTCTTTGATGAGCCATAAGCTTAGCCTTCTTCCTGAAGTTCTTTCCACATTCCAAACACTTATATGGTTTCTCTCCTGTATGAATGGTTTTATGGGTCGTGAGATTGGACCTCTGACTGAAGCTCTTTCCGCATTCCATGCACTGATATGGCTTTTCCCTGCTGTGAGTTCTTGGATGGAAAGTGAGACATTTCTTCTGACGAAACGTCTTACCACCTTCCAAGCACTGATAGCGATTCTTCCCAATGGAATTTATTTTATGGGAAGTGGAATGGGAGCTCTGACTATAACTCTCTCCACATTCCAAATATTTATACACCTTCCCCACTCTGTGAATGTCTCCCTTGTGCATAATTTTCAATCCATCACCACCTGCATCAAAGAGAGAAACAGATTAGAGCCTCAGGAAGAAATGGAGCCCCAAATTATTCAAATAATGGAGCACTGCTAATGAATGTTTGTGATCGATGAAGAATTAAAGGGGGTTAGATCTACGGACTTACTACGAGGTTCACTGCCTTTGTTGACTCTCCTTGACACACAGATTGATGGGAACCTGAGATTCAAACAGCCTGGCATCTTCCAGGATGGATTTTGTTTGACCTAATCATGGAATCTGCCCCATCGGCAAGGCCAGTTGTCTCTTTGGTCAACCAGAAAGTGACCGAAGCAAAAACAGAAAACCTCACAGAAGCTGCTACTTCTTCTGCCACCACACAGAAAGTTACATTCAAGAAGGTGTGGGCAGCTCAGACCAGCCTGGTCATGGTTTAAAAAGGCATATGTGGGGCAAGAATATTCGCAGGCAAAACAGTAGATTCAAGGTGAGCTATGGGGAAGGAGAATCCCAGATGCTGTCAAGCGCCATCAAAACATTTATAATGTATTGGATTTCAACATATATATTATAGTCCACCAGGAATCCTTACTGAGAGAGTCCACAATCCTACGATTGTCCTCCATGACTTCCTTATGCAGAGCTCTCTGGTCAGGATCCAGCAACGCCCACTCCTCCTCTGTGAAATACACTGCTACATCTTCAAAGCACAGAGGACCCTGAAGGAAAAGGAAAAAGGTCCTCTTCTGAGACAGCCTTAAGATTATGCTCAGTCGTTTTCTGTCCGTTAATTGTTGTGTTGTTTTAATGGGATTATTTTGCTGCACATTTTAGGTATGGCTGTTTATTTTAATGATTTAATGGGACTTCCGGGTAGGCGTGAATGGCAAACGGACTGCGAGTTTAAAAGCTGCGTCAAACTCTGCTCTGCAGTGGATTGGGGAAGCGCTCAGGCAAGGTGCACCCCGAAAAATGCCTCAAAAGGGTATTTGAGGTGTCGTGACGTCCTGCAGACAGCAAACGGCAACTCGGTAGCTCCGGTTTCTGCCCCTGCACCGAGAGGCGAGTGGGGGTGAAAGCCGAGAGAAAAGCCAACGATCTAGGCACCAGCATGATTCTGTGTTGCGAAGCCTCTGAACCAGTCAGCAGTGGACTATCTTTCCAAATAATTTCAAGCCGATTGGCAAGGTGAGAAGGAAAATTTATTACTAATTCGGCAAAAAACAGGAGGTTAAAAAGGAAGTCTACTCCCATCTGTGGGTATTTTAACCACATGAGAAGTTTTACAAGTGGGAAACTGGGGATCAACCTTTGGAGTTAAAGCCATCTAATGGGAGAAGGGGACGACAGGATGAGATGGTTGGTCAGTGTTCTTGAAGCTACGAACATGAGTTTGACCAAACTGCGGGAGGCAGTGGAAGACAGGAGTGCCTGGCGTGCTCTGGTCCAGGGGGTCACGAAGAGGCGGACACGACTAAACGACAACAAATGGCTGGCAAAGACAAAGGATTATACAAAGCTTTTTAAATACCAATTTAAAAACCTGGTGGAACTAAGGGATTTTTTATTAATTTGGGAAGTTATTAATACTTTTAAAACTCAAAGAATCTTGAGATATTGGAGAAAACAACTGGGGCTGAATACTGTGTCAAGTTTCAAGAACAAAGAAAGTGGATTATAATTATATTCTGGAAAGATTATTTTGGAATTAAAACTACACTGGAATACTAAACTATATTTTCACTGGACATTGAGTATCAGCAAATGGAGTCAAATTCTCTTCTTTTGTTTTGCTTTTTTGTTTAAACCAACTGGAACTGAGATAAATTTTATGGTTTGGACTACTTTATTTTACATAGTAAATAGCCCTGTGTAAAAGACTGTTATTTACATATTTCTTTCACTTCTTAATTTAACACCTCTACGTCTTATACTTTTATAACATAAATTTCTATATTTATATACATTTATATTTTAGAATATGACAAAGTATATATGTATGGAAGACCTTTATCCTTTTCAATTTGGATTTGTAAATTTGCATTGATCCTTTCATTTATAATTCTAGGTTAAAACTAGGTGTTGGTAAAGGGGTTAGAACAAAGGGAAACTAGCCAAATGCTGTATTTTTCCAGGTGACCTTGACAAAGGGTTGATAAGGCCAAGCAGCCTGGTGGGACTTGGTGGGAAAGGCTCTGTGTTTTGAGAGCAAATTGGTCAAGGCTGAGAAAATGCTGGTGTTGAATTTAAGAGTAGTGACATTGGGCAGAAAGGTTTCTTTGCAGGATGATCCTTTTTCAGAATTTCAACTAGAAACAGGTAACAACTTTTTTAAAAATGTGGCTGCATTAGGCAGCCAAACTGGAAATAAAATAAAATACAATGTTAGAAATGATGGGGGAAATGAAGGAATTAAATGTGAGAACCACTAAAGTGGAAACTAGGTTAAAAGGGGTGGAGGAGAAAACTAAATGTACACAAGGAGAGGTGAAAGGTGTGAAAAGGGACCAGGAAAAGTTAAAAGTTGATGTAGAAGGAGTTTACGCATCTCAGGAATTGATGTGGGATGCCTTGGTGGTGGCTGAGATGAAGGAGAAGAATGGGAAATAAAGAGAATGAAACAAAAAAAGCTTTGAGCAGGAGAAATTCGTTCTGGCCTACTCCCTGGCTGCCCCCCTCCTCTGACTCTTTCCCCACAAAGCTCTTTCCCCATACCAGATCTGTTTCCACGGCTGCTGCTTCTCCTCCGTTCTCATGAAAAGACAGATGAGGAGGTCTGGGGGGCATCCTTCGGTCACCTGAGAGAGACAAAAGTCAAAGGGAAGCCATCAGGTCCTGCGTCTCTCAGAGCTTCAGCAGCGCATTTCAGGCTACAGATGAGCCTTAGAAAAAGTCTTTCTTGCAAAGTCCGTTTAGACATTTGTACTCATTTCAAACTTAATTTGGGTCAAAATACATCTCCCCTCCTTGGCGCTCTTGGCCCCAAGTGCTTCCCCCCCCCCCCAAAGATGAACAGAACCCACAGATTAGTTTCAAGATCCACAGAATGAGAAGAAAAACTCCTTCCTCTTTACCTAGTGGCCTCCCTCTGGTGTTCATCTGAGTCCTCTCTGCCTCAGAGGAATCTGGGTCCATTTCTGCAAACGGATCCTTTCCCGGAAAGAGCAACAAGGATTCAAAACAGAGAATAGGGAGAAGGATTAGAACAGGAATGGCTGAAGCAAACACTTTAGGGGAGCAGATCTCATCCCTTGCTTCCCAAAAGATGGTGAGCCGTTAGAAGAGCAGTTTGGGAGATTCTCCCTCACGCTCTGAGCTCCTTGGGAGATTCCAGAGGAAAGTCTCTCTCACCTGCTGCTCTGCTTGCCTCCTCTCCTCTGCCTGACTCAAGAGGAAACCTTCAGCCAGGGCTACAGCCTGGGAAGTGGTCTCTGCCCCACATTCCCTCACCCAGCTCTCCATTTCCGGCAGAAGAGCAGCCAGGAACTGTCTTGCTCATCTGTTGGTGCTCTTAGGAAGCCTCCAAGAGATCAGAAGGAATCCTGTAGTCGTCTGTCAAGTTCCGTCTATCTGATTTTGAGTGTCTTACAAATCCTACAAAGCAAATACATTGTTCTGTTATTAGATTGATACAAGGTCAGGAGAAGAAGTAAAGACAGAATGATGATGGACAAGTGAGTAATTTGTAGTGAATATAATTTAGACACTAGGCCATAGTTGGGGTCTTAAGCTGGGGACCCTCAAGAGTTGCTCTCTCTTCCTCTGCCACCCCCACTTCAGGGCCCATTTCCTTCCAGCTTCTGTCTTATTTTCTAACATTTGGAATCCCCAACGTCCTCAAGACACACTACTTGGGTGGGGTCCTTTCTTGTTCTGTGGGCCAGGTTATTGCCTGGCCAACCCCCCAAGGGCTAACTGGGCGAGGCCAAGCACGTCTAAAGGCAGCCAGGTACAGTGGTATCTCAGGTTACAGACGTTTCAGGTTACAGACTCTGCAAACCCAGAAATATTACCTCGGGTTAAGAACTTTGCTTAAGGATGAGAACAGAAATCGTGTGGTGGCGGTGCAGCGGCAGCAGGAGGCCCCATTAGCTAAAGTGGTGCTTCAGGTTAAGAACAGTTTCAGGTTAAGAATGGACCTCCGGAACAAATTAAGTATATAACCTGAGGTTTCACTGTATAGGGAAATTTTTAAGGTTTGTTGTCTTATTGTGTTTTAATTTGTTGGAAGCTGCTCAGAATGCCTGGGAAACCCAGTCCGAGGGGCGGCATATAAATTTATTATTACTATGATTATCAAAAAAACGAAGATCATGGCCACTGGTCCCATCACCTCCTGACAAATAGAAGGGGAAGAAATGGAGGCAGTGAGAGATTTTACTTTCTTGGGCTCCATGATCACTGCAGATGGTGACAGCAGCCATGAAATTAAAAGACGCCTGCTTCTTGGGAGAAAAGCAATGACAAACCTAGACAGCATCTTAAAAAGAAGAGACATTACCTTGCCAACAAAGGACTGTATAGTTAAAGCTCTGGTTTTCCCAGTCGTGATGTATGGAAGTGAGAGCTGGACCATCAAGAAAGCCGATCGCCGCCAAGTATTACAAGGTCCTAGAGGAATACATAACACCAGTACTATGTGACGTAATCAACGAGATACTAAGAGGAGGAAAAATACCAGCATCCTGGAAAGAAGCCTATATCACGTTGATCCCGAAACCAGATTCAGACAAACTTAACATCAAGAATTACAGACCGATTTCATTATTGAATAACGATTACAAGATATTCGCAGATATAATGGCGCACAGACTTAAAAAGTGTTTAACTAATCTCATTCATATTGACCAGGCCGGTTTCCTTCCCAACAGACAGATAAAAGATAACATTAGACATACAATAGACATTATTGAATATTTAGAATGTCATAATGAAATTCCCGCTGCTTTAATGTTCGTTGATGCCGAGAAGGCTTTCGACAATGTCTCCTGGGGTTTTCTGATCAAGTGCCTGGAAAGATCAGGGATAGATGGCACATTCCTGGAAGGAGTTAGAGCAATCTACACACAACAAAGAGCTAGATTAATTATTAACAATACCCTGACAGAACAGTTTGAAATAGCAAAAGGCACTCAACAGGGGTGCCCTCTGTCACCGTTGTTGTTTATCATGGTTTTAGAGATAATCACAAACAAGATAAGAAAAACCCCAGAGATCCGTGGCATAAAAATAGGAGCGAAAGAATATAAACTGAAAACATATGCAGACGATCTTATGCTGTCATTGGAAGAACCAAAAGAGAGCGTCGGCAAAGTGTTAAAGCTACTAGAGGAATTTGGAAAATTATCCGGATTTAAATTGAACAGAGCAAAAACCAAAATAATGACCAAAAATATGGAAGAAGAAACCAAAAATGATCTTGAAAGTCAAACTGGAATTAAAATAACTAAAAAAGTAAAATACCTTGGAATCTGGTTAACTATGAAAAATATAAATTTGATTGAAAATAACTACAAGAAAACATGGAAAGAAATAATGAAGGACTTGGATACTCTCGTGGTTGGGGAGAATGGCGGTGATTAAAATGAGCTTACTACCTAAATTACTCTTCCTATTCCAGAATATACCGATAATTAGAGGAACCTCAATATTCAAAGAATGGCAGAGATTACTTTCTAAATTCATTTGGCAGGGAAAGAGACCAAGAATTAGATTTAAATTGCTCACAGACCAAAGAGATAGGGGTGGTCTTGCGGTTCCAAATTTGAGGTTATATTACGAAGCTGCATGTCTTTGTTGGGTAAAAGACTGGATTGTCATCAAAAACAAAAATTTGTTAGATCTAGAGGGGTTTAATCTAAGATTCGGTTGGCATGCCTATTTATGGCGAGACAAAGGAAGGGTTCATAAAGGTTTTTCTAATCACATTTTCAGAGGGCCACTGCTGGAAGTGTGGGAAAGGAACAAAAAATTGTTGGAGCAGAAAACGCCCTGGTGGTTATCACCAATAGACATTTTAACAATTAAAAAATTAAACATTGAGGGGGAAAGATGGACATATGAAGATTTACTAACCAAAACAGAATCCGGGTGGAGGATTAGACCTTATGAAGAAATAAAAAGCAAGCTGACTGGCTGGATTCAATACCATCAAATTAATTCAATGTGGAGAGAAGATAATAAGATCGGAATAAATGACAAGAAATCTAGATTTCAGATTGAAATAATAGAAAGTAAAACAAAATTATTATCAAAAATGTACAACCAGTTGCTTGAGTGGGACACCAAGGACGAGGAAGTAAAGGATGTGATGGTGAAGTGGGCGGTAGACCTAGGGTACAACATAGAGTTTGACAAATGGAAGGCATTGTGGTGTAAAGATATGAATTTCTCAGCATGCACGACACTAAAGGAAAACATGTATAAGATGATGTACAGATGGTACATAACGCCGGTAAAACTACATAAAATGTATAGAACAGGCGATAAATTGTGTTGGAAATGTAAGAGCAAGGAGGGCGATTTCATCCATACGTGGTGGACGTGCGAGATTCTCAAAAAATTCTGGGAATCCATCTATAATGAATTAAAAAAAATTCTTAAATATACGTTTGTTAAAAAACCCGAAGCCTTCCTGCTGGGGATAATTGGTAAGGATATCAAAGAAGAAGATAGAACCTTTTTCCAATATGCAACGGTGGCCGCCAGAACCCTCATAGCACAGTACTGGAAAACACCAAAAATCCCAACACTAAAGGAGTGGCAACTTAAATTATCCGATTATTTGGAGTTGGCTAAATTGACACAGAAAATAAGAAATCAAAGAAGTGCAAAATTTAACAATGAATGGGATAAATTTAGGATATATATGGAAATAGAGACAAGGGGAAAATCAAAATGTTGATCAGAAACATATATGTACTTACAGAAATCACAGTAGGCATGAGATAACGCTTGCTACGTAAAAAGTTTTATTAAGGAATAGACACAGCAGATAGATAAACAAGATAATATTTTCCGAAATCGAGATAAAGGGAAGTCGATTAATGTCATTTAAAGTTGTATGTTTTTCGTGTTTTTCTTTTTTCTCTCTCTCTTTGTTTCTTTTTTTTTTCTCTTTTTCTGTTTTTTCTTTTTCATTTTGTTTTTTGTACGTTTGTGAAATATATTTATGTCAAAATTTAATAAAAATTAAAAAAAAAAAGAAGGCCGATCGCCGAAGAATTGATGCTTTTGAATTCTGGTGCTGGAGGAGACTCTTGAGAGTCCCATGGACTGCAAGAAGATCAAACCTCTCCATTCTGAAGGAAATCAGCCCTGAGTGCTCACTGGAAGGACAGATCCTGAAGCTGAGGCTCCAAGACTTTGGCCACCTCCTGAGAAGAGAAGACTCCCTGGAAAAGACCCTGATGTTGGGAAAGATGGAGGGTGCAAGAAGAAGGGGACGACAGAGGACGAGATGGTGGGACAGTGTTCTCGAAGCCACCAGCATGAGTCTGACCAAACTGCGGGAGGCGGTGGAAGACAGGAGGGCCTGGCGTGCTCTGGTCCAGGGGGTCATGAAGAGGCGGACACGACTAAACGACTAAACAACAACAACGATTATTAGGTGGGGCCAAAGAACAGTGCTAAAAAGCAAGTCAAGTAGAATTCACCTTCTTTCTGTTTTAAATATAGTTTTAATGTCATTGTCAGTTTGCATTTCTAAGTACAGAAAGTATTGATCTGATGTGTAGAGATCTTTCCTATTCTAATTAGTTCAAGAGGGTTCTGGAAGCTTCTCTGTGTGAAACAAGCAGAAGGTTCTTGATGTTTGGGTTATTCCTTCAGAGAAGCTGAGTACTGATGGATTAGGCTGTCCCTGTTCTCTCTTCTGTCAAGGTCATGCTGACTATAAGAATAAGGCCAGAAGGAGCCTGGCTTTCACTTCTCTTTCTGTCCCTCTTCCTTCTCGTGTGGCATTCTGCATACAGTGGTACCTCGGGTTAAGTACTTAATTCGTTCCAGAGGTCCGTTCTTAACCTGAAACTGTTCTTAACCTGAAGCACCACTTTAGCTAATGGGGCCTCCTGCTTCCGTCGCTGCGTGATCTCTGTTCTTAACCTGAGTACTATTTCTGGGTTAGTGGAGTCTGTAACCTGAAGCGTATGTAACCTGAAGCGTATGTAACCCAAGGTACCACTGTATAGTGTTAAGCTTTAGACATATTATTATAAGCTACTGTAAGTTTAAGTTAAGTCTGCTGCAAGTGGATTTCTTATGGATAGTCCCAATACTGAATGTGTGCCAATCCTGAATTGTGACCCTTAGGCTCATTTGCCTTCAGTAGCAGTAAAGCTCTGCTGAACGAAATACAATGGCCTCTGGTCTATCCTGCAACAGCGAATCCTGCAACATGTTTAAGTTTTACTCTGCTCTGGATCAATAGGGGTAGAATTCATCTGCCATGGGAACGTTGGGAAAGGGAAGGTTAATAATAACAATGGTACCAAAAGCCTCTAAGAGATGCAGCAGAGCTAGGAAACAGCTCTCACCTTTGTCCCTTGCCCACCAGAGATCATCAACTAGCGCAAACAAGGCAGTTTCAGTCCCATGATGAATCATAGAATCCTAGAGTTGGAAGAGACCCCAAGGGCCATGGAGTCCAACCCCCTGCCAAGCAGGAAACACCATCAGAGCACTCCTGACATATGGTTGTCAAGCCTCTGCTTAAAGACCTCCAAAGAAGGAGACTCCACCACACGCCTTGGCAGCAAATTCCACTGTCAAACAGCTCTGACTGTCAGGAAGTTCTTCCTAATGTTTAGGGGGAATCTTCTTTCTTGTCGTTTGGATCCATTGCTCCGTGTCCGCTTCTCTGGAGCAGCAGAAAACAACCTTTCTCCCTCCTCTATGTGACATCCTTTTATATATTTGAACATGGCTATCATATCACCCCTTCACCTCCTCTTCTCCAGGCTAAACATGCCCAGCTCCCTTAGCCGTTCCTCATAAGGCATCGTTTCCAGGCCTTGGACCATTTGGGTTGCCCTCCTCTTAAAATTTAAAATGCAACGGATTAAAAACCATTGAAAAGCATATTTGACATTTCCCCCAGCCGCCCAGTTTGTCCCCCGAGTCTGGGCTCTTCAGGGCTCCCAGCTGGGCAAGGTCCCTCCGGCCTCCCAGGAGTCTCTTCTGCTGGGGGGGGGAGAGGAGTGTGCCCCCCCAGGCCGGGCAGGGAGCAGCTGCTTGGGGGTCCTCCTGCACACACCCCCCCCCCCGTCTCGGGGAGGGATCCCAGGGGATGCCTTCCCGCCCTCCAGGCGAGACCGAGGATGGACTGGGCTCCCCCCCCCCCCCAAATCCTTCTTTGCTGCGTTTCTTTTCCGTCCCGGCCCCCCAGGGCCTGGTTCCCCCCCCCACCTGAAGGGGGTTTCTTGGCCCCCCTCCTTCCCCCCCTGCAACCCCCCAAGGCCGAGCCCGGGAAGAGGGGGAGACTCACCGGGGGAGACAAGAGGGCGCCTCCGGAAGACCCGCCCCTTCCTTTCCTGTCCTCTCTAGGAATGCGGCTCAGCTGCTCTTAACCCCTCCGCGCCCAGCTGGTCCCTGGCTAGGATGTTAACGGAGAAATCCGAGGATCCCTTGGGCAAAAAGCGAGGAGACCAGCCAGGAATCCCAGGGCAAGAGCAGCCAGGAGGCGCCACAGGGCAGGTGGAACAAGATGGGGACAAGTCCCAAAAGTCACAAGCATGAGATCTGCTGGAGGGGCAACAAGCTATGCATCAATTCCTGCAACAAGGAGGAGATGGGGGCTGGAAAAGGCTCTGCCAGAAGCCCGGGCAGGATCCGAGAAAGGGAGAAGTGCAGGCTCTCTCGCAGGCTGACCGGGTCTCCCAGGGGCTGCTGGCTGGCTGGGGAAGCCCTTCCTCCCCTGGCTTGCTTGGCCCGCGGAAGGTCCAGGTCTGGACTGGCCAGAAGGCGGACTGGAGGTGGCCCAGGTTTGTGGGGAGAAAGGGTGTTTTCGATGCTTCTTAACAAGCGCAAGGATAATGTCAAACCTTAGGGCGCTTTCAACCTGCTGTAGCAGTATAGATTCACACTTTTTAGTTTCAGATATCTGAACAAGAGTCACAAAGGCAGATCTTCATTTGCAGTCGCCGTAATATCACCTTCACCTCCTCTTGTCAACTCTTTGCACTGTAAAATCATGCTTCCATTGCTTGCTTGTGTGTGTGTGTGTGTGTGTGTGTTTGTACAGTGGTACCTTGGTTCTCAAACTTAATCCATTCCAGAAGTCTGTTCCAAAACCAAAGCGTTCCAAAACCAAGGTGCACTTTACCATGGAAAGTAATGAAAAATGGATTAATCCCTTCCAGACTTTTAAAAACAACCCCTAAAACAGCAATTTAACATGAATTTTACTATCCAATGAGACCATTGATCCATAAAATGAAAGCAATAATCAATGTACTGCAGTCAATCAGTAACTGAACTGGGTTCGACACAGTCACAGAAATAAACCAAAAAAGCCGCAAAAAAGCAAAACGTTTAGCAAAAAACAGACAGACCTCAGCGTACCACTCAAAACGGAGCACGTTTGGCTTCCGAAAGAAGTTTGCAAACTGGAACACACATTTGGGTTCCACGTTGTTTGAGTACCAAGGTGTTTGAGAACCAAGGTACCACTGTAGTTTAATGGTAACACTGTTTCTGATTTTATTCCCTGACTTTTGTTAGTTGGGAAGGCCTTAGTTTTCTCCATGGGAAATTCTCGGAATCATCCAATCCCTGTGCAAACCGTTTCTCTGGAACGGATTTATTCATAAAAATTACACGCTGGTGGGATTAAGAAAGCCACACAGGTACCCCAAAGCAGTTCACAAAAGAGCAGTAGGTTGTATTGAACTGTTTTTATTAAAAAAAAAGAAACGGAAACAAAGGGATCCGCTTGGCTCACTAGTATGTGTAGAAAAGTCACTGCGGGCAGCAGGCCGTTTGAGGGAAGCAGCGAGGGCTGAAGGGTGTTGCAGCCTGCCAAAGGGGGCCACCAACCCAGACCCAAAACGAACAGAACTTGGTCCTCGGGAAGGAGGGATGTCTCCAGGGCTGGGCCCAGGAAGCAGCTCAGCCCAAGAGGGGAAGGCAAAGAGCCCCACAGAGCCCGTCCTGGAGGCTGGAAGACAAGAGCTGGGCCGGCAGGGAGGGTGGGGCCTTTCCTGAGCTTGCTCCCCCCCCAGCATGGAGCTGTCCCAAGGCTGCCTCCCAGCAGCGCGTTTTTTGCTCTTTGGTGGAGGAGCCAGGTGGGCAACGCGGACCAGGCCCAGAGTCCCGCCCAGGCGGCTTCAGTAGCGTCCCAGCACGGTGGCCAGCAGGGCCATGCGGATGTACATGCCGTTCTCTGCCTGCCGGAAGTAGGCGGCGCGCGGGTCTGAGTCGACCTCCACGCTGGAAGGAGAGAAAGCGGGGGGAGGTCATGATCGCCACCAAGTCAGCAAGTGCTTCAGGCCACCACCCCCCCTCGCCCTTCCGAGGGCCCAGAGCTCTGCACACGAGGTGCTTCTCCTGTGCAAGATGCTTTGTCACCCGCCCTGCGAGGTAGGCCGCTCTTCTAACTCAGCCCCAGTTCCTGCATTGCGGGGGGTGGGGGGTAGATGACCCCTGGGGTAGGAGTCAAATATTCAGAGTGTGGGGATCAGATGGGATTGCTATGAGGAATTATAAAATAGGCATCAAGCCATTGTGTCCACTATGAAAGCATGGCGTTGACTGGGTTTGATTCATTGGCAATAATTTCTGATCAAATCCCACAACCCTCTGCATCTCTGGCCATTTCCTCTACCGTCTATTTATCAAGCTTGACAAGTCTCGGACACAGCCCAGTTGCCAGCTGCTTCCTCAGGCATCCTCAGTACATAAAGATAGTAGGGTACCTTGATGTAGTTTACTCTTTAGATAGATCTTAGGGCCAGGAAGAGGGTTCACAAGAAGACAGTAAATACTATCCATCCTTCCTTCCTTTACTCCTGTTTATGATCTTCCTAAAAGCATTCCTCTTCGTTTCCTCTTTTATTTACTCTGAATTGCATATGCATGCTCAAGTAGGAAACTAGCTCTTTGTAGTTTTAACGTTAACTTTGTCCCCACGTGGGGTTTTTGGAATGCTCAGAGGAAATCTGATTGGTTCTTACAAACACTGTGTAAAAAGTTCTTTTGTGACCTGGGCCAGAGGGTGGAGGGGAATTATTATACGCACCCCTCCCAGAGTCTTGCCAGTTGAAGCCTCTGAGTGTATTTTATCAGGGTCCAATCCTTGCTTTGCTTTGGGAACGCCACACCCTGGGGTTCCCTTCCAACTCTGATGCTCTTTGTGGTTCTACACATCCCAAGGCGACCAACTGAGGCTGGGTGTTCCCATCGCCAAACTACGCCCCCCCCCATCTGACACCCCCTTCTACTGCTCCAGAGTCTCCAAGCAGCCAGAAGCAAAGAAACAGGGACGAAGCTGTTGACGTCTGCTGCTTATGAACCCGCCCCACCCCCCGGACCCACAGGTCTTGGTCCTCCTACATGGGGGCTCTGCTGGGTCCACCACTGGTCCAGATTCCTCGGCTCCACCCAAAATGTCCCTTCACCCCATTGGGCACCCTGAAGCAATTCCCTGGCCAGCAGTGCCCCTCCCTCCCCGCCCTTCCGCACCTGATCTCGTTGACCCTGGGCATCGGGTGCATGACCACCATCTTCTTCTTGGCCCGGGTCATGATGTGAGGGGTCAGGATGAACTGGCCAAAACACTGAGGAGGAAGGAGAGGAGCACAGCCAGTGAGCCTGCGTCGGGGGGGGGGGCTACCCCTCCCGCCAAGGGACCCTCTTCCCCATCCCCTCTGGGTGGCTTCAGGGCCGCCATGGGGTGGGGACAGCAGTTCAGGGCCCCTCCCTCACTCACCGCCTCAAACTCCTGGACTGAGGCGAAGCGCTCCTTCTGGATGCGAGTCATGTAGAGGACGTCCGTGTCGGGCAGAGCCTCCTCGATGTTCTCAAACTCCTCCTGAGAATTTATTACCGCAATTATGGCTCCTACATTTATTTACTTGCCTTTTTGTTATTCCTTAAAATCCACACGCCTCTCAACCGGAACAACGGCAACAGAGCCCACCTCAACGCCGTTTGCGGAAAGATAACACCGGGGAGAAAATCTACAACGGTTTAAGGCGTAAAAATACCCCATGATTTATACTCTGCCTTTTTCCACAGAAGGGGACTTGAGGCAGCTTGCACGGATCAAAGCAACACACAGATCAAACATGGAAAAGGGAGAAGAAGAAGAAAATGCTTTAGCCCCTCAGCAGCCTTCTCCAGTTATACCATATTGGCCCGAATATAAGCCGCAGCTTTAAAATTGGAGGAGGGAAAAGAAAAAATACCCGAATATAAGCGGTTCCCTTCCTCACTACTCTTGGCTGCATACGGGTGCACCTAGCTGCATGCAATAAGACTGCGAATATAAGCGATGCTTTAACTTTTCACGGGAGGAATTTGGGGGGAAAGCGCAGTTTATATTTGGGCCGATACGGCAATTGTATTCATTCTCTAGGCAGAACTTGGGTATCAAGGCACGATTGGATTCTTGCATCCCTGTATTTTTGTACCTCTCCTATGCTGTGTAAACTGCTGGACTCTGGCATTCCTGGCTTCCCTATCCCTGACGGGTGGTTTGCAAAGATTGAGGGCGCAATGTGCCTTTCCTGAGATTCCCCAAGGTGTGGGAAGCGACAGGAAAGGTAAGTTAAGGAGGTCTGGTTGTCAAGGAAGCAGGAGGATCAGTGGGTGAAGCGAGACTCTTGAGGCTCCAGAGTCTGAGGGGACGGAAGATAACAAGGCAAAGCAGGATTGTTCTAGTTGCCTGACCTTCCAGGTATGCATCCTATGAGCTCGTGTTAAAAGGTGCCTTTGGGGCAGCTCCCCTAACTGGTGGTTCTCTGAAGCACAGGTTTATGGAGCCTGCCCTATGGCAACAGCTCCTCTAATAAAGGGGGTCTCTGCCGGATGCTGAGCTTGTGTATCTCTCTTGGCTGTGCTTTTCTTTAAGGTGTTGCATGAAGCATTAAGAGCGGGCTTAGAAGTTAAAATGTTGCTCACCTCAGAGTTTAAACAGTCTAAAAATGCCCAAATCAGTTAAATTTAGGAAGGGAATGGCTTCCGTAGAGAACAGCAAATTAAATCAAACGCTAATAGATTTGCTTTTGAGACTCTTTTAGCTCTGTTAAAATACAGCAGGGGGGGACCCCCAGCGCAGCCCCCTCCCCCTCACCTGCTTGATCCCCTTGGAGGCCACAAAGTGGAAGATGTCGGCCGGCATGCGGAGGTTGGGGGGCGTGACGTAGCGCAGGCTGACCCGGTAGAGGGTGAGCAGGCGAGCCAGAGAGTGGACGGTCCGGCCGTGCTTCAAGTCGCCCACCATGGTGATCTGGGGGGAGGGCAGAGGCAGCCGTCAGCACCCCTGGCTGGGGGGGGAGGCCCCCACAAAGAAGCCACCCCCAACCCCCCCTCCCGAATGAGGTGCCCTCACTCACCGTCATGCCGTTGACCGTGCCCAGCTCCTCCCGGATGGTGAAGATATCCAGCAGACCTTGCGTGGGGTGCTCCCCGACCCCGTCGCCCGCGTTGATGACAGGCTTGCGGCAGTGCTTGGCAGCCAGCTGGCACAAGGAGGAAGGAGGGAGGGAGGGAGGGAGGGAGTCAGCAGGGGCGCTCCTGCAGAGCCCTTTCACGGCCGCCCTGGAGAGATTGTACTGACCGCGGTCCCCATTTCCTCCTTTCTGGGAGGTGGCAGCCCCGTGCCCACGGCGGTTCCCAGGGCCACACGAGAGCCCAGGGTTCAAATTCCCAGTTGGCCATGAAGCTCTCACTGGGAGTGACCCTTGGGCCACTCGCTGCCTTTCTCAGCCTAACCTACTTTGCAGGGTCATTGTGAGGATGAAATGGGAAGCGGGAGAAGCACGTAGAGCACTTTGGGCTCCTTGGAGAATAAGGAGGTGCAGAAACGCAATCAAATAAATAAATAAACCAATAACTCTGCTGCCTGGGGTGGGAGTGAAGTGGCTCAGAGCCTCCTCTGGGCGGAAGAAGAAGACCCAGGCAGGGAAAACAAGAGGCTTTAGGGAACTGAGCCCCGCTGATAGCATAGGCTGCATCTGTTCCTTCTCCTCAACACTGGAATGGTCATCCGCATATAAGAGAACTGGCATATAAGAGTACCAGCCAATTTAGGGGGGTGGGCATTTCCTTTCTCCATGTTTCCTGCTAAGGAGTTAATATAGAAGTTGACTAAAGTAGGCGCAAGGAAGCAGCCTTTTTAACACCATGGGAGGTTTGGATTTCCTTGGACAAATGGCCCTGTCAGTCACACCTAACCCGGACCCGAGTGTTGTCGCATAAACTGCAGATGAGACGCAGTAGACGTCTGTCTATGTTTGAGGCGCTTGGTTTTTCCCAAAGCCTATCTCGTGATACTAAATCAAAGGCAGATTTAAAATCTATGAAAGCTGCGTAGAGGGACCCTCCTTTTCTGGAGGTATATTTCCCCACAAGACATTGGAGTCCTAGGCCTTGGTCGAAAGTTGACCGGTTTGCCCTGACAGCAGCTTGTGCTTCTGTAAGGACATGTTCTCGCTCCATCTGCCCTGAGCCCGCCTTCGGCTGGGGAGGGTGGGATATAAATAAAATTTATTATTATTATTATTATTATTATTATTATTATTATTAATCCAATCCTCAAGTTTATTACGTAAGTGGGCAGCATATAGTTTACCGATAATGCTTAGGAGACTAATTGGCCTGTAATTAGCAGGGTCCGATCTGCTCCCTTTCTTGGCATGATGATTGCTAGACCCCAATCCTCTGGGACGGTCTCCCTCGGAGGGGAGCAGCCACTCCCTGGATGCTCAGAGATCCCTTTGCTGTAACCCCTGCACTGCAGGGGGTGGGACTGGATAACCTTTGGGTCCCCCTCCCAACTCGACAGTCCCAGGGATTCTAGGATTCTCTTTGGTGGGGCCCCCGAGGGCCCTGCGTCCCATCAGAGCAGCCTTGGCCAGAGCTCACCTCCACGGCCCCCGGCTGGGGGTGCCTCAGCACCAAGACGTCGGCGTAGCAGCTCATGGTCTGGACCGAGTCCGCCAGCGACTCCCCCTTCTGGCAGGAGGAGGTGGCCTCCGAAAAGGGCAGGACGGAGCCCCCCAGGCGGTACATGGCGGCGGCAAAGGAGCTGCTGGTGCGCGTGCTGGCCTCGTAGAACATGGAAGCCATCACCTTCCCCTGCGCAGGAGGAAGCGGCGGACTTCAGTACAGGTACAGGAACTCCCCCACCCCCACCCCAACCCCCACCCCCCCGGCCCCCACCTCACCTTGAGGATGTCTATGTTGCGCTCCTTCTGGACCATCATGCGCAGGTTGTGGGCCACGTTGAAGAGGTGAGACATCTGCAGCAGAGGGGAAAGGGGCGCTCAGTCAGACAGGAGGGGGGCTCATACTATTCTATGGCGTTCAGAACGTATGCTCTGGTCAGCGCACCTCAAAAAGTGTACTGAAAACTTAGGGAAGGGTCAGACAAGGCCATTGTGGCATTTGCCTGTTTGTTTAGAGCCTGTTTGTACATGGGAAAAAGAAAGGGTTAAAAATGTAGACCAATAGGAAAGCTGGAGGCGGAGCCTGCATGTGTATAAAAGGGCTTAGCCTGAGGTTTCTTGGAGTTGTTGGTGGGTAGTTGGTTGGTTTTTGTGGGTTGGCTGGTTGGCAAAGGGAGTTGGAAATAGAGACACAGTTAGGGCCGTGGGTTCTTGAGTGAGGGGAGGTGGAAGAGAGAGAGGGGGGGGGGGAATAAGACTAAGAAAATAAAGAGTAACAACGTTTGGAGTGCTGTAAGTTTGGGTCTGAAATAAAATACACTCTTCTTTATTAACTTGAGAACCTGACTGAGGCTGAAGTGATTTTACTGGGGGGGACCAGGTTGGTGGCAGCGGATTAGTGGTGTACGGGTCAATAGTCCGTGAGACGACCGGGGGCTCCGTACAAACGCCACAGACAGTGACTGAGGGGAGGGAGCGACTGCACCATGAGGAATGGTCGCAGCGGTTGGGACTTTTTCAGTTTAGAGAAATGGCAACACACAATCAAAGCTTAAAACGTTCTCCCTGGCCTGCGAGAAAGTGGACAGAGAAAAGTTTTCCTTCCTCTTTCGTAACACTCGATCCCGTGGAGACCCAATGAAGCTGGACGTCGGGAGAGTCAGGACAGAAGACAGAAAGTCCTTCTTCACAGAGAGAGCACATGGGTAAACTGTGGAACTCCCTGCCACAGGAGGCAGTGAAGGCCACCCACTTGGATGGCTTGAAAAGATTCATGGAGGAGGAGAGGGCTTTGGGTGGCTCCTGGCCAGGGTGGCCAGCAATGCTTCGGAATCCCAGTGGCTGGAAGCCCCGGGAGGGGAGAGGGCTCTGGTGGGTTTCCCCTTGGGGCACCTGGTCAGCCACTGGCCTGATCCTGCAGGCTCCTCTTAGGCTTTTCCCTTCCCCACCCCAAGACGGCTGAGTGAAGAAGGCAGGCCAGAGGAGCGGGGTGTCCCAGTGTGTCTCTGCGTGAGTACCTGTCCCTTGGTGAACTGCTTGACGGACAAGACGTGCTGCCCGACCAGCGGGTGGAGGAGCGGCGATGTCTGGGGGTGCGGCAGGCTCTGCGGGGATGTCTGCCTGGGCAAGGGGCCTGCCAGGTACAGGGGGCCGTCCTGGATCATGGCCAAGTCTGTGGGAAGAAAGGAAGGTCAACCCTGCTCAAGAGGAGGACCAGAGAGGCACCACCCAGCGGGGACAGCAGGATCTGCCTCTCAGCCTCTCTCGCCACAGAATGGCAGGAAACCCCAGCTCCTCTCTGATCCTGGAAACACCCCAGGAAGTCTATCAGGACACAAAGCCCTGAACAACTTGGGAGCAGTTTACCTAGAGACCCCCTTGCCCCACACGGACCCACTCGGTTGCTTAGATCAGCGGAGAGGGCACAGCCACAGGGGCTGCGTAATACCCCATCCCAGTTTGTAAAAAAATCAGATCTTTGCCCTCTGGAACTCCCTGCTACTTGACACCAGGCCAGCGCCTGTGCTGTGCATTATTGTTTAGGAAAGCACATCCAGAGACATAGATATAGTTGCTGTGAGTTCCCATCGGCTTTTGGTCCACTGCTATTTTAACTTTTCTACAGCCTTAAATTATTGCTGCTAACTCTTCATCAATCATTTTATTGCCTGGTTTTCTTCATTTTCTTAAAGCAACCAAGCGGCGCATCCGTTTTACGAGAGAAAGGAAACGAGGGGCTCTGCAAGGGGAGGAAGGAAACCTCACCTGGCGGCTCCACCGTTTTCTTGGCCACTTTTTCCCTGAGATCTTCGGCTGCCGGAGGATGGAGAGAGGAAGAGGAGGACCAACGTTAGAGGGAGACGGGAGGCCTTTGCAACAGCACCTCTTTGCCCCCAGGAAGGACCCCCCTCCCGCCACCCCCCACGCCCATCACCTGGCAGCCCGGGGTCCGAGGCACGGTGGATGCGGGGGGCCAGGAAGAACCGGGCGTCTCCCACCGGTCCGGCTCGACGGGGGCTGGGCGCTCGACAGCGCAAGGCCTCTGGCTGGACACTGGGGAGGGGCCGCTCTGGCGTCTGAAAGGGGGGAGGTGTAGTGATCAGGTGGGATTGCCATGAGGAATTATAAAAAATATGGAGCAAGCCATTTGTGTCAGCCATGAAAGCATTGCGTTGACTGGGGTTGCTGAATGCATTCCTCTAGTCCTCTTTTATTTACCCCAGAATGTATGGATGCTCAAATCAGCTCTTTGTCGTTTTAACTTTAACTTTGTCCCCACGTGGGGTTTTTTTGAAATGCTCAGGGGAAATCTGATTGGTACACCTTTTTCGCTCTGTGCTCGGAAGGACTGGCCTGAGGCTCTGCTTTTGAGTCACCAAGAGATTATCCCTTCACAGCTTAGGAGCAATTTATCTTACCTGCCATGGACCCACTTTGGTCCTGCAGGGGCCACCCAATAGCTGTTCCGCATTGGGAAGAACTCGTGTGTGGCAGGACCTGCCCTTTGGAACTCCCTGCCTCTTGATAACAGGCAGGCCTGTCACTGAACTCTGTTTGGCCACTGCTAAAAACACCTGCCCAGGTGTTTGGAAAGTTGGTGCAAAGTAACCTGCTTTAGTTATTTTAACTTTTGTGTTTCTTAAAGTGCTCTTGATTTCCTTGGTGGTGCATAAAGTTTATGAATTAAATAAAGGCCACACTCCCTCTCCCTCTCTCAGTCCTCCTCTTGCTCTTGCATGTCTTTCCTGAGGGATCTCCTACTTGGCGGTCCGAAGGCAGCACCCAAACACCCTGCCGTTCCCTTTCACGGACTAAGCCACCTCTCCTTCATCCCTCTTGGGGGCAGAAGCTTAAGGATAGAGAGACACACTCATAGCCCCACAGAAAGGGGTGCAGGAAGGGGTGCGGATGCTGGGCAGCCTGGCAGGTGGGTTCCCTCACCTTTCCCGCCCCCTTGGGGGGCATTCTGGGCCCAGCGCCTACCTTCAGGATCTCTTTGGCTGGCACCGCACTCGGCCATTTCCGCACATCCTGCCCATAGCCTGCAGGTACAAGGACCTGGAAGGAGAGACAGGAGGCGCTCAGAGCCCCAGAAACCCTCCCCAGGCAGCGGCGTCCGCAGACCCCTTCAGCCCAAGGAAAGCGGCCGACCCTAAACATCAGGATCCCAGGATTGACAGCAGGTGCAGGGGTTATTTTGCCAGGACAGCAGCAGGGAAGGAAAGGGTTAAACCCCACCAGGCTGCACCTCCTTTAACGAAAAGCTGCAATTTTCCCAACTGCAAGCTTGGCATCACATCTAGTCTTCCTCCGACAAGGATAGTTAATGGGTAGAGCTGGTCTGGGCTCATGGAAGCCAGTGCAGCCTAATGGTTAGAGTGCTGGACTGTGACCTGGGAGAGGCGGGTTCGAATCCCCCACTCAGCCACGAAGCTCCCTGGGTCACCTTGGGAGTCACTCACCATCTCTTGGCCTGACCTACCTCCTCACAGGGTGGTTGCGAGGATAAAATGGGAAGGGAGAGAACCGTTACGGGAAAATAAAGGTGGTATATAAATGTAATTACTAATAAGGGATAATTTTCTGATAGCAAGAGCTGTTCGACAGCCTCGGAGGCTGGTGGATTCTCCTTCCCTGGAGGTTTCTAAGCAGAGTTTGGAGGGCCCTCTGTCCTGGGTGCTTCAGCTGAGATTCCTGCGTGGCAGGGGCTGAACTGGATGACCCCGGAGGGCCCCTTCCCCCTCTGCCGTTCTAGGGTTCTGTGGCCCACACGGCCCACTCAGCCCCTCCCTCTCCGCCCTCCCTGCCCCGCTTACCTGCCCGTCAATGTAGGCCACTTCCCCGCGGAGAATGACCCGGCGCACGGTCCCCTTCACCCGCATCCCCTCGAAGGGCGTCCAGCGGGCCTTGCTGAAGGCCGTGTTGGGGGGCACCAGCCACTCCTGCTCCAGGTCCACCTGCCAGAAGGAAATGGCTCAGTCCCACGGAGCCTCAGCCCCCCAGCTCCTGGGGGTCCCATGCCAAGGGGGGGGTGTCGTTCCTGGAGGATCAGGAGCCCTGCAGTTGGTGGATCAGGCCCACCAGGTCCACAGGAAGCTCCATAAGAAGCTGCTTCAGAGAGAGTCAAACCACGGGGCTCCTCTGTGCTGCCTGCAGTGATTGGCAGTAGGGGATCTCCATGGTTTCAGACAAGGGGTCTTTCCCAGCCCCCCAGGAGATGCTGCCAGCGGGGATGGAATGTGGGACCTTCTGCATACAAGGATGCGCTGCCCGAGCCCCGGCCCTTCAGCAGCCTCTTCTGGCCCCCAGGTGCCTGCAGGAAGCAAGCAGGGCTGGGGGGCAACAGCAGCAGCTTCCTCTCCAAACATAGTTAAACGGTGGAACTCCCAGCCAAAGGAGACCCAGCAATGGCCACCAGCCTAGGGGGCTTGAAAAGGGGCTTGGACAAATGCGTGGGGGAGGAGGGGGCTGGCGCTGGCTCTGGCCTGCCACTGGGGGCACCTGGTTGGGAAATGTCCCCCACGGAGGACCTTACAGTCTTCAAACGAAAGCATCGTGGAGGTCCCAGGCCACAGGGAGGTTAGGCTGGCCTCAACCAGAACCAGGGCTTTTTCGGCCGCGGCCCCAATCTGGTGGAACGCTCTGTCCCAAGAGACCAGGGCCCTGCGGGACTTGAGATCTTTCCGCAGGGCCTGCAAGACAGAGCTGTTCCACCAGGCCTTTGGTCAGGGCGCAGCCTGACTCCCTCCTTTGGCAATCTCCACAGAACTTTAGCTTGATGGTTGCCAACAATTTGATTTTAATTAATTTTTATAATGAAATGTTTTTAGAATGCATTTCAATTAATTAGAATGAATTGATTTTAGAATGCATTCCAATTAATTGATTGTGATTTTATGTAAACTGTTACTTTTATTGTTGTTAGCCGCTCTGAGCCCGGCTTCGGCTGGGGAGTGCGGGATATAAATAAATTATTCTTATTCTTATTCTTATTCTTAAATGTATGCCTGGGATACTGGGCTGCCTTTGGCCTGATCCAGGCGGCTCTTCTTATGGAACCTCCAGGTCCAGAGGCAGTCTATCTGGCTCCCACGTTCTTAGGGGTATTTGGCCCTGGGAGGAGAGGAAGCTGCTGGCCATTGGCCTGGTCCTCCCAGGCAGACGGCCTTGACCGGCAGAGAGAGAGCATCGTGGCTGGAGAAGAGGCTTTCCTGGGCGGGAGGCCCCCTTGCCTGTCCTCCCCCAGCCCTACAGAGGGACCCCCCCGAGAGGGCTCCCCCCCGCCTCACCTCGATGTAGGTGTCCTCTTGCAGGGGGAGCCCGAAGATGCGCCGGGGGTTCTCGTAGAGACGCTGGACCAGGTCTTCCACGCTGAGCCGTCCCTCGGAGACAGCCGTCAGCAGCAGGGGCAGCATGGTCTCCAGGCCAGGGAAGCCGGGCGGGGGCTCCTTGCCCAGCTTCTCCTCCAGCGTGTGGGGAGCTGAGTGCGAGAGAGACGCGTGGCAGAGACCAGGGCCCCACACAGCACCCCTTCCCCCCATTTATCTACCCCACCTTCTCCTCCATGGAGGTCAAGGTGGTGGGGCGGTTCTCCCTCCCCCTCCTCTACGCTGAGAGAGAGAACCCTGCGTGTTTCATGGCTGAGTGAGGATTTGACCCCTGGTCTCTCGGAGGTCCTAGGCCAAGACTCTAACCACTCAACCACACTGCCTCTCTATTAGCTATGGGGCTCTGACTGAGCATGGCAGGCGGATCTGCCCCCCACGCCCCCCTTACCGTGGTCCGTGGCAAAGCAGTCGATGGTGTCCATGTTTTCCCACAGGGCCTCCATGTCCTCGCGGGTGCCCAGCATGGGCCGCACCTGCCCCCGGCCCTCCCCGATGCGCCCCAGGTCCTCCTGGCACAGGAAGAGGTGGTGGGGGGCCACCTCGCAGGTCACCTCAATGCCCTTCTGCTTCGCGGCCTTGATGATCAGGATCTGCGGGGGGAGGCGGGGGGGTCACACAACCCTTAGCCCTTCAAATCTGCATCACGATGACCTTCCCTCCCCAAGCAGCTTCCTGACTCTCTGTTGCAGGAAAGGGGAGACCTGCCTCTGCCCCCCTTCTCCCCTTCCAGCGCCCCCTCCCTGTGTGGATTCTCCCTCCCCCCCCCACTGGCCCCCTTTTCGCTGTTGCTCAAAACTGCCCCAGTGCCAGCCCAGCCCACAGCCTGCTCTCTTCCCACTGCCTCTCACCCCTTCGCGTGCCCAGGGGCCGGCTGGATCAGGCCAGCAGCCCCACTCGTCCGGCCTCATCCTGAGTCCTAGCAACCTAGGACTCTAGACATACTGTCTCTGAGCTTGGAGGCACCAGAAGAGCCCAGATGCTGCCCCCCCCCAGAGCCCTCTGCCCTCCAGTGGTTCCCAGCCCCTGGGATTCAGCAGCATCGCTGCCTCTCGAGCATGGAGTCAGCGCAGAGCCACGGTGGCCGGGAGCCATCGATCGCCCTCTCCCCCCTTCATGAATCGGTCCTGCCCTCTTTTCAAGCCACCCAAGGCTGGAGGTGCTTTGCCAGCCTGCCTTGTCCCCTTGCCCCCTTCCTGCAGGAGAAGTCTTCCCGGCCAAGGACCCCCTGCAGCCCCCCTGGGCCGCCATCCCCCACCCCTTCCGACCCGCTCACCTCCTCCTTCCGCGCCACGTGGCAGATGTGGACGGGGCGCTGGTACAGCTGGGCCACCATCAGGATGGCGGCCACCGTCTGCTTCTCTGCGTGAGCCACGATGGGAAGGTGTTTGGGCCACTTTTCAAAGTGCTGCCAGGGAAGAGAGAGAGAGGAGCGAGTGAGGGAGACCCCCTGAGCGCAAAGGGGCGGGGGAAGGAGACCCCCCGGGGTGCAAGGGGGAAGGTCAACCACCTCCCCAATATTCAGACGCCGCTTGATGGTAAAATGGCGTACAAGTGATGAAATAGATTCACACGGACTTCCTAAGCATCTTGGCTTGTCTCAACAAAAGAGCCCAGTGATTCCTGATATCAATAGGCAGGGAGTTCCAAAGTCTTATTGCAGCTGCCCTAAAATGCTGAATTCTTACAGAGGTTGAACGGGTGTTACAGGGCACCTGTAGCTGTGCCAGGTCCCCCAAAATGAAGCAGCGGAGCAAGGCGGTTTTGTGTTCTGGGGTGTTGGCCGAAGGCCTCGCCCCGTTAAGACAGGATTCCTGGACCCACAGCCAGAGAAGGGACGGGAAGGTATGGCTCAACGTGCATCTCGCGTGCCCGACCCACCTCCATCCACAGGGAGACGTTGTCCATCTTGAGGTCCGAAAAGGTGTCGTTCAAGTACATCTTCAGGCCAGCGGCTGCTCCGGCCAGAGGCCCCAGGGAGCCGGCGTTGTCCGAGGAGGCGCCCACATAGAGCGCATAATCGCAGCGGGCCCCGGTCTCCGCCAGCTGCGGGGTGGGGGGAGAGGGCAGAGAGGCAAACCCAGTTTCACAACGGGGCTGGCACACCTTTCGGCACCCCCAAACCAGGAGCTGCAGACGGTGACCCCCACCGAGGAAGAGCCCTGCTGGGGCAAAGGGAGCCCATCCAGTCTCAGAGAGCCCAGCCAGATGACCATTATGGGAAACCCGAAAGCAGGATCCGTCGCCCACCTCCCTTCTCCGCAGTCACAGAATTGTGAGCTGCAAGGGGTCCGGAGGGTCATTTAGTCCAACCCCCCCCCCCCGGAAGGCGGGACCCGCCAGGCAGGAGCCTCTTTACCTTCTGCGCCAGGGCAAAGGAAGCAGCGTCAATGATAGCCGGGGAGGTGTTGGGCATCGCACACACCATGGTGATGCCGCCAGCCAGGGCAGCGGCTGTGCCGGATGCGAAGTCCTCCTTGTGGGTGGCCCCTGGCTCCCGAAGGTGCACATGGACATCGATGAGCCCTGGAGGGGGAGAAGGGGGCCAAGGTCAGCGGAGGGAGCCCCCCCCCCCGGGGAGTCAGGCAGGTGCCCAACGGGTCCAGCTCAGCCTCCGCCCAAGGGGGACCCAGCACCAGGCTCCTCCAAGCCCTCATCGCCCCATCGCACACAGAATGGCAAAGGCGCTCAGGACGGCAGCCTGAGTTGCGTCTGGTCCGGCCCCCTCTTCTCACAGTGGCCAAAACCCCCTCAGAACTTGCAGTCCAGACGGGCTGCCTCTGGAGCTGGAGGTTCCATCAAGTGCGCAGGTGATGGAGCACACCGTCAGGGAAACCGAGGCAGGGTTGGCCAGCCATGGTCTGTTCAGAGTGGCAGGATTTACTGTCTGGGGCCCACAAGCTGTGGGGGTCCAAGGGACTCATGCTTCACTCCAGCCCCATGGCCAGACAGCCAGGTCTGCCCTCTGACCCCACGGATGGAGGCAGGACCCCAACGCTGGCAAGTGAGGGCCAGGAGAGGGTCAGGATGGGCTCAGGGGGAGATGCTCTTCTGCCTGCCTAATGCCCCCCTCTCCCTCCCCCTGGCACCCCCATATCCCAGCTCCCACCTGGCAAGCGGATGAGCTTCTGCGAGGTCATGCAGTCCACGTGCATCTTCAGCGGAGGAGCCCCCCCAATCTGTCCAAGGGCCTGCGGGGAGCAGAGGAGGGGGTCACAACTGCCCAGGAATAGCTGGCAAACCCCCCCTGAACCCCCAATGCTTGCCTCCCACCCTCCCCATTCACAACCTCTAACTGGGGTCTCCCACCCCCAGAGCCCAGTCCCAGCCTTCTGCCCCCTCCCCCAAATGCCCCCGCACCTCGACGAAGAGCTTGGTGCACTTGATGTCGATGATGAGGGGCACGGAGTAGTCGATGGCCAGGCGCCGGGTGCGGTAGCCCTTGGTGACGAAGGAGGAGAGTCTTCGGCCGCCCGAGTTGCGCATGGAGAGGTTGATGACCAGGTCAAAGTGGTTCTCGGCCAGGTAGTCCAGGATGCTGCGCTCCTTGCCGGCCACCTCGCCCCCGTCGGCCTCCTCAAAGTGCCAGTCCACAGCCATCACCTGCCGTGCCAGACAAGGAGGGAGACCCCCAGCCCCAGGTCAGCCACGCCCAGCAAGGACGGAGGGCCAGTTCTGCCCCCGGGGCCTGGGAAGGGCCACGGGAGGCTAGGGATCAGGGAGCCACCAGATTCCTGCATTGCAGGGGGTTGGACTAGAGGACCTTTGGAGTCCCCTTCCAACTGGACAGCTTTAGGATTGAGGGCACCCCATGCCCTGCCTCCTCCCCATAGGAAGGTTCTCCCAAGCCCCACATGCAATAAGACACAAACTGGTGGCTAAAGAGGAGGGAATATGTTGTGTGTGATGTACTTGAGATTCCTTGGGGTCCCTTCCAACGCTACAATTGTGATTTAGAGGAAGGCGTTGTAAAAATGTAAGCTAGGGGGGTGGGGGAAGTTATAATGCTGTATCATGTTTTTAATATTCGGTTGGGAGCCACCCAGAGTGGCTGGGGAAACCCAGCCAGGTGGGCGGGGTATAAATAAAGTATTATTATCATTATCTCCATCATTATTATTACATGCCAAACTTCCAGTCCCTCCAGGGCTGGCACAGAGGGAAAAGGTAAAGGGACCGCTGACCATTAGGTCCAGTCGCAGACGACTCTGGGGTTGCGGCGCTCATCTCGCTTTATTGGGCGAGGTAGCCGGTGTACAGCTTCCGGGTCATGACTAAGCCGCTTCTGGCAAACCAGAACAGCGCACGGAAACGCCATTTACCTTCCCACTGGAGTGGTACCTATTTATCTACTTGCACTTTGAGGTGCTTTCGAACTGCTAGGTTGGCAGGAGCAGGGACCGAGCAACGGGAGCTCACCCCGTCGTGGGGATTCGAACCGCCAACCTTCTGATCTGCAAGTCCTAGGCTCTGTGGTTTAACCCACAGCGCCACCCGTGTCCTGGTACAGAGGCAACTGGCCTTAGAAGTCTTCACAGTGCCCCCCCAGGGGATAAGAAGGGGGGTCCACTGCACTTGGTGAGGGATGGGGCCAAATGACACTCCGGTTGTTGAACGGAGTAACATCACCCCCACATGGCCTTGGAAGTGGATCCCTTGCCCCACTCCCCCCTGCAGGGACCCTTTCCATCCCTCCCTCCACCCCCCCCCCCCGCAAGGCTCAGCCATCAGCCAAACTGACAGGGATGTTAAGCGCTGCAGCTCCCTGCCCAGCCCACCTTGATGCCGTGCTCCGTGTAGAAGTCGGCCGTGCCCAGGCTGGCATAGAGGTTGTATCCCAGGCCCTCCAGGGTTCGCACGGTGGACAGCAGCTCACTCTTGTTCTGGAAGAGATGCCAAGGTCAGGCCACGTGGCAGCGCTCCTCTCACTGCCTCCCTCCCGGGGTGAGGGTCTTCGCGGTCCTGGGCGGGTGCTGCCACCACCCAGCCTTCTCCTGCCACTTTGTGCCATGCGCCCGCTTCCACAGGCTGGCATCCAAGGACAGAGGAACCCAAGAACCCAGGGGGGCCCATCTAGACACCCAGCTCCTCTTCAAGCTCTTTATTTAATAGCCCTGAACGGTTTCGCGCCCTCAGCAAACTGGGCCACTTCCCTGATCACCCCAAACTCCAGATCAAGATAAAAAAGGTCAGGTCTCCTTTCTGATCCTTGAAAATTGACCATTTATTCCAACTCTCTGCTTTGTGTTTCTTAAGCAGTCTCTCCTCTTATTTCCTAACTGCTCATCTGAGTCGGGAGTCTTTGTCCAAATCTGCTGCGTCTGCCAGGGCCCCTCTCCAGAAACACACGCGGCCAGCCCAGTCTCTTCCCCTCCGCACAGGACTTCCTCATCTCTTCCACTATGGAATTCTGGGTGCTAAATGCCTTTGGGGATGTGTGGGGCACTGCTGGGCCCCCTCCTCAGGCCCTCCCTCGCCCCAAGGCTGCCCCCCCGTCCCCTCCCTGCCCGGCTCACCTTGTAGCTTCCAATGGTGAGCAGGATGTTCTTCCGGGGGATCTTGAACCCGGTGCTGAGCATGGCCTTCAGGTACGCCTCGCAGCGGTTCTCCCCAAAGCAGGCCACCTCCCCCGTGCTGGTCATCTCCACGCCCAGGACTACGTCGGCCCCTGCCAGCCGCGAGAAGGAGAACTGGGGCACCTGCGGACGGAGAGGGGCATGGGAATTTAAGTGTTTTAAATTGGTTGCTAGCCGCCCTGAGCCCAGTTTCCTGAACTGGGAAAGGCAGGGTATAAATAAAAATTTATTTATCAACCTGAAGCATTTTTGTTAGGGACTGTAGGAAAAGACCGGCCAAGGAAACTGAGAAATATCTTCATGTGTGCGACAACGGCGGCAAGAGTCTTAAGAGCACAAGGATGGAAGAATGAAGAAATCCTGACTAAAGAACTGTGGCAGGAGAAACTGATGGACTACGCAGAATTGGCAAAACTGACACATGACAAGGATAACTGTGACTTTAAAGATGAATGGGAACAACAAAATGAACTGGACTCCTTGGCAGGTTTTGAATAAACATACACAAACTTTTTATTGATAACATTTAGATAGATAAATTAAGGATCTGTACAATTCTGCAATGTGCTGAAAAACCAGAGAGAGGAGCTGAGGGAAGTCGGGGGGTTGGGGGGTTTTCTTTTTTTGGGGGGAGGGGGAAAATGGGGGGGAGGGGGAAAATGGGGGGGGGGAAATGAGGATGAATTCCTAATAATTTTTTTTAAAAAAAATACAAAATAATAAATTTATTTATTATTATTTATGGGCCCCAAACAAGAGGCCCCCTCGGAGAACTCGGGGGAGATCCAGCTGCCTCAGCACCCCTCCCCCTGAGGAGCCCCCCCCCAGCCACTCACCTTGACCCCCACGATGCCTGTGCCGGCCATCAGCCCCACCGGCTCCACCTCTTCGCCCATGATCACCTGCGTGGCCAAAGCCACCAGGTCGACGCCCAGGGTCTTGGAGACGAAGGGGAAGGAGCGCGAGACCCTCACGTTGCACTCAATCACCTTCAGCTGGTCGTGCTGCGGAGGAGGAGGAGGAGAGGCAGGTTGGCCAGGGGTTCAAAGGGGGCCACGCGGCCCCAGTCCAGAGCCCCAAGCGCACAGGGATGCGCCAAGCCCGAGCCACGTTCAACGCCAAACAACAACAGGGGCTGAAATGTACAATTGCACGCCGGGGGTCTGCATATACACAGAAATCCTGTCTGGCCAAGCCCTGTGAGAATCCTCCCTTCTCACAGAGATCCTGTGCCAAGTGGAACTTGCCGGCCAGGGAATTTGTATGGTAAGCCCAGCACAAAAAGAAGGAAGTTCATCGCATGCTCAGCGCACTGGCTCTGGGAAGCTGGCGCAAGCATGTCAGAGCCTGCACACTGCCCCCAAGCGTGAAAGCTCTTTCTGCCTTCATAGAACTGTAGCGCAACTAAATACATGAATGCAGAAAATAAATATTATAATACGTTGTGAGTTGGGAATACTTCCTTTATCAGTAAGAGTATGGCTGAGAACCTTGAAATATTGGATCTTCCTGCATTATAGAGCCCTGTCTCCTAATTCTCTACGACCTCTTAAGTGATAATGTAATTTACAAGTTATCATTGATTGTAGGAGAAAATTGAACTTGATAGGGCTTAATCTAACTGACTTTGAAAATTCGGACCCCAAAGATGCTTGGGAAATTATCAGGCAGTCTTACAGAAAAAAGTATCCACTCTCAAGGTTGCAAAGCACAGCACTTCCTCTCCTCTCTATTTAAATCTCTCTTTGTATAGAGATTTTCAAAAGGAATACATGACAAATCTGAAGAATCATGAACTGTGCAGGCTGTTTATATTAGCCAGATTTAATATGTTTCTCTCAGTGATAGTGAGAGGAAGATATTTAGCTCTCCCAGAATCAAGAGTGTCTCTGCAAATGTAGTAAACAAGAACCTGATACTTTGGTGCATATTTTCATTTCTTGTGATTTTGGCATTTATGCCAGAAGACAATTATTAGAGGCCTTACAACTCAATAGGCTCAATTCTATGCCACCAACGGTTCAGGACCTGCTTTCGGACAGGAATGATCAAATTACTTTAATAGTGGCTGTCCATGTAGAAAGACTGCGCCATTATAAAAAGATCTAGTGGTTCTTAATTGATCGGTGATGTAGTAGTGTTGTATTGTATTATTTATGCAAATTGATTTCCTCTGGAGTTAAAGATCTGACTGGGACAAACCTTGTTATGCTAAGATCACATTTTGCACAATTTGTATATGGTGTCTGTTTGATAATGTATGGTTTGCTATGCCTAATAAAGGATATTTGATTTGAAATATTATAAAGAACCAGCCTGTCTCCAACCACGTCTGGTTGAAACAGCGCAAGTTACATGTGTATCAGATGTGATCGTATTGCAATAGAAAACTTGGCCAAGCAAATCTGCTAGAGAACCCCACAGCCTGATAGGGGGGCCCCCAATGGCGGACAAAGGGGTCTGTCACCCCCCCCCCGGCTGCCCCGCTCCCCCACCCCCTTCACCTTGGCGATGAGCTGGAGGTTGAAGGGCCCCGTGACCTGGAGCTCCTGCCCGATGGCATGCACAATGGCCTTGATGCGCTCCAGCGTCTTGGGCGTGATGTCCTGCGGGGGCGTCACCAGGGTGGCGTCCCCCGAATGCACCCCGGCGTTCTCCACGTGCTCAGAGATGGCGATGGCCACCACCTGCCCGTCGCAGGCCACGGCGTCCACGTCAATCTCCTGCGGCAAGGGGGAGAGCGAGAGCCCAGTGAAGCGTGTGTTCACCCCACCCCCAGCAGACACCCCCCCCAATTCATGCTCTCCTGGCGGGGGGGGGGCCTCTGAGCTTCATCGGGCACTCAGAAGCGCCAATCCTGCCCCCTGCTCCCCTCACGCCAACAGCCACCTTTGCGGCAGTGAAAGGCAGATGACCATCCACTGTCCGACTTGGAGGGCTCACCCCCAGATCACAAAAACCACACCCTTTAACCCCCCCCCCAGCTCTGAATCAGGAAGGGGTAGAGATGGGAAGACCGGGGGGGGGGCGGAAAAATTGGAAAAAACCAGTCCCCCACCCCACAATTTTTCCCATCTCTAGGAAGGGGAGAATAGCATCTGTTTTTGCGTTTGGAAGGCTGTCTGCCGGATCAGACCACTGGCCCATCCAGTCCAGAATCCTGTTCTCACAGCGGCTGAGCAGACAGACGGCCATTGCGTAAAACCCACTAGCAGGATCCAAGCAGCAGAGACTCCTCTCTCCTCCTGCGGCTTCCGGCGAGTGGATTTAAGAAGCATTTACTGCCTCCTGGAAGATCAGAGCCATCGAGAGCCCTCTCTTCTCCTGCCTGAATTGGTCCGATCCTCTTTTGAAGTCGCTGGCCACCCTTGCCCGGTCCGGTGGCAGGGAGTTCCAGAGTCTAACCCCCCTTTCCCTCTGCCCCCGCACCTTGGCCTCCTGGATGAACTTGGAGATGACGACCGGCTGCTCCTTGGAGACGGCCACGGCGTTGCAGAGGAACCTCTCCAGGTCGCTGTCGGAGTAGGCCACGTTCATGGCCGCCCCGCTGAGGACGTAGGACGGCCGCACCACGCAGGGGTAGCCCACCTTGCAGCAGAACTGCTTGGCCGACTGCGGGGGGGGGGGAGGAAACGGTCAGCAGGCGTCCAGGGCGGACCCCTGGCAGAGAGAGGGGCCACTTGGGTTTCCAGGGAGAAAAGATCCAGGGGCTCCCTCTGGCCTGGGACCCCGGGGTCCATCCATTCTGGACCTCTGCCCTGAACAAGGGCAGCGAAGGACCCACGGCCCCAAGGGGGAGCATCTGGCATCAGTTTCCAGACCCAATTCAAAGTGCTGGTCTTGACCTGTAAAGCCTTAAATGGCTCAGGACCGCAAGACCTCAAGAACTGCCTCTACCTGGACCCCAATATCATCTTCTGCGGCCCTCCTTCGTGTGCCTCCTCCTCGAGAGGTGCGGAGGGTGGCAACACAAGAACGGGGCCTTTTCTGCAGTGGCCCCCGTCTGTGGGGTGCTCTCCCCAGGGAAGCTCGCCTGGCGCCTTCATTACACACCTTCAGGTGCCAGGCAAAAAGGTTCCTTTTTAACCAGGCCTTTGGTTGGTCTAATCGGCATCCTCTGCCTTTTTAAAATGTGGCTCTTTTTGGCGTTTGTGTGTGTGTTACGGGGTTGTTGTTTTTCTTCTGATTATGTATGTTGTGATTTTTTTTCTATGACCTCTGGGTATAGGGCGGCATATAAACTCAGTAAATAATAATAAGATGATCAGAAGAGACGGGCTGGATCAGGCCAGTGGTCCGCGAGAATAGCATCATGAATTTAAGATAGCTTACAACCGTAACAATAAGGTGGGTCCTAAAAGGCAAAGGTCAGGGGGGCAAAGAGGAGGGAGACCCCCGGAGAAGGCCGTCTCTCCCTGGCCCTCCCCAGAGGGCAGAGGATCTACCAGGAGGGGCCCCCCTGCAGCCATGAGGAGGAGGCGGCCTTTAAGGGATTTGGGGCCATTTAGGGCCATGATCCCCTTACTATTCTTTCTGCATTGCAGGGGTTTGGACTAGATGATGATGATAATAATGATGATAATAATAATAATAATAATAATAATAATAATAATAATAATAAATAAATAAATAAAAATTAAAAAATATTTTATTTATACCCCGCCCTCCCAGGCAAGAGCCGGGTTCAGGGTGGCTAACACCAGTAAAATTACAGTAAAAACATAATAAAAAAGGTAAAGGGACCCCTGACCATTAGGTCCAGTTGTGACTGACTCTGGGGTTGCAGCGCTCATCTCGCTTTACTGGCCGAGGGAGCCGGCGTACAGCTTCCGGGTCATGTGGCCAGGATGACTAAGCTGCTTCTGGCGAACCAGAGCAGTGCACGGAAACGCCGTTTACCTTCCCGCCGGAGCAGTACCTATTTATCTACTTGCACTTTTTGGCATGTTTTCGAACTGCTAGATTGGCAGGAGCAGGGACCGAGCAACGGGAGCTCACCCCGTCACGGGGATTCGAACCGCCGACCTTCTGATCGGCAAGCCCTAGGCTCTGTGGTTTAACCCACAACGCCACCTGTGTCCCTTTAAAAAAACATAATAGGGGGGAAGAAAACCAATTTAAAATACAGGTTAAAATGCAATGACTCCTTGGGGTCCCTTTCCAACTGAGTTGGGCCTGGAAAACTGGCAACCAACCCCGTTCTCACAGTGGCCACCCGGATGCCCAACACGGGGAGCCCCAAAGCAGGATCCAAACCCTCTTCCCCACCCCTCTTGGTTGCCTGGAGACAAGAGAGAGGTCCGCCTGCCCCCTGCCCAGCGTTGCCAAGCAAGGGGCGGCAGAGCCAGGCTGGCCGCTGCCCCCAGCCGCCCTCCCCGGCTCCTGACCTCGGTGTCGGAGAGCTCCTTCCAGAGGGGCTGGCTGATGCTGATGGTGTCCAGCAGGCGGGAGAACTTGAAGCGGTTCTCGGCCGAGTCGATGGCCTCCGGGGACGTCCCCAGGATGCGGCACTGCTGCCGGTGCAGGGCCATGGCAATGTTGTTGGGCAGCTGGCCCCCCATGGACAGGATCACACCCTCAGGGTTCTCCAGTTCGTAGATGTCCATCACCACCTGGTTGGGGGGCGGAGAGGCCGGGTGAGGGTCCCAAGAGGGGCAGGATCAGGCCCGTCAGGCACAGCTGCAAAGCCCAGCTGCAGAGAAGAGGCCCCTTTCACCCACTTGGGGGCGTCCTTTACACAGCCATCACCAGAAATCATTTTGGGGAGAATCATTATGAGGGGTTTTATTCCATTGTTTTACAGTTTTTATAGCACACTCCCATGCGAGGCCTTGACACCTGCTGCACCAAAACAGTAACAACTCAAATGTTTTAGAGTAGCAGCACAGAACCTTTGGAACTCCCTGCCTATTGAGATCACTGCACTCTTTTCGGCACCTGCTAAAAAACATTATGGCTTAAACGAGCCTGCCAGGAGAGTGGATGTGAGTTTCATCTTGTCTCAGTCTATTGCGGCTGCAACTTTCTGTACGTTTTGAATGATGGCTGCAACTCAGTGATAATTTTATTGCTCTCTCTTTTCTTTTTTTGTCAACTGCTTTGAGGTCGCCCCCCCCCCCGCCCCTATGATCAAGGGGCATATAGACTTTGTGAAATAAGGAAATAAAGGACGGCTGAGGAGTAGCGTAAACTAAATAAGGAGAAGCCCTACAAGACAGATGGGACTTGTTAGAGGCCCCGATCCCCTGGCATAAGCACCCATGGACGGCACCCACCTCGAAGGACATCTCGTCAAAGTAGAGCCGGTCACACATGTCGTAGTCGGTGCTGACCGTCTCCGGGTTGTAGTTGACCATGATGGTTTTGTAACCCATCTGCGGAGGAGAGAAGGAAGGCTCATTCTCCCAGAACTCAGCCTGAATAAAGCTGTGGGTCTGGCCCCTGTCCTGCCACCCCACCCCCCCAGGGGCTGGGAGCTTGCTGCCTCAAGCACCCGAAGGGAGTACTTCTCAAACCTGGGTCCCTAGCTGTTGTTGGGACTACAATTCCCATCGTCCCTGACCACTGGTGCTGCTGGCTAATTCAGGGTGATGGGAGTTGTGGTCCATCGACAGCTGGGGCTCCAGATGAGATACATGGCCCCAAACCATCAATGGCCTGGGGGCCGGACAGAAGGGCCTCCCCAGCACCAGCGCCACCCAGTGCCTTAAGCCCAGAGACAGCCAGTGTGGTGCTCACAATGGGGACAAGGGACAGGACAGGGCCTTCTCAGTGGTGGCTCCCCATTTATGGAACACCCTCCAGACTGAGATACAAGAATCCTCTACATTGGCTGCATTTAGGAGAAATTTAGGTGGAAACGTATCGGATATGGATGCCGCTCAGAGTTCAGCCCCAGTGTTGCTGTTTTATAATAGATGCATGGTTTTATTCTGTTTTATTTTGTATTATCTGAAGGGCTGCCACACGGAAAAGGGAGCCGGCTTGTTTTCTGCTGCTCCAAAGGCTTCGAGTTACACAAAAGGGGATTCCGACTAAACATCAGGAAGAACTTTCTGACGGCAAGAGTTGCTTGACAGTGGAACGGTCTTATAGGGGTGCAAATATCCCCGAGTGTGGGGGTCAGGTGGGATTGCTATGAGGAATTATGAAAAATGAAGCAAGCCACTGTGTCCGCGATGAAAGCATGGCGTTGACTGGGTTTGATTCATTGACAATAGTTTCTGATCAAATCCCCCAGGCCTCTCCACCTCTGCCATTTGCTTTCTCTACACCTGACAGGCACCTATAAGCATTCTGGAACACAGGCCAGTTGCTTCACCAGGCATCCTCAGTACATAACGATAGTAAGTTACTTTGATGGAGTTTAATCTTTAGCATTCCTCCTTGTTTCCTATTTTATTGACTCTGAACTATGTATGAATGCTCAAATTAGCTCTTTGTTGTTTTAACTTTTAATATTGTCCCACGTGGGGTTTTTTGAAATGCTCAGAGGAAATCTGATTGGTTCTTACGAACACTGTGTAAAAAGTTCTTTTGTGAATAAAACGACCTGGGCCGAGGGGGGGGGGAGAGGATTATTATTATTGGCACTCCTCCCAGAGTCTTGCTGGTCAAGCCTCGTGTGTATTCTATGAAATCAGAGTCCAATCCTTCCTTGCTTTGGGAACGCTACACGGTCTCCCTCGGGAATCTCCCTCCTGGGAGGTTTTTAAGCAGAGGCTGGATGGCCCTCTGCCAGGGATGCTTTAGCAGAGGTTCCTGCGCGGCAGGGGGCTGGACTAGATGTCCCTTGGGGGTCCCTCTCAACCCTACAATTCTATGAAATACTGATGGGGCAAGAGCATCCCCAAACCCTGTGCAGCCGAGGGAGATGGGGGGAAGAGGCTCACCTTGCGCAGCTCCTGGATGCACCCGACTGCGCACCAGTCGAACTCCACGCTGCTGCCGATGCGGTAGACGCCGGAGCCGATGACCATGACGTGGGGCTCGCGGAAGGCCAGGTCGTGCTCCGTCCCGTTGTAGGTCAGGTAGAGGTAGTTGGTCTGGGCCGGCCACTCGGCCGCTACCGTGTCGATCTGCTTGACCACCGGCAGAATTTTCAGGTCGTGGCGCATCTTGCGGACGGCCAGCTCCGTGCTGGGAGGGAGAGGAAAAGTTCCCTTGTAACGCGCTGAGCCAGGTCTGCCTGCACTGACGGGCAGCACCGACCGGCCGGGATTTTGGAAAGGGGTCTTCCCTCGCCTTGCCAGGAGATGCTGCCAGCCATGGCGCCTGGGATCTATAGAATCATAGTTGGAGGGGACTCCTAGTCCAGCCCCCTGCAAGGCAGGAATCTCGGCTCAAGCATCCCTGACAGTCCACAACCTCCTGAGGGTATCCATTCTGCTGTCAAACAGCTCACCTTCATAAAGTTTTTCCATCTGTTGAGTCGGAATCTCCTTTCTGGTCACTCGAAGCCATGGGTTCGAGTCCTACCCTCTGATGCAGGAGAAAACAAGCTTGCTCCCTCTTCCATGGGGCAGCCTTTCCGATATTACCAGATGGCTCTAGTGTCTCCTCTCATACCTGAGGGGCTGCCCCATGGAAGAGGGAACAAGCTTGTTTTCTCCTGCTTCAGAGAGAAGGACCTGAATTCCGAGCACAATTCAAAGTGTTGGTGCTGACCTTTCAAGCCCTAAATGGCCTCGGTCCTGTATACCTGAAGGAGCATCTCCACCCCCATCGTTCTGCCCGGACACTGAGGTCCAGCTCCAAGGGCCTTCTGGCTGTTCCCTCATTGCAAGAAGTGAGGTTACAGGGAACCAGGCAGAGGAAGAAGAAGAAGAAGAGTTTGGATTTGATATCCCGCCTTTCACTCCCTTTAAGGAGTCTCAAAGCGGCTCACATTCTCCTTTCCCTTCCTCCCCCACAACAAGTGGGGCTGAGAGACTTCACAGAAGTGTGACTGGCCCAAGGTCACCCAGCAGCTGCATGTGGAGGAGCGGAGACGCGAACCCGGTTCCCCAGATTACAAGTCTACCGCTCTTAACCACTACACCACACTGGCTTCACATCTGGTGGGAGGGCCTTCTTGGTAGTGGCGCCCGCCCTGTGGAACGCCCTCCCACCAGATGTGAAGGAAATAAGCAGCTATGCTATTTTTAAAAGACATCTGAAGGCAGCTCTGTTTAGGGAAGCTTTTAATGTTTAATAGGTTATTGTATTTTAGTGTTTTATTGGAAGCCCCCCAGAGTGGCTGGGGAAACCCAGCCAGATGGGTGGGGTATAAATAAATTATTATTATTATTATTATTATTATTATTATTATTATTATTATTACCACCAATGGAGCCAAGTTACAAGAAATGAGATTCTGACTAAACATTAGGAAGAGCTCTTCTGACGGGAAGAGCTGCTTGGCAGTGGAACAGATGACGTCGGAAGGGGGCGGACTCTCCTTCGCCGGAGGTTTTCGAACGGAAGTGGGATTGTCATTCATCAGGGATTCTTGAGCTGTCATTCCTGCATTGCAGGGGGCTGGACTAGATGGCCCTTGGGGCCCCCCCACCCCTAAAAAAACCATCTCTTGGCCTAGCTCAGTCATGGCCAACCTGGCGCCCTCCAGGTGGCTTAGATGACAACTCCCAAGTGCATCTTTTCCTTGGGGGTCCCTTCTATGATTCCATGACAATTGCCCCGGGACGGCTGAAAGAAGTGCCGAACACGCTGGCACCCTGGCAGTCAGGCCTGCGGTGATGCCCTCCCTATTCCCCCCAGGGGAAGAGGGGGCTGCCGCTCCTGGCTGGATGGGGGGGGGCACACCTCCAGGTACCTGAGCACAGCTTGGGCCACCTGCTTGTCTGAGAAGCCGAGCTGCTTGGCCAGCTTGAGGACGGCGGTGGGCATGGAGCCCGGCTCGGCCTGGCGGTAGGACTCGAGGCACAGGGCGTGGTCCGTGATGTTCTTCATCTTGTGCAGGAACCAGCGGTCAATCTTGGTCAGCTCGTAGAGGCGCTCGATGGAGTAGCCGGCCCGCAGGGCGGCCGCCAGGACAAAGATGCGCTTGTCGGTGGGCGTCTCCAGCTCCTGTGGGTCGGGGAAAGGGAGGGGGCAGGCAGAGAGGGTCAGGGCTCTGGGCCCGGTGGGGCAGGCACAGTCTGGCCAGGAGGGCAGCCGGACCCTCTCCACCCCCCCGGACCCCTTACCATGTCTGAAGCAGGCTTCACAGTGTGGTCAAAGCCCACGCAGTTCTCATCCACCATGCGCAGAGCCTTCTGGAAGGCCTCTTCAAAGCTGCGCCCAATCGCCATCACCTCGCCTGGGGGGCGGGGAGGAGGAAAGAAGGGGGGTGGGCAAGATGCAAGTTAGCAAATGATCCGGAAGGGAGCCTGTTCCCCAAAGCAGGTGAGGCAGGTGCTAAACTGCAGTGATCAGATGGGATTACTATGAGGAATTATGAAATATGCATCAAGCCATTTGTGTCCACGATGAAAGCATTGGGTTGACTGGGTTTGATTCATTGGCAATGGTTTCTGATCGAATCCCACAAGCCTCTCCATCTCGGCAAGTATAAGCATTCTAAAACACAGGCCAGTTGCTGCATGAGGCATCCTGGGTCATAAAGGTGATAGCTAGCTTTGATATAGCTATTGTTAGGTTTGTTAATCTTAAGGGCCAGGAAGAGAGTTCACAAGGAGATAGTAAATATTCTTTCCTTGTTTATGACCTCCGGGTTTCCTAAAAGCATCCCTCCTTTTATTCCTATTTTATTTACTCTGAATGCATATGCATGCTCAAGTAGGAAATTAGCCCTTTGTAGTTTTAACTTTAAATTTGTCCCCACGTGGGGTTTTTGGAAATGCTCAGAGGAAATCTGATTGGTTCTTATGAACACTGTGTAAAAAGTTCTTGTGTGAATAAAACGACCTGGGCCAAGGGGTAGAGAGGCATCCTGGGTCATAAAGGTGATAGCTAGCTTTGATATAGCTATTGTTAGGTTTGTTAATCTTAAGGGCCAGGAAGAGAGTTCACAAGGAGATAGTAAATATTCTTTCCTTGTTTATGACCTCCGGGTTTCCTAAAAGCATCCCTCCTTTTATTCCTATTTTATTTACTCTGAATGCATATGCATGCTCAAGTAGGAAATTAGCCCTTTGTAGTTTTAACTTTAAATTTGTCCCCACGTGGGGTTTTTGGAAATGCTCAGAGGAAATCTGATTGGTTCTTATGAACACTGTGTAAAAAGTTCTTGTGTGAATAAAACGACCTGGGCCAAGGGGTAGAGAGGAATTATTATTATTGGCAGCTCCTCCCAGAGTCTTGCTGGTCAAGCCTCTGTGTGTATTCTATGAATCAGAGTCCAATCCTTCCTTGCTTTGGGAACGCTACACTAAACCAAGGAAATGAGTATGATCCGAGGGAGAAGGGGGGGATGCAGAAGGGGCAACAGAGTTGGCGACAGGGAACAGTTCAGACTTTGAGGCTGAAGCAGAGGAGGGGGGTCAAGAGGCTGCTGAAGAATCGTGGGAGCCTCCCTCCCCTCTGGTCTCGTGCAGGATCACTAGGAGGGCAGAAGAGAGGCCAGAGGGGCACAGATGCAGTTTTGAGTCTGCTGGGGAAAAATCTGTGAGAGGAGCCTTAGGAGGGTGGAAGGCTCAGTCTGGGAAGCTGCCCTGTAGGGGCAAGACCTGCCGGGAGCTGTCTCCTTGAATAAAGTGTTAACTCTGCTGACAAGAGACTCGGCCGCTTGGCACTGAACTGCATCTGACTCCAGTCTTGACTCCGGGTCTGCGCTAGTCCGGGGCTCATGCTCTTAACTGACAGTTCTAGACCCACGAAAGGCAAAAGGAGGGGGCAGCATCACAGAATCAGGAAGCCTGCAAGTTCCAGGACCAAATCCTGCCTCTTTGGCAACTCAGAAGCAGCAGGCGCAAAGCGAGTGGGCCCAGCCGGGTCTCCCAGGGACCCCCCCCCCCCGCTCACCCACACTCTTCATGGAGCTGCCAATCTTGGTGCTGACGCGCAGAAACTTGCTGAGGTCCCAGCGCGGGATCTTGACCACGCAGTAATCCAGACTGGGCTCAAAGCAGGCGGTGGTGGAGTTGGTGACTGAGTTCCTGGGGCAGAGAAGTGTGCGGTTGGAAGGGACCCCAACCAACCCCTACAAGGAAGGACTCGAACCCACGACCCCGTTTGTGGAAAGCTCTCCCCAGGGAGCCTCGCCTGGCGCCATCTTTGGTGCCAAGCAAGGGCAAGACGGCAAGGACAGCTAAAACCCAGGCGTGAGCAAGACGCAACCCGGCCGCTTCTGTGTTTCAAGGGAAGCTTCTTGCAAGGAAAACAGTTTTGCTCCACAAGATGCTCAAGCGGTGAAGGATCCTCGGGACCCGTGAGCAGCAAGCCCCCCGCCCCAGCCAGGATTGGGCAGAGCGATGCCCCAGCCCAGGGTGAGCATTACCTGAGGACAGGCAGAGGGATGCCCAAAGCCAGCTTGGCAGCCACGTACGCCAGGGGGTAGCCGGTGGCTTTGCTGGCCAGCGCTGAGCTCCGCGACAGCCGGGCATTCACCTCGATGATGTAGTACTGCGGGTGGGGGGCAAAAGAGAAGGTTGCAGCGGCAGCAGACCCAGACCCCGCAGGGGGCAAGGGGGTCAGAGAGGGCAGAAGCCGGCATGCGCTGCTCAGGCACAGGGCAGCCACCCCAACCCACCCCACCTGCCGGGTCTCACCTGCTCAGATTCGGGGTTCAGGGCATACTGGATGTTGCACTCGCCCACGATGCCCAGGTGGCGCACCACCTTGATGGCCGTAGTGCGCAGGAGGTTGTACTCGCGGTCGTTGAGGGTCTGGCTGGGGGCCACCACAATGGACTCCCCCGTGTGGATGCCCAGGGGGTCCAGGTTCTCCATGTTGCACACCTGGATCAGGGGGGAAAGCAGGTGAGGCAGGTAGGAAGAGGGGGGCCCTTCTGGGGCACCAACACGCCCCTCCCACCACACAAGCTGTTCCAGCAGCGGGTGACATCAAATAAGGTCTATATATAGCTGGCAGATGAAGAATTCTTTGTTTCTTAGCTTTATTTCTCGCTCTTTTAATCCTTCCATCTCTTTTTATCCATTTCTTTTTCCTTTTTCTTCTTTCTTTCCAATTGGACCTAGATAGAGTGGTACTTTGGTTCTCAAACGCAATCCGTTCTGGAAGTTCATTTGACTTCCAAAACGTTCGAAACCAATTGCGTCCCGGAAACAAAACGTCCCGGAAACAATTGCGGACAACTGCACTGGACGTTCAGCTTCCGAAAAACATTCAAAAACGAGAAATGATAATAATATTTGTATCTGTATTTTACTGTATTGCTAATGCAATTTTCTCAGAGGAGGAGGAGGGGAACTCTCCCTCAAAGAAAGTAGAGATCATCGAATTGTAGAATCGTAGTGTCGGAAGGGACCCCTGAGGGTCATCCAGTCCAACCCCCTGCAATACAGGGATCTCACTGCCAGACGGTCACCCAACCTCTGCTGAAAAACCTCCAAGGAGAGAGAGTCCACAACCTTTAGCTGTGATTTCCTTTCACTTCCAGGAACCATTAGAGACTAGCCTGGACTGGCCGCTTCCAGACAGAGATCCAACAGGTGAGGACCAACCGGGTCCTGCGAATGCCAGCCCTGCCTCCTTGTGCCCAACGAAGACCCCCCGCCCCCCGCCGCTTACCGTGACGCAGTTGTCGTAGGCGTCCCGCACCACCTCGTACTCGATCTCCTTCCAGCCCTTGAGGGACTTGTCCACCAGCACCTGGGAGGTGTGGGCAAAAGCCTGGCTCACCAGCGCCGTCAGCTCCTCTCGCCCGTTGGCAAAGCCAGAGCCCAGGCCGCCCAGCGCGTAGGCAGAGCGCACAAGTACCGGGTAGCCCAGCCTCTCAGCTGCCGCCTGCGCCTGGGGGGGGGGAGGGAGGGAGGAAGCAGTGAGGGGCCCGGCCTCCTCCAGGAGGGCCCCCAGGGTGCCCAGCGAAGGGCACCTCCAGGCAGTGCCCAGGAACCCGCCGTGGACTCCCTGCAGTGCCCCCAGACCCAGCATTTTAATAGGTAAAATCACGTTGTGCAGTGGAAGGAATACGTCCCCCAGTCCTTACAGACACAAGTTCTCAGAGTCCATTCGTACTGCAAATGGATTGAGGTTGAATCCTGACAAGACAGAAGTACTGTTTCTGGGGGACAGGAGGCGGGCAGGTGTGGAGGACTCCCTGGTCCTGAATGGGGTAACTGTGCCCCTGAAGGACCAGGTGCGCAGCCTGGGAGTTATTTTGGACTCACAGCTGTCCATGGAGGCGCAGGTCAGTTCTGTGTCCAGGGCAGCTGTCCACCAGCTCCATCTGGTACGCAGGATGAGACCCTCCCTGCCCACGCACTGTCTCGCCAGAGTGGTGCATGCTCTGGTTATCTCCTGCTTGGACTACTGCAATGCGCTCTGTGTGGGGCTACCTTTGAAGGTGACCTACCCCCCCCCCCCCGTTTTCCTCCTCTAAAAACTAGGGGCGTCTTATGGTCAGATGCGCCTTATAGAGCGAAAAATAAGGTGACTGAATAATTTTATTGTGCATTTTAATGATGGGTATTAATCTTTGTACTACTGCAATGGACTACTTTGGACTACTGCAATGCGCTTTACGTGGGGCTCCCTTTGAAGGTGACCCGGAAACTACAACTAATCCAGAATGCGGCAGCTAGACTGGGGACTGGGAGCGGCCGCCAAGACCATATAACACCGGTCAGAAAGACCTACATTGGCTCCCAGTACGTTTCTGAGCACAATTCAAAGTGTTGGTGCTGACCTTGAAAGCCCTAAACAGCCTCTGTCAAGTAGGAGCGTCTCCACCCCCATCGTTCTGCCCGGACACCAGGGTCCAGATCCGAGGGCCTTCTGGCGGTTCCCTCACTGCGAGAAGTGAGGCTACAGGGAACCAGGCAGAGGGCCTTCTCGGTGGTGGCGCCTGCCCTGTGGAACGCCCTCCCTTCAGATGTCAAAGAGATAAACAACTACCTGACATTTAGAAGACATCTGAAGGCAGCCCTGTTCAGGGAAATTCTTAATGTGTGACATTTTAATGTATTTTTAATCTTTGTGGGAAGCCACCCAGAGTGGCTGGGGAAACCCAGCCAGATGGGTGGGGTACAAATAATAAATTATTATTATTATTATTATTAGCTGGGGGTAGTGTGTGTTTGGGGGTGTGGACCCCTCTGCCCCTTTGTAGCCGCTCAGATATAGCAGCCTCCCCACCCCCTGATTTTCAGAAGCCCCCCCTTGACAAAGAGAAGCCAGTAGGGCTCTTCCAGACCTTCTTCCCACAGGAACAAGCCCCACCCCCGCCTTGGGGACCCCCCCCCCGCAAAGGAAAGTCCAGCGTTGAGCCTGAAGGTGGTCACCCTGCGCGAGCCCCCTCACCTGTTCGAGGGAGCAGGCAGCCTCGCTGGGCGCCACGTGCTCCCCGATCTCCTCCATCTTCTCCACAAAGACCTTGCGGTCCTCCGTCATCTCGATGGAGGTCACCGGAGTGCCCAGGACGCGGACGTGGTAGCGCTCCAGGACCCCCGCCTTGGTCAGCTCCACGCCGCAGTTCAGGGCCGTCTGCCCCCCAAAGGTCAGCAGGATCCCATCGGGGCGCTCGTTCTTGATGACCTGGGGGCAGGGGAAGGAGGTGTCGGGGACTGGCGGGACTCCAGCGGAAAGGGGGCTGGAGCCTCGTCTGGGGGGGGCAGCGGTTTGTGGGGAGCTGTGCTGGCCAGAAAGCGAGAGTTGGAGGCAGAGAAGATTCAGAGCTGGGGGAAGAGGCGGGCCAGGCAAGCGAAGGATCAGGTCCTTCCTCACCCTCTCCTGCAGAACCAGGAGGGGGCTGAAAAGGGAGGAGCAGAAGAAGTTGCCACACGGGCGCAGTCTCCTAACGCAACACATCTCTCCAAAGCTCTGGGGGCCACCCAGGCACCGCTGAAGTCCCTGCAAATGAAAGACTTGTCTCCCTCCCTCTCTCGTAACCGTATGACTCTGGGGCACCCAAGGAAGATCCGAAGGTTCAGGACAGATACCGACAAAAGAAGAATGGCAGACGAAATTAATGGACTACGCAGAAAGGGATAAAATGACAGGAAGGATTCAAAACCAGAGATTCACAGAAGATTGGTAGAAATATACGAATTATTTGAAGAGCAGCTGTAATCAACAAATTACGCTAGTAGGACTAAAAGAAGTTTTGTAAGGAGGAATATATGAAATACTGCAAAGATGAGAAAGAAAAGAGATACTGGTTATATTTATGTAGTGAAAGTAAGAAATGTAAATTAAGTGAAAAGACTGGAAAACTTTTAGATGTCATTGATGGAAGTAAAAAAAATTGTATAAGATATAAAAGTATGTTTCATAATTGTGGGAAATGATATGTTAAAAAACTAATAAAAATATATGTATATAAACCAGAAGGTTCAGGACAGAGAGAATAAAGCCCTTCTTCATGCAGCGCAGAGTTAGACTGCGGAACTCGCTGCCACAAGAGGCAGTGAGGGCCACCAATCTGGGCAGATTTAGAAGAGGATGGAACAAATTCTTGGAGCAGAGCGATAGCAGCAGCCACTACTTGCTGCCTCCAGATGACTCCGTATACCAGTTGCAGCTGGTTGGGCTAGATGCCCTTTGCGTGCCCCTCTGAATTCTACAATTCCACGGCGGGAGGGGGGAGCTCAGCTCACCTGAGCCACGTAGTCGGGGGTGATGGGCAGGAAGTAGACTTTGTCGGCCAGGCCTTTCGAGGTCTGCACAGTGGCAATGTTGGGGTTGATCAGCACAGTCTGAATGTTCTCCTCCTTCAGGGCCTTGATGGCCTGGCAGGGAGGGAGGGAAGGAAGAGGGCACTGGGTCAGTCATGTGTGTGTGTGTGTGTGTGTGTGTATGGTCCGGTCCCTCCCCACTCCCACCCGCCTTGCCAACAAGGACGCCAGTCAAGGGAACGACCTCGAATTTGCAACCACAACGTTCACAATCTGAAGCAGTGCACTTGCGCAGGGCGGCCGTCCCAGTGTGGGAAAGCAGTTTGCAAGGCTTTGTGTGGCCTTGGCTGATAGGAAGAGATTAGCACCTCCAGAAGATGCTGGGGGGAGGGGAATCTCAGCCACACCCACACTGTGACAGGCCCCACATGCTCCCAGCACCCCGACCTCCCGCCCGTCACCCCCCCAAAAGCCCCAAGGCCTCTCCCCCCAACCTACGTACTTTAAAGTCTAGATCTGCTGCAGATATTTCTGTGAGATCGGGGACCTTCTATACGGCTTGTGTATTTTAGTAAACAGAGTGAAGGAGTATGAGTCATGCGGGGAGGGGATAGTGTGTGTTGATTTACTAGGGTTTAGCATAATTTCTGGTTGCTATCTTGTTTATTGTTTTAGAGATTATAAATGCCACATTGATTTGTTAAGCATAAACATGACTTTTGTGGTCACCGTGATGTCTAGCTTCTTTTTTTAGTTGCAGGTTTCCAAAGAGTGCTCTACAGATTGCAATTGCTGATTTGCTAATTACCGTATTTTTTGCACCATAACACTCACTTTTTTCCTCCTAGAAAGTAAGGAGAAATGTCTGTGCGTGTTATGGAGGGAATGCCTACGGGTGGCATGCCTACAGATTTTCCTCCTCTAAAAACTACGTGCGTGTTATGGTCGGGTGCGTGTTATAGAGCGAAAAATACGGTATATGATTTTTGTTGCCCCTGTGATGATCTGAAATCTTAACTGCACACGGCTAAATTGCGAAATATTTGTTCTGTTGTAGATTTGCTTGTTTATGATAAATTTTAGTTCTTTATTGGTGCTGTTGACATGTTTCTGTAATTTCTGAACATTGCTTTTCTGTGTTTTCATTACTTAGCTCCCAGCTCATTAAATTACAAATATAAATTCATGTTGTAATTTTGTTTGTTTACGATACAATTGTTTATTGATATTGTTTACATGATTTTCCAATTTTTGTACACTGCTTTTCTCTTACTATTTTCATTACTTTGCTCCTCACTCTGCGGAGTGAAGGGTAGCCTGCAAATAATGTAAACAGGGTAAAATAAAATTACATTATTGCTACATATTGTTTTGTACGCTGCTTTGGTATGCGTCTCAATGGGGGGAAAGTGGCATGGAAATACGTTCAATCAAATCAAATCGATCACCCTCCCCTCCCTTCCTCAACTCACCTGGGAGCCAGAGTAGTCAAATTCACCCGCCTGCCCTATAGAGAGCCCCCCTGAGCCCAGGATGAGCACCTTGTGGGGTCGGGCAGTGCTGCTGGCGGGGGGCGCTTTGGCAAAGCAGAGGCGCTGTTGCAGGAGCTCACGAACTGAGGGGGGGGGAGAGAGAAAGAAAGAAAAAGGGGGCATCTCAGTTAAGACAGTGGTCCAGCCCCACACGAGGTGCCCGCGATGCCTCAACCTGGATAGAGCAGAGACTGGGGCAGGCCCCCCCAGCACGCAAGGCGGAAAATAATAATAATAAAAATAATAATAATAAAGATAAAGGTAAAAGGACCCCTAACCATTAGGTCCAGTCGCGGCCGACTCTGGGGTTGCGGCGCTCATCTCGCTTTACTGGCCGAGGGAGCTGGCGTACAGCTTCCGGGTCATGTGGCCAGCAGGACAAAGCCGCTTCTGGCAAACCAGAGCAGCGCACGGAAACACCGTTTACCTTCCCGCCGGAGTGGTACCCATTTATCTACTTGCACTTTGAGGTGCTTTCGAACTGCTAGGTTGTCAGCAGCAGGGACCGAGCAACAGGCGCTCACCCCGTCACGGGGATTCGAACTGCCAACCTTCTGATCGGCAAGTCCTAGGCTCTGCGGTTTAACCCACAGCGCCACCCGCGTCCCTAATAATAATCATAATAAATTTTATTTATACCCCCGCCCTCCCCAGCCAAGACTGGGCTCAGGGCAGCTAACACCAGGTATAAAAACAATTGAATGAACAAGATTAAAATACAGTGTTAAAATGCAGCCTCATTTCAGCAGAAACTCCAATCAAAAACTGTTTTGGGGAAGAAAACGTCAAGTCTTCACCAAGGCTAACTATCCAGACTGGTCCAACGTGGGCCAGAAAAAAGCCAGGGAAGTCCCCAAATAGGAGTCCCTAGGGGCCAGACCTGACCCCCCAAGAGGCACCTGTCTCCGGGCTCTGCGCTCCCTCCGCCTGGCCTCGCACCGTCTCCAGGAAGATGTCGAAGAGACACTCAAGGTCTGTTGGTCCAGCATTGTGCTCCGGGTGAAACTGCACACTAAAGGGGGGGAGAGAAAAGGCTTTGGGAGGTCAGGAGCCCCAGGGGTGTGGGGAGACCCTGCCAGCGCACAGAGAGTCGGAGGGGAACCCCAAAGTCATCTGGCCCAACTCCCATTATGCGCTCTGCCATGCACCGTACTCCCCACTCCAAAGGGGGCAGGAGAGAGGCAAGACACCCCAGCCCCCCCCATGCATACCCCCCCACCGTCTCTCACCTGAAGAAAGGCTTGGATTCGTGGACGAGGCCCTCGTTGGAAAGATCGTTGGCGTTGATGAAGAGGGGGGACCAGCCGGCTGGCAGGCTAGCCGAGTCGACCGCAAAGCCGTGGTTCTGGGAGGTGATGAAGCAGCGCTGAGAGCCCTCGTGGAGACACGGCTGGTTGTGCCCGCGGTTTCCGTACCTGCCCAGTGGGGAGAGGGGGGCAGTCAGGCCTGGCCAGAGGGAGGAGCCAAAGGACTCTGTGCCCAGCGCGAACTTGCCATGGAGAGACAGGAATGGCCCTGCAGCTGGATCCGGCCCGTGGCCCATCCAGTCCAGCCTCCTGTTCTCACAGGGGCCAACCAGATCCCCATTATGGGAAACCAGCAAGCGGGATCCGGGCACCAGAAACAGGGATTGGGAAGCACCAACTGCGGAGGGAAAGCAGAGCCAACTTGGCCAGGAGCCATCCATGAATGCGTCAACTCCTGCTAATAATAATATATTACTTGCCCCCTGCCCATCAAAACGGGCTGCCCCAGTCACTCTCGGCAGCTTCCAACACAATATAATAAACACAGTGAAACATTGGGCGTTAAAAACTTCCAATCCTCTTTGAAAGCCATCCAGGTTGGTGGCCATGTTAGAATTCCTGCTCCGTGATTGCAGTCATGGGATTGTTGTCTTCCACATGACGGTGTACATTTTGACTCCACCGAGCAGGAAGTGATGGAGACAGGATGTTTGTGTTCCTGTGTTCCATGAAGTGGGACTCTTGTCCTTTGTTCTTTTTCTCTTTGCTGTCTGATGCTAGAGAGAGAGGGAGCCATGTTGCAGTGCTCTGTGTGTGTTTATATGCAAATAAAGTAGATTAGCCAAAATGCTGAGTTACTGAGGTCTGTTACGCATGATGCACAAACTCTGTGGATCCCTAAGTGTGCTGGTGTCGCTTGGCATCGGTCGCTGTGATGTTTGGGCTGAAGAAAGCTTTTGAAGCTCCCGAACGATTGACCAGTAGGGAGGGAACAAGCCAGTCGGGCATGTGTCTCTGTCAGGGTCCTACTCAAGTGTAGGCTGAACTCCTGACAGGCCACTCCTGCCTCCTGGGGGAGGGAGTTCCACAGGTTAACCGTCAGCTGCAAAAAAGGGGGGGCTTTTGCGTGACCTCCCTGACTCTCCCCCCACAGACACCTACTTCATCTTGTAGGTCTTGGCCCCGATGGCCAACGCCAGCAGCTGGTGGCCCAGGCAGATCCCAAAAACGGGCTTCGGGGTTGGCAGCTCCAGGATGCGGCGCAGGTTGGCAACCGTCACTTGGCAGAGCTGGGGGTCTCCAGGGCCGTTGCTGACAAACAGACCGTCAAACTCTGGGAGGAGAAGCCAGAGATGGGGCAAGCTGGGACCCTTCACCAAGCGAGGAGAGACCCTCGGCAGCCCCCAGACCCAAGGCCTCCCCTCCCTGTGTCCGTCCAGCGCCCAGGAAGGCTCCTGCCAGCCGTCTCCACCGGGCCCCGGCCGCCCCGCTCACCTGCGCTGTCCAGGGGGTGGTCCCAGGGCACCACTCTCACGGCTGCGCCACGGCTGCAGAGGCACCGAATCTGGTTGTACTTGAGGCCACAGTCGACGGCCGTGATCCTGACGGATCCCCCGGGGTTGAAGAGGCGGGGAGCCTAGTCAGTCAGGGGGAGGCAGAGAGCAAGAGTGACGCTGATGGCAGGGGGCACTCAGGGGCCAGGCTGGCCCAGGAAACACCCCCAACCCCTGGGATGCTGGCCCACGATGGCTCAGTGCTCCTGGCCACCCTGTGCTTAAGAACTTACGGAGAGCCTGCTGGATCAGGCAGTGAAATCGAACCCAGCACCCTGTCCTCCCAGTGCCTCTTTTGCGAAACCCACAAGCAGGATTCAGGCAAAAGAGCCCTCTCTCCTCCTGTACTTTCCAGGAAATGGCATTCAAAAGCGTTGCTGCCAGGAGCAAGGCAGCAAGAAATCGCACGGCGTCAGTGAAGTTAGCTCTTTATTCAAGGAAACAAGGTCTGCTCAGGAAGCCAGGCCTAGTGAGCACAGCAACTCTTCCTGGTGCATCTTGCCCCCATAAGGCTGATATTTGCCTAAGTCTCCTCCTTTCCCAGGTTCTTTCCAAGCAATCTGAGACTTTGTTGGTGTGCCTGTCTCTGCCCCCTCCCTCTTCATGCCTCTTCTGGTTCTGGAAGGGAGTTTGTCACAGGAGGGGGGGCATCTCTGCCTCTTGGTCTCTCTCCTCTCCTGCATCAGCTTCTGCCCCTGATTCTGGACTGCTCTCTGGCACAGACTCTCCCCGCTCACCAAGTCCTGTTACCCCTTCTGCTACTGACACCTCCTCTTCCCAGGCTGCTCCCTCTGACCCCTCACCACCCCTCTCGGGGCTCTGAGCCTTCTTCCCATGGGGGTCCCCAGCTGCTTCCTCCCACCATTTTTCTACGTCCAAGCAGCCCACGAAACTTCCAGCCGTGGAGACTGGAGCACAGCCTGCTCTGCTGCTAAGCCCCCTATGCCAAGGGCCACATGCACGCCCAGAAGCAAACTCTGCCATGCACAAAGGCAGGCCCCCTCGCGGGCAGCCAAGCCACCTCCAGGTCCGACCGCCCAAGCTCCCCTCTTGCCCCACCTACTTGGAGGGAGACCTCCTTCACCAGGTGCCTCTTGTTGGGGTCCTCAAAGGGCAGGTGGGTGTTGGGGACACCATCGGGCACCAGCCTGCCCAGCAAGCTGCCCTTTTCCCGGATCCTCTTGGTCAGCGCGCGAGTGTCCACTCCTGCAAGCACAGGACAGGCTCATCATCCGCCGGCGCGTCCCTCGCAGCCCCTGCCAGGCTCAGCGGGAGAACTGGGGCAGCCCCACAGAGCGGCCCCTGGGCAGAGACGCACAGCCATGTTCGGCCACCGAGGGGCAGAGAACAGCTCATCGCACTTCTCTGGGGGCAAATTCTCCCCGCCACCTGGCGGAATTATAGAAGGGACCCCAGGGGTCATCTAGTCCAGCCCCCGCAGTGCGGAAAGCACAACTAAAGCGCTCCTGGTGGATCATATGGTCACCTGACCTCTGCTTGAAACCTCTAGCAAAGGAGAGTCTGCCGTCTGGCAAGGCGTCTGGGACGCTGTCCAACAGCTCTTAGGTGCAGAAAATTATTCCTAGCGTTTAGCCAGAATCTTCTTTCTTGCCATTTCCATCTGTTGCTTTGGGCCCCACTGACTGGAGCATCAGAAAACAAGCTTGGGACGCCTTTCAGATTCATGAAGGGGGCTCATATGTCCCTTTTCAGTGCCCCCCTTTCCAAAGGGCCTCTCCCTCCCCATGAGGATGCCGTGTTTGTTTTGTTCCCCCCCCCCCGGCTCCCCCCGACTTCACTAAATCCAATCTCAGCTGACATTTTGCATCGTGCAGAGAGATGGTCTTTTCCATCAACAGGAGGAGGAAAAGGGGGGGCGACAGGAAAGGGGGCTGGGGGGGCGGAGGAATCCACAATGGGCAGGGTGCTTTGGAGAACAAGCTCTTTTATCCCCCTGTAAGATTTGGAATGAGAGGCCCCCGTCTGCTCACAGGCTGCTCCCTCCCAGAATCCCAAATGTGAGTATTTGTCACAAGGATTCCTGGGGGGTGTCTATAATCCCCCCACCATTTCTGCATTTTCCACCTATGTGTTTTCCCCCACAGGACTCTTGGCGGTGAAATAAAAAAATTAAGGTCTTATAAGATAAATGAGATAAATGTTCATAAATGTACCAAGCAAATACGTACATAAATATATAAACCGCATGTCTGAAACCCCACAGAAAAAGTCCTGAAACCATTTGTCCCTCCCAAATCGACCTCAGATATTTTCTCTGCAAGGTAGAAGGAAAATGGAAAAGCCTCCCCATTGTCTTTTCCTTCACAAATCCTGTCTTAAGGTTATGTCTGTGTATGAATAGGGTGAGCCTGTGACCTGGCTCAGGAACGAAGTATTTATCATTCCAAAAGACTGGCCAGGCTCCCCAGGCAATCCAATCAAGTGACCATTAAACAGGTTACCTGCCAGACAGGAGGTAAACAAACCACTCAGATTTCCGTTGCAGACCGCCTTTTCTGTGATGTGTAGGTATGGTGTGTCTGGGGGTGCAGCTGAGGGAGGGCACCAACAGGCTCAGCCCTCTGGCCCCTGGGCTTACCTTCCAGGCCAGGAATCCCCTTTTCCTGCAGCCAGCGGTCAAGCGAGGTGGTGGCGCTCCAGTGGCTGGGGTTTCGGGAACACTCGCCGACGATGAGGGCCGCGACGTGGATGGAGCTGGACTCAAACCACTAGGAGGCGGAGGAGGAAGGGGAGAGGGAATCAGGGCCAGCATCCCCCCACCACCACAGTCTCAAGGAATATCAGAAGCGCCTGCTGGGTCCGTCCAGGTGGGCTCATCCAGTCCAGCAGCCTGTTTCCCCAGGGGCCACACAGGGGTCCGTAGTGGGAAACCAGCAAGCAGGATCTTAGCGCAAGAGCAACTCTCCTGTAGTTTTTGGAAGCCTGGCTGCCTCCAGCTGTGGAGAGGGACCATCGCCATCTTGGTCAGCAGCCACAGAGAGGCCACCATGAATTTGTCTCATCCTCTTTCAATGCCTTGGCGGCCACCTTTGCCTCCACAGTTTACCGTAACTGCATGATGATGATTATTATTATTAGAATTTATAAACATGCCCTATACCTGGGGGTTTCGTGGTGGATCACAGAATAAAACCACAAAATACATAAACAAAACACAAACAACCCAATAGCACCCCCAGAGAAAAGAGCCACATTTTAAAAGGGCAGAGGATGCCAATCACATCAATCAAAGGTTAAAAAGGAACATTTTTGCCTGGCACCTAAAGGTGTATAATGAAGGCACCAGGCGGACTTCCCTGGGGAGAGCATTCCACAGACGGGGAGCCACTGCAGAGAAGGCCCTGCTCTCATGTTGCCACCCTCCAGGCCTCTCGCAGAGGAGGCACACGAAGGAGGGCCTCAGAGGATGATCTCAGGATCCAGGTTCATCTGGGGAGAGGCTGTCCTCAAAATATTGTGGTCCTGAGCCATTTAAGGCTTTATAGATCAAAACCAGCATTGGGTCTGGAAACTAATTGGTAGCCAGTGCTGTCGGACCAGGATTGGTGCAATATGTTCAAACCACCTTGCTCCGGTGAGCAACCTGGCCGCTGAATTCTGCACCAGCTGAAGTTTCCGAACCGTCTTGAGAGGCAGCCCAACGTGTAACGCGTTGCAGTAATCTAACCTTGAGGTTGCCAGGGCATAGACAGCAGTAGTTAGGTGATCCCTGTCCAGACCGGGGCGTAGTTGGGCCACCAGCCGAAGCTGATGGAAGGCACTCTGGGCCACGTGTTGAGTGAAGGACATTGCAGCGCATGTTGAGGATCCCTCCTCCCCCACTTGATGCAGGAGGGGGGCTGCGAGAGAGTGGGATACGCCCCACAGAGAGGCCCACCGGGGACCCACGTCATAATATCTGCAGCAGCAGGGAATTGCCATTTCAGTCCTGCAAGATTGTTCAGTCCTGCATGAACCCTGTTGATCCGATCAAGGTTTTTTTAAACAAATTTAATTTACGACTTCCCTAAATACAAGCACAGGCCGGATTCCAAAGGACTAATGCTTGGCCTTTCTGACAGCGACAAGAACTCTCAATGACCAGCTTATTCCTAGGACCAGACGTGAAATGCGGCTGTGTCATTTATACCGGCCTCTGCCGAGAAGCCGCTCATCGCTCTAGATGACAAGCCACGTGCAGCAGAACCAGGAATCTCTGCCGCCTACTCACCCTGCTGAGCCCGTACGGACCCTCCTCGTCCGGCGGGACCCCATAATTCCCGACCAGGGGGTACGTCAGCACCAAGATCTGCGATTTGTAGGAGGGGTCCGTCAGCGCTTCGAGGTAGCCCACCATGCCGGTCTGGAAAACTGCGGAGAGGGAAGCCAGAGGAGGCCTGGTCAGCACTGCAAGGCCCTGGCCAAAGGGTCAGTCCTCCTGCCCCGATCCATGGGGGGGTGGCTGGCTGAACCCCCAGGCCCCTGGCCAAAGCCACTTCAGGGGGCTGGAGGGTCATTGGGGGAATCGTGACAGAAGCCGCTGCGCCATCAATGGGGAAGCCCAGCCAGATGGGCAGGGTACAAATAATAAATTATTATTATTATTATTATTATTACTATTATTATTGCCTGACCCCCCAGGGGCTTTCAGAGGAAGCAGAGAGGCAGCAACCCTGGACCTAGACCACCCTGCCCCCCTTCCCGCGTTCTCTGGGGCCGCGCTGATCTCGGTCCCGCCAATCCCGAGGCCCCCACATCCCTTCTCAGGTGACGATAATTAGAAGTGCGCCAGAAGCCGCTCAGGTATCAGGTGCTGCAGGAGGGAAGGGGGGCAGGAAGGGGGTACACAGCGGCCCCAGTGCCCACTTCTGGGACCCCCCCAGGCTAATTGAGAGGGCAGCGGAGGAGGGGGGCTGCCTGGCCTGGACCTCAAAGGGGACGTCACACGCAGACACTGATCCATTTGTTGGCATTTTGGAAGTTTCACGACTTGTTTTAGGCGCCTCAAGTCCAGATCGTAGAATCGCAAAATTGCAGAGCTGGTGGGGACCTCAGGGGTCATCTAGCCCAGCACAGAGCCCGGTCTCAGCTTAGAGCTGCACATTAGTCTCACTCTTTTGGGGGGGTCTTATTTTGTTTTCACACCCTGTCATTTTACTATTATTATGGGCTGGGGCCCGAGAAACTGGCATTAGCCAGAGGTCTCTGTTGGGCCCTGAAAGGGCTTGCCCCCCCCCTTTATCCAGGATTATTTCTGCAACACAAAGCAAAGTCTCAGAAGCCTGAAGGGGGGCGTGAGAGGAGACCCCCCCCCAGCCCGGCTTGCTTCCTGGGGGTGATCCAGGAGCGGAGAAAGGGCCCAATCCAGATGCCAAGGGGTGGGCCCGGCTTTGCCTTGGAGCCCCATTGCAGCCCAGCAGGCCTGGCCCCCGGCACAAGGCGAGACCCCCACCCCACGGGCCCCCCCCCCCGCGACCTCCCCGGCAGGCACTCTGGACGCGCTCAGAGGCGCTCTCCAGCAGCTGCGGCCTCCCTCCCGCCCTGGGCGCGCTTCGGGGCTGCGGGGCCCCGGACCTATGGGGGGACCCCCGATCGCCCCCCCCCCGAGCAGGAGCAGAAGGGGCAGCCCCTCCCTCGCCCACGTGGAGGGAGCAGGCTCGGTCTGGGGGCGGGGCAGGCGCGGACCCGGAGGAGGACAGGGAGGGGGAGGGGTCCCGCCTTTGTGCCCCCTCCCCCCACCCGGACCCCCCCCAAAAAAAAGACTCACCCACTTCCCCGGCGGCGGCGACCTGGGCTGCTCCGAAGGGGCGCCCGCGCACCAGCGTGCCATCTTCCAGCACCAGGCTGCCCATCGCGGCGCCCGGCACGTGGGCGCGCCCGCCGCCTGGACCGGGAGGAGGAGGCGGGGGCGAGCGGGGAGCGGGAGCGCGCCGAGCCGGAGGGAGGGAGGAGGGAGGAGGGAGGAGGGCCGGATCGGGGCCGGAGGGCGAGGAAGGAGCGGCGCGCCGAGAAGAGGCGGAGCCGGCGAGGCCGGGGAGGAAATGACCCGCCAGGGGGCGGGAGGAGGGGAGGCCTCGATCCGCGGAGGGGATCTGCCCCTTTCCCCTTAGGGGGACGCAAGAGCCCGGATCGGGTCCTCGGGGGGGGGGGGTCCCTAGACCAGGAGAAAGTAGCAGAGGCCGGCCGAGCAGAGACTCTGGAGAAGCCAAGCCAAGCCTGCTCTCCGAGATGAAACTCTTGCCGGGGGTCCCGCTCGCCACGCGCAGGAGGAACAGTGGGGCACGAGCCCTTATATAGCCTTTGGAAATTGACCCCCTGGAGCCCGAGACCCCCCCTCCATCCATGCATCACAGAAGGGGGGGGTCTTGTTTTTTGTTTTTCCTGCCTGCCAGGTTATCTGCCTTATCTGATTGCCCTTCCTGGTAGTCCCTCCCCCTTTCAGATGGTGATTTCCCAATTCCGGAGACAATGGGGAGGCTCCCTCGCCCCCTCCCTCCCTCCTCTCAGGGAAAACATTTGGTCCCTTTGGGAATTAAAAATGGTTTCAGGACGGGCTTCCTGTGCTGATCTATCTACGCTTATGAACATTTATTATACATCTGAGACGTTTAAATTCTAATCACAAAAGGACCCCCCCAAGACATACAATTGGGGGTCTCCACAGCCCCCCAGCCACGCTTGAATGGAAACATCCTGGCACGGCACACCCCCTCTTCCTGCATTGCTTTTAATGGAGGGATGCATCCTTTGCAATGTTATCGCTTCTTTTTTTCATTAAAAAGTGCCGTTTATGAAGTTTGCAGAGGAGGGGAACCCGCTTACACGGACAGAGGGAAGACCCCCCTCTGCTGACTGTGCCCTGTGCCCAGGCAAGCCTTAGAAGTGCCGCTTTGTGCAAGCAAAATTTCAAATGCCCCCAATCTTTTTTGGGGAGGCAGTGAAAGGTTGCTGGGCACCAGGGAGGCCAGGCCAAGAGGCCAGCGGACTTCGCTTTTGGCATCGCCCAACAAGGTCAAAGCTCCCCGGAAGCCAACAGTCCGTGCAAGGCAGCTGGCAGCTGGGCAGGGCTAGTGGGAGTTGCAGCGCAACATCTTGGAGGGTGCCACGTTGGCAGAGGCTGCTCAGACATTGCCCCAGACCCTGGGGCATGGGCGGCAAGCAGCAAATGCCTGGCGCTGCTGCACAGCCGCAGGGAACTCTTGCCATGTTATGAGAATTTTAAGGTCTTAGGTAAAGGTCAAGGGACCCCTGACCGTTAGGTCCAGTTGTGGACGACTCTGGGGTTGCAGCACTCATCTCGCTTTATTGGCCGAGGGAACCGGCGTACAGCTTCCAGGTCATGTGGCCAGCAGGACTAAGCTGCTTCTGGCGAACCAGAATAGTGCACAGAAACGCCATTTACCTTCCCGCCGGAGTGGTACCTATTGATCTACTTGCAATTTGCGTGCTTTCAAACTGCTAGGTTGGCAGGAGCTGGGACCGAACAATGGGAGCTCACCCCGTCATTGCAGGGATTCGAACCGCCAACTGTCTGATCGGCAAGTCCTAGGCTCTGTGGTTTAACCCACAGCGCTACCCGTGATATATGTAATAAATGTTCATAAATGTACCAAGCAAACGCGTACATAAATATATAAAGCACATGTCTGAAACCCCACAGAAAAAAAATCCTGAACAAATTGACCTCAAATATTTCTCTGCTAGGTCAAAGTGGGAAACCTCCCCATTGTCTCTTTCCTCACAAATCCTGTCTTAAGGGCACATTTAAGATCTGAATAGGGTGTAGCCTGTGACCTGGCCCAGGAACTACGTATTTACCATTACAAAAGACTGGCCAGGCTCCCCAGGCAATCCAATCAAGTAACCATTAAACAGGCTTTGCAGGAATTTATGTAGGGGGCAGTTGCCCCTCCAGCAGATATCCTGCACATGCAGCCCACTACCTAAGTCAGCAGGATCACTTTTGTGACTTTTGTGATTTGTCCCCGCAAAACACTTCATCACAGTTTCTTCCTATCTATTCAAAGGGACTCTGCTGCAGGATACCAAATGGAAGAATTAACTGATCAATGTACTGGCTCACAGGAAAAACTTCAGAAATTCATCTAGACCTGTGAGCTCAGCTCCTCAGCAGCCCCTCTGCCTGAGGGATAATCCCTGGCATTCTGATACCTGAGTGCCAGACAGGTAGCCATTCCAGAAATCACAAACCCAGATGAAGACAAAAGGGTGTGATGAACTTGGCTGGGAAACAGGGAAATGTAAATATCTTTTTTGTTCCACTTGATGGGTGTTTGGTGGAGGGCAAGGGGAACCATGGGGCAGGGTGCAGGATGCTCAGATTACGGTCACCAGACCTCCCCTTTCATGATGTAACTGTGATGTAGTTGGGCTGTAACATGGGGATTAGCAGCTAATAAAAGTTTGGGGGCTCTTTTGTTGGGGGCTTCCATCTTGTTCCACCTGGTGGCAGGGGGGAGTCCTGTGGCGACAGTCTTCAATCAAGACCAAGCCGACTAGCTGCTGTTTTGCTCTGGCTGGTGTCCTTGTTTTTTGTGCCAGACAGGAAATAAACAATGGACTCAGATTTCCGTCGTAGACCGCCCTTGCTGTGATGTAGGTATGATGTTTCTGGGGGTGGTCTTTGACGCCAAGGTGGGCAATTTAAAATGTCTATATAAGGGTGGGCACACCTTTGTTCTGGGTCCTCCTCTGTCCTCCTGCATGAGAGGGGAGCCCCCTGTTGCAACAGTTCAATAAAGATCAGGCTTCCTAGCTGCTTTGCTTCTCGATATTCTCTGACTGGCCTCTGTTCTTTTCTTCAACCGATGGAGAACCTGCAGAGGACTCTACAAGGGCCTTTGTGTCCCCCATAAGGGAATAAAGGCAGATTTCCGTTTATTACACCACACCCCGGTTCCCGTTGCCCCAGGTGCCTCTGGCAGCCCTTGGCACGTGGCTCTCCTTGGCATGTCTTTCCCAGGGAGTCCAGCAGGGGACGCTGCTGCTGTGCCTCCAGGCCATGTGAGATGCACGGGGACATGCGTGTGGCTTAGGCAGGAGCAGTGCATTGTGGGAGCACGAGGTTGGGGGGGCTGAAGGCTCATCCTGGGCAGATCTCCGGGCGCAGCAGCCAGCAGGGGGCGCTTTGCAGGAGGGGCAGCGCATGCATAGAAGAGCCAGACAGGCTTTGAGCTGCATTTATACGTACATGGGGCACCTTAGCAAGGAGAAGCCACGCTCCATGCCCTGGCAGAAGCAGCTGCCTTGAGGGTTTGCCACTCAGCGGTTGCTCACTTTAGCTGCAATTCCTGCAATTCCACCCCCATTGTTCTGCCCGGACACTGAGGTCCAGCGCCGAGGGCCTTCGGGTGGTTCCCTCGCTGCGAGAAGCCAAGGGAACCAGGCAGAGGGCCTTCTCAGTGGTGGCACCCGCCTGTGGAACTCCCTCCCACCAGATGTCAAAAAGAACAACAACTACCAGACTTTTAGAAGACATCTGAAGGCAGCCCTGTTTAGGGAAGCTTTTAATGTTTGATGTATTAGTGGCTGGGGAAGCCCAGCCAGATGAGCGGGGTGTAAATAATTTATTATTATTATTATTATTATTATTATTATTATTATTATTATGGCAGGGGGTTGGTCTAGATGACTCTCGGGACCCATCCCACTCTACAAATCTATGGTGTGTACGGGGAATGCTCAAGCGTTGAACCACTCTCAAGTATTTTCACGGCAAGAATTTTGTTTTTTTTCACTAGAGGCTCCTGAGGCTGTTTTAAGGGAAAACACTTGAGGAAATTAGACCATAAGAAAAGCCTTCTGGATGAGACCAATGGCCCATGGTTACAGAAATTACGGGGGGGGGGCACATCTTTAAAGTTGTTTAATGTTACAAATATTATGCATAAATGTATCCATTCGACTTGACGGCTCAGGGAAGTTACCTAGGTTTATCATATAAAATCAACTCCTTTGCCAGTTCCCTCCATTTCAACACTTTTGCCCTTGGAAAAACTTTTCTTTTCCCTGCCACCTCCCCAAGCCTGAGGACATGTATACACACCTCCTACCCCAGGAAGTGCCCAGAGGTGACAATTGCTGAGCTGATTGTTGGCCAAGGAAAGCCTAATCCCATCCCCAGACATGCAAAGGAAGTTCTATTGTGCTTTGGGTGGAGGGACTTCAGAGGTCTTTGTCTAGGCTCATCTTATACCTGGATCTTGCCCTTATGCTAATCTTGTACCAAGGAATTGTCTGCACATGTTTGCCAAGGTGAAGCTACTGTCTCCCCCTCCCCTTTGGTGACATGTCAGTGATGTAGCAATGATGCATCAATGATGCTGTATGAATTGTATTCTGGGATATGGTGGGAAAGTTTTAAAAGTCCCTGTCACCCCATCCTCGGGGTTCAAAATTCCTCTTTGAACCTGTTGCGCAATAAGCTTTGGTCTACAGCTCTTTGCTCCGGTTGGCTGGACTCCTTCCTTTATTCCACAGGGACCTGCGGGCTCTGTCCGACCAGCTGGGGGACTGAGCAGCCTCACACCTAGATTTTTCCACAACACCCACCTAGTCCAGGGCTCTCACATGGGCCAAATTTCAAAGCGCTCCCTGGTTGTAAAGCTGGCACCAGCAGAAGAGCTACTTTGGGCCCCAGATGCGAATGATGCTCCTTGCTTGGGGCTGCTGCGTCCGGCCGAACAGATCTTGCCTACTGCCACCATCAGTGCAGAACTGTTTGCACAACTCAACTCTTAGAGCAGCAAATACCACCTGGCGGGCTGCTCTAGCATCAAGCAGGGAGCAGGTGCCCCTTCTTCCACTTCTATGATTCCAGGCTATGGAGCACCACCACCAGAATACCTGCCTGCCTTGTTTAATTCTCTGTAGGAAGCAAAGGTCTCCTTCCAAGAGAGTTCTGGAGCTGGCGTCCATCCGAGCTGTAGGCAGGCAGGCCAAAGACACGGCCGTTTCCCCCTTTCTTGTACGTGATTCTGCATTTGGATGGTGGCCCCATCTCCCCCTCCCCAATAAAAAAAGTACCACATTTTTTGCTCTATAAGATGCACTAGACCACAAGACGCACCTAGTTTTTGAAGGAGTAAAACAAGAAGAAAAAAAATTTGAATCTCAGAAGCCAAAACAGCAAGAGGGATCGCTGCGCAGCAAAAGCAGCGATCCCTCTTGCTGTTCTGGCTTCTGGGATAGCTGTGCAGCCTGCATTCGCCCCATAAGACGCACACACATGTCCCCTTACTTTTTAGGAGGGGAAAAGTGAGTCTTATAGAGCAAAAAATACGGTATTTTCCTGGCACCCTTCAAAACTCTTTGGTAAGCTGAAGGGAGCAGCAAAGATGAAGAATGAGTTCCCTGCAATGCAAGCGTCCCAGGAAGGCCCTGCTCTTTCATAGAAGAAAAATTAGCCAGCCAGGGTCTCCCCAAGTGACCACAGGAGCCTCTTCACAATGGGGGGGCCGGTCGAGTTCATAGAATCATACAGGCGGAAGGGACCTGTGAGGGCAATGCAGGAATCACAACTGAAGTTCTTACGCAACCAGCCAAACTGCTGGACTACGCCAAAATGGCAAAACTAACAGGAAGACAAGAATCAAGAGGATAAGATTTAATAAAAATAATGGGGGAAATTCATAATTTATTTAGGAGACCATTGTAATCAAATTGAAACTTTAGCTGGACTCTGAGACTCACTTGTAATGTAATGAAAGCATGGTTGATTTGAAAATTGAAATTTGGAGAACAGAAGCGCTCCAACTGGAGAACAGCCTTCACCAAAGGTGTCCTAGGCTTTGAAGACACTCGAACTCAGGACGCAAGGGAGAAACGTGCTAAGAGGAAGGCATGCTTGGCAAATCCACACCGTGATCAACTCCCGCCCAGAAACCTCTGTCCCCACTGTGGAAGGACGTGTGGATCCAGAACTGGCCTCCATAGTCACTTACGGACTCACTGTTAAGACCGAGTTCATGGAAGACAATCTTACCCGGCTAATCGCCAAAGAAAAAGAAGAAGAAGAAACATTTTAATAAGGAACCATTCTAGGGTATGGGGGGAAGTCAAGCAATTCAGAGAATCTCAAGAGACGGTTATATAATTGATTGTAAATTTGTATTGATGAAAACAAACAAAAAATATTTCAAAAGAAAAACAAAGTTCTTATGCAACCTTTGGGCAATCCTGTTTAAATGCCTGGAATGAACCTGAGGGGGCCGTGAGCAGCTCACAGGGGGCTGCTGCCTCTGTATGTCCAACTTGCCGTCAACACACAGAAGCAAAAGTGTGAAGTTCCTTCATTTCGGCAATTGTGGGTGAGGACGTCAACACACAGGTGCCCTGTCTCCAGCTTGACTCTTCCTGGGGGGCAACGGACAAACCTTTCTAGGGAAATAGCGCACAGCGGGTTTTCTGGGAGAGAGTCTCACGCACCTGCAAAGCAAGGGGGGCAACCACCATCCCTCTGACTCTGGCTGCGTCAGGGACCCCATCCATGAGGCCCTTTGGGGGTTTAGAGGGCAGCAGCTGCAGCGAGGCTTGTGAGATGCAGGTTCTGGCCCTTGTGAGAATCCCAAGACACCAGAGCGGCCTTGGCGGAGAAGGGGGGAGCCCAGGGCGCCTCTTCCTCTGGGACCCTCTGGCCAGCAGCCCCAAGGCAGAGACCCCTGAGCCCTGGGGGGGGGTTCGATTCCGCCACAAGGACCATTCCTCTCCGTGTTCCGCTTCCAGACTTTATTACAAACTTGTGGCCCAAGCCAAAGGGTTTCTGTCCAGCCGCAGAGAAGAGAAGCCTCTAGGAGAACTTTGCCTTCCGCCTCTGGGTGACCCACAGAAGGAGGGAGAGGGCGATGGTGACAGCTCCCAAGGTCCCAAAGAACAGCAGGTAGGGGAAGGTGCCCTGGAAAAGAAAGGTCAGTTAGGAACACTTTTCTCCTCTTGCGGCAGCCCCCAAAGCCCCCCAACACCCAAGCCAGTCTGGGGAAGGCTGGGAGGGGGCAGTGCCTTTGACTGTTGGCTGCCGCTGGACCTGGCTGGGTCGAGGGTCTGCCTTCTTGCAGAGAATCATAAATTGGATGAGTTGGAAGGGTCCCTGAGGGTCTAATAATAATAATAATAATAATAATAATAATAATAATAATAATAATAATATTTATACCCCGCCCTCCCTGACCAAAGCCGGGCTCAGGGCAGCTAACACCAGTAAAATTACAGTAAAAACAAAACAGGGGTGGGGAACCCCAATTTAAAATGCAGGTTAAAATGCAATTTAAAATGCAGCCTCATTTTAAAGTAGCTGATAAATCAAGACCATAAGGGGAGGGAAACATAAGGGTCAGACTGAATCCAAACCAAAGGCCAGGCGGAACAGCTCTGTCTTGCAGGCCCTGCGGAAAGATGTCAAGTCCCACAGGGCCCTGGTCTCTTGGGACAGAGCGTCCCACCACGTCGGGGCCAGTGCTGAAAAGGCGCTGGTACAATTCCCTACAATGCAGGAATCTTTTTGCCCATCGTGGGGCTCGAACATGTGGCCCTGAGCCGCCCACACAGCTGCAGGGCTGGGGCAGGGCTCCCGCCGTTGGGCCAGGGGGGGGGCAGCGGCCCTGCATTCCTGGCCTCCGCTGTCTCCCAGCCCCCAGGCTTTCCTGGTGCACGAAAAAAGCCGCTCTGCTCCAGTTGAGTAGCACAACCCCCCCGGCCCCCTCTTTGCACCCCTCCTCTCAAACACAAAGCCCCCCGCCCTCTGGGGCAGCTCACCTGGCGCAGGCACTTGTAGCCGTAGTGGGGGCTGGTGCAGAGGCACTGGGGCAAGCCGGGCCCCTCGTGGGAACACAAGGAGTCCTTTGGGCACAGGTGGCCTGCGGGAGGAAGAGGACAAGAGAAGGAGACTTTCCCCACATCCTGCAGGTGAAGAATGTTCAAGAAGAGTCTGCGGGATCAGGCCAGTGGCCCAACTAGTCCAGCATCTCGTCCTACAGTGGCCAAATACCCCAAAGAACCTCAGAATCCAGGAAGACTGTCTCTGGACCTGAAGGTTCTAGAAGAACAGAAGAGAAGCCTGCTGGGTCAGGCTAGTGCCAAATCTAGGCCAGTGCTCTGTTCTTACAGTGGCCGACCACACGCAGGATTCAACCAGCCTCCTTTCTGGCTACCAGGGCCAGGCCACGATGTCTCGGTGGTGGAGGCAATGAGACCCCCCCCCCCGGGAGCTCCCCAGGTCCTTGCAGGGCTCCCCTCTGTTCCAGCGAGGTCTGAGCAGAACGTCCCACGCAAGGCCACAGGTCTTGTGCAGGAGAAGCTCCTGGCAGCTGGTGCCCCACGAGCCAGATGCATCTGCCCGCCCCTCCTGCAGCCCTTGCTGCAGTCGTCCTTTCTAGGGTTGTGCCTCGAAGGAGACGGGTGGTTGCCCTGAGCAACTGGGCCGTGTGGCACGAGGGATCCTGGGATGGCCCTGCACTCTGGACTGTTTTCCTGCCCTCCCCTGAGCTCTCTCAGTGCTGCTTGTGGCCTGATCTGAACACCAAACAGACACAGCACCATGCCCAGGTCCCAGGGTGGGTCGCTCTCGCCCCACAGAGCACTTCTGGAACCCCTGAATGGTTCAGACCCGGCTCCAGTTCCTACACTGTGGGGGTCAGGTGGGACTGCTATGAGGAATTATGAAAAATGGAGCAAGCCATTGTGTCCGTGATGAAAGCATTGCTGTGACTGGGCTTGATTCATTGACAATAATTTCTGATCAAATCCCACAAGCCTCTCCACCTCTGCCCCATCTTCTCTACTGTCCATTTTCTACGCCTGACAGGCATGTAAAGCATTCTAAATCACAGACTGGTGGCTTCACCAGGCATCCTGAGCCATAAAGATAGGAGGTAACTTTGATGTAGCTTTCGTTAATCTTTAGATAGATCTGAAGGGCCAGGAAAAGAGTTTACATGGAGATGGTAAATGCAGCTTTCTTTCGTATGGGTTTATGAGCTCTGGGGGTACTAAATGCATTTCTAATTGGCTCCTGTTTATTTAAATTAACCACGTAGGCATGCTCAAGTAGGAAACAGTTTCTTTGTAGTTAACAGGATTTCTTCTGATCTGACTTTGTCCCACGTGGGGTTTTTGAAATGCTCAGAGGAAATCTGATTGGTTCTTACGAACACTGTTTAAAAAGTTCTTTTGTGAATAAAACGACCTGGGCCAAGGGCTGGACAGGATTATTATTGCCACCCCTCCCAGAGTCTTGCTGGTCAAGCCTCGTGTGTATTCTATGAATCAGAGTCCAATCCTTCCTTGCTTTGGGAACGCAACACTTCACACAGCATCATCCTGCAGCTCCTTCACTGCGGCGGATCTAGGAAGGACTTTGGTGGCTTCCCAAATCGATGCTTCCTGCGCCCCACATCTGCCCTGATCCCCCCCCATTCTGCACGAGGCTGTTCCTCCAGCCCCCAAGCAGGCCAGCCCCTGCCCACCCCCTCCATACCGAGCCCCCCTGAGCCGTTGCAGGGGTTCCTCTGGCCGTTGCAGATCCGGCTGCTTCCTTGGACGGTGACGTTGTCCCAGCCTTCGTTGCCTCCAGGGCAGTCCAGCGTCAGGGGCAGAGCGCTGCGGATCAAGGGGAATTCTGAATCTCACTGAGTCCAGGACTGGTCTCCCCCCAACTGTCCCAACAGCAGGACTTGGAAGCCATGTCCCAGGGGCCCGCCTTGCAGCAAGGGGCCACGGGAGCCACAAAAAACGTCCCGGCCACCACAAAGCTGCTGTTTCCCAGGAGGCAGCGGCACCAGGGGAAGCCATCACCCTCGGGCTCAGCTGGCCCAGTCCAGGAGAAGCAGGAGCCCCCAGCCCAGCTCTCCACCCCACTCACAGGGTCTGCAGCTGGGTGAAGCCCCGGAAGGCATCTTCAGGGAGAGTCTCCAGAGGGTTGTCAGTCAGGTCTCTGCATTGAGAAGGAGGAAGCACAGTCAGGCCCTGAGCTCTGGTACAGAAACACAGGAAACGGCCTTTTGCAGAGTCAGGCCCACTGACAGGGTCTCTCCAGGGCAATGGTTCTCATACTTTTCCCCTTGGGCCACAGAATAAAAATTCGCTTCGACTGCACCAACTTTTAAACTGGTAAGAAATACATTGGGAAATGAAAAGAAACTGCTCCTCGCAGTGCTTGATTCAGTACGTTTCCGAGCACAGTTCAAAGTGTTGGTGCTGACCTTTAAAGCCCTAAACGGCCTCAAAGGTCCAGTATACCTGAAGGAGCGTCTCCACCCCCATCGCTCAGCCCGGACACTGAGGCCCAGCTCTGAGGGCCTTCTGGCAGTTCCCTCCCTGCAAGAAGTGAGGTTTCAAGGAACCAGGCAAAGGGCCTTCTCGGTGGTGGCACCCGCCCTGTGGAATGCCCTCCCACCAGATGTCAAGGAAATAAAGAACTATCTAACTTTTAGGAGACATCTGAAGGCAGCCCTGTTTAGGGAAACTTTTAATGTTTGATGCATTATTGTGTTTTGATATTTTGTTGGGGGCCACCCAGAGTGGCTGGGGAGGCCCAGCCAGATGGGCGGGGTATAAATAATAAATTTTTATTGTTATTGTTATCATTATTATTATAGCATAGCACCACACCCTTTGAGAGCCACTGCTCCAGGGTTTGGGGCATGAAAGTTTTACCAGCCCTTCTTGCATCTGCCCTCCCCTGAGGTTGAACCTGAGGCCTTCTGCATGCAAGGCACCTGCTCTGCCACAGGGCACATTTTGGTGTGGCACATCACACGGGCGCCACTGCCCCCTCTGGGACAGGGCTACCAAAACCTCAGGACAAGTGTATCATGTTGAGGCATTATTTCTAGTTGACGCATTATTTCTAGCGCAGATGAACAACCCGGGAGAGGGTGCTTGAATACAAACCTCAGGCTCCCTTCCTAATACTTCCCTGTACAATGGGGCACCAAGACTGTGACTCAGCCCCATTCCAGGGCAGCCTAATCCCTGCATGGCGTTACACGTGAGCAAGCAAATACAAAGCCAAGCAGAGACCAGAACCCTGTCACTCCAGCTCCCTCTGAGAAGGCCGGGGGGAAAGGACAGGCGACTTCAGGTTAGGACCCAGGAGCTGAATCCGTCCCACCAATCCAGCCTGAACAAAGGAGCCTAAAGAGGGCTTGGAAGGCGAGAGAGTTCCACAGGCACCTGGGTGGCCACTGTGAGAACAGAATGCAGGACTGGGTGGGCCCCTTTGGCCTGATCCAGCAACCAGGCTCCTCTTAGGTGTTTATGAACTCACATGAGCAAAGCCGTGCTGGCCTCCTGGAAGCTGGAACACAGGTGCTGCAGCGAGCAGTTCCCCAGATCCAGCCTAGAGGACAAAGAGAGAGGAGCATCAGTTCACAGGAGTCCCCAGTCCCTGCCCTTCCTTCCCTCGCCCTCCAGCAGTTTTGGAGGTTGGGGGTGAAGGATGAGTTTCTCACAGCAGCAATAATATGGGGCTCACCCCAAACCTCAGCCGCAGAGCCTCGCACTTCCGTTGGGCCTTTGGAACAGCCGCCAATTAGGCAGCATCAGGTCACAATCTGTTCCAGGCTTCTAAGCAGAGAATGGTAGAGTTGGAAGGGACCTGAGGGTCATCTAGTCCAACCAACTGAAATGCAGGTGCTCCAGATGTTCATCAGCACCATGCAGCTATGCTGACAAGGGCTGATGGGGGTGCTAGTCCCACAAATATGGAGTATACCAGCAGTGCCAGATTACCAAATAGCCAGAGTAGACACCGGCCTATGGGCCCCATGACAACGGATCAAAATAATATTGATTTCATCCTCAAATAATTTTTAATTTGGAAGAGAAAATCCCATTAACTCAGAAGCCTACATTATTGCAAGCCCCCCCCCCCAAGATTTTGACTGCCTAGGGGCCTCCACAGGGTTAGTTTGGCACTGTGTATCAGGTTGGGGGTAGATGCATCAGCCTTTCGGGGGCCACCTGAGAGCATCATCTCTTCCCCAAGGGCCCACAAGAGATTTGCTGCAATGCATCCAAGTCCAAGCGGTGATGTGGGATGAACATTTTCCTCCCCCCGCCCCAGACAAGATGGCCAATTGTCAAGGGATAATGGCAGTTGTAGTCCAGCAACATCTGGGAGGCACACAACATCTGCTACGCTTGCCATGAATAATAATAATAATAATAATAATAATAATAATAATAATAATAATAATAATAATAATTTATTTATACCCTGCCCATGTGGCTGGGTTTTCCCAGCCACTCTGGGCGGCTTCCAACAAAACACTAAAATACAATAATCTATGACAATGCATTCACATCGGGCGACTGGAGCAGCTACCAGAATCTAAGGTCAGAGTGACAGGTAACATTTCCCAGGTGACTATCCCTTGGGAGCACACATGCCAGGCAGTGGTGCTGTGAGTGTGACCTGGGGGACCAGAGTTTGAATTCCCACTTAGCTGTGAAGCTCACTGGATGAATCTTGGACCTGTCACTCAGCCTAACCCAGGCTTCCTCAACCTCGGCTCTCCAGATGTTTTTGGCCTACAACTCCTACGATCCCTAGCTAGCAGGACCAGTGGTCAGGGATGATGGGAATTGTAGTCTCAAAAACATCTGGAGGGCCGAGTTTGAGGAAGCCTGGCCTAACCCTACCTCACAGGGTTGCTGTGAGAATAAAATGGGGAGGGGAGAACCAAGGCCTTGAGGTCCTTGGAGGAAAAGGTGGGATCTAAATAAAATAAATATTTATGTATTCTGTTCTTCAGGCATTTATTTATTAAATGTATATACTGCCCTTCACTCAAGGATAAAACTACTATTTGCAAAGCTAAGCAAGGTCTGGTGTGTTTCAAATTGGATTGGGGCCTGCATGTTGACACTGCTGCATTGCAGGGGCTTGGACTAGATGATCCTTGGAAGCATAGCTGTCAACGTTTCCCTTTCTTTAAGGGAGATTCCCTTATTCCGAATAGGATTCCTCGCAAGAAAAGGCAAAAGTTGACAGCTATGCTTGGGAATCCCTTCCAGTTCTACAATTCTATGATTCTAAAACACAACATAAAAGCAGAAGATATATAGAATCATTGATCCCGGAATGGCAGAGTTGGAAGGGACCCCAAGGGTCACCCAGTCCAAATTCCTGCGAGGTAGGAATCTCAACTAAAGCATCCAGGACATAAAACCGCACATTGACAGAAAGCAGCGCCCCTCCCGGCACGCAGACGGCAGCGTCTTCGTCCCTCCCTCCCTCCGCTAAAAACTGAAGAGTGTCCGGGAAGGGTCCCCTTTTCCAACATGGCCGGGATTCCCTTGGCTGCAGCCCCCGGGCTCCCTCCCGGCCAGCCGGACTCACCCCACCACCAGCACCGCGGCGGCGGCCTCGCCTCCCGAGCAGCAGCAGCGGCCCCGCAGCCGAGCGCCCGGCCGGGAGGAGCACTGCGCGGCCACCGCGGAGCCGTTGCGCACGCGCCCCGGGCAGCAGCCTCCGCCGCACACCGCCGGCAGCCCCGCGCCCCCGCCGCCGTCCCCCGCCAGGCAGGAGCCCAGCAAGGGCAGGAGGAGCAGCAGCGGGGAGAGGCGCCTGGGCGCAGCCATCATGCGGCACGTGACCTCGGCCCGGGAGGCGTCACGTGAACGGCAGAGGCCCCGCCCCTCGACACGCCGCAGGCGCAGCCACCCTTGGCGAAGGCTGGAGCGCGGGGAGAGGCGGGTCGCTGGATCCCGACAGGCGGGGCAGACTCGTGTTCTCATGCGGGTCAAAAGTCCCTGTGGACCTCGGGATCCAGGTAGACTGGCTCTGCCCCTGGAAGCTCCTCCCCGAGGGAGGGCAGAAGAAGAAAGAGCCTGCAGCAGGATCAGGCCCAGGGGGGACAACACCACCCTATATATATATATCTATATTGTTGTTGTTTAGTCGTTTAGTCGTGTCCGCCTCTTCATGACCCCCTGGACCAGAGCCCGCCAGGCCCTCCTGTCTTCCACTGACTCCCGCAGTTTGGTCAAACTCATGCTGGTAGTTTCGAGAACACTGTCCCACCATCTCGTCCTCTGTCGTCCCCTTCTCCTTGTGCCCTCCATCTTTCCCAACATCAGGGTCTTTTCCAGGGAGTCTTCTCTTCTCCTGAGGTGGCCAAAGTCTTGGAGCCTCAGCTTCAGGATCTGTCCTTCCAGTGAACACTCAGGGCTGATTTCCTTCAGAATGGAGAGGTTGGATCTTCTTGCAGTCCGTGGGACTCTCAAGAGTCTCCTCCAGCACCAGAATTCAAAAGCATCCATTCTTCGGCGATCAGCCTTCTTTATGGTCCAGCTCTCACTTCCATACATCACGACTGGGGAAACCAGAGCTTTTACTATACGGACCTTTGTTGGCAAGGTGATGTCTTTGCTTTTTAAGATGCTGTCTAGGCTTGTCATTGCCCTTCTCCCAAGAAGCAGGCGTCTTTTAATTTCATGACTGCTGTCACCAAGTGCAGTGATCATGGAGCCCTAGAAACTAAAATCTCTCACTGCCTTCAATATAAACATTTATAAATATGCACAAGCATGCATTACTCTCATGTTGCAAAAACACATTGAGCACCTATATTTGCAGCACACCCAAAAGTCACAGAATCTGTGCATCCAAGCGGAGTGCTCTGAATAATGGCATTCTTATTTTCTGCCTTGCATGGTTCCTGGGTGAGCAATACTCAGTGGGCAAACTGAAATGAATGAACATGGTTAACTTAAGGCAAGGGGAAATGTGAATTAAATTGGAGGGGGGGGTATGGGATGGCTGGTTGTGCACCCACAGTAGTGGCCAGAAGAGGAAAGACTGCAGGGAGAGGCATCTTGGTGCATCTGCAGCAGCAGAACCGGACGCCTTCATCTGCCTCAGCTGCAACTAAACATGCCTTTCCTGTTTCGGTTTCTACAGCCACAGCAGGAGATGCAACCTTCTAATGGTTTGACTTTACCCCTGGAAGAACACTCCTCCTTTGTCTCCTGAGATAGACAGATGCCAACCTGTGGCGCCCGCCCTGTGGAACGCCCTCCCATCAGATGTCAAGGAAATAATCCACTATCTGAATTTTAGAAGGCATCTGAAGGCAGCCCTGTTGAGGGAAGTTTTTGATGACTGATGTTTTAATGTACAGTGGTACCTCGGGTGCAGTACTTATTTTGTTCTGGAGGGTGTCGTAAATAAAAATATGCCCTTTTCCCTTATGGGGTATCCAAGAGCCCATATAGAGTCCTTACATAGGTTCCCTATTGGTAGGAGAAAATAACAGAGGCCAACCAGAGAATATTGAGAAGCAAAGCAGCTAGTAAGCTTGATCTTTATTGATCTGTTGCAACAGGGTATTCCCCTCACACGCAGGAGAGGAAGAGGACCCCCCAAAAATGCTGTGCAAGGGCTTATAAAGACTTTTGAAATTCCCATTCTCTAGATCAAGACCACCCCCAGAAACATTATGCATTCATCACAGAAGGGGTGTAACCTAAGACCACCCCTCAGATAAGGCAGTCTAGAACAGAACATTTGCATGTTGTTTTCTCCTGTCGCTTTGTTTATTTCCTGTCTGGCAGGTTACTTGATTGGATTTCTTGGGGAGCCTGGGCAGCCTTTTGTAATGATAAGGCTCACACCCTTATTCAAACACAGATTAAGACAGGATTTGTGAAGGAAGAGACAATGGGGAGGCTTTTCCATTTTGACCATGCAGAGAAACATTTGCTCAGTTTAGGAATCAAAAAGGTTCCAGGTTGGCTTTCCTGTGCTGATCTATGTACGTGTGGTTATGAACGTTGCCATATATCTAAGACCATAAAATTCCTATCACAAGGGCTGTACTTAACCTGAAACTGCTCTTAACCTGAAGCACCACTTTAGCTAATGGGGCCTTCTGCTGCTGCTGCTGTGCCGCCGCAGCCCAATTTCTGTTCTCATCCTGAAGCAAAGTTCTAAACCCGAGGTACTATTTCTGGGTTAACAGAGTCTGTAACCTGAAGCGTCTGTCACCTGAGGTACCACTGTACTTTTAATCTTCTGTTGGAAGCCACCCAGAGTGGCTGGGGAAACCCAGCCCAATGGACAGGATATCAATAATTATAATAATAATAATAATAATAATAATAATAATAATAATAATAATTCTACTGTGGTGACAATGCAAAAAACAAACAGCATCCTGTTCTCTGTTTCCTCACAGTGGCCAACCTGTGGGAAACCTGCAACTGCAAGCAGGATCCGAGCACAAGTGCAACTCCCCCTCAGGAGCATTGCTCCCTCGGACTGTGGAGGCAAAGAGGGGCTGGGGAAATCCAGCCAGATTGGCGGGGTAGAAAAAATAAATGTTGTTGTTGTTGTTGTTGTTGTTGTTGTTGTTATAGAGCAGAGCCACTGCCAGCCCTCTCCACCTTCATGAATTTCCCCCCAGTTCTCATTTAAAGACATCCAGGTTCATGGCCCTGGCTGCCCCTTGTGGGAGGGAGTTCCACAATTTAATTCCGCTGCCTGAAGAAGGCTTTGCTTTCATCCCTTGCCCCTCTGGATCCTGGCACGCAGATTTTTTTGCTCCCATGTGCATCCTTCCCTCACGGGTTGTGCTGTGGGTTAAACCCCAGAGCCTAAGACTTGCCCATCAGAAGGTCGGCGGTTCGAATTGATACGGATCGGAAAGGGGGGGGTACCTTCTTTTCCCCTCTCCCTTGAGCAACCGAGGTGATGACCTCAAGGGTATTCCCCGTTCACCCACCCTCAGTTCCCCTCACCGTTGCACAAGCACCACACCTTCCCCAGAGCCCCTTTCTCTTCTTTCTTCCACGAGCGAAATAAGCTCGAATATATGAATGTATTCTCCTATCTTTTCCTATGGCTATTTGCGCTCCATACTCAGAACGAGTAGACCGGGCGCTCCTGTATCTCCGCTTACTCCTATGGCTGCGTCTTGGCCAATCACAGCCATGCATTCGTCCTGCAGGAGCTAGCTCAGGCAGCTTTGCACGCCTCATTGAACCTACTGACAAGCTGTTGACGGCCCCCCACTGTGAGAACAATGGATCCGAAACTGGAGACCTCGTAAAACTGTCAAAATGTATCCATTCCTGCTACAATGTGTCCATTTTGTTTCCGCTTTTGATCACCAATACCGAATAGGCCAAATCACATAGGAAACCTTTGGAAATTGACATAAAATCAACCACAGCTCCGATTTCTTTGCTCTTGGTGTCATTCAACTCAGTCCCTTCTGGACTCCATGATGTGATCCCTACTTCCATAATCCCCGGAGCGGCAAGGCACGTACACAGGAACTTCTTAATCCTGTCAGATCGCTTCGCATAACCCTTCCCCCGGGCAATACCAGGTGGCAGACGATGCATATCTCTGGCCCTTTGTCCTGCCACCACCGGTACTTGATAAATGATTGTCTATGTGTATTTCTCGCTCTACATATTTCCCCCTCCCTTGTCTCAAATGTAAATTAGTGTAACCCCACCTTTTCTCTGAGACACTCATGACGTGTGTAATATATTCATGATGTAATCCGTGAAACCCAACTCTCCCATAATGAATTCATGACGCTTCGTGCACTGAATTCTGGGACTTGGAGGGAACTTTTAAAAGTTTATGTCGCCCCACTCTCGGGGTTCAATCTCGTCTTGAACCTGTTGGCCAATAAACTTGGATCTTCTGCAGTTTGCTCCTGTCTCCGGCTGAGCTTCTTTTCTTCCGCAAAGACCCACGGACTCTGTCCGATTGGCTGGGTGGCAGGGTAAATACGCACCCAGATTTCCGTAACAGCTTGGCGCCCAACGTGGGGCTTTGAGCGGTTCTCCCGAGTTGCTGACCGGGGGCCCCGAGATCTTCAGCCAGCTCCGGGCCACTTTGCCTGGGAAGACCCTTCTGGGACCTCCGGCCATCTTCCGGGCGGTAATCGAAAGCCCCAGGAGTTCAGCCGGGGAGCAAAAGGGATCCAGCCGGCTTATTCATCGATCCCGGGATCGGATCAACACAGAAGACTCGTGAGTATAGGAAAGAAATCCAGTGAACTGGTGGGAAAGGGGGTGGAATTCTCCTGGCAACCGAATTCTCTGCCCTCCTCTCTATCACTTCTTCTCACCTTTCTCTTGGTCCAGTTAGCGAGAGAGACCGTGGACCGCCGCTCGACCCGAAAGGGGGGTTCTGAGCTCTATCCCTTTCTCTAAACTCTCCAGCCAGCCGCACCAATTGGGAGCCCGAAGGGTAAGACGGAGAGACCCGACTTGAAAGATAGCCGACTCTCCGCAACGGGCATCCCAGTTGAAAGCAAGGGGTTGGAGCTCTTTTTCCGATCTTCCCGAGCGTCCTTTCTAGGGGGCAGGAAGTGGTCTTGCTTTCTATCCTGATCCCAGCCGCACCGGTCGGACTACGTACCCTGTGTATCGTAAGCCCGCTTCCGAAAGCAAGGGGGATTTTCGATCCGAAATTCTATCCAGGGACGACCCGATCTGGCACCGCACGGCGCGGGCGTTCAGTAGGGCCCCTTTTCCTGAGAGTGATCGATAGGTAGGAGGTTGCCAGGGGGGAATAGCCCATGAGGAATTGGGCGGGACCGGCAGAGTGGAAAGGGACCCCAAATTACTGGTCAAGGAAATAGGAAAGGAAATAATACCGGATAGCTAGAGCTCTTTAAACTCTCTAAGGAAGTTGCCAAGCGACTAGAGGCCACTCTTATACTGCAAGCCCTTTATTGAGTATACCGAACACCTTAGACCCACCAAACTTTACCGACCCCTATCCCTCTCTCCTCTTTCTTGTCTAGACACGCGTGAAATATACTATGGGTACCCAGGCTTCCAAACACGAGCGGGCTCACTCTGGGAGGAAGGCTTCCAGAAAGCCATCCCGATCCCAGAAGGATCCCGACTCTCCTCTCCAATTTGTCATCACACATTGGAAGTCGATTCCTGGCCACGAGTTATTATCTAAAGAAAAGTTAGAGGACCTCTGCTCTGAAATCTGGCCCGCCAGTACCGCCTCGGCTAAACCTGAATTGCGCTGGCCGACAGGGGGTTCGTTTAATGAAGAGCGCTTGAACTATTTAAAGAAATACTTAATGGAAGAAAAACCTCGCCAGTTGGAATACCTGGCTGCCTTCGAGGCCGTAAGGAGAGTGCTCCAAGCCCCGAAGGGAACAACTTCTTACCAGCTACCTATATTGAATCCCGGGCGACAACAGATGCCCCCCCCCTTATGAAGACGAGGATATACAGCAGGCCCTGGTTCACTTTTACTACCAAGGACCACCGCCGTCTGACAGCGGTTCGAGTAGCGATGAAGAAGGGGGGGGGGGAAGGGGCTCAAGACAGTAGAAGAGTCACAAGGCTACAAGCCAAGAAGGACCAAAAGGACCTCGGGCTGGCTAAAACTAAGGACTCTGGACAGGCTAAAACCAAAGACCCCGGGCAGACCAAAGCTAAAACCCCTTCCTCAATGCTCCACAACACCATTGAAGATCCTGCCCCAAACAGAGATAGAGATCTCCCCTCCGAACCTTGTGGGTCTACAGCAGAGTCCCTGAACTATGACCAAGAAACCCCAGGACCTTCTGACCAAGTGAGCTCTACTGTGAGCTCTACCGCGATCCAAATGCCTCTAAGGGCTTTGCCGATCCCGCCTCTCTCACCTGACGGACCCCCAAGAATGGTGTATACGCATCATCCCTTTTATACTTCGGACCTCGTAACTTGGTCCAACCAGATGCCCTCCCTGAGGGACGATCCGGACAAATGTCACCGCCAGATCAGCGCAATCTTTTCCACCCACAATCCTACCTGGGCAGATGTCCACGTCCTTCTGAATGCCCTCTTTAACGAGGCAGAGAAGGCGGACATTCTGGCTAAAGCCGGGGAAGCTATAGAATCGCCCGATTACCAGAGGGGACGGCCCCAAGGATTGCAGGCGCTCACCGCACAATGTCTCCGAGTAGAACCTACATGGGATTATAACACGACAAATGGGATCTGGTGCTTAAAATTATTTAAGAAAGCCATTCTGGACGGCGTAAAGGCTGCCGGCCAACGCACCGTTAATTGGACCAAAGTCCAAACGGTAATGCAGGGACCAAACGAACACCCTTCTGATTATTATACGAGATTGGTCTCTGCCATCAAGACCTGGGGAGGAATAGACCCCGAGAATCCGCAACATGAAGTAATCGTTAAAGGTTTCTTCAAGGATCAGGCCTGCCCAGACATTAGGAAAGCCCTGAATCTTCAAATTGGATACGATGGAAAGAGTATAAATGAAATCTTATCCATTGCGAAATCCATCTACAACTCTCGAGATGAAAGAAAGAAAAAGGAGAGTAAATCCGAGGTCGAACAGATCTTGGCCTTAAGCATGGAGACTACCTATGGCCCTAACCGAGGTAGAGGTCTCAACCGAGGAAAGGGGGTCCGGGGAGGAGGACCTCCTAACCCCTATAGGCAATGGGGACCGGGGACTGGAGGGTGTTACTACTGCCAGGAAGAAGGACACATAAAAAGATTCTGCCCTTACCTAAATACGCCACCCTACGGGGGGCAGGAATCCAAGCCCTTCTCTGCTCGAACCAGCCACCCTCCTTTTCCCCCGCAACCCAACGTAACCCCAGGGTACACCAACCACCAACCGGCGACTTATGCTCCACCAACGCCCTCGAACCCGATACCTCAAACCCGACCCCAATCGGGACCCCGGACCCAGATGGCAGCCATAGACCAGTCTGCTCACCCTTGGGCGAATGCCACTGCGCCTCCCTTGCATCCTCCAAACCAACCACCTCCCGATGATCAGGACACCTATTGACAATTAGAAGGGGATCCCACTCAGGCCCAAACCATCTGCCCCGTCCTTGCACTGTCACCTGAGGACCCGGTCTGCACTATTGAGATTGACGGCCACCCCTATCAATGTCTATTGGACACAGGGGCTACTTATTCCACCCTAACCAACAGCCACCTGGAACCAGGGACAGTGACCAAGAAAGTAATGGGACTGGATGGGATACCCCGCACTTGCCCGCTCTCGCGACCGGCTAAGGTCACCCTCGGACCATTACTAGCGGAACACACTTTCCTTTTAACAAGCAGCCCTGTCAATCTCCTCGGCAGAGACCTCCTCTGCAAACTTAACGCCACCATAAAATGCTCCTCCGATGGCATTTACCTACATATGCCAGGGGACTCTATTCCCATGTTCCAAGGTATCGTTCAGGAATCTAAAGCGGATCGACAGTTTCCCGAACTCCCTCTTGACCTAGAAACCGACTTGCCCCCCTCCCTATGGGGCACTGAATCAACCTCAGTCGGGCTCTTACTCTCCGCCACTCCAGTCAAGATCACTTACCGAAGTGACCTACCCTTCCCGTGCACCAAGCAATACCCTCTGCCCAAAGAAGCCATAGAAGGCCTAACACCCATGATTGAGGACTTCCTCGAAAAGGGGATCCTAGTCTCGTGCGCTTCACCCTGTAATACTCCAGTTCTCCCGGTCAAGAAACCCGCTAAAGAAGGGGAACCTATACGGTACCGTTTCGTGCAGGACTTGAGATTAGTGAACCAATTCGTAATACCCCGGCACCCAGTAGTGGGAAACCCGAACTCCCTCCTAAACGCAATTCCAGCGGGAACGACTTGGTACTCCGCTGCGGACCTGTGCTCCGCCTTCTTCAGTATACCCCTGGACCCGACCAGCCAATTCCTCTTTGCATTTACCTGGGGGCCCGGCCAACTAACTTGGACCAGACTTCCCCAAGGCTATGTAGAGTCGCCCGCAATTTTTTCGGCCATATTACATCAAGACTTAGAGGACATCCATCTACCGGCTAGCTCCACCTTACTCCTTTACGTGGATGATATTTTATTGTGTTCTACCACTGAAGAGGCGTGTAAGATAGATACTAAACACCTCCTATCAGAACTGGCAAAGAAGGGACATAAGGTGTCCCCAAAGAAACTCCAATATTGTAAACAAGAGGTCAAGTATCTGGGACACATCCTGGGTGTAGGGACCCGAAGTCTAGCCACTGACAGGATTGAAGCAGTCACTAAAATCCCTCTCCCAAAAACGAAGCGACAGCTGCGCGGCTTCCTTGGCATGGCCGGCTTCTGCCGAGCATGGATCGCTGGTTACAGCGAAATAACGAAGCCCTTAACTGTTATGACGCGTCAGGACCACCCAGACACCTTGGTCTGGGAAGAGGAAGCTTACAACTCTTTTGAACGACTAAAACGGGAACTCAGATCCGCTCCTGCCCTAGGATTACCCGACTACCGAATCCCGTTCAACCTATTTATTCACGAGCAAATGGGAGTAGCCTCCGGTGTCCTAACCCAACCCTTCCGCGACCAAGAGAGGCCAGTAGCATATTACAGTCTGCAACTTGACAACACTGCTAAAGGGGCTGTCAGTTGCCTGAGAGCCATTGCAGCCGCTGCAGTCCTCCTCGAGAAGGCCCAAGAAACAGTTCTGGGCCATGAAATCACCCTTCACGTTCCCCATTCGGTCTCAACCCTCCTAACTCTAAAAGGATGCCACCATTTCTCAAACTCACGCCTCAACCGGTACGAAGCCCTCCTCCTAACCCCAACCAATGTTACCATTAAACGTGTCAACTCGCTAAACCCCGCTACCCTGCTACCCCTTCCCGATGATGGCACCCCACATCATGACTGCACCACCATAGTCCGGCAAGCCGAAAAGCCCCGTGAAGACTTAGATCATCTTCCCCTGGAGAACCCGGACCTAATATTATATACTGACGGCAGCTCTAAAGTAATTGACGGGGTTAGAAAGACTGGGTATGCGGTGGTCACCGACTTCGAAGTACTAGAATCAAACCCAATCAACTCCCAGTACAGTGCCCAAGCCGCTGAGTTAATCGCGCTACTGCGTGCCTGCGAGATAGGTGAAGGGAAGCGGATAACCATTTATACCGACAGTAAATACTGTTTCGGCCTGGTGCACACAACCGGCCAAATTTGGCTCCAGAGAGGCTTTCTAACCGCCGCCGGGTCTCAAATCTCGCACGCCGCCCTAGTTGAGCAACTTCTCACGGCGATCCATTTACCTGCCGCTATAGCTGTCGTCCACTGCAAAGCCCATACCAAGGGTAGGGACTCAGTTTCTAAAGGAAACAGACGAGCCGACAAAGCCGCACAGATGGCTGCCCTACGCATTCCTAACAATGAATCCGAGTTTCAAGCCCTCCTGCTACCAGCAGACCTAGACCTTACAGAAATTTACAAATCTGCCCCAGGGGATGAAAAGGCTATGTGGGAATCGATAGGTGCCACCGAACAACAAGGCATCTGGGTCCTCCCCGATGGAAGAACCGTCCTTCCAAAGGCCTGGACTCCAAAAGTAGTGAGGATTCTTCATCAGCGGACACATTGGGGAAAAGGGAGATTAATGGAACATGTAATTAGATCTTGGTATGCACCCGGGATAGCTGCTGCCGCAGCAGCAGCATCAAAGAATTGCATTACCTGCCATCGCTTCAATCCGAAGCGTGAACCCAGGAGGCCACCGGGAGCCAGACCATGGGCCTTTGTCCCTTTTGAGAACTTGCAGCTTGACTTTATTGATCTGCCCCAATGCCAAGGCTTTAAACATGCTTTGATTATAGTGGACCAATTCTCCTCGTGGGTGGAGGGATTCCCTTGCCGAAAAGCTACCGCATCCGTAGTTGCCAGGGCCCTCCTACAGGATATTATTCCCCGCTATGGCATACCCCGACGCCTTGACAGCGACAGGGGAACCCACTTTACTGCAGAAGTGGTGCAATTAGTTGCCAAGACACTCCAAATTAGATGGGACCTCCACACCCCATACCACCCACAATCCTCTGGCCAAGTAGAGCGCATGAACCAGGAAATAAAAATACAGTTGGGCAAACTTTGCAAGCTCACTGGCCTAAAATGGGTGAATGCACTCCCACTGGTCCTTCATAACATCCGCAGCGCCCCAACCGAACGTTTGAAACTCTCTCCATTCGAACTTTTATTCGGGAGACCTCCTCCCGTCTACAACACTTTATTCCCACTCTCAGAACTGGAGCTAGGAGAAGCAGAACTTACTAATTATGTTATTCAGCTCCAGACACAATTACAACGTCTCCACCACTACGCGGCCATCGAGGGACAAAACCTGCCCATCGACGTCCATGCTCACTCCTTCCACCCTGGTGACTGGATTCTCGTCAAGGTCTACCAGAAAGAACCACTCCAACCCGCGTGGGAAGGTCCCTACCAAGTACTCTTGACATCGCCAACCGCCGTGAAAGTAGGTGAGAAGTATTCTTGGTTACATCATACTAGATGCAAGTCCTCACCCCCTCCACAGGAGACGGAAGAAAGCAACGGCGAGGACTTCACCTTTTCGACTCCACCTGCTCCACCGACCTCATATATTGACGACGACGACCAACAGACCGGACCAGCAGATCGGGGCCAAGGTCGGGCTCAACAGACCGGACCAGCAGATCGGGGCCAAGGTCGGGCTCAACAGACCGGACCAGTAGATCGGGGCCAAGGTCGGGCTCAACAGACTGGACCAGCAGATCGGGGCCAAAGTCGGGCTCAACAGACCGGACCAGACACCGCGACATCCAACTGGACGTCCGAAATCATCCCAGATACCAACACCATTAAGCTACGTTTCAGACGCGGTGACAGCCGCGTTTGACAGCTTGCGTCGTTTGACAGCCTCGCCTTTGACAGCTCCGTTGACAGCTTGCTTCGTTTGACAGCCTCGCTTTTGACAGTTCATTTGACAGCTTCATTTGACAGCTCCATTTGACAGCTCCGTTGACAGCTTCCTTCGTTTGACAGCCTCGCTTTTGACAGTTCATCTGACAGCTTCATTTGACAGCTCCATTTGACAGCTCCGTTGACAGCTTGCTTCGTTTGACAGCCTCGCTTTGCAGCCTCACTCTATCTGACACCCTCATTCGTTTGCCCCACACGCATCCAAACCATGAATCTGGCCTACACCGCCCTTCTTCTCGCCGCCATATCCTGGGTCACGCCCACATCATCAGACCACTGCACAGGGTTGCAAACAGACTATCACTTCTTGGACTATCATGAGGTCGAGACGGGAAGGTCTAACCCTGATCGAATGGGGGACTTTGATTTCTGCCTTCCGGAGTCTCGGGTCTTACTGCGCCATTCTTTAGTACCCCGACTCGCCAACGACGAATACTGGGAACTTTTCGTCCGAAACAAGGACTTGCGCCGTATCGGGTCCGCGGCCCTCACTCTTGACCACTCCTCTTACCGGCTGACCTGCCAAAACGGGACTTATCTTCTCTACGCCAACGGAGAGATCTCTCAAAACCCGAACTGGACCGAAATCGAGATAGGAGGGGCCTCCCACGCTTATACGGACTCAAACCACCCCTCTGGAAACTTGATTTTTGGGTTCCAGTGTCTCCTCTCCACCCCAGAAACCCGGAAGTCTCAACTCCAGGGACTCTGCCTGCGACGATTCTGCTGCTTATGGAACCTAGGGGTCACTCGCGAGTGGAAAGGGGCTGAATATCTCGAAGGTTGGCATCATCCTATACACCCTTCACGCCCCCCCTCATGGGACCACGTCGGACCCCTGAGATGCGGCGGTATCGCCAGGGATAGGCGACTATTAAACACTACTGACCCACTCCACCCAGTCGGCACGGCACCTCGACAATTCGGCACTGACTCTGCACTCCCGGGAGAAGACCTCCTCTCATCCTGGGAGCAAAACTCCTACATTAAACTCCTCAGCCAGGTGGCAAAGGAAGCACCCTACCCAGACTGCTGGATCTGTGCCCACGCGCCTAGCCACCTCCAGCAGAGTCTCCCACTAGTCCCAGTGCCAGTGACCCTTGAACAATTCCGTTCCGGAAACGTTACTTCCTGGAACCTAACGGCGCTCAACTTGACACATCAATATCTCTATCTCACCGGCCCTACGAAGGGGCCCCTTTGCCGCAGCTTCTCTGGAGAAGGAACCTTCATTGGATCCAGTACATGTTCCAACACTCTCGAAATCCTGCCAACTGGCCTGGTCACCCTGACCAATACAAGGGAGTCCCGGACTTTTCCTAACCTTACCGTCGCCTGGGCCGCTGCCGTCGGACACCCCTTCAACTGGAAACCCCAATCCTCGGACTCCATGCTGTTGCAAACCTTTGCCTCAGGCAGAATGGAATCTTACCTCAGCGGCCTATTCTGGGTGTGCGGACACCGTGCATATACATGGGTGAGCCCGCACATGTCCGGATCCTGCTTCGTCGGCTACATTGTCCCCGGAATTAGGATAGTTCCACATCTACCCCCCGGAAGACAACGGAATAAAAGGGAGCAAAAGGAGTTGTCAGATCTGTCAGATGTTGCTGCAAATGGAGAGACCGTAGGCCGAGCACTTTTCCCGGCCTACGGTGCCGGTTCAAACCATGTGGATATCCTTCGACTCACCGACATCCTCCTTAAGTTCATGCAGGAAGCGACCCAGATCACGGACTCTCTCATGTCGGAACTAACCGAGGTAAGACAGATGGCCTTACAGACGAGGATTGCTACGGACTTCCTCTTATCTAGCCAAGGAGGCACCTGTGCCTTAATAGGCACCGAGTGCTGCACATACGTGACTGACCAGACCTTAAACATAACTGGGCATTTGAACAATATTCACGAGTTAGCAGGGAGGCTACACGATATCCAGCATGAGGGACTATCCGATGTGGACCTGTGGGGATGGTTACCCAAGTTGGGTTGGCTCCGACAATTATTGAAAGTCATGCTGCTCATCGTCTTGACCGCTGGTCTTTGTGTGTCTATCTTATGTTGTACTGTGCACTGTATTAATCCCTGTTGTTCCCTCCTCCGCCTCCGCCACCCTGCCTCGCCTAACTCCTTATCTCTTCGAGCCTATTCTCGTTCCCAACATACCCCCACCTTCCCTGACTATGTACAGATGAGGCATCTAGGAGAAGGGGAATATGAGATCACAGAAATTTAGCGTTCCTGTGGTGCGGAGAAAGGATTTGCAAGTTCCTTCAGAACTTTGATGCAAATCTATCTCCGAATGGGGGACTGATACGGATCGGAAAGGGGGGGGTACCTTCTTTTCCCCTCTCCCTTGAGCAACCGAGGTGATGACCTCAAGGGTATTCCCCGTTCACCCACCCTCAGTTCCCCTCACCGTTGCACAAGCACCACACCTTCCCCAGAGCCCCTTTCTCTTCTTTCTTCCACGAGCGAAATAAGCTCGAATATATGAATGTATTCTCCTATCTTTTCCTATGGCTATTTGCGCTCCATACTCAGAACGAGTAGACCGGGCGCTCCTGTATCTCCGCTTACTCCTATGGCTGCGTCTTGGCCAATCACAGCCATGCATTCGTCCTGCAGGAGCTAGCTCAGGCAGCTTTGCACGCCTCATTGAACCTACTGACAAGCTGTTGACAGCCCCCCACTGTGAGAACAATGGATCCGAAACTGGAGACCTCGTAAAACTGTCAAAATGTATCCATTCCTGCTACAATGTGTCCATTTTGTTTCCGCTTTTGATCACCAATACCGAATAGGCCAAATCACATAGGAAACCTTTGGAAATTGACATAAAATCAACCACAGCTCCGATTTCTTTGCTCTTGGTGTCATTCAACTCAGTCCCTTCTGGACTCCATGATGTGATCCCTACTTCCATAATCCCCGGAGCGGCAAGGCACGTACACAGGAACTTCTTAATCCTGTCAGATCGCTTCGCATAACCCTTCCCCCGGGCAATACCAGGTGGCAGACGATGCATATCTCTGGCCCTTTGTCCTGCCACCACCGGTACTTGATAAATGATTGTCTATGTGTATTTCTCGCTCTACATATTTCCCCCTCCCTTGTCTCAAATGTAAATTAGTGTAACCCCACCTTTTCTCTGAGACACTCATGACGTGTGTAATATATTCATGATGTAATCCGTGAAACCCAACCCTCCCATAATGAATTCATGACGCTTCGTGCACTGAATTCTGGGACTTGGAGGGAACTTTTAAAAGTTTATGTCGCCCCACTCTCGGGGTTCAATCTCGTCTTGAACCTGTTGGCCAATAAACTTGGATCTTCTGCAGTTTGCTCCTGTCTCCGGCTGAGCTTCTTTTCTTCCGCAAAGACCCACGGACTCTGTCCGATTGGCTGGGTGGCAGGGTAAATACGCACCCAGATTTCCGTAACAGAATCCCCGTGACGGGGTGAGCTCCCGTTGCTCAGTCCCTTCTCCTGCCAACCTACCAGTTCGAAAGCACGTCGAAGTGCAAGTAGATAAATAGGTACAGCTCTGGCGGGAAGGTAAACGGCGTTTCCGTGCGCTGCTCTGGTTCGCCAGAAGGGGCTTGGTCCTGCTGGCCACATGACCCAGAAGCTGTACGCCAGCTCCCTCGGCCAGTAAAGTGAGATGAGTGCCACAAGCCCAGCCACTGCATCCCTGCCTCTTCCCTCCAAAGCACTTCTGGCAACCTGGCAGGAGTGGGTCTTGTGCTGCTGCCCTTGTAAAGTGGGTCCCTCTCCTGGCAAGTGAGGGGCTGGTGCTGTCAGGGCGCCCCTGCCAGGCACCAGGGGGCACTTGGAGGTGCCAACCAGGAGGTGGAGGCCTGCACTGCAAGTGGGAATCACAGAATCAGAGTTGGAAGGGACCCCAAGGGTCATCTAGTCCAACCCCAGCTACTTTAAAATGAGGCTGCATTTTAAATTGCATTTTAACCTGTATTTTAAATTGGTGTCCCCCCTTTCCCCCTATTATGTTTTACTATTATTTTTTTGGTGTTAGCAGCCATGAGCCCGGCTCTGGTCAGGGAGGGCGGGGTATAAATAAAATTTATTATTATTATTATTATTATTAAATGCAGAAATCTCACCTAAAGCACCACCAGGGGCAGAAGCCAAAAGTGGAAGCCGGACTCGCTTCCAATTTGCAGGGAGATGACAATGGGGAGAGATCTGGGGTTCCGCCTATGGGGGGGGGGCGTCACTGCCTGCCACTTCCTTCTTTACAGCCCTCCTCTCTAGCAGGCAACTCTGTCACTATAACCCTTTGCTTTCTGAAACTCTCATTCCTCTTCCTGGATGGAAGAAGGGTGAATGTGTGCCAAGATCCAGGGGGAGGGGTAACAGCAAAGCCTCCTTCGTGCAGCGCAGAGTTAAACTGTGGAACTCGCTGCCACAGGAGGCAGTGATCACCACCAACCTTGGATGGCTTTAAAAGAGGACGGGACAAATTCATGGAGGAGGCCAGGATGGCTCACAACCCGCGATGGCTTTGCTCTGGCTCCACAGTCGAAAGCAGCAAGGCTTCTGAATCCCAGTTCCGGGAAAGCACAGGAGGAGAGAGGGCTGCTCTTGGCCTAGGATCTTGCTCTTGGGTTTCCCTTGGGGGGCAACTGGGGGGCCAAGGTGGGCGCAGGGTCCTGGGCTAGATGGTTCCCCTAGATCCAGCTGCTGCAGGGCTTGAGGAGTCTGGAATGGAGCCTCCATAGACAGAACCAGTCTACCTTAGAATGTCAGGGCACAAGGTGGGGGAGAAGGTGCTCTCCTTCTGCTTGGGGCGCCTGGGTGCCACTGTGGGTGCAGGATCCTGGGCCGGATGGGTCCCCCTTGGCGCAATGCTGCTGCCTTGGGGCTCTTCCTGCATGGAGCCTCCAGGGCCAGAGCCAGTCTACCTTAGCGGGCAAAGGCCCTCTCCTCCTGCTTGGGGCGCCTGGGTGCCACTGTGGGCGCAGGATCCTGGGTCGGATGGGTCTCCTTTGGCGCGATGCTCCTGCCCCAGGGCTCTTCCTGCATGGAGCCTCCAGGGCCAGAGCCAGTCTACCTTAGCGGGCAAAGGCCCTCTCCTCCTGCTTGGGGCGCCTGGATGCCACTGTGGGCGCAGGATCCTGGGCCGGATGGGTCCCCTTTGGCGCGATGCTCCTGCCCCAGGGCTCTTCCTGCAAGGAGCCTCCAGGGCCAGAGCCAGTCTACCTTAGCGGGCCAAAGGCGCTCTCCTCCTGCCTGGGGGCGCCTGGGTGCCAGATTGTTAGACATCCCGTAGACTGTCCCCGGGAGAGGGGAGGCTGCTGATCCCTTCTTTTCAAACCTGAAAGTGGACAGCTCTGGCCCTGCCTGACTTTAGCCCTGGTTCAAGAGGCCAGAAACTGCCCCCCCTCCCGGCCCCCCCGCCCGGCCTTTTCCCTGCCCATCCCGGGGGGGGCAGGGGCTCCTCTTTCCCCCTCTCAGCTCCTGTCTGGGCTCCTTTTCCTCCTCCGGCCCCCCGGCTCCCCACAGAGGAGACCAGCTGGTACCTATTTCTCTACTTGCGCTGGTGTGCTTTTGAAGTGCTAGGTTGGCAGGAGCTGGGACAGAGCAAGGGGAGCTCAGTCATGGGGACTGGAAGCACAGACCTTCCGCTGGGCAGCCCAAGTCTCAGTGGCTTATAGACCACAGAACCCCCTGCGCCCCAAGACCTTCCCCTTTTTTGCGGGAAATTCCCTTATTCCAGCCCCGTTTCCGGCTGCGATCCTGGATAGATAACCTATAGACTGTCCCTGGGACAGGGGAGGCTGCTGATCCCTTATTTTCAAATCTGAAAGTGGACAGCTATGGCAGGATCCTGGGCTGGATGGGTCCCCTTTGGCGCGAGGCACTTGCCCCAGGGCTCTTCCTGCATGGAGCCTCCAGGGCCAGAACCAGTCTACCTTAGCGGGCCAAAGTCGCTCTCCTCCTGCTTGGGGCGCCTGGGTGCCACTGTGGGCGCAGGATCCTGGGCTGGATGGGTCCCCTTTGACGCGATACACCTGTCCCAGGGCTCTTCCTGGTTTCTGAGGAGTCCTGCATGGAGCCTCCAGGGCCAGAGCCAGTCTACCTTAGAGGGCCAAAGGCGCTCTCCTCCTGCCTGGGGGTGCCTGGGGCCGGATTGCTAGATCTCCCATGGTCAGCTGATCCCTTGCCAGCTCTGGCCCTGCCTGACTTTCGCCCTGGCCCCTCCCGGCCCCCCCACCCGGCCTTTTCCCTGCCCATCCCGGGGGGGGGCAGGGGCTCCTCTGGCCCTTCTCGGCTCCTTCTCCTCCTCCTCCGGCCCCCCGGCTCCCCACAGAGGAGACCAGCTGGTACCTATTTCTCTACTTGCGCTGGTGTGCTTTTGAAGTGCTAGGTTGGCAGGAGCTGGGACAGAGCAAGGGGAGCTCAGTCATGGGGACTGGAAGCACAGACCTTCCGCTGGGCAGCCCAAGTCTCAGTGGCTTATAGACCACAGAACCCCCTGCGCCCCAAGACCCTCCCCTTTTGGGGGGGAAATCCCTTATTCCCGCGCCCCCTTGCCAGCTCTGGCCCTGCCTGCCCTTCGCCCTGGCCCCTCCCGCCCCCCCCCCGCCCGGCCTGCCTTTTCCCTGCCCATCCCCTTTCCCCTCTCTCGGCTTCCTGCCTTTTCCTCGAGGCCCCCCGCCAAGAAGACCACCCTGGGGAGGGAGCAGCTGGGCGCGGAGGGGTTAAGAGCAGCTGAGCCGCCCTCCTAGAGAGGACAGGAAGAGGCGGAGGCGGGTCTTCCGGAGCCCCTCCCGGACCCCCCTCTGGCCTCCTCCGGTGAGTCTCCTCTCCCCCCTCGGGGGTCCCATTGCGGGGAGGGGCAGGCAGGGCCGGGCCAAGGGGGGGCGAGGGGGTTTCCCCAGCTGGTGCTGGACTACAACTCCCATCATCCCTCAGCCCTGGCCGGGCTAGCTGGGGGGGGGTGTGGGAGTTGTAGTCCAGCCCCCTAGGGGGGGGGGGCGCCCAGCTGGAGAAAGGCTGGTCCAGATGCGGGACTGAGGACCCCGCGGGGCCCCTAAATGGCAGGGGCTTCCCCAAATGCTCAGATCTGCACCCCCAGACTGAAGAGGAAGCCTTGGGGACTTGGAAGGGACCCAAAGGGCATCTAGTCCAGCCCCTGCACTGCAGGAATCTCTGCTCAGTTCCCCATTGCAGGCGGCCCCCCACCTTCTGCTCAGAAACCTCCAAGGAAGGAGAGGCCGCCATCTCTCCTGGGGGTGACAGGGCCCAGCAGCTCTTCGGTTTTTCCCAATGCTTAGTCGGAATCTCCTTTCTGCAGGAGATCCAAGAGGAGAGGCCATGGTGGGAAGGAGGGGCAGTGCGGCCTAATGGTTAGAGTGCCCGGACTGGGACATGCCACTCAGCCATGAAGCTCCCTGGGTGAGCTTGAGTCAGTCAGCCTCTCTTCGCCTCGCCTTCCTCACAGGGTTGTTGTGCGGGTGAAACAGGGAGCAGGAGAATCACTTATTCCACCTTGAGATCCTGGGAAGATGAAAGTGGTCTGTACGTGTGATAAATAAATCCCAGGGTGCAGGTGGGGTGAAAGAGGCAGCCCCCTCCGAGAGCTGAGAGTAAGTGGGAGACCCTCTCTCCACAGCCCCCTCTGCTCCAGCTACGGTTCCCCAAGTCCCCTGGCAAGGAGGCTGGGTTGTTACACCACCCTAGGAATTGCGGGAGAGGGCGCTCTCCTGTCCACTCACCGCATCCTGAACAAACTACGGTTCCCAGGATTCTGGGGAGGAAGCCGTAGCTCTTGAAAGGGCTCTGGTCCTGCTTGGCAGATGCACCACAGGTGGAGCCTGGCTGGGGGTCCGGGGTCTTCTGCTAATGCTTTATAATATAATAATAATAATTTAAAGGGCTCTGGTCCTGCTTGGCAGATGCACCACGGGGTCCGGGGTCTTCTTATTGGCCTTTATAATAATAATAGTAAACTATTATTGATACCCAGCCCACCTGGCCGGGTTTGCCCAGCCACTCTGGGTGGCTTCCAACAAAAGATTAAAAATACATTAAAACATTAGTGAGTAAAAACTCCCCTAAACAGGGCTGCCTTTAGGAATAATAGACCCAAATAAATAGGCTGCCTTCTTGTTTCATGTGTACATCACAAAATGGGCCGAGATCTGGGCAGCCCAGTTGTCAGCATGTGGGCTCTTGGTTTGTGAATGGGTCTAAACCAAACCAGGAACAAAGGGGAAAGAGGACAGAAGTGAGTGAGATCAGTCCCCATGGCCCCCCAAGCGCCAAGTCAGGAGCGCCTCTGGCTGGGCTGAGATGAGTTTCCTCGAGAGTCATTTTCCTCCTCTGCCATCTGGTTGACGGAGGGAGGAGCCGGTGATTGACAGCAGAGCCAGGCCGGAGTCGGGGTGCAGTTCCCCCGAAAGGCCACCAGGGGGTGGAGCCCCCCTCTCTCTCTGATTGGCTGCCCAGCAACCAGCCCAAGGGGCGGAGCCAGCACTTTGGGCGGGAAAAGAAAAGGAGCCGCTTCTGAGGGAGTTTTTAGTCAGGGACAGAGAAGGGAAAAGAGCAGATTATTGATTATTATGATTATGATTATTTTATCATTTATACCCCTCCCGTCCGGCTGGGCTCCCTCAGCCACTCTGGGCAGCTTCCAGCACATATAAAACCATAGTAAAATGTCCACCCTGAAAAGCGAAGCTTCCCCAAAGAGGCCTTCAAGTGAGCCAGGGCTCCTTTGGAGAGATAGAAGCAGAAAGAGGGATCTGGACCCAGGACTGGACTGAGGGAGAAGAAGGGGCTCTGGATGGAGCCTCTCTGAGGAGAATCTGGTCTCTGGCCAGAGGAGGAGCCGGTGGAGCCTCTGGGGAAGGCAGGCAGGCAGACGGATGGACAGACGGGCGTCCCATGGGGGGCTGAGTCTGGGGCAGGAGAGGGAGAAGCCAGGGGAAGACCTGAAGTGAAGGCCCAAGACAGGTGTTGATCATCAGGTGAGCTGCGCACAGGTGGGCTGAAGCGAGCGAGCGACCGAGCTACCACCATTCCTGTGGAGCCTCTTTTTATTGAGACAAATATGCAAGCCAGGCAAATACATTTTGGGGCTGTGACCTTTACACATCTTCCGTCCCGAAATCGTGGAGTGGTACAAAGTTATTTTGGCACCTGTGCCACAGCATCATTTCCCCCTTGCACAATGTATGACGAATGGAGACAAAAGGTCTCAGGGAAAAACTTACAGACAGGACACTGCTGACTCTGAGGCCGCAAAAGGTCAGACCGAGGGGACGATGTTCCAGACAGCCGTGACTTGTCTGAGGGGGAGTTTTCCCTGCACCCCAGGGTCACGCGTGCAGGCAGATTGTGGCTGCCTGCTGGTGGGGAAGTGTGCTTCCTCCGGACCCCACTCCCCACTCCGCGATATCCCTACAAAGACCCTCTGAACCAGAGCTGTCCACTTTCAGATTGGAAAAGAAGGGATCCGCAGCCTCGAAAAGAAGGGATCCGCAGCCTCCCCTGTCCCGGGGACAGTCGACGGGATATCTAACAATCCGGGAGAGCAGCGGGAAGCAGCGCTGGAATAAGGGAATTTCCCTCCCAAAAAGGGGAGGTTGACAGCTATGCTCTGACCAGGGTCTCCTTCCCGTCTGGAGGGGAGAGGTCTTCCTGAAGGAGAAGGGGACCCCAAGGTCGCTGATCTTATTTGGAAAGACCTCCGCAGTGGCATTGCTCAGAGAACCGGGTCCAGGACGAAAAGCTCCCTTCTCTGGAGGCAAAGAATGAGGCTGCGCCCAAAGCATTTGGCCCCCTCTTTGGCCCCCCTCAACGTCTCCCTCAAGTGGAAGAAGCGATCTGGAGAGAAGCTGCGCCTGTACTAGTGGGTTTAGGCCCGTGACATCTTTGAGTTTAGTTTAATAATGACTTAACTGCTGCCTGAAAGAATGCCTCTCCTGACCCAACCTTCTTTCACCAACATTTTGTGTAAAAAAAAAAAGCTTTTCTGGTTTGACCAACTCCTGCCTCAGACTGCAAATCACTAGGTTTTCCCTCAGAAAAGACGCCCTCCCCCGACAGCCTGTGGCAAACGGTAGAAATTTGGTGGGTCAACGATAATGAGTGAGTCTGCGACATATGAGTTGGTGCTTAGCGGTGGGCTCTGCTCCAGAGGCTCTTCAGAGATTGGGGTCCAAGTGAACCCCTCATGGCAGCGCCTTGAACGGAGCCCCATTGTTGTGGGGACTCAGTGAGGAGGGGTAGACGCATGGATGCCCCCGGAGATCCTTGGAGAAAAAGGTGGCATAGAAATGCCATTAATAAAGAAAGGCAGCCCAGCCCATCATCTGGGTGCTGACAGATGGGTCTGGCATGACTTGTTTTCGAGAAACCCCTGATGGGTCCTCACAGCATCCTTTTCTCAGTCCTCACAGACTGACGGTTTAATTATCTGTTCTAGGACCTTCCCCGGTTGCCTGGTATCAATCTCAAGCTCACCGGTCGGTAGTTTTTCCTGTTTTTGAAGATGGGGACAACATCTGTCCCCCTCCAGTCTGCAGGAACCTCTCCTGTTCTCCCAGAATCCTCAGAGCTCTAGATGAAGGCTCTGAGCTTACATCCCCAAGCTCCTTCAGTACCTTGGATGCAGCTCAGCAGGTCCTGGAGATCTGGATTCACTTGAAGAAGCCATGCGTTCAGTTACTTCCTCTTTTCCGATGAGGCAATTCGGCATGGTCACTTTTCTTAGACCAGGGCTAGAGACATACTTCTCTTTCTTCTTCCTTTTTTCCTGTTAATGAAAGTTCAGAGTGTGGTGCAGTCCAGCCCTGGCTCCTAGCAAGACTCAGCCACGCTTGCTCAGGAAACATTTCTCTTCTCCTGACCATGTATCAGTCTGATAACAGACCAATATGTTTGCTTTGTAGGATTTGCTAGCACCTCTAAATCGAACCATCAGAACTTGGCAAAAAACGAAAGGATTCCTTCCGATCCCTTGGAGGCTTCATGAGAGCCCAGATGGATGAGCAAGACTCAGCTGGCCCTGAAGCAGGAGGAGGCCCTGCCCTCCAAACTAGGAGCAGGGGGAGATTCGGGGGAAACTCAGTGCAGAAGATTTCGGGTGAGGAGGACACCCTCTGCTCAGAGGTGCAGAGCCAGCAGTTGACGCAGTCCAGCTCTCTGGAAGCCAAAGGACTCCGAGAGGCTTGCGGCCGACTCCACCACCTTGACTGTCGGTGGCTGAAGCCAGAAAGTCATACCAAAGCTGAGATGCTGGACCTGGTGATCTTGGAGCAGTTCCTGGCTGTCCTTCCGCTGGAGATGGAGAGCTGGGTGAGGGAATGCGGAGCAGAGACCAGTTCCCAGGCTGTAGCCCTGGCCGAAGGTTTCCTCCTGAGTCAAGCGGAGGAGAGAAAGCAGGCAGAGCAGCAGGTGAGAGAGACTTCCCTCTGGAAACTCCCAAGGGGCTCCAAGCAAGACAGGGCGCCTTCCAAGATGCTCTCCTAACGGCTGGCCCTCTTTGGAGAAGCAAGGGATGAGATCTGCTCCGATCATTCCTTTTCTAATCCTTCTCGCCATTCTCTGTTTTAAATCCTTGCTACTCTTTCAGGGAAAGGATCTCTTTGCGGAAATGGGCCTGGAGTCCTGTGAGGCAGAAAAGACTCCGTTGGACACCAGAGAGAGGCCACTGGGTAAGGAGGAACTCGTCTTTCTTCTCATTCTGTGGATCTTGAAACTAATCTTTGGGTTCTGTTCATCTTTTTTGGGGGGGAGGCACTTGGGGCCCAGAGCCCAAAGGGGGGCAGATGTATTTTGAAGAACAAAAATTTGAAATGGGTACAATGTCAAAATGCACTCAAGAAGCAAGACCTTTTCCATGGCACATCTATGGCACTTATCTCTAGTTACAGGTAGGTAGCCGTGTTGGTCTGCCATAGGCGAAACAATATTAAAAAATTCCTTCCAGTAGCACCTTAGAGACTAATTAAGTTTGCTATTGGTATGAGCTTTCGTGTGCATGCAAACTACTTCAGATACACTGAAACAGGCTGCTGAAAGAGACTTCTGTTTCAGTGTATCTGAAGAAGTGTGCATGCACACGAAAGCTCATACCAATAACAAACTTAGTTGGTCTCTAAGGTGCTACTAGAAGGAATTTTTTTATGCTGAACTTCTGAGAGACGCAGGACCTGATGGCTTGCCATTGACTTTTGTCTCTTGCAGATGAGAGATGGATGCCCCCCAGACCTCCTCATCCATCTTTTCATGAGAACGCAGGAGAAGCAGCAGCTGTGGAAACAGATCTGGTATGGGGAAAGAGCTTTGTGGAGAAAGAGACAGAGGAGTGGGCCAGCCAGGGAGCCTCTGGGCCAGAAATAATTTCTCTTCCTCTGTCCTGAACAAAGATGGACAATGCCATTCGAAAAGGTTTATGTTCTGAAAGGAATGTACAGCCACCTCACCTCAACTATCCTTCTGAATTTCTCTGTATTTATCAGTAGCTGCAGTTATATTTCTATATTGATCAAAAAAGGCTTCTAAGCAGTTGTTGAAGCCATAAAAAACAGTGGTCAGGATTAAGTAGCCCCATCAGCTGCTGGAGACCCCCCTCTGTGCCCCCATGAGCCCCTTGAAGTTGGCTTTAGGGCACAGGGAGAGTCCCATCGCCCCCCAAGCAGCACACAGCGGGAGTAGAGAAGGGAGCGTTCTGTCTGCCAAACAGGAATACTTCCACAGAAAGAATAATTTGAGGAACACCATGTGGAGTTCCACCCATTCACACAAAGATTTATACCCATTGTCAGATGCTGCTGCTGGTTGCTCGTGAGGAACCAGTCAGGACTCCAACCTGTCTTTTACAGGTTTTATTGTAAAAACTATTTACAGTGCAGATCTACAAAGTTCATGTCTGTCTCAGTCACTTGCAGAATCTGGGAGTGGCCCCTTCCGGTTTCTCCCCCAACATAAGAACTTTGACACCCCAAGCCTCCTCCTCCCCCCTTATGTTTCACCCCTCTGCGCAAGCTGGCCGACGGAAGGGGCGTGCGTCCCTCCTGGCCAGCCTGGCGAGGTGAGGCGCTGCTCCTCAGGAGTTTTGGAGACTCTCTGGGGCCCAATGGCCCCCCTGCATCCCTCCCCTGTTCCGATGGCAGTCCCCTGACACCCATCATTAAAGGGCTCAATAAAAGAAGACAATTAAAATGTTCAAGTAAGTGTCTATAATTCGAATGTGCAGCAAAGTAATCCCATTAAAACAACACAACAATGAACGGACAGAAAACAATCAAGCAATGTGTAGTAGATAATCTTTATGCTGTCTCAGAAGAGGACCTTTTTCCTTTTCCTTCAGGGTCCTCTGTGCTTTGAAGATGTCGCTGTGTATTTCACAGAGGAGGAGTGGGCGTTGCTGGATCCTGACCAGAGAGCTCTGCATAAGGAAGTCATGGAGGACAATCGTAGGATTGTGGACTCTCTCAGTAAGGCTTCCTGCTGGATCATAATCCCTTTTCTTCCTCCACATTTGCCTTTTAAAACCATGATCAGGCTGCTCTCAGCTGCCCTTGCCTTTTTAAATGTAGACTTCATCATGGGGACAGAAGATGAACCTGCTTCTATCAGGTTAATTGGTTTATCAAAGAGATGACTGAACTTGCAAATGGGTCCCAGCAAACAAAATGGCTGGGGCATGTTCCACAGGGGGGGATGCACTGGGACAACCGATCTCAGTGATCATGGGTAGAAGGAGGAGTTACGCTAAGACCAGACCATGTCATTACCGAGGAAGCAGGCTTAGTTGTTGTCTGTGGACTATCCCTGCCTCCAGGTCTGACCAGACCAGACGGATACTGGAATCAGCAAGGGATACCCACACGACCTGAAGGTGCTGCTGTGCAATGCCAGGTCAATGATTCATAAGATCACTGCCATCCATGACTTGATCATGGATGGAGGGCTTGACCTGGCATGTGTAACAGAGACTTGGTTGGATGAAGCAGATGGGCCTGTCCTTGCCGCTGCTTGCCCACCAGATTTCTCTTACGCACAGCAACCCAGGTCATGTTTGCAGTGATTTTTAGGAAGTCATTAGTTTGCACCAGGCGTCCTACTGGGAAGACCCAGTTCTCTGAGTGCATGTTCTGGAAGTTGGGCAATAGGGGCAGTACAGGATTCCTTTTGGTGTACTGACCTCCCCGCTGCACCAAGGATTCCCTGCCCAAGCTGCTTCAGGTCGTGGTGCATTTTCTCCTGGAGACACCTAGCTTGGTTGTCCTAGGGGATTTTAACATCCATGCTGACATGACCTTACAAGGGGCCGCTCGGGACTTCGTGAAAAGCATGGCCTCCATGGGGCTGTCCCTGAATAAGTCTGGCCCAACCCATAGCCGCGGGCATGCCTTGGACCTGGTGTTTACCTCTATGGATGTTGCTGATCTGACACTAAGTAAAAGCGAAACGCAAGAAGTACCATGGTCTGATCACTTCCTGGTGCAACTGGACTTCTCCACGACCCTTCCCCTCTGCGGGGAGGTGGGACCGATTCAGATGGTCCGCCCCCGCCACTTAATGGATCCAAATGGTTTCCAGAGAATGGTAGAGGATGCTTTATCCCATGTTGATGGCCTTTCAGCTGATTCCCTGGTGGCCCCCTGGAATGTGGAGTTAAACAGGGCTATCGACAGTCTGGCTCTGAAGCGCCCTCTCCGATTGCATGGAGCCCGGACAGCCCCGTGGTTTTCCACGGATCTGAGGGCAATGAAACAATCGTTGAGACGGCTAGAGCGCCAGTAGCGGATAACTCATTCCGAATCTGACCGGACACAGGTTAGAGCTCAACGTCGAGCCTACCAAGTGGCGATAGCGACGGCGAAGAAAAATTTCTTCACCGCCTCTATTGCATCTGCAGAAAACAGCAGCAGGAGACTTTTTCAGGTGGTTTGCAATTTAGCGGAACAGGAGGCGGGCAGGTGTGGAGGATTCCCTGGTCCTGAATGGGGTAACTGTGCCCCTGAAAGACCAGGTGCGCAGCCTGGGAGTCATTTTGGACTCACAGCTGTCCATGGAGGCACAGGTCAAATCTGTGTCCAGGGCAGCTGTCTACCAGCTCCATCTGGTACGCAGGCTGAGACCCTATCTGCCTGCAGACTGTCTCACCAGAGTGGTGCATGCTCTGGTTATCTCCCGCTTGGACTACTGCAATGCGCTCTACGTGGGGCTACCTTTGAAGGTGACCCAGAAACTACAACTAATCCAGAACGCAGCAGCTAGACTGGTGACTGGGAGCATTTGCAGAGACCACATAACACCGGTCTTGAAAGACCTACATTGGCTCCCAGTACGTTTCCGAGCACAATTCAGTGTTGGTGCTGACCTTTAAAGCCCTAAATGGCCTTGGTCCTGTATACCTGAAGGAGCGTCTCCACCCCCATCGTTCTACCCGGACACTGAGGTCCAGCACCGAGGGCCTTCTGGCAGTTCCCTCACTGCGAGAAGCCAAGTTACAGGGAACCAGGCAGAGGACCTTCTCGGTGGTGACGCCTGCCCTGTGGAACACCCTCCCACCAGATGTCAAAGAGAACAACAACTACCAGACATCTGAAGGCAGTCCTGTTTAGGGAAGCTTCTAATGTTTGATGTATTATGGTATTTCAATATTTTTTGGGAAGCCGCCCAGAGTGGCTGGGGAAGCCCAGCCAGATGGGTGGGGTATAAATAAATTATTATTATTATTATTATTATTATTATTATTATTATTACATTAAGCCAAACAAAATCCATCCTGAAAAGTGCCAGGCCTTTTGAATCTCAGGTTTCCATCGATATGTCTCTCTCTTAATGCCAGTCAAAAAAGGCATTCATTAAACCTGTAGTAAAACCTCAAATCTAACTCCTTTAGTTGTCTATCACAAGTGTTTATTAGCATTGTTTAATAAGTTGGGGCTCCATTTCTTCCTGAGACTAATCTCTCATTTTTGCAGGTGGTGATGGACTGGAAGTTGTGAACAAGGGAGACCACGACAAATTACACACAGTGGGGAAGTTGTATGAATATTTGGAGTTTGGAGAGAGCATCAATCACACCTCCTATTCCACTTCCAATGAAATAAATCCCATTGGAAAGAATCAATATCAGTGCTTGGAATGTCAAAAGACTTTTAGTCGGAAGGGTAATCTCACTTCCCATCAAAGAAAGCACAGCGGGGGAAAACCCTATCAATGCTTGGAATGTGGAAAAAGCTTCAGTGTGAGGGCTACACTCACTTCCCATCAAAGAATTCATACAGGCGAGAAACCATATCAGTGCTTGGAATGTGGGAAGAGCTTCAGTCAAAGGACCCATCTCACTCGCCATCAAAGAATGCATACAGGGGAGAAACCATATCAGTGCCTCGAATGTCGAAAGAGCTTCAGTCAGAGGTCCAATCTCATTTCCCATCAGAAAATTCATACAGCGGAGAAACCATATCAGTGCTTGGAATGTGGAAAAAGCTTCTCTCAGAGGGCTAAGCTCACTTACCATCACAGAATTCATACAGGGGAGAAACCGTATCAGTGCTTGGAATGTGGAAAGAGCTTCTGTCAGAGGTCCTATCTCATTTTCCATCAGAAAATTCACGCAGGGGAGAAACCATATCAGTGCTTGGAATGTGGAAAGAGCTACAATCACATCTCCAAACTTACTTGCCATCAAAGAACTCACAGCGGGGAGAAACCGTATCAGTGTTTGGAATGTGGAAAGAGTTTTACCCATAAGGAATGTCTCACTTCCCATCAAAGAATTCACACAGGGGAGAAACCATATCAGTGCTTGGAATGCAGAAAGAGCTTCCATAGGAGCTTCAATCTCACTTCCCATCTAAGAACACATAGCGGGGAGAAACCCCATCCGTGCTTGGAATGTGGAAAGAGCTTCAGTGTGAGGGCTCACCTCATGGCCCATCAAGTAATTCATACAGGGGAGAAACCCTATAAGTGCATGGAATGCGGAAAGAGCTATGCCTGGATGTCTAATCTCACTTACCATAAAAGAATTCATACAGGGGGGAAACCATATGAGTGCTTGGAATGTGGTAAAGGCTTCAGTGAGAGGGCAGAGCTGGTAGCCCATCGAAGTATTCATGCAGGAGAGAAACCATATCAGTGCTTGGAATGTGGGAAGAGCTTCAGTAGGAGATTTATTCTCACTTCCCATCAAAGAATTCATACAGGGGAGAAACCCTATAAGTGCATGGAATGTGGAAAGAGCTTCAGGCAGAAAGCTCAGCTCATATGCCATCAAAGAATTCATACAGGGGAGAAACCATATCAGTGCTTGGAATGTGGAAAGAGATTCAGTAGGAAAGGAAGTCTCACTTCCCATCAAAGAATTCATACAGGGGAGAAACCATAGCAGTGCTTGGAATTTGGAAAGAGCTTCTTTCAGAGGTCAAACCTCAAGAATTCATGCAGGGGAGAACCCACACAAATGCGTGGAATGTGGGAAGTGCTTTAGTAGGAAGGAACATCTCACTTCCCACCAAAGAATTCACCGTGAGGAGAGACCGTATCAGTGCTTAGAATGTGGAAAGAGCTTCAAATGGAAGAAACTTCTCACTTTCCATCAAAGAACTCACAGCAAGGAGAATCATAGTATTTGAAGATGGCCATCACATCTCTTAATCTCCTCTTTTCTAGGCAAAACATGCCCAACTCTCTCAAACTGTTTTGTGTCCAGTATTTTCCTTTCTCTTCCCCGGCTCCGACCTTCAACAGGAAGGACTGGTGGTGAAGAGACCACCTGTGCCCCACATCTCTTCAGCTTCCTCCCAGAGTCTCACAGTCCCTTGATATACATTGTCCGTGTTAGTATTATTTGTACCCACATGAATCAGAAGGAAGGAGTAGTGGTCAGTTGGCTTTAAAAGACATGGCAACTTCTCTGTCACATTGTGAATCTTTGCATACCATCTGGGACATCCTATTTTCTCTACACACTACTTCTTTTGCCCCCCTCAGTAGGGAGTCACCTATCACCACCACGTCTCCTTCTCTGGGGAGTGGCAGGAATTGTTTGATATGCTATACCTTCCAAAACCTCCTTGGAGTATTCTATGGTCTACAAGTGCTGTTCTTGAGTTCTTGTCTGTTGGAGTTGCCTAGTTCATTTCCTTGGAAGATAGCAAGTGGGTTATCAGCATACTCATCCATGATCAGTAGCCGTGCATCTGAAGGAGTTAGGTCAAGAATGAAAAAGGACTCCTCTAATAATACTAATACTAATAATGCTAATAATGACAATTTATTATTTTTACCCTGCCCATCTGGCTGGGTTTCCCCGGCCACTCTGGGCAGCTTTCAACAAAAGAGTAAAAATACATTATAACATCAATCATTAAAAACTTCCCTAAACAGGGAAGTCTATCTCCTCTTGTCTCTTCCACCTCTGGGGGGTGGCAGAAATCATTCTGTGCTCTGCACCTTTCACAGCCACCTTGGTGTATTCTGAGGTCGGCAACTGCTGTCCTAGCTCCTCTGGTCCAGAACTGGTGTCCAAGGTGAGAGCATAGAAGCCATTCTGCAGCTCTAGTGACAAAGCGTGGTTCATGACTGTCCTCCTTTTGTGTTTCACATTCCTCCAGGGGTTGGTCTTTTGCAGGGGGCGATCTTCCTCCAGCCTGGGGCCACCCCATCGGTGTTGCTGTTGCATCACAGTCAACTCTGCTCTATCAAGACACTTGGCCTGTTGTCCTGTAGCTCCAAGCATGGCTAGGAGGGCCTCAAGTTTCTGTACCTTCTCTTCCAGCAAGACAACCAGTTTGCACTTGCTGCAGGTATACAACTGTATGTTCTCCGGCAGAAAGACAAGCATGGCACGTGTGTTGCAGGTCACTGCAGCAGCTCCCTCGCCCTGCATGTCTCTTGGTCCTATGCATGCCATGGGACAATACTCTGGGCCTCCCCATTAAATGCCCTCGCAAATGCCTATGTTTGGGAGGCCTGTTTGTGAGCTCTGTTCATGAGCTCCCAGAAGCTGCAATAAGCTAAGTTTGCTGCTGGTTGCTAACTCCTTCCTCTGCTCACTTCCTCGTTCAGCCTGGCTTCCTCTCAGGAGCCACACCCTCGGGCCTGCAACCAACCAAGCCTCTAGCACAGTGGTTTGCAATTAGCTAATTAGCCCCTAAAAAGCAACAGATTTTAGAAATGCTATAAAAAAATACCATAAAATTTGTGATATTACCACAAATTGCCTATCCCCAGACAGTAGGAAAAACCTGTCTCCATTGCTGCACTACAACTGATTTTTTTAAAAAGCAATTGTGTCTCTAACTTGAAAATGTTCTATATGCAGAAGGCTTTTTATATGAGAGAGCATTCCTTGCTCGTAATCTGCGATGGTAGAACTTAACAAAACTTTGCAGCATATGGATCTTCTAACTGAGGGACCTTGCACCTTCCAGACATAGGTGAAGGCTTCGTCAGGGCTTGATAAAGTATGGGTGAAAAGAGCCGGAATTTTGTAATGATTTGATGATGATGAGGAGGAGGAGGAGGAGGAGTCCTCCTGTGCCCAAGTTTCACCCCTGACTTTAATTAGTTAAATACAGTTTTATTTGGTGAGAGGTTTTTATTCTTGCTGATTACCCAATAGGAGCAACCAACTTTTTAACTTATTAGGATTCTGCCCTACATCTTTTTCCTCCCACCCCAAAATGCAGCCACATAATTTCCCAAAGATAGCAAGGAAGCAACATCCACGCAGGCTGCCTTCTGCACTAAATAGGAATGGGTTATTGATTGATACATTGCCCAGGACTGGTATGAGGGGCAGAATGCAATGGCGGCTTCACTTGGAGGTATAATCGCAAACAAAAGCACCACCACTCTTGGCTTGTGCTGGAGGCAGAGGGACTCAGGAGCGGCAGCAGTTTCACCAGTGGTCTACCGTTGAGTAGCTCACTGTGTAGAGCTGGACCATGTATCTTGGCTGCTTATTCTTTCCCTAAGGCGGGAAGAAGCAGCCAATATAAATTCCAGTCATCATGATATATCAGCATACATCGGTATGTAGCTGCTGATATATCACAATGTTGAAAAGAAAGTATCGCTCAGCCCTAACACTAAACTAAATCATCAGATGGTGAGCTATTCTAATCATCGTCACTATTTGCATAGCTATTTTGCCTGTTGGACTTCCAAGATGCGACATGAATCCCAAACACATCAGGCAAGATTCACAGCAAACCCTGGCCTACAAGCAGTGGGAGAGTCCTCCAAACTTTAAAATCTTTGAATAATAATAATAATAATAATTAATTTTTTTTGTACCCCGCCCAGAGCCGGGCTCAGAGCAGCTATCATCATATAAATAACACAGCATACATAAAAGCAGGCATCAATTAATTAAAATACATCTTAAAACTAATTCAGACAAATTAAAATCTGGACAAATAGCAACTGACAGGTTAAGATTGAGAGCAGTTAATACTTGCCAGGACCAACTCTTTTCACATATAAGGACCTGTGAACAGGCTGGGAGGCTTCCTTCGTGCTTGTTCTTATACAAAGGAAAATAGGGCAGACTGCAAACCCTGACCCTGACCCTGACCCTAACTGGACTTGCTGTTATTCCCTTGGCTCTGTGTTTTATTGAAAGGTGTTCCCTCTGCTGGGTATCAGCCAAGCGGTGTAGAAGTAAATCCTTGCCACAATTCACTGGAAAGATAAATCTGCGACTCCCTTGGAATAATAGGTAGAAGATAGGACTACTCTTGCAATATATGAACAGATTGCTTTTAGATGTAGATTGTGTATGGACAAGTAGAATGATGTTTGGAATGCATTGCTATAAAGCACAGTGAATTGGTCATAGTTTTATACTATTACAATAATCAGACTACTTATATATTGCAAAGTATCAGTTTCAAGCAGTTTGCTTTGTTTTGACCGTTTTCTGACTTTTTCCACTTCATTTCTCTTCCAAAAATGTTCAATAAAATATAAATATTAAAAAGAGAGAAGTTGGATGGTATATTTCTTTCTGGTTTTTTACCCTGTGGGGAGATCCATAAAAGAAAAAAATGTCACCCATTTATTTCTAATTGTGCAAAATTGTCCAAATGTGAGCACGGAAGGCTTTTCTTGCCATTTATTTACATGGAAGCAAAACCTTTATTTAATTTCTTTCCTTTCTGGGGCTGTTGCTAAAAAAGTGGGTCATCAAAGGTGGTAACAAGAATATGGAGAATATATATATATACCGTATATATGGGACGCGGTGGCACTGTGGGTTAAACCACAGAGCCGATCAGAAGGTCGGCAGTTCGAATCCCCGCGACGGGGTGAGCTCCTGTTGCTCAGTCCCTGCTCTTGCCAACCTAGCAGTTCGAAAGCACGTCAAAGTGCAAGTAGATAAATAGGTACCGCTCCTGCGGGAAGGTAAACGGCGTTTCCGTGCGCTGCTCTGGTTCGCCAGAAGTGGCTTAGTCATGCTGGCCACATGACCCGGAAGCTGTACGCCGGCTCCCTTGGCCAATAAAGCGAGATGAGCGCTGCAACCCCAGAGTCGGCCACGACTGGACCTAACGGTCAGGGGTCCTTATATATATATATATTCCCATAGGCGCCGACTCCATGGGGCCTGAGGGGGCCCGAGCCGCCTCAAACATTCGTTTGGGGGGGCTCTGCCCCCCCCAATAATTTAAGAAAATTATTAGTTATATTATGCTTTGTAAAATCACAAAATTATGTTGGTATTTTTTATTTTCCTTGTTTGACGATAGTTACCTTTTAAAATACATTCAGTAATGAGTTAAAACAAAGCCACTCCCGATCTAGAGAGGGGGTGGGGTTGCGGGCTCTCGACCCATCAACAATCTCGCGGGGCTGGCGTCAGCCCCTCGAGAAGCGGGGATTCCCCCTAGCTCATTAATATTCACCGCCCACGGCGGCAGCCAATTGGCTGCCGCAAAGGGCAGGCCCTCACAGGTTCACTTAAGGTCGGGGCAGCCCGGGGCTCGCCCCTTTCGTTCCCCCAGCAGCAGCGGTTTGGAGGTCTTGGGCCCCCCCAATATTTTTTATAAGTCGGTATGGGCCCCCGCCCCCCCAATATTTTTTATAAGTCGGCGCCCCTGTATATTCCAAACTAAAACATTGATCTAGAGAGGAATAGAATGGAAACGGAATTAAAAGAGAGAAAGAGGAGCAAGAGTAAGAGACGGAGAGAGAGACTTTAGAAGGTAAGGATATTAGGATATATTTGTGGTGCTGCTGTGGTCGCTTAACAAGCCAGGCTACCTGGGGTGAGCATACCACAGACGGGGCCACCACAGAAAAGGCTGGTTCTCTTCTTGTCACCCTCTGAACCAGTGGCGTAGCGTGGGTTGTCAGCACCCGGGGCAAGGCAAGTAATTTGCGCCCCCTAGAGTGAGCGAGCCAGGTAGGGGCAGAGAGCTGCGAGTGTGAGCACCCCCCCCCCGATGTTGCGCCCGGTGCGGCTGGCCCCCCCTGCACCCACCACGCTACGACACTGGGGAGAGGGGACATAGAGAAGGGCCTCAGGTGATCCCAGTGTTGGGAAATGAAATTGTCAGGGAGGCAGATTCTGAGTTCCAAGAGATGCTGGGGAAATCAAAGCCCCCCAGGACTACTATCTCTCTCCTTTTTTATGTTTGGTCATCTGCTCTCGGAAGGCATCAGCCAAGTCTTTAGTCTGGCTTGACGCTCTATGACAGACCCCCACTGTAAGTCAAAACAAAAAAAAAATTCCTTCCAGTAGCACCTTAAAGACCAACTAAGTCAGTTCTTGGTATGAGCTTTCGTGTGCATGCACACTTCTTCAGATACACGTGCATGCACACGAAAGCTCATACCAAGAACTGACTTAGTTGGTCTTTAAGGTGCTACTGGAAGGAATTTTTTTTTTTGTTTTGACTATGGCAGACCAACACGGCTACCTATCTGTAACCCCACTGTAAGGTCACTGTGGTTTCTCTCTCAACCATTTTTGCCCATATACTCTCCATCTGATTTTCAGGCTCCAGGTCATGGATTTCTTCACAAGTGTACACATCCTCTATATATAATGCTACTCCTCCTCCCTTCCTGTTTGGTCTGTTCCTTTTGAACCGGTTATACACCTCAATTCCCACATTCCAGTCATGAGTCTCATCCCACCAGGTTCCAGTAAGGCCTATAACAGGAGTCAGCAACCTTTTTCAGCCATGGGCCAGTCCACCGTCCCTCAAACCATGTGGGGGGCCGGAGTATATTTTGGAAAGAAGAAAAAAGACCAAATTCCTCTGCCCCACAAATAACTCAGAGATGCATTTTAAATAAAAGGATACATTCTACTCATGTAAAAATACGCTGATTCCCAGACAGTCTGCAGACTGGATTGAGAAGGCAATTGGGCTGCATCCAGCCCCCGGGCCTTAGGTTGCCTACCCCTGGCCTATAAGGTCAAATTTCCCATCCTGTCTCAAGAGCTCTGCTTCTTTCCCATCCTCTGAGACAGGCGTGTGGACATGCAAATCAGGCAGACTTTCATCTTGGTATTGGCACTTAGCATCAGATTCTCCCAGACTCTCTTGGATCACTCCCTATTGAATTTTACATGGAAATTCAGGGCAATTCTGTATTCTCCAAACAGGAGTCCCAAGCAGGTGGCGTCTTCTGGGATGAGAGCCACCCTCGCCCTGCTTCCTGCCCTTGTTAACGGAGAATCTGAGGGCTCCCTTGGACAAAAAAACAAGGACACCAGCCAGGAATCCCAGAGCAAAACAGCAGCCAGTCGGCTTGGTCTTGATTGAAGACTGTCACCAGGTGGAACAAGATGGAAGCCCCAAACAAAAGAGAACCCAAACTTTTATTAGCTGCTAATCCCCATGTTACACCCCCCCCCCAAACTACATCACGGTTACATCATGAAAGGGGAGGTCTGGTGGCAGTAATCTGAGCATCCTGGACCCTGCCCCATGGTTCCCCTTGCCCTCCACTGTTACAGGAAAAATCCGAGGGCTCCCTTGGACAAAACAAAGACACCAACCAGGATAACTTGGAGCAAAACAGCAGCCTGTAGGCTTGGCCTTTATTGAACTGTTGCAACAGGGTATTCCCCTCATGTGCAGGAGAGAGGAAAAGACCCAGAAGAATAGCGTGCAAAGTCTTATCAAAACTTTTGAAATTCCCCTCCTCTAGGTCTAGCCCACCCCCAGAAAGGAGGGGTTGAGGGAGGCATACATTACAGAAAGGAGGTGCTGAGGGAGGCATACATTACAGAAAGGAGGTGCTGAGGGAGGCATACATTACAGAAAGGAGGTGCTGAGGGAGGCATACATTACAGAAAGGAGGTGCTGAGGGAGGCATACATTACAGAAAGGAGGTGCTGTGGGAGGCATACATTACAGAAAGGAGGGGCTGAGGGAGGAGTTGGTGGTAACTTGAGTGTCTTGTCACCTGGCTGGTTCCTCCTTCCCCCCTCCCCTTCCAGGAATTTCTAGGAGACAAAGGGGATTTTGCAGTTTCCTGCCCCCTGAGGGAAGATCTGATCAGTGTCCTTTGTTTGAATCCATTCCCATATGCAGGTTCTTTGTGATCTTGATTGTCTTCTGTCTGGGATCATCAGGGTTGGCATGGGCAGGGCTCCAGTGTATGTGCTGAGACAGTGAAGGGATTATGGCTGACTAAGTCACCCCCCTTTGTTAGTTCTTGTCATAGGGAGTAAAATAAAAAATGGAACAGTGCAAATCCAATGTATGGTTGATTTTCTATGAATTTATAACAGAAATGTGGCGTATGTAGTGTGTGAGTGTGAAGTTTATACAAACAGAATGATTGGGGTGGGGGGGGTTCCTGCTACACCACCAAACACCCATCAAGTGAACAAAAGAGATCTTTACATTTCCCTGTTTCCCAGCCAAGTCAATCACACCCTTTTGTCTTCATCTGGGGTTGTTCTTTCTGGGATGAATACCTGTCTGGCACTCAGGTATCAGGAGGCCAGGGATTATCCCTCAGGCAGAGAGGCTGCTGAGTAGCTGAGCTCACCTCTCTATATGAATTTCTGAAGTTTTCCCAGTGAGCCAGTACATAGATACATTGATCAGTGAATTATTACATTTGGTATCGTGCAGCAGAGTCCCTTTGAATAGAAAGGAAAAAACTGTGATGAAGTGTTTTGGGGGGACAAATCACAAAAGTCACAAAAGTGATTGTGCTGGTTTTGGTAGTGGGCTGCATGTGCATGAGATCTGCTGGAGGGGAAACCCCCCCCCAACCTACACATAAATTCCTGCAACACCCTGCCCATCCCGGGGCGGGCAGGGGGCTCCTCTGGTCCCTTCTCGGCTCCCTGCTTCGGGCCCAGCCTTTTCCTCCCCGCAAACGAGGGACCAGCTGGGCGCGCCCGGCGGGCCAAGGGTGAAGAGCAGCTGAGCCGCACTCCTAGAGAGGACAGGAAGGGAAGGGGCGGGTCTTCCGGAGCCCCTCCCTGGCCCCTCTTGTCTCCTCCGGTGAGTCTCCTCTTCCCCTCGGGGCGCCTCGGGGTCCCCGGGATGCCGGGCGGGGCTCGGTCCAGGAGGGACCCCCCTTCAGGGGGAAAGAGGCCGGGCAGGAGGAGGCGAGGGCGAGGGGAGGCTCTTCATCGCCGAGGCAGCCCTGCTGCTGCTGCTTCCCTGCTTGGCCCTCCGGAGGGCTTAGGCTTCTCTTGCACGACTCGAAAAATAATAATAATAATAATAATGAAATAATAATAACAATAAATTATATTTACATCCCGCCCTCCCCAGCCAAAGCCGGGCTCAGAGCGGCTAACAACAACAAAGATGCAGTGGTCCCTCGGGTTACAGACTCCGCTAACCCAGAAATAGTACCTCGGGTTAAGAACTTTGCTTCAGGGTGAGAACAGAGATCGCGGCCCCATTAGCTAAAGTGGTGCTTCAGGTTAAGAACAGTTTCAGGTTAAGAACGGACCTCCAGAATGAAATAAGTTCTTAATCCAAGGTACCACTGTAATTAATAATAATAATAATTTCTTTCTTCATCCCCCGCCCATCTGGCTGGGTTTCCCCAGCCACTCTGAGCGGCTTCCATAAAATGTTTTAAAAGCAATAAAACATCAGACATTAAAAACTTCCCTCGCCTCTCACGCAGAGCTCCCCCAGATGCAAGCGAGGCCTCAGCTGCCTTTCAGGGGGAAGTAAACCCCCCCATTCAGACATGTTTTGCACAAAATGGGCCGAGATGTCCACAGCATGTGGTCAGTACAGTTTGTGGGCTCTTGGTTCGTGAATGGGTCTAAACCAAACCAGGAACAAAGGGGAAAGAGGACAGAAGTGAGTGAGATCAGTCCCCGTGGCCCCCCAAGCGCCAGGTCAGGAGCGCCTCTGGCTGGGCTGAGATTCAGCCTCCTCGAGAGTCATTTTCCTCCTCTGCCATCTGGTTGAAGGAGGGAGGAGCCTGTGATTGACAGCAGAGCCAGGCCGGAGTCGGGGTGCAGTTCCCCCGAAAGGCCACCAGGGGGTGGAGCCTCTCTCTCTGATTGGCTGCCCAGCAACCAGCCCAAGGGGCGGAGCCAGCACTTTGGGCGGGAAAAGAAAAGGAGCCGCTTCTGAGGGAGTTTTTAGTCAGGGACAGAGAAGGGAAAAGAGAAGATTATTGATTATTATGATTATGATTATTTTATCATTTATACCCCTCCCGTCCGGCTGGGCTCCCTCAGCCACTCTGGGCAGCTTCCAGCACATATAAAACCATAGTAAAATGTCCACCCTGAAAAGCGAAGCTTCCCCAAAGAGGCCTTCAAGTGAGCCAGGGCTCCTTTGGAGAGATAGAAGCAGAAAGAGGGATCTGGACCCAGGACTGGACTGAGGGAGAAGAAGGGGCTCTGGATGGAGCCTCTCTGAGGAGAATCTGGTCCCCCACCATGTAGCCTTATGAGGCTTTGCCCTCGGGTGGGAAAAATACTGCGCCCGGGAAAGGGACACTCAAGGAATAGTTTCAGAGAAAAAGCTTTAGTTCCACCATCCATGAACTGGTAGAAGGAGCAAGTGTGATAGTTCACAAACAAGCACCGGTTCGCAGTCATTCCCCTTCCAGTTCCCTCCCCTTTCTCCTCCCTCAGGAGTCCTGCCCATGAGTTCCTCTGAGCATGAGCAGAAAGCTCTCTTGGGACTATTGTGGACTCTTGGCTCCCTTCCCAGGAAAGGGGTGAGAAGCCAAAGGGGGGTGGGGGGTCGAGGAGCCTTGTGGTTCAGCATGTCCAAGATGTTGCAACTAGAGTGAGATAAGATTTCAGTTCCCAGGCCTGCTCTGAACAGAGCCTAGTCATTAGCTTTTTGAAGCCTTCTCGTACTGATAAAATGTAACAGTTTTGCCTATGCGCAGAGAAAAAGAGAGGAAAACTTTAGCTGTGGATTTTTAGAAGACAAAAGGAATTTTGGACAGTTTTGGGGCCTGGTTGGGGGGACGGGACTTTGGGCCTAGGTGGGGTCACCTGTCCTCACCTTCCTTCAACCAGAGGAAGGAGTGCTGCTCCTCACATCATTTTTTATTTTATTACCTTGTTGGGCATCCACACTGTTTTCCATAGATGCCTCCCACTTTCCTGTTGCAATTGTTTGCATTTGGGCCTTCAATATTTCACCTTTAAGAAAGTCCCAACCATCTTGGACCCATTCAGTAATTCTTACCCTGGGACCTCACCCAGTAGCTCCTTAAGCTTTCTGAAATTGGCCTTTTTAAAGCCCAGAGTGCGAGTCTGACTGTACTCAGCTTCCCCATGACTGTGAATCATGAAACCCAGAGGGACATGATTATGGTGATGATTACGATAATAATAGTAATTTTTTATTTAGACACTGCCCATCTGGCGGGGTTTCCACACGTTTCCCAGTACAGTGGTACCTTGGGTTACAGACACTTCAGGTTACAGATGCTTCAGGTTACAGATTCCACTAACCCAGAAAGAGTACCTTGGGTTAATAACTTTGCTTCAGGATGAGAACAGAAATCGCACGTCGGGAGGCCCCATCAGCTAAAGTGGTACCTCAGGTTAAGAACAGTTTCAGGCTAAGAACGGACCTCCAGAACGAATTAAGTTCTCAACCCAAGGTACCACTGTACTTCCACTATGTTGATCACTTTGTCCCTGTCTCATGTCCAAGAGAGATGATCCCCTTGCTGCTGCTTGTACCTTCTGGGTCATGAAATTGTCAGTGAGGCAATTCTGCATGGTCACTTTCCTTAGACCAGGACTAGAGGCTTACTTCTCTCTCTTCTTCCTTTTTTCCTGTTAATGAAAGTTCAGAGTCGGGGCTGTGGTGCAGTCCAGCCCTGGCTCCTAGCAAGACTCAGCCACGCTTGCTCAGGAAACATTTCTCTTCTCCTGACAATGTATCAGTCTGATAACAGACCAATATGTTTGCTTTATAGGATCTAAATCGGACCATCAGAACTTGGCAGAAAACGAAAGGATTCCTTCCGATCTCTTGGAGGCTTCATGAGAGCCCAGATGGATGAGCAAGACTCAGCTGGTCCTGAAGCAGGAAGCTGCCCTGCCCTCCAAACTGGGAGCAGTGGGGGATTCTGGGAAAACTCAGTGCAGAAGATCCCAGGTGAGGAGGACACCTTCCGCTCAGAGGTGCAGAGCCAGCAGTTGAGGCAGTTCTGCTCCCAGGAGGCCAAAGGACCCCAAGAGGCTTGCAGCCGACTCCACCGCCTTGACAACTGGTGGCTGAAGCCAGAGAGGCATAAAAAACCTCAGATGCTGGACCTGGTGATCTTGGAGCAGTTCCTGGCTGTCCTTCCGCTGGAGATGGAGAGCTGGGTGAAGGAATGTGGAGCAGAGACCAGTTCCCAGGCTGTAGCCCTGGCCGAAGGTTTCCTCCTGAGTCAGGCGGAGGAGAGAAAGCAGGCAGAGCAGCAGGTGAGAGAGACTTTCCTCTGGAAACTCCCAAGGGGCTCCCAACATGAGGGAGAGTATCACCAAATTCTCTACTAATGGCTCATCATTTTTTGGAAAACATTCAGTGAGTTAGATCTGATACCCCCAAAGATTTTGCCTCTGCCATTTCTTTTCCAACTCTTCTCCCCATTCTCTGTTTGAATCCTATTTCAGGCAAAGGATCTGTTTGCCGAAATGGGTCCTGATTCCTGTGAGGCAGAGAAGACTCCGTTGGACACCAGAGGGAGGCCGCTGGGTAAGGAGTTTTTTCTCATTCTGTGGATTTTGAAACTAATCTGTGGGTTGTGTAATCTTTTGAGGGGAGGCTGAAAGCCCCAAGGGGGGGATGTATTTTGACACAACTAAAATTTTAAATGGGTACAAATGTCTAAATGCACTCAGCCAGGAAAACTTTTTATAAGGCCTATCTGTAGTTAGAGATGAAGTGCTGAGAGATGCAGGAACTGATGGCTTCCCATTGACTTGTGCCTCTCGCAGGTGACAGAAGGATGCCCCCAAGACCTCCTCATCCATCTTTTCATGGTAGTGGAGGAGAAGCAGCAACAACTGTGGAGACAGATCAGGTATTGGGAAAGAATCAGGGAGCCTCTGGGCCCATTAAAATGTACAATAAAAGAATTCCATTTAAACATTATAATAAGCATACATAATTAACATATGTAGGAAAGTAATCCCATTGAAACAACACAACAATGAACGGACAGAAAACAATCAAGCAATGTATAGTGGATAAGCTTTATGCTGTCTCAGAAGAGGACCTTTTTCCTTTTCCTTCAGGGTCCTCTGTGCTTTGAAGATGTCGCTGTGCATTTCACAGAGGAGGAGTGGGCGTTGCTGGATCCTGACCAGAGAGCTCTGTATAAGGAAGTCATGGAGGAGAATCGTAGGATTGTGGACTCTCTCAGTAAGGATTCCTGCTGGATCATAGTATCTGTTTTGAAATCCAATACATATCTATATGTGAGGAATTTTCAATATTTGGATGGAGCACAACAGCACCACCACCAACATTTGGGATTCTAATTCCCCCACAGCTCACCTTAAATGGAGAGCTATCTACCATTTGGTCTGACAATATTCTTCCTCCACATATGGCTTCTTAAACCATGTTCATGCTGGTCTTCACAGTGGTGAGGGAAGTTAAAATAGCTTCTGTCAGGTTTTTTGTCTCTGCTTCTGTTGGCCTTTGGTTGACCAAAGTGACAACTGACTTTGCAAATGGCAGAGATTCCATGATTTGGCCAAACATAATCTATCCTGGAAGGTGCCAGGCTCTGGTCCCCATCAGTGTGTATGTTAATGAGCATCAACAAAGGCAGTAAAGCTTGTAGTAAGGGTATTGTTCAATAATTTGGGGCTCCATTTCTTCCTGAAGTTCTAATCCATTTCTCTCTTTGATGCAGGTGGTGGATTGGAAATCATGAGCAATGGAGACCATTACAAAATTGACACAGGAGAGACGTCCTATTCCACATCCCATCAAATAAATCCCATTGGGAAGAATCACTATCAGTGCTTGGAATGTAGAAAGACTTTTAGTCGGAAGGATAGTCTCACAGCCCATCAAAGAACACACAGTGGGAAAAAACCCCATCAATGCTTGGAATGTGGAAATAGCTTCAGTCAGAGGTGCAATCTGGTGTCGCATCAGAAAATTCATACAAGGGAGAGACCATATCAGTGCTTGGAATGTGGAAAGAGCTTCAGTCACAGCTTCAATCTCACTTCCCATCGAAGAACTCACAGTGGGGAGAAACCATATCAGTGCTTGGAATGTGGGAAGAGATTCCGTTTCAGCGGCTCGCTCACTCTCCATCAAAGAATACATACAGGAGAAAAACCATATCAGTGCTTAGAATGTGGAAAGAGCTTCAGGCAAAGTTCTAACCTCACGGCCCATCAAATAATTCATACAAGGGAGAAACCGTATGAGTGCTTGGAATGTGGAGTGAGCTTCTGTCAAAAGGCTAAACTCACATCTCATCAAATAATTCATAAAGGGGAGAAACCATATCAGTGCTTGGAATGTGAAAAGAGCTTCAGTCGGAGGTCCCATCTCACTTCCCATCAGAAAATTCATACAAGTAAGAAACCCTATCAGTGCTTGGAATGTGAAAAGAGCTTTTGTCAAAGGGCTAAGCTCACTTCTCATCAAAGAATTCATACAGGGGAGAAACCATATGAATGCTTGGAATGTGGAAAGAGATTCACCCATAAGGAAAGTCTTGCATCCCATCAAAGAATTCATACAGGAGAGAAACCATATCAGTGCTTGGAATGTGGAAAGAGATTCACCCATAAGGAAAGTCTCACTTCCCATCTAAGAATTCACACAGGGGAGAAACCATATCAGTGCTTGGAATGTGGGAAGAGATTCACCTATAAGAACAGTCTCACTTCCCATCAAAGAATTCATACAGGGGAGAAACCTTTTCAGTGTTTTGAATGTGGAAAGAACTTCAGTCAGAAAGCCAAGCTCACAGCTCATCTAAGTGTTCATACAGGGGAGAAACCATATCAGTGCCCTGAATGTGGAAAGGGCTTCAATCGCAGCTCCAATCTCAGTTGCCATCTAAGAACTCACAGCGGGGAGAAACCCCATAAGTGCTTAGAGTGTGGAAAGAGCTTCAGTCACAGCAGCTCTCTCTTTTTCCATCAAAGAATTCATACAGGGGAGAAACCATACCCATGCTTGGAGTGTGGAAAGTGCTTCACTAGGAAGGAACGTCTCACTTCCCATCAAATAACTCACAGCGGGGAGAAACCCCATAAATGCCTTGAATGTGGGAAAGGCTTCATTCAGAAGGCTAAGCTCACAGCCCATCAAAGAATTCATACAGGGGAGAAACCTTATGAATGCTTGGAATGTGGAAAGAGCTTTTGTCAGAGGGCTAAGCTCACAGCCCATCAAATAATTCATACAGGAGAGAAACCCTATAAGTGCTTGGAATGTGGAAAGAGCTTCAATCAGAAAGCTAAGCTCATGACTCATCAAAGAATACATACAGGAGAGAAACCATATCAGTGCTTAGAATGTGGGAAGAGCTTCAGTCAGAAATCTAAGCTCACAACCCATCAAAGGATTCATACAGGAGAGAAACCACATCAGTGCTTAGAATGTGGAAAGAGCTTTATTTGGAGGGCTACACTCACTTCCCATCAAAGAATACATACAGGGGAGAAACCATATGAGTGCTTGGAATGTAGAAAAAGCTTCAGTAGAAAGGAACATCTTATTTCCCATCAAAGAATTCACAGTGAGGAGAGACCATATCAGTGCTTGGAATGTGGAAAGAGCTTCAAATGGAAAAAAAGTCTCAGTTTCCATCAAGGAGCTCACAGCAGGGAGAATCGTAGTATTTGAACATGGCTATCACATATCCTTTGACTTTCCAGGCTAAACATATGGAAATCCCTTGAACGGTCCTCATAAGGAACCTCTGGGATTAAAAATAATAATATTTATACCCCACCCATCAGACTGGGTTTCCCCAACTACTCTTGGCAGCTTACAGCATATATAAACCATAGTAAAATATCAAACATTAAAGACTTTCCAATGTCTTTTAAAAGTTATGTAGTTCTTTATCTCCTTGAGATCTGAAGGTAGGGTGTTCCACAGGGTGGGCACCACTACCAAGAAAGCATTCTGCCAGTTCCCTGTAAGTTCACTTCTTGCCGTGAGGAAACCAGCAGAAGACCCTCAGAGGAGGACCTCAGTCAACATGCTCTATGTGCTTGATATCTGGTTGGAGAATTCGGTATTGGCTCCTTCAGGAACAGCCAACAGTTTATTCCATTCTCCACCAGTGTAGTCCGGAATGTTGTCCTCTCCACCAGTAGCATGACACCAGAAGTTGCCATGCTGTTGAACGATCTGTCTTGGATGTGGGAGCCCAGAGTGATGTTAAGTCCCTGGGTCCCTGAGAGCCTTGGGTCCCTGTTGAATGCAAGACAACTTGACAGTGGCCTCAGGTGATCTTGCACCCAAAGGTGGGAGCTGAGGAGATCTTCTTCATTGGATCATAGATCAGTAGAATTGTAAGGGACCCCAAGGAGCCTCCAGGCCATCCCTTGAAATGCAGGAATAGACTCAGCAGGCAGGAGGGTGTTTTATAAAGAAGGTACCAGTCCAGAGGAGCCTGAGACCATCAGAAGGGCCCCACTGTTTCCACATTGGCTAACCAGGTGTCCATCATGAGTTATGAGAGAGGCTGGATCAATGGCAGTACTTGCAGCTGCAACACGTTGTAACATCTTTATTTGGACCAGCAGCTTTTACAGAATCTAAGACACCTGAGATATTAGAACAATTGGCTAAATCCTTTGAGACTAAAAAGCCAGGGATTGTTTTCTACAGATACCTGATTTCACTCAAGCAATTTGACATACAAAACCTGAGAAGCAAACAAAATAAAGAACTGGAGGTTCCAGTGTTACCCCGTCAGTGGGACAAAGTTTTAACTTCGGTAGCTCATGTTTCATTAGATTATGAATCATGTCTTATACAACAAAAAATAATGTTTATAATTTATTGGATGCAATGTCTGACACTTGCACATTTAGGGAGGAAAGTATTATGAGGTATAAATACTACTTTGGGGGCAGGGAATTGAAATTGTCAGGGGATAATATTACCCTAAACCACATACCAACAACTATATGTGGACAACTCATGCCCTTCCTTCTGCTGAAATACTGATATTGATCCTAATGTAAAATGTGGATATTTAATTAGACATTAGATATAACTTTTGACTTTGTTCTAACTGTTCCAGTAGTAATTGCATTTAACCTTCCGATAGAATGCATCAGTGAATGATTCCTGTGTGCCTGCATTTTGTACTCCTCGCGCTTTCTTCCTATGCTGTGTGAACATTGCATGGGCTTCTAGGAGGGAAATGGATGTTTTGCCAAAGGGTCACGTGTGGAGTTAGCATCCGGGGAAGAAGTAGTATTTCTCCTGGAAGCTGTGTGAGGCCCAGAGAGAGGAGAGAAAATTCTGGTCCTCGTCCCTTCTCACTGATGGTCTGGTTGCTAAGAAAACTGTCCAATGAGTTGTAAGTTAACACCTAACGGACCGGGAGTATGCTAGATAAATAAGGGAAATGATATCAGTATAGAGCCATGCGTGTTTACATCCCATGACCTGCAATCTTTCCAATGTGCGTAGTAGGATGTTTTGATGTTTATGATCCTGTATTTTATGACTCTCTGTGTGCTGTGTTTGAAAGTCTTGTCTGAGCTTTGTTCTGATGTGCCTTGTGGCAGTCCTCTTCTTCACTGGCAGTACAACTAGAACAACCATGTTCTAGTCTATATTTGCCTATGGCAAATATAATATATTGAAACAAAAAAATTCCTTCCAGTAGCACCTTAAAGACCAACTAAGTCAGTTCTTGGTATGAGCTTTCGTGTGCATGCACACTTCTTCAGATACACATATCTTGAATGCATTTATAAAAATAACCGGTCTACTTGTTGTTGTTGTTTAGTCGTTTAGTCGTGTCCGACTCTTCGTGACCCCATGGACCAGAGAACGCCAGGCACCTCTGTCCTCCACTGCCTCCCGCAGTTTGGTCAAACTCATGCTGGTAACCTCGAAAACACTATCCAACCATCTCGTCCTCTGCCGTCCCCTTCTCCTTGTGCCCTCCATCTTTCCCAACATCAGGGTCTTCTCCAGGGTGTCTTCTCTTCTCATGAGGTGGCCAAAGTACTGGAGCCTCAGCTTCACAATCTGTCCTTCCAGTGAGCACTCAGGGTTGATTTCCTTCAGTATGGAGAGGTTTGATCTTCTTGCAGTCCATGGGACTCTCAAGAGTCTCCTCCAGCACCATAATTCAAAAGCATCAATTCTTCGGCGATCAGACTTCTTTATGGTCCAGCTCTCACTTCCATACATCACTACTGGGAAAACCATAGCTTTAACTATACAAACCTTTGTTGGCAAGGTGATGTCTCTACTTCTCAAGATGCTGTCGAGGCCTGTCATTGCCCTTCTCCCAAGAAGTAGGCGTCTTTTAATTTCGTGGCTGGTGTCACCATCTGCAGTGATCATTGAGCCCAAGAAAGTGAAATCTCTCACTCCCATTTCTTTAAGAACTTGCCATAGTTTGCCGTGGTCGACACAGTCAAAGGCTTTTGCATAATCAATGAAGCAGAAGTAGATGTCTTTCTGGAACTCTCTAGCTTTCTCCATAATCCAGCGCATGTTTGCAATTTGGTCTCTGGTTCCTCTGCCTCTTCTAAATCCAGCTTGCACTTCTGGGAGTTCTCGGTCCACATACTGCTTGAGCCTTCCTTGTAGAATTTTAAGCATAACTTTGCTAGCGTGTGAAATGAGTGCAATTGTGCGGTAGTTGGAGCATTCTTTGGCACTGCCCTTCTTTGGGATTGGGATGTAGACTGATCTTCTCCAATCTTCTGGCCACTGCTGAGTTTTCCAAACTTGCTGGCATATTGAGTGTAGCACCTTAACAGCATCATCTTTTAAAATTTTAAATAGTTCAGCTGGAATACCATCACTTCCACTGGCCTTGTTATTTGCAGTGCTTTCTAAGGCCCATTTGACTTCACTTTCCAGGATGTCTGGCTCAAGGTCAGCAACCACACTACCTGGGGTATACGAGACATCCATTTCTTTCTGGTATAATTCCTCTGTGTATTCTTGCCACCTCTTCTGGATGTCTTCTGCTTCTGTTAGGTCCTTTCCACTTTTGTCCTTTATTATGGAAATCTTTGTACGAAATGTTCCTTTCATATCTCCAATTTTCTTGAACAGATCTCTGGTTCTTCCCATTCTATTGCTTTCCTCTATTTCTTTGCATTGCTCGTTTAAGAAGGTCTTCTTGTCTCTCCTTGCTATTCTTTGGAAATCTGCATTCAATTTCCTGTATCTTTTACCATCTCCCTCGCATTTTGCTTGCCTTCTCCCCCCCGCTATTTGTAAGGCCTCATTGGACAGCCACTTTGCTTTCTTGCATTTCCTTTTCATTGGGATGGTTTTCGTTGCTGCCTCCTGTATAATGTTACGAGCCTCCATCCATAGTTCTTGAGGCATTCTGTCCACCAAATCTAAATCCTTAAACCTGTTCCTCACTTCCACTGTGTATTCATAAGGGATTTGACTTAGATTGTATCTTACCGGCCCAGTGGTTTTTCCTACTTTCTTCAGTTTAAGCTTGAATTTTGCTATAAGAAGCTGATGATCTGAGCCACAGTCAGCTCCAGGTCTTGTTTTTGCTGACTGTATAGAGCTTCTCCATCTTTGGCTGCAGAGAATATAATAAATCTGATTTCGATGCTGCCCATCTGGTGATGTCCATGTGTAGAGTCGTCTCTTGTGTTGTTGGAAAAGTGTGTTTGTGATGACCAGCTTGTTCTCTTGACAGAACTCTATTAGCCTTTGCCCTGCTTCGTTTTGATCTCCAAGGCCAAACTTGTCAGTTGTTCCTTTTATCTCTTGACTCCCTACTTTAGCATTCCAATCCCCTATAATGAGAAGAACATCCTTCTTTGGTGTCACTTCTATAAGGTCTTATAAGTCTTCATAGAATTGGTCAATTTCAGTTTCTTCAGCACAAGTAGTTGGTGCATAAACTTGGATTACTGTGATGTTAAAAGGTCTGCCTTGGATTCGTATCGAGATAATTCTATCATTTTTGAGATTGCATCCCAGTACAGCTTTCGCCACTCTTTTGTTGACTATGAGGGCCACTCCATTTCTTTTACGGGTTTCTTGCCCACAGTAGTAGATATGATGGTCATCCGAACTGAATTCACCCATTCCCGTCCATTTTAGTTCACTGATGCCCAGGATGTCAATATTTATTCTTGCCATCTCATTTTTGACCACCTCCAACTTACCCAGGTTCATGGTTCTTACATTCCAGGTTCCTATGCAATATTTTTCTTTACAGCATTGGACTTTCCTTTCGCTTCCAGGCATATCTGCAACTGAGCGTCCTTTCGGCTTTGGCCCAGCCGCTTCATCAGTTCTGGATCTACTTGTACTTGCCCTCCGCTCCTCCCCAGTAGCATGTTGGACGCCTTCCGACCTGAGGGGCTGGCTCATCTTCCAGCGTCATATCTTTTATATGCCTGTTGTCTTTGTCCATGGAGTTTTCTTGGCAGGGATACTGGAGTGGCTTGCCGGTTCCTCCTCCAGGTGGATCACGTTTGGTCAAAACTCTCCACTATGACCTGTCCATCTTGGGTGCCCTGCTCGGCATAGTTCATAGCTTCTCTGAGTTCTTCAAGCCCCTTCGCCACGGCAAGGCAGTGATCCATGAAGGGGACCGGTCTACTTATTTACCCCTATATTGTATTGTATAATGTTTCAAACAAAATAAAAAAAAATTCCTTCCAGTAGCACCTTAAAGACCAACTAAGTTAGTTCTTGGTATGAGCTTTCGTGTGCATGCACACTTCTTCAGATGTGTTCTTCAGGGTGTATCTGAAGAAGTGTGCATGCACACGAAAGCTCATACCAATGTTACCGGAAAATCCGAGGGCTCCCTTGGACGAAACAAAGACACCAACCAGAGCAAATTCAGAGCAAAACAGCAGCCAGTAGGCTCGGTCTTTATTCAAAGTAAGACTGTCGCGACAGGACTCCCACCGCCCACGAGGTGATGTAAGATGGAAGCCCCGAACAAAAGAAGATCCCGACCTTTATTAGCACCTAATCCCCTAAACTACACCCCTAGAAATACATCATTTTTTACATCATGATTATATTAAAAATAGGAGGAGTTGAGGAGGGGCTGCACAGGTAATCTGAGTGTCCTGACACCTGGCAGGAGCCTCCTCTCCCCTCCCCATGTGAGTCATTTTAGGAACAAAGGAAAAGGGTGAAGTTTCCTGCCCCCTGAGGGGAATCCGGCCACGGTCCTTTGTCAGAGTCCGCGTGGAATACACTAATGCATGCAGTTTATTGTGTCCCTGATAGCCTTCTGTCTGAGCCCATCAAGATGGCTATCAAGGTTGTCATGCCAGCTGGGAAAGCTCGCAGAGTACGTGACTGCTCGGTTAAAGGATTATGGCTGCCCAGCATCAGGCCACCCCCCTTTGATGGTCCTTGTAATATGCAGTAAAATAAAAGTGGTCCGGTGAAAATCCGAGGTATGGCTGATTTATGGTGAATTTCTAAAGAATACCGTTCTTGAAGTTCAAAGCACTGTGCCTTCCGGAAGCGGCTTGCAACATTTTGATTAAATCAGTCACGGTCAATTGAACTCGGAAACTTTGTATTGAGAGCTGTCAAAAGGCAAGGGAAAAGAGCGCCTGTAGCCTGCAGTACCTGCGCGGCCGCCGCAAGGGGCGCTGTTCGATAATGCTGATTGGTTGAGGCGGCCGCCGTTTGACCTGGAGTTGAGGCGGCCGGTCTACCAGTAATAAAGATAGGGCAATGCGGAGTGTTACGGGGAAATATATGAGGAATTTCGGGTTTTCCATGAAGAGCCGTCAGGCTAGCGCTTCCTTATTTACGGAAGGCTTTTAGGGGATGTCCCTCTAAAAGGGGCATCTCCAAGGTCGGGATGGTGTGTGGTGCTTGTGCATTACAGTGTAATGAAGGGGGGGGTGTCTCCTGCTACACCAAGAACTAACTTAGTTGGTCTTTAAGGTGCTACTGGAAGGAATTTTTTTATTTTGTTTTGACTATGGCAGACCAACACGGCTACCTATCTGTAACTGGAACTAGGTTTCAAACAGTTAATTTTGCTTTGTTTTGACCTTTCTCCACCTTTTTAACTTCATTTCTCTACCAAAACCTTCACTAAAGTATCAGTATTAAAGGGGGGGGGGTCATAAACAAAAATGTGCCACCCAAAAGTACATATAAGGAAACCGTTGTGGCTGCATAAGGAGCTTACAGATGAGCTGAGAGTTAAGAAGGGCATGTATAAGAAATGGAAGAAAGGTGGGCAAGAAAGCGGGACCCCTGCCCCCCCTCCCTCAGCAGACCCATGACCAGCTCTCCTCCCTCCAAGAGAATAAACAAACCAGGCAGCCACATCATGGGCAAAACTCGTCCCTTTTGCCTGGGCACCTGGCTCTTGCAGCCCCAGAGAACAGCATGTACCCTGAAAGAGCCCCCCCCCCAGCCCCGTGCTCAGAATAGTTAGGAAACCCTCTTCCACCAGCCCTCTCCACCCATGCTACAATTCACGTACCCAGCAACCCTTTTCACAGGTGTTAATTGCTGGCATCCTGGCCCCAGAGTGCCAGGCAAGAGGCCACCTCAAAGACACAAGTTATGTCACAATCTGGGAGGGTTTTCCAGCAGTTTGCCCCATCCCTCCCCTGACTTCCACCTCACACCCATTGAGTAAAAACAAAAGGAAATATATGCATGATCCCGTTTCTCAGCCAAGTTGACCACAGTAGTACCTTGGTTTAAGAAGAGCTTAGTTTATGAACAACTTGGAATAAGAACACTGCAAACCTGGAAGTAGGTGTTTTGGTTTATTTACACTCTCTGGATTTTGAGTACACTATTGATTTTATATGACTTCCTAAAGTTTTCCCATTGAGCTAGCACATAGATACAGTGAATTGTTACATTTGGTAATGTGCAGCAGAGGCCCTTTTGAATAGCGATAGGAAAAAACTATGTGAAGTGTTTTGTGGGGACATTTGCAGGAGTGATTGTAGTCAGGGGGTGTGTGATGTCCGCTGGAGGGGCAACCCCCCCCCACCTTTCTATAAATTCCAGTAATGCTACCAATTAAAAAACATGAAGTGTTGGTCTATCAATGAATGGGGGAGGGGCGTTTTTCCAAAATAAAGATATTGTCTTTAAATTTAAACTTGGATCAACCCAACTGAGCCATATGCTGATGGGGATGAGCACGTTTCCTGGAGGCTTTGCTTTTTCCTCCACATAATGCTCTAGTGTGTGTGCACTTAGTTATGCCAAAATCTCAAGGGGGAGAAAGCCTCTGCAAATTCCAACAGGCTCCGTGGGTATCCCAAGGCTTAATTCCCCCCCCCCCCCACACGTTTTACACTTTATGTGACTGTTGTTCTGATTGTTAAGTCTTTTTACTATGATTTTGCCAACAAAGGTCTGTATACAGATAGGTAGCTGTGTTGGTCTGCCATAGTCAGAACAAAATAAAATAATTCCTTCCAGTAGCACCTTAAAGACCAACTAAGTTAGTTCTAGGTATGAGCTTTCGTGTGCATGCACACTTCTTCAGATATCTGAAGAGTTCAGGTATCTGAAGAAGTGTGCATGCACACGAAAGCTCATACCAAGAACTAACTTAGTTGATCTTTAAGGTGCTACTGGAAGGAAAGGTCTGTATAGTTCAAGCTATGGTTTTCCCAGATATATGGAAGTGAGAACTGGACCATCAAGAAGGCGGATCGCCGAAGAATGGATGCTTTTGAATTCTGCTGCTGGAGGAGACTCTGGAGAGTCCCATGGACTGCAAGAAGATCCAACCTCTCCATTCTGAAAGAAATCAGCCCTGAGTGCTCCCTGGAAGGACAGATCGTGAAGCTGAGGCTCCAAGACTTGGGCCACCTCATGAGAAGAGAAGACTCCCTGGAAAAGACCCTGATGCTGGGAAAGATGGAGGGCACAAGGAGAAGGGGACGATGGAGGACGAGATGGTGGGACAGTGTTCTCGAAGCTACCAGCATGAGTTTGACCAAACTGCGGGAGGCAGTGGAAGACAGGAGTGCCTGGCGTGCTCTGGTCCAGGGGGTCACGACTAAACTTAACAACAGCCCTCCATCTCCCCGCGCAGCTCCGGACCCGCCATGTTTTCTTCTTTCTCGAAAGAGCAGGCAGCGGACTCCCGCGTGCCCCTCTACCCGTTGTCTATGACACGCCCCCCCACGTGTTCCTTCGGCGCCTGCCTCCCTGCCAATAGGCGTGCGCGGTTTCGGAGGCGCCTTCCACGTCATCTCCGGGCGCCGGAAGTCCCTTTGGCGGCACGTGGAGTCGCTTTCGGCTCCGGTTCTCCGCGGGCGCTCGGTCCCCCGCGCCGCGCCGGAGGCGGCATGGCGGCCCTGTGGAGAGGCTACCAGAGACTGATGGCCCGGCACCCGTGGAAGGTGCAGATCGGCACCGCCGGTAAGAGGGAGGCCGCGCCCCTGCTCCGGATTCATCCCGGCGTGGCTGCGCCGGCGCTCCTTGGCTCTCCCTGGCCGGGGCGGGGAGGGCTCTGGGGCTTGGAGAGGGAGGGCTCCGGGGCAGGAATCTCATTTCCAGGAAAGGGGAAGCAGGTGCCTTGGGATTTCATTTTTTTTAAAATAAGATATTTATTAAAGTTTTAAGAGGTACAAAAGAAAAAGCAAAAAACATCATTTTAAACAAAAAAAAACAATACCACACATCCCAATAGGTAAAGAAAAAATGATAAAATACAAAAGGAAAAAAAATAAAAGAGAAAAAGCAGAGAATTAAAATCCATTAAGCAAAAAAGAAAAAACAAAGAAAAATACAGCAAATCTTCCCATTTCTTATCTTTCATTAGCTTATTTCCCCGACCTCCTCACACCTCCCTTTTTTGTATTCTAGATCAATTATCCATTTCAGCAAATCCTTTCCCTCTTTTCAAATTTTTGTCTTGTAATTTATCTTGATATTAATATAGCTTTACTTTCCCTCCTTTCACCAATTAACAGTCTGTTTTTTCCTAAATCTTTGTAACATTTCTGCTAAAATCACATAAATTCATTCCAACATCATTCTAACATTCATTAATTTTACAATGTTTCTGTAAATAGTCTTTAAATTTCTTCCAATCTTCCTCCACCGACTCTTCTCCGTGGTCTCGGATTCTGCCAGTCATTTCCACCAGTTCCATATAGTCTATCACTTTCATCTGCCATTCTTCCAGGGTGGGTAGATCTTGTGTCTTCCAATGCTTTGCAATAAGTATTCTTGCTGCTGTTGTGGCATACATAAAAAAAGTTCTGTCCCTCTTTGGCACCAATTGGCCGACCATGCCCAGGAGAAAGGCCTCTGGTTTCTTCAGAAAGGTATATTTAAATACCTTTTTCATTTCATTATAGATCATCTCTCAGAAGGTCTTAATCCTTGGGCACGTCCACCAAAGATGAAAGAATGTACCTTCAGTCTCTTTACATTTCCAACATTTATTATCGGGCAAATGATAAATTTTTGCAAGCTTGACTGGTGTCATGTACCACCTGTATATCATTTTCATTATATTCTCTCGTAAGGCATTACATGCCGTGAACTTCATACCTGTGGTCCATAACTGTTCCCAGTCAGCCATCATAATATTATGTCCAACAGGTGCCTTGGGACTTTAAGCGTCCTCTCCTCATTGCATTTGTTCCCGCCTCAAAGAAGCCTGTGCATGTCTTCTTGTTGTTGTTTAGTCGTCTATTCGTGTCCGCTTCTACGCGACCCCCTAGACCAGGGGTCTGCAACCTTTAAGACAAAAAGAGCCACTTGGACCCATTTCCGAAGGGAAAAAAAACTGGGAGCCGCAAAACTCGTCATTATAAAAATAACTTTTTTGTCACTTTTTATTATTATTTCTTTGTTTGACCCCTCAGAATTACTCCTCCTCATAGAAATAAACGTTAAATTAACAAGTTACCTTTTTGTGTGTGTGTGTTCTTCACTCCCCTTCAAAACAGTGACCAGCGTACATGCCCCCTTTCAATGCAGTGACCAGCTTACAATGTAGCGGGCGGGCGGGTAGGTGACGTCGGGACGGTGTGTGACTAACGCACACACTGCCCCCATGTGACGTCACAGCCAGTACAGCGCCCACCACAGTGGGGAGTGTTGGGGCGCACAATGCGCCTCCTCCCCTCGCTAGTATCCGCCCCGGAGCCGCAGCAAAGGTGTAAAAGAGCCACATGCGGCTCCGGAGGCGCGGGTTGCAGACCCCTGCCCTAGACCAGAGCATGCCAGGCCCTCCTGTCTTCCACTGCCTCCCGCAGTTTGGTCAAACTCATGCTGGTATCTTCGAGAACACTGTCCCACCATCTCGTCCTCTGTCTTCCCCTTCTCCTTGTGCCCTCCATCTTTCCCAACATCAGGGTCTTTTCCAGGGAGTCTTCTCTTCTCATGAGGTGGCCAAAGTCTTGGAGCCTCAGCTTCATGATCTGTCCTTCCAGTGAGCACTCAGGGCTGATTTCCTTAAGAATGGAGAGGTTTAATCTTCTTGCGGTCCATGGGACTCTCCAGAGTCTCCTCCAGCAGCAGAATTCAAAAGCATCCATTCTTTGGCGATCAGCCTTCTTTATAGTCCAGCTCTCACTTCCATACATCACTACTGGGAAAACCAGAGCTTGAACTATACGGACCTTTGTTGGCAAGGTGATGTCTCTGCTTTTTAAGATGCTGTCTAGGTTTGCCATCGCCTTTCTCCCAAGGAGCAGGCGTCTCTTAATTTTGTGACTGCTGTCCCCATCTGCAGTGATCATGGAGCCCAAGAAGGTAAAATCTCTCACTGCCTCCATTTCTTCCCCTTCTATTTGCCAGGAGGTGATGGGACCAGTGGCCATGATCTTCGTTTTTTCGATGTTGAGCTTCAGACCATATTTTGCACTCTCTTTCACCCTCATTAAAAGGTTCTTTAATTCTTCCTCACTCTCTGCCATCAAGGTTGTGTCATCTGCATATCTGAGGTTGTTGATATTTCTTTCAGCGATCTTAATTCCGGTTAGGGATTCATCCAGCCCAGTCTCCATCTTCACCACAACCCTGTGAGGTAGACTAGTCCCCCAGTGGCTGAGTGGGGGTCACAAGCCCACTGTTTGACCCCCGGCTGGACTGCCTCCTGGAGAATGGGTGGTCCAGGGAGCTGTGCTGAATTGTTGGGGGGCCGCAGATGGCTCTGACTAGCCGGCCCCCTGCCTGAAGGACGTTGGGCTGCCCAGCTCTTCCCAGGTGGGAGGACCCCACCCCCAGTCAGGAGCTAGGGAAGTGGGGTCCTTCAGTCCACCATCACAGGGGTCAGCAGCCAGAGACCAAGCCCAGATGGGAGCATCCTTGGGTCTTGCCCTGGGGTGCCTCACAGTCGGCTTATATCCTTCAAGTTCATGCGCAAGCAAATGCCTTTTGCACGCAGGCTCCGCGAAATAGGAATTCCGTTTCTCTTGAAATCAGACGGGTACCCACAGTGCCGACGTTTGGCCGCCTGATGAAAATGTTTTTGCTTTGCCAAGTGCTTTTAGATAATTCATTTGATTCCCTCTTGGTCATTGTTCTGCATTTTTATGGTTTTCAAAAATGATTTTAGTGTAGACTGCTAGATTTTATGAGTTTGCGGCTTATAAGTGCCCTTAAAAATCAAAAGCACTGTCCAAAAGCCAACGCCACCTGCAGGTCTTCATACCTGCCCCACAGCAAAGGTGGTGGAACGTTGTATGTGACTGTAAGTGTGACAAGCCTGCCTAGCTGTAGCTAGGGGGGGGGGACTTTGCCTTTACCTGAGCTGTGAATGGTGAAGGCCTCACCTGCAAACCAGGGAAGACCCGCCTGGCGCCTTAGCAGGGCTGAGTCCCCTTGTGCAGCCTCTGCCTGGACTGGGATAGCACCCTCTGCCTGGACTGGGGCCAGACCCTGCCTGCAGCAACTGCCGCTCTGGATTTTGTGCCCCAAACAAGTTCTGAAGCAGCAGTCCTCCCCACCCCAGACTCCCCAGCTCCTGGCCACCAACCTGGATGGCTTTAAAAGAGGATGAGACAAATTCCTGGGGAGTGGGGCTATGGAAGGATATTAGCCATGATGGCAGCAATGCTTCTGAATATCTGAATATTGCTGGGAACCGCAAGAAGAGAGAGTTGCTCTTGTGCCCAGATCCTGCTTGCAGGGTTCCCACAGGCATCTGACTCACCTCTGTCAGAACAGGATGCTGGGCTAGAGGGATCATCGGCCTGATCCAGTTGCTTCTTATTGGGTTCTTCTTGTTATTTAGTTGTTTGTCGTGTCCGCCTCTTTGTGACCCCCTGGACCAGAGCACGCCAGGCCCTCCTGTCTTCCACTGCCTCCCGCAGTTTGGTTAAACTCATGCTGGTGGCTTTGAGAACACTGTCCCACCATCTCGTCCTCTCTCGTCCCCTTTTCCTTGTGCCCTCCATCTTTCCCAACATCAGGGTCTTTTCCAGGGAGTCTTCTCTTCTCATGAGGAGGCCAAAGTCTTGGAGCCTCAGCTTCAGGATCTGTCCTTCCAGTGCGCACTCAGGGCTGATTTCCTTCAGAGTGGAGAGGTTTGATCTTCTTGCAGTCCATGGGACTCTCAAGAGTCTCCTCCAGCATCAGAATTCAAAAGCATCCATTCTTCGGCGATTAGCCTTTTTTACGGTCCAGCTCTCACTTCCATACATCACTGCTGGGAAAGCCATGGCTTTAACATAGCTTTTAATTGGGTTCTTAAGTTCTAACATTTTTTATATCGGTTGCCAGGCATTGCAAGTGGGGAGAGTTGCCGCTCTCTTGCTTCTGCCCTTTTGGGGGGCTTCCCATTGGGGCATCTGGCTGGCGGCTGCTGCTGCTGCTGCAGGGTGGGGGGAACAGGATGCTGGAGAAGGTGGAGCCTTGGCCTGGAAGAAGTCCCAGCAAAAGACGAATGGATACAAAAACTTATGGAATATGCAGAAATGGTGAAACTTACTTGAAAAATAAGAAATTAAGATAGCAAACTTTTTATAAAAGAATGGAAATGGTTTAGGGAACATTTACAAACAAACTGTAAACAGATAGGAACATTGACAGAGTTATTGTAATAACCTGCAGTTTTATAAGAGTATATTTTAAAAGTAGATGAGTAAATGAGCAAATTAAGTTAATTTGTATATGCAAAAAATGTTAAAAATAAATTTAAGGAGCCACAGAAAGAGGTGGAAGGAAGTCAAGTTTTGAAATGTTAAAATGATTGTAAAATTATTGAAATGTCTAAAAATGAAAGTCTGAAATATAAAATGAAAGGGTGGGCCTTGGCCTAGATCCAGCAGGGCTTCTCTTATCTCCTCCCTCCTCCCCCTGCTTCACTTCTCCTGGGGGGGGGGTGTCCATCCTTCCACCAGGTGCCATGGAACTGCCGCCTGCCGTGTGTGTTGGGGGCGGGGAGTGGCCACTGAGTGGCGCTGGCAGCCTCCCAAGGCTCCTTGCGGGTGAAGTCATCGCCCGGGAGTCGTCAATCTCTGTGGTGCGGCTGGCACAGAGCGACTCTCATCCCATTACACTTGGCCCGGCTGCCAGCTGCGTCATACAGGTGCCACCTCTCCCCTTCCCGCCAATCTGGGTGAGTGAATGAATGAATGGAGCTGGGAGGGAGCCTTTGGTGGCAGAAGCTGTGAGTCTGTCAATGAGCAAGTGGAGAAGCTGAGCCAACAACACGCTGTTTCTGACACGGCATCCAAAGGGGGGGGGGTCCCTGTCTCTTGGGGGCTGAACATCCCACCCAAGGAAAGTCTGCACAGGCAAGGGCAGGGAGGGGGGAGGCATTAGATAGCAGGCATTGGGACTAGTTTGGGAAGGGGCCCTTGCATGAGAAGAGCCAAACGTCCTGTTCTCACAGTGACCAGCCAGGTGCCCCCAAATGAATGACAGCCCCCCCTTGCCCAGAGCATGACCTGAGCCCAACTCAGTTCTGTGTGCTGCTGCCTTTCAAACCTTCAGATTCACAGAAACTCTCCTCTTCTTCCTCCTCCTCTGCTGCAGATCTGGAACACCCCTGTTTCCTGGGGACTCTGGTGTTCTTCAGGAAGGGGGCGTTCTGTGACCCTCTGTGGGGGGCGTCTTCCAGTCATGGGGCTGGCGCATACTTTTCCAGGGCACCAATTTCATGCTCAAGGCCAGAGTGAAATCTTGATGTTCATTCCGCTTTGCCATCTCGTTGGATTTCTCTTTCCCAACTCCTTTTCTTTTGCCTTCCTGCCAGGAATAGCTGGGGGGCAGAGCAGTCACTGAGACAGGGGGCACATTTGGCATTTCTGGCAGATTCTTAGAATGGTAGAATTGGAAGGGACCCCCAAAGCCCATCCAGTCGAACCCCCTTCAGTCCAGGAATCGCAGAGTCTGTGTAAAAACCTCCCAGGAAGGGGAGCCCCACCCTCCTTGGGACCTGGAGGTCAGAGCATGCAGAGGAAAGGGAGGCAGCTGTGCTGCTCTGGAGACCCTGGCTTGCAGGCTGTGGCTGAGCCCCCTCCCTCGCTCGGCCATGGCCCCCTTCCGTCTCCCCTCTCTGGGGGAAGAGAGGCAGCTTCTCTTCTTCTGGGCACAGGGCTGTGTCTTCTCCCTTTGCCAGCACCCTGGATCTGCTCCAAGGAGGGAGGCTTGACGTCAACAGATAGCTGGCAGGGACTTTTGGGGAGGCAGTGGCTCAGAGGCTCTGCCCCCTTGGCCAGAGACCAGAAAAAGCCAGGCCTGGGCTGGGGAAGATGCGGCTTGGCAGAAATGGAGGCAGCCCTGCACCCCCTTTCCTCCTCCTTCCAACCCAGCAGTCTATAGTTTGCTTCTATTTTTGCTGTTTGGTCATTTAGTCGTGTCCAACTCTTTGTGACCCCCTGGACCAGAGCACACCAGGCCCTCCTGTCTTCCACTGCCTCCCTCATGCTTGTAGCTTCCAGAACACTGTCCCAGCATCTCATCCTCTGTCGTCCCCTTCTCCTTGGGCCCTCCATCTTTCCCAGCATCAGGGTCTTTTCCAGGGAGTCTTCTCTTCTCATGAGGTGGCCAAAGGATTGGAGCCTCAGCTTCACGATCTGTTCTTCCAGTGAGCTCTCAGGGCTGATTTCCTTCAGAATGGAGAGGTTGGATCTTCTTGCAGTCCATGGGACTCTCCAGATTCTCCTCCAGCACCATAATTCAAAAGCATCCATTCTTTGGCGATCAGCCTTCTTGATGGTCCAGCTCTCACTTCCATACATCACTACTGGTTGCTTCTCTAGGCAGCATCATAAATTGTGGAGTTGGAAGGGACCCTGAGAATCATCTAGTCCAACCCTCTGCAACACAGTGATCACAACTAAAACATCCCTGACTGATGACCACCCAAACTTCTATCTTTTTGTAAACCACTTTGAGGGACCCTCCCCCATCAAGCGGTGTATGAATTTTAGGAAAGAAATACATTGTTTTGTGTGTACATGAGGTTTTCCACGTGAGGAGCGTCCGCACAGCTGAGCCTGAAGAGTTTCCATCTGGCGAGAACTGCAGCCCCTGAGCCTCGAGATCCCGTGCGGCTGGTTCGGCTCGGGGGGGGGGGGTGTCGTGTGTGGCCCTCCCTCCTTTTCTGCCCGGAGCAAACGAGTTGGCCTTGCCAACCAGGATCAAAACACTCAGGTTTAATTCCAGTTTTCAATCCGGATCTTCAAGGCAACAAGGAGCCAACTGTGCTTTGGCTCAAGCCAGGAGTGAGTCATTTGACTTGTCCTCTGGGGCTGGGCAGACATTGCACCCCACCCACAAGATGATGTTGCTTTTGCACAGGGACCCTGGTGGGCGTGGGAGATGTGATTTCCCAGCAGGCAGTGGAGAGGAGGGGGCTGGCTGGACACAGCAGCCGGCGGACCCTGAAGATGATGGCCATCGGTTTCTGCTTTGTGGTGAGCCAGGGCAAAGTGGGTGGCACAGGAGCACCAAGCCAGAAGGGCCTCCGGGCTGGGAGACGTTCCTCTTGGCTCCTGGGGAGACTGCTTCCCCAAGGGGGCTGGGCCAGGGTGGGGGCGCCTTGACCTGGCAGGCCTGGGTCTCCCTGGTCCTCTGTGGCTGTAGGAGGAGGCTCTGCCTCAGTTGCTGTGCTGTGACCCCGGACTGCCCCTCTCCCCTGCAGGGTCCGGTCATTGGAGGCTGGTACCACGTCCTTGACCGTCTGGTGCCCGGCACCACCAGGGTGGCTGCGTTCCAGAAGATGCTGCTGGATCAGGTCAGGGGCCTTTCTCCGTGGGATCCCCAAAGGCAGGGCTTTGCGGGCTCCTCTTCCACAGCTAAGGAATCCCTGGCAGGCGGGCATCCGACCTCAATTCAGAAACCTCCCCGGAAGGAGAGTCCACCACCTCACAGGGGTCTCTCTTCCGCCGTCCAACGGCAAAGCTTTCCCTAGTGGTTCATCTCCTTTCTTGCATTTAAATCCGTTGGTTTGGGTCCTCCCCTCTGGAGGACCAGCAGAAAACAAGCTGGCGGCTTCTTTGGGCATTCGAAGACGGCTGCCATATCTCCTCTCACTGCTCCAGCCCCCAGGACGACTTGTTCTGATGCTTGGTTTAGCCCCTCTCTTTGTCAGCTGCACAGGGGCGGGTGGGGAGGGGGCCTCCTGGGGGGCCAGGGAGCTCTTCCTCCTTCCCAGCTCCTTGGTTGAGGTCTCCACCTTCTCCCCAGGGATCCCCTCACCTTCCTCCTCTCCAACAGGCCGGCTTCGCCCCCTGCTTCCTGGGCTCTTTCCTGGCTGTGGCAGGAGTGCTCAACGGCCTGTCCCTGGAGGAGAACTGGGACAAGATCAAGCGGGTGAGTTGGCTGCAGGGCAGCTGGCAGGGAAGGGGTGTGGCCATCTCTGGAGCGGCTGAGTTGCCAGGGACCCCCTGGTCATCTAACATGCACCCCCCACTGCAATGAAGAATCCCTGATTTCTGCCCTTGATGCTGCCAGTATTGGGGCATCCCTCTGCCTCTGTGCTTGTAGACAATTGCTCTGCCAGAGAGTTATTCCTCAGAGGTTTCCATTCCGCCTTCGGAGAGGCGTTTTGGGACGTCTTCCATGGCTGGATCCAGGTCTGACAAAAGGAAGGACTTCTTGGCCCAAGAACACTTAGTTAAGCAGCGGAACTCCCTTCCACAAGGGGCAGCGATGGCCACCCATTTGGATGGCTCTTAGATAAGGGAAACTCTTCTAGGACAAAGTTGCTAGTCCTCATGGCCAAAGGAGAGGGAAGCTGACGCCCTGCTGTGCCCTTCCCCTGCTGGATGAGGCCAGTGGCCCTTCTGGGGCAGCCTCCTTTTCTCACAGTGGCTGGCCAGGTGCTCCCAAGGGAAGCCGCCAAGCAGGATCTGAGTGTGAGAGCCCTCGCCTGGTGGGGGGAGAGGGGCCACTGGACGAGGTGGCCATCCCCTTTGCTCTGGCCCTGCTCCCCCTCCGATGTCCTGGCCTGCCCCTGCCTATCCCTCCAGCCCCTCTGCCCTTTGAGCTGCAGCATCTGCCCCCCCCCCGGCTGCCATTCTGCCGCCTCCCGTCCTGCAAGGGCCCTGCATGACCCCTGCCAATGTCTCTCGCGTCACCTGGACATCCTGGTGCAGGGATCCAGCCCGCCTGACACACGCACAGCCCCCTCCCCATCTCTTTCAAGAGCCTTTTCTTCCCATCTCATCTCGCTGTGGACTGAAAGACTCGGCTGCTTTACTCACCAGAGATGAGTCACAGGAGGATAAATGTCACAGTGACCCCCCCCTCCTGAGGAGCTGGATGTGCCACCAAGAGGGAGAGGGAGGGGGGTGGAGAGAGCCAAGCAGGATCCTTGGGGGAGGGGGGTTAACGCACCAGCACCCCTCTGCCTTTTGCCTTTGCCTGACCCCCACTTAGGAGTAGAAAATTGGGGGTCCCATGGGCCAGAAGTATAGAGGGGGGCCCATGGTGGGCTTCCCTGGACCAGAAGGGTTTCTGCTCCCCCAACCCCGCCAGACTTTTCCAGGACCGAGCCCCAGCTGGCTTCAGGTGCCCCAAAGGCAGGGGTGGGAGTGGCTGAGCCTTTGCGAAGGGGGACCCCCCCGTGTCCCTCAGGGAGGTGGGCCGGTTGGAAGCGCCCTGAGACCTCCGAGTATAGGGCGGTTTATAAATTCAATTAATAATAATAAATGACCCCTCCATGGAGTGCTGTGAAGGTGACTGGGGAGGGGGAAGTCTTGGAAGGAATGGGGGTTGTTTTCTAAGGGGGGGTGAGGTGAAGTCTATGAAAGGAAGACCAACAACATTGTTATTGTTATTCTTTGTTAGATTTATATTCCACCCTTGATCACAAGATCTCAGGGCAGTTCACAAGATCAAACTCCAAGGCACAAGGAGGACAGCTTGTTTCTGTCTGAGAGAGAGGAGTCTGGGATAAACTTCTGGAGACGCTCCCTGGCTCTGGGCCTCCCCAGAAGTCTCCCGGAGGTGCCTGGCATGGAGAAGTCCCTCTCGGCAGGGGTGGGGTTGACTGAGCCATGGGGGGGGGGGCCCTGCAAACCAGCCAGCACTCAACCCCCTCCTCTCTGTGTTGCAGGACTACATGGATGCCCTGATCACCAACTATTACGTGAGTCCTCCGGCTGCCCCCTGGCAGGACCTGCCTCCCTGTGCCGCCTGCCATCCGCCCCCCCCCCCAGCCCTGCCTGGCAAAGGGGGCTCCTTGGCTGCCCTTCCAGAGGCTCCACAGGATCGCCTGGTCAATCGGTCAGCAGCATCTCCCTGGCAGCCTCCAAGCTCAGCACATCACAGAATTGTAGAGTTGGATGGGACCCCCCAATTGTCACGCAGGAATCACAGCTCCCCTTCCCCTGGTGGCACTGAGAGGTTTGGGCCTGGGGGTTTGGGGAGGGGTCTTCCGGCCACGCTGCTTCCCCAGTGGCGCATCTCTCGCTCCCTCTCCCTTTCAGATCTGGCCGGCTGTGCAAGTGGCCAACTTCTACTTCGTCCCCCTGAACTACAGGTAAGACCTCCCTTTCCTGCTTGCAGGATCCGCCCCCCTTGGCAGAGTCGCTGCCCCTCAGCTCTTTCTCTGCCCCCCAGGCTGGCCGTGGTCCAGTGTGTTGCCATTGTCTGGAACGCCTATCTCTCCTGGAAGACCAACCAGCTGTGACCGGTGGAGGAGACTCATCCTGACTCCAGCCCCTCTGCACCCGACTCTTGTCATCCACTATGGCCTGCCTGGCAATCTGGGCCCTGTGCACCCACCAGCCCCACAACCAAGGGGCCAGGCTGCTCCATGCACCTCCTCCCCAATACTGCCCCCCAATGGCAGAGAGAAGCCCGGAAGCCCTGAGATATGGTTGGGCTCCAGGCCCCAGTTGCTCCCAGCGGCTGCATGGCCCTGTTGTCAGGGTTGGTGGGAGCCACAGGTTCACCCCCGATGGGCCGTATCGCCTGGAGCTCCTTACTGTGTCTGTTTTGGATGGTCTCTGGCAAGGGAAGCCCCCTCTGCCTCAGCACCCGGCTCCCAGACTGGCGAAAGCAGCCCCAGCCCCGCATGAGGGTCGAGGGCGTCATTCTGTGTCATTGGGAGGCCCCAGGGGTGCTGTGACCCCTGCGCCCCACTGGAAGCTCCTCACTTGCCTCCTTTGTTAGAGCACAGTGGGGAGAAACAGGCAGACTCTAGCCCTGGGGTCAGCAAACTTTTTCCGCAGGGGGCCTGTCCACTGTCCCTCAGACCTTGTGGGGGGCCGGACTGTACTTTGGGGGGGGGGAACGAATTTCTATGTCCCACAAATAACCTAGAGATGCATTTTAAATAAAAGCACACATTCTACTCATGTAAAAACACCAGGCAGGCCCCACAAATCACCCAGAGATGCATTTTAAATAAATGGACACATTCTACTCATGTAAAAATACACTGATTCCCAGACCGCCCGTGGGCCAGATTGAGAAGGCAATTGGGCTGGATCCGGCCCCCGGACCTTAGTTTGCCTACCCATGATCTAGCCCATCTCTTGGCTCTTTCCCCTGGCAGAATGCATGGCAGCCGCTTGTGTCCAGTGAGGGGAGCCTGGGAGAGACCAGGCTTTTATCTGCACTCATCACTTTACGGACTTCCAGAAAGTATTCAGCAACTGCATGAAGGAGATTCCTTCCAGTAGCACCTTAAAGACCAACTTAGTCAGTTCTTGGTATGAGCTTTCGTGTGCATGCACACTTCTTCAGATACACTGAAAGAAGAAGTGTGCATGCACACGAAAGCTCATACCAAGAACTGACTTAGTTGGTCTTTAAGGTGCTACTGGAAGGATTTTTTATTTTTTTTTGACTATGGCAGACCAACACGGCTACCTATCTGTAACTGTATGAAGGAGAAAGTTCTCTTGGGGGCCATTTTGGGATGGCTGCATGGAGCTTCCATGTGCAGGGACAGTCTACCTCAATCCTGGTGGCTAGGGAAGGGAAGGAAGGGAGGGTATCTGGCTGACCCCTGTGACAGACTGCAAAGGCCCCCGTTGTGCCTTTCTCTGACCTTCCTGTGAAGGAGGCTATTGAGCCGAATAAATCCATTGCGGAAAAACAGTGTCTTCTGTCTTTGATGTTGGCACACGGACTCGGCTTGAGTCTCGGGGTGAAGGTCTTTCAAGCCCAGGAGGTGCGACTCGGCCTCTGGATGAAAAGGTGGACAAGGTGTGTGGCAGGATCTACAGGGAGGGTGTTTGTGTGGCGCCCAGAGGAAGAGAGGAAGAGGCAAAGGTGAAAGCTGCAAAGGTGGCTTTGAGAGGGGAATAGGCAAAGGGGCGGAAATGTCTATCCGTGGCTAAATGGAGCCTCGGTGGGCAGGAGGGGTCTACCTTCGGGTGGGAGGGGTGCTGGACATGACAGGTGCCCCTGAGCTAGTGCGCTTGCAAGCGCCTAAACCACTGCTGCCTTTCGGGGAAGGTGGAATCGGGCATCTGCAAAAGGACGCAAGGAGTGCGGCCCGGCGAAGGTGTCAGGGCGGCTCCGAGGGCCGAGCCTGCGCCGCCCGCTCCCTCGGCTCCTGCCTGCGATGGCGGGCCGTTCTTTCTCGCTCGCCTCCTGCCCGGCGCGTGTTTGCCAAGAGGCCAGGCAATTGCCGGCGGCTGTTTGCTTTGTCTCCCGGCGGCCGAGCGAGCCAGCTGAGCCCCGCGCCGTCTTCCCGAGGCAGCCTCAGCTCCAGGCGACGCAGAGGCCGGGCCCCTTCCCCGGCCAGCGGGGCTTCAGGCGCAGGGCCGGCTCTCCACTCGGCTGGGCCATAAGGTGGGCGTGGGGGCGGGCAGCGCGATGGCCGAAAATAGACCTGTCGGTCAGCCAGAGCCTCCAGGCGCTCTCTGGCCCAGCAAGGCAGACGTAGTTGGGGAGGGACACCCCAAGAAGGGCTGCAGCACCCCCTTCCAGCTCCAAGCCCCGCTGCGGCCCAAGCCTGCGCTGGCCCCATCCATCCTTGGCCATGAGACCCCCAGACCCAGTTCTCTGAAGCGCAAGTGAGCTCCCCTTGGGCCTTTCCTCCCTAGAGAGCCACGCAGAGCCCCGCTTCCCATCGTGGCTCACGATTTGCAAAGGACCTGTCCTATAGGGACACCCCCGCCTTCCCCCATTCCAGAAGCGGGAGCCCTAATAATACTCAATTAAAAGGCACTTGGATGAGGTCAGTGCGGGGGGCCGGGGGGCTCCGGCTGCGAGGCGAGGAAGAGGCTGCCGCACTAAGAGGCTGGGGGAAGAAAGCCGCTCGCAGGCCTCGCGGTGAGGTTAGCCGGGCCGAGCCTTCCGTGGCAGCCTAGCGAGCCCTTCCCGAAACCCCGGACCCTGAAACCCCACGGGGAGGGAAGGGGCATTTCGGAGCGACCCCTCTGTCCCCAGACAGTCCGCTTCCACCGGCAGAGGCTCTCCAGGGTCTCCAAAGTCTTTGCCAGCCTCACCTGAGGACGCAAAGAGTGGCTGGGGAAAACTCAGCCAGATGGGCGGGGTATAAATAATAAATTATTATTATTATTATTATTATTATTATTATTATTATTATTATTATTATTATATAACCTGGGCCCTTCTGCACTCCGAGCATCTGCTTCTCCCCCCCCCCCTACCCTGAGCCAAGGCCTTTCCCGGCCACTATGCGCACTCCTTCCGCTGTGGAGGTCGGGAAGCAGGACCCCTGCCTGACCCCCTCGCTTAACCCAGCCCCTGGCGTCGAGGGAGACCTCAATAGCTATAGGAATGATGGTTGGGAAGCCCGAGCGCACTGGGCGGAAGGGCTCGCGGGCGCCAGTTTGGGCAACATCCCAGCAAAGAGGAGTCGGGATAGCAGAGGACAACTGCTCGGGGCTGCGCTCTGGGGGAGCGAGGCGCGTCTCCAGACCCGGAGGCTGGACAGAGGCAGGGAGAGCTGTCAGGGTCGCGCCTGTTCAGCACCACGGACAGCGGCTGCTCCCGGCCGAATTCGGCTGCTTAGAATTTTCGAATTGTAGAGCTGCAGGGACCTCAAAGGGTCATCTAGCCCAACCCGCTGAAGCCCCCTGTTCCTGAGCATGTGGCCACGTCTCTCCCCGGCGGACATGGAAGGCAGTCTGTGCCCTGTGAGGAGATTTCGCCTGAGGGGGGAGACGGAAATTCTCCCAAACCACAGCTTCCTCCGCAGCAAGCGCTAATCTTGCCCCGCTCCACCGTGACAGCGGCCGGAGGGCGAGTGTCTTGGGTCAGCTCGGCTGCCGGCCTCTGCTTCCTGGCTCTGCCCTGTGGGGATTTGTCCCTCTAGCCTTGAACCCGTTTCGACAGCCTCTCTTTGGGGTTTCCCGCAGCCCAGGTCTGGATCTCCTCTTGGTCTCTGAGTGCTTGAGCCTGAAGCAACAGTTCAGAATCTCACCCTCCTAAGGGCACCTAGTGAGGGAACGCGGAGATGCGACAAAATGGTCCTCCTCTTCAGCTATGTTGTTTTCTTTTTCAATTAATAACTAAAGTAAATTAGATATTGCATCGAGGGCAGAAACCCCCTTCAAGTGGCCAACTGGGAATAAATCCCCCGGAACCCTCCCTTGAAGGCGCCGACTGCTAGGTGCTACTCCCCCCCCCCATCCTCGCGCGTACCCCACCACACTGCCCGAGGACCAGGTTCCTTAGGGAAACGGCCTACGACTTCTGTGGCGTCTGAAGGTTCAGTGTGCCGCCTGCAGTTTCAGCTTTCTTACCCTTGTGTTCGGGGAAGCGCGGTGGGCTAGAAACAAACCCCGCGGCCTTGATTCTGCTCCCCAGATGCTTCCAGCCCGAACTCCACCCAGTCATCACCTTCCTGCATTCGAGGGGGTTGGGCTAGATGACCCTCGGGGTACCCTGCAACTATTCAGTTCTACGATTCTCCAAGTCACTTGTCAGTGATTCTTTAACTGTGATTCCTGCATAGCAGGGGGTAATAATAATAATAATAATAATAATAATAATAATAATAATAATAATTTATTTGTACCCCGCCCATCTGGCTGGGTTTCCCCAGCCACTCTGGGCGGCTTCCAACAAAGATGAAAGCTACACTAAAATGTCACATATTAAAAACTTCCCTGAACAGGGCTGCCAGGGTTGGACTAGATGACCCTCGGGGTCCCTTCCAACTCCAGAATTCATTCATTCTGTGGTTTTATTGGGGCGGGGGGAGTCTCGCTGTCCCGCACCCACAGCCCCTCCTCTCCAGTCTATCGCTCTCAGTCGGCGCAGCCCCTCCGACAGAGTCATGCAGCCCGCAGCCGGGAGGGGTAACCGGGGGGCGCGAGGCGGCCAAGCGGGGGGGGGGGGGGCGAGTGCCGTGGAGTTCAGGACAGACGTCCAGAGGTTCCTGCGCGCAGCCTTGGGGCTCAGCTGCAGAAGCGGCGAGAATCCCGGCGGGGGCGAGGGCGCCGCGCAGGGGGAGCCGCGACTCCTTCTCCTCCGCCCGGTCCCAGGAGGGTCCTTCGAGGGCCGCCGCCGCCCGCTCCATCGGCAATCAGTCCATGTCCCGAGCTGACGTCAATGGATCTCCCGGCCTGCTCTATATAAAGATTCCTCCCGCGGCTCCGCGCACCCTTCTTCCCGGCTTGGCAAGGACACCGTGGGGAGAGAGTCCCCGGCGTCGCAGGGCGGAAAGGAGGAGAAAGAAAGAAAGAGAGAAGAGGAGAGGAAGATCTCCTCACGCCAAGGCGGAGAAAAGCCTCTTTCCTGCGGAGGGAGCCTGGTCCGTGGCTGCCCCGTGTCGCCCCCTCTTGGCATCGGACACCCGGAGCGGCTGAGAGATGGCTGGTGAGGGACGTGGGTGGGGGCGCAGTCTTCTCTGCCCTAGAGTTTGCCCGGGGGACATGAGGGGGGAAGAGCTGGAGGAGGGACGGGGCGGCGGGGGCTGAAGAGCTGCTCCACAGGTGGGCGTCGGGGCTGCTTCAGCCTCTGCCTCGCGCGCTGCGACTGAGCCCTGCTGCTCTCCGGCCAGTCACTGCGAGAAGCGGCTGCGGGCCCCGACGGGCCTCCTTGGTCCTGATCCGGCGGCTCCGGGGCTCTCCTGATGTTCTGTTCCTCTCCCCCTCTAGGCCTGGACCGCCCCAGCACGAGGCGGGCACCGCTGCCCATCCTCGTGGCCTCGCTCCTGCTGGTGTCCCACGCGGCTCTCGGAGTCAGGCCAGCGCCGGCCCTCGACGGCAGCGCCGAGCGCGGCTTGAGCCTGCGGCTGCTGCTCCTGCTCCGGGGGGAGGACCCTGCCGCCGCCTGGCCCTTTCCGCCCCCGCTGCCGGCTCCGGGGCCCGACGGGGTGGCCCTGCTGGTGCGCTCGCTGCCGCGCTGGGCCCCCGACGGGGAGCTGCTGCGCCGCCGCCTGGCCGAGCGCCTGAAGCGCCGCGACCCGCCGCTCTCCATCGACCTGACTTTCCACCTCCTCCGTCAGATGATGGAGATCTCCCGGGCGCAGAGCCAGCAAGCCCAGGCCGAGCAGAACCGCCTCCTCTTCGACTCGGTGGGCAAGTGAGACCCGGACAGGCCGGCCGGCCCCGGACCGTCTTCGGTCTCCTCCGCCCGGCCCACCCGCCCGCAGAAGGAGGCCGCTCCAGACCAGCCGCCCCGGGAGGAGAAGGCGCAGACGGGGCGCTCTTGGTGCGATGAAGGGGGAGACGGAGCTTTTTATTCGGCGTGCGAGGGGAGGAGGAGAACGGGAGTGGAGGACGGAGGCTGGAGGGGGGATCCCTCCTCTGTGGACCGGGGGAGGGGAGGCTGCCCGGCGGGAGAAGCGCAGAAGTCCAGGAGACGCGCTGGGTGGAAGCGCAACCACTTGCCCCAAGGATCAGCCACTGAACTGCCCAGCGGGGGGCGCTGGGAAGGGAGGGGGGGTTTTTTGCTGGGGGGAGAGAATCTCAGTGGGATGGAGGGGGAAGAGGCAGTTCTCTCCTCCCTTGAAGTTACACACACACACACACACACACACACCAACCACGCCAAGCCGCTCCAAGAGAGGCTGGCGAACTTGAAGCGCTCTCATCCTGCTCCTTCTGTATCTTCGGAAGTCAGTCCCACGGTCATCCCGCGGGGCTTCCTTCCAAAGAAGCGTGTCACGGGGTGGGCAAGCGCAGCGGGAGGTGACGATAGAAGTTGCGGCTCTCCTCTCCTGAAATCCTGCTCCCCCCCCCCCCATAGCCCAACTCAAGGGGGGTTGTGTGGAGGAAGAGACGTTTTCCAATCTCTCAGGGTTGTCCGTGCAGACGCGGCTCCCCCATCCTGGTCCTGGGACGGTGCAGGATTATCCCACCCAAATTGCGCCCTCTCCAAATGAAGACTTTGGCCGCGACCATCAGCATCGTGGACAGCGCCCCCCCCCCCGCAAGAGCTGCATTGAGAGTCGGCAGGGAGCGTAAATTAAGAGGAGGAAATGGAGACACATCCCTTCTCGCCGCCACTTTGGTTATTACGCGGCAGCCATCACTCTTAAAATATATGGATTTATTATTTTCCATTATTTATTACTACTGTTGTTGTTGTTGTTGTTGACGGTATTAATATTAGTAGCTCCGAAGGGATCTCTTCGAACTGAGTGAACGGGCAATAAAATGGCAAACGCAATTCAATGCTAACAAGTGTCAAGATATGCAAGATTTGGGGGCGGGAAATCTTAATTTCACATACACTCTTGTGGGGTCTGAACTGGAGCTGAGGGGCGAGGAGCGACATGATCCGGGATCCGAGGAGGGGGAGGCTGAGTGAGGAGGGGACCACGCGCGGCAGGTGCGGGAAAGGCAGATTTCACGCGAGGGATCCTTAGGAAAGGTGTTGGAAATAAAACTGCCAGTATCGTGATTATAGAAATGCAAATCGATGGTGTGACGACATTTAACTGTGTGCATTTCTGGCCGCCTCACCTCGAAAGAGATATTGCAGAGTTCAGAAAAGCGCAACCAAAACGGTGGGGGGTGGGGGGTGGAGTGGCTGCTCCCCTGCGCAGAAAGCAGCATTTGGGACCTTTTAGTTTAGGGGAAAAGGAGGAAGAGGCGACGCAGTCCATGCTTATTAAATGATGCATGGCGTGGGGAAGTTTTTCTCCTCTCAGAGCAAAAATGATTTTGTGAGTTGGAAAAGGTTCGGGAGAGGTCCATCGAGGGGTTGGAGCGATTCGCTTATTTGGAAAAGTTTTCGGATCTTTTCAGCTTGGGGGAAAAGGGGGGGGGGGTTTCTGCCCTTGTTCCAGCCCCTCGCCCCTCCCCCCGGGGTCTCCGGGTGGTCCACGCTGTGGGCTCCTCCCCGCCTCCTCGGCAGCCCGGCTGGGGCGCTGGAGAGACGGGAGCGCTTGTCTCCGGATTCCCCGCTGCCCTCGCCCAGCCTCTTCCATTCGCCCCGTCTCAGTCCTCCTCTTTGGCTCCTCGCGGCCAGAGACCCTGGGGACGGACTCTGCCGCAGGGCACTTTTAAAGGGGTTCTTTAGCGGCGATTCCTGCATGGCAGCGGGGTTGGACTAGATGACCCCTGGGCCTACCTTCCAAGACTACAGTTCCAGGTGATCCTTGGACTCCCTCGCCCCCCCCCCCATGCCACCTCCACTTTCTTCCGAAGTGGCTTCGCTGCCTCAGGCCGAGAAAGCGCCCCTTCCCACAAAAAGGAAAACGGGATCTGGAACCAGCGGCTTTAGCAAACGTGACACAACTTTATTCTCTCGGCAGATTAAAAACTCGGCAAAGTGCAGGCGAAAGCGAGGAAGTCCTTTGGCGGGGGCGGCGGGGGGGGAGCGCTGCTGCTTGACTCCTCAGTGCTGACCTGCTTGAGGGGGAAAGAGTCACACTCAGCATTGGGGGAGGGGGTGCCTGGGAAGAGAGAGGGCAGCCCCCCCCCCGAATTTCTCTTTTACGTCCAGCTCGGAGCAGAAAAGCAAGGAGGCGTGGAGCCCTGTGCATTTGGGAGTCCTCAGGTTTTCTTTAAAAACCTCAGATTTTTAAACTTCTGGAGTGGGGAGATGCCTTGGGGGGAAGCCACACTGTGCTCCACTCAGTGCTGAGCCAATGGGCTGCAGATGCTCAACGGAGCTCATGGCCAGGCTGATCCCCAAGGGGGGGGGGCAGGAGGAGCTGGAGCCACATCCACATTCCTGACTCCCCCCCCCCCAGCCTCATTTGGGGTGAGGCAGGTGTGCTGGGGAAGTTTACTTACATTCAGTTCACAGTATGATCCTGAAGGCAGAGAGTGTGGGTTCATCCCTTATGGGAGCTGAGCCCACGTGCTGCTGGCTGAGGGCCAGCAGACAGCAAAAGACACCAGGATGGAATAAGGTAGAAAAGGGAAGATGTCTGCGTGACCAGCCCTTTTATGGGGTCTCCCAGGGTCAGATCCAGGACGCACTTACCATGAGAGGCACTCGCTGGCTTTGGCCTCAGCCGGGGTAGGTTCTCTCCATCTAGGCAGAGAAAAGAGAGACCCAAGAGCCCTGAAGCCCATGACGTTGCCGGGGGTGGACTAGATGACTCTGTGGATCCCATTCAACTCTACAACGACTCTCTGGTTCACACGTCAGGCTCTGCCAGTGGGGAGGGCCCGTGTCTGAGACCAAGCTCAGAGAAAGAGAGGAAGCAGCTGCCTGGCCGCAGAGTGAGGCCCTTGCTTGGTCCATTGAGCTTAGGGGACAGCGCCCCCCCCCAGGTCTCTGAAGCCCCACCTTGGGAAGCCCCTGGGGCGGATGGGGGAGCATACCTGCAAGCAGAGCAGGTGCTCCACCACCAAGCATAATGGCCCTTCCCTCTATTATGGGATGTGACCTCTGGCCTATGCTGCTGCCTGCCTGGACCCTGATGGAGTGAGAATGCTTCCGGCCAAAGCCGGCTGAGCAGTCCTGGCCTCCTCTCCTTTGTCTTCTTCACCTGCAGTGTGTGCATTTCAGGGGGTTGGCAGTGGTCAATTTGGGGTCTCCAATTTCAGCAGTGCCCTGTGTGGGGCTAAAATTTGGTGCCCCCCCGCACTCTGTTCTACACTCTGCAAGCAAACCGGTCATGACACCCTAAAGCCACCGCTGGGGTTGGTCTAGATGGCCCTTGGGGTCCCTCCCAGCTCTACCGTTCTATGATTCTACACAGAAGCTTCTACAACAGCAAAGGCCGTCAGTTCCACAGAGACCCATCACTGGAAGAGGGGCAGGAAGAGCTCTCCCACCACCGCCACCAGGTTTGCATTCAGAGCGGAAGAGAAACCGACTGGGTCAGGCAGCCACTGGCCCTTCCAGCCCAGCCTCCTCTCTCAGGGGGGCCACCTGGGCGCAGAGGCAGTTCCACAGCTGCCTGAGCAGCGCAGTCATACTGGGTGCCGCACAGCAGGGGGCACCACAGCAATGCTGTAGAATGGAGAACCAGGAGGGGGGCAACTCTAGGCTGCTGCTGACATTGGAGAGCCCAAAGTCTGCCAGTGCTGGATGCTCCACAAAGAAACCAGGAAGCAGGATCTGATCCCAAGAGCCCCCTCCCCTCCTGTGGCTTCCCTTGATAGCCCTCTCCTCCTCCTCCTCCTCCTCCTCCATGAATTTGATATTCTCCTGAGGAGGGGAGTTCCACAGTTTGACTCTTCACTGCGGGAAGAAGTTATTTCTCTTATCCGTCATGCATCTTCCAACAGACCCATTCCTGGCTTCCTAAGTAAATTGCGGGTGTGAGATTGATGGACTCTTCCGGAACCCAGGTCTCGTTGACCCACCCAGAACTCACGGTGCCTGATGGCTGTGCCAACCCCCAGCCCCACCGCCAAGCAGCCCCAGGCCAGCCCCCCTTGCCCCCTCTCCCTTCCAGTCCCAGCTCACCTTCCGTCCCCTCGGGGGCATCTGTCCCCTCCAGATGTTCTCCCTCTTCTGCCTCCAAGCCCCCCTCTGGGCCAAGCCCCTCCTGCTCCGCGTCCTCTCCAGCAGCATCTGAAAGTGGGGAGGAGAGACAGGGACACCTTGTGAAGAAAGCCCTTCCTTCAGCTGGAAATGTTGTGGATAGTAGGAGAGGATATATGAATTGAATATTATCCTTCCGCGCTCATGCTAGTGAGCTAGTAGCATAGCACGTTCCCCTGTATATCGCAGGAAACTAGTTGGTAGATTCATTAGAATCTCTTGAGTTAAGCAATCCAGCCTGACTTGTCCAGGTTGGGTTGTTCCTGGCAAATTCCCCTTTGTTCCCTCTTAAAAAGAATAAAGACACTTCTTTATAAGAAGTTTACTTACATTCAGTTCACAGTATAATCCTGAAGGCAGGCTTTAGCTTGCAGTTCAGAAGAGTGTGTGGGTTCATCCCCATATGGGGGATGAGCCCATGTGCTGCTGGCTGAGGGCCAGCAGACAGCAAAAGGCATCAGGATGGAATAAGGCGGAAAAGGGAAGATGGCTGCGTGACCAGCCCTTTTATGGGGTCGCCCAGGGTCACACCCATCTACCTGGTCACAGGCAGGGGGAGGATGCTCCAGACCAGGTGTGACAGGAAGTCCTCTTGGCTGGAGCAACATCCCCCTATGGGTCCACTCTGGGCAAGCAGGAAATGTTGTACTTGACTGCTTTCTGTGATGTCACATCCCACACTGTTGCCCACCCACTACCTCAGGAAAAGTTGCAGGATCTCATGGAGATGGGGAAGGGACATTTTCTCTCTCTGCCTCAATCGTGCAAGCAGGGTTCTATATGACTTCTGTGCAGACACAGACACAATCGTACCTGCAACACTGGGGGCTGGACTAGATGACCCTTGGAGTCTCTTCTGACTTTACAGTTCTAGGATTCTGTGAACGCTCTTCGGACTAAAGCTGCCAGCTTTTCATCGCTGTCTGCCAGGATATTGGGTTTGGGGGAGCAGACAGGCTCAGTGGGGCTCCCTCTTGATTGTGTCCCAGGTGATGCCAGCTCCTTCCCTGACTGCGGCTCAGGCCAGCAGGCCAGCAATCCTGAGCTCTGCCGGCGGCAGCCTCCCCTTCTTCCCCTCCCCTTCTGGTCCAGGTGTCAGTCTCACCTGTCTGGAATTCAATTGTCCTCAGCATTTCCGCCACATGGTCGATGTTGACCGTGAAGTGGTCCATGCTTTCATAGCCAGGCTCTGGGTGGCTGCTCATGGAGACTTTGGACATGTCTGTAATTCTGCGGGGGGAAGGAGGAGAGAGGTGGGACAGAGCCCATTCACCAGGCAGGCAGGCAGGCAGGCCAACTTTACACCTGTGTTGCAGCACAAAGTGTGTGAAGAAACGCGATATCCTTTCCCATCCATAGCGTGGGAGATTAGCAGCCAAATTTAACAAATGCATATTCTTGGGACTAACAACACTGGGCTGTCTTGCTGGTAGGCGGATACTCGGACCATAGAGATACGATTGGTAGAGAGGGCTCTGTGTGAGGTCATTTCCCCTGCATTCCTGGAGGACACTTCCTGTCCCTGCCCCTCTTCCTTTGAGCGGCTTTGGATGCAGGTTCTCCTGGACATGGAAGTATTTTGCCTGCAAAGCTTTTACTGCTGCCATTGCTGTGATCCAACGCATGAATATAAACCAAGTAAATATTATTTTTAAACTTACTCCCCTAGCTGTTGCCAGACTATTTGTGAAGGAGAGCCAGCTTATTCCATAGCTGGACTTGCACTAAGGCTGCCTCTGAACCCAGAGAGAGACCCAGCTGGTCGGGGGGGGGGTGGAGTCGGGGGGGGGGCCTCCCTGTTTGGAACCTCAAGGTCAAGAGGATCCAGGAGAGCCAATATGGGGCTGAGTCAGGGGGTGAAACTTTGGCGCCTGGGTGAGGGCTGCCCCCTACTGTTGGCTGGGCCCACCGTTGTGCCCCTGGTCTGTGGGGTGGTGCTGAGCCCCTGCCCCCCCCGGGAAAGATGCGAGAGGCTGGGCTCCTTGCTCCCCATCTCATGCTACTCACTTTTTGATCAGCTCCTTTGCCTGCTGTAGGAAAAGAAAGAGAGCGTTTCAGCACCAGCCCTGGCAGGTAGAACCCTTTGAACAACCCCCTTCACAAACCAAAAGGGGTCCGTTGTTTTCCCCAGGGTTTGCACAGCCCCTCCCACTATTTTCTGTGGGTCCCTGCCCCCCACCCACCCTGCCCACCCACCTCAAGCATCCTGCCCTGCCCAGTCCCCCCCCCCCCGCCCCACCTGCATGTACCTGGAGGTAGACAGCCATTTGGGGCTCCTCCATGGACTGGATGGCCGACTCCACCAGCTTGGAGGAGACCTCAAGGTGGTCCCCATACTGGCGGATCAGGCCCCGCACCCGCTGGAGCTTGTCGTCCTGCTCCCGCCCAATCTCCAGCAGAAGCTCCTTCTTGCGCTCTTCCAGGATGCTGTACAAGGAGTCAAAGCGCAGACAGAGGTGCTGCTTCTGCCGCCGGGCGTTGTCCTACCAGGGGAGGCGGGAAGCAGGTTAGCACGGTGTGATAGGAATTTTGAGGTCTTAGATATCTTAAATGCTCATAAGTGTACCAACTGCATGTACATAGAACAGCACAGGAAGACCGACCTGGAACCATTTTGATTCCCAAACTCAGCAAATGTTTTATCTGCAAGGTCAAAGTAAAATGGAAAAGCCTCCCCATTATATTTTCCTTCACAAATTCTGTCTGAAGGGTGTGTCTGTGTATGAACAGGGTGAGACTGTGACCTGGCTCAGGAACTAAGTATCTGTCATTACAAAAGACTGGCCAGGCTCCCCAGGCAATCCAATCAAGTGACCATTCAACAGGTAACCTGGCAGACAGGAGGTAAACAAACCACTCAGATTTCTGCTGTAAACCGCCTTTTCTGTGATGTAGGTATGATGTATCTGGGGTGGTGGTCTTGGGTTACACCCCTTCTGTGATGTATGTATGATGTATGGAGAGGTGGTCTTGAGCTCCAGGGCAGGGAATTTAAAATGTCTATATAAGGGCAGGCACACCTTGGTTCTGGGTTCCTCCTCCCTCCTGCGTGTGGTGAGAGAGGACCCTGTTGCAACAGATCAATAAAGATCAGGCTTACAAGCTGCTTGGCTTCTCAATATTCTCTGGTTGGCCTCTGTTATTTTCACCTACCAATAGGGAACCTATGTAAGGACTCTATATGGGCTCTTGGATACCCCATGAGGAGAAAAGGGCAAATTTTGTTTACAACAACGGTGGGCTCCCAAACCTTTCTGGGCCTCTGCCCCTTTGGCTCCATAAACGCATGAACCCAGAGGCCCCCACCCCACCCTATAGAAAGGATCGTTCAACAGCAGCACAATAAAATTCAAAACAATGAATTGCACATTTATTCAAAATGCAATTTAAACTATTAAGCTTGATTAATATGCCAAATTGGATGAACGTGATCCAGTGACCCTGAAGCCAGAGATTAATCTGAACTTCCAGCACCCCACTGCATCTTAGCCCCCCCCCCCGGTAGTCCCACTGCCCCCCAGGCAACACTACCACCCACTTTAGAAACCACCAGCCTGCCAGGTTTTGAAAAGGCCTCTTTTCACCATCTGGGCAGGGCTCAGTTGGCCCCTTGGTAGGACTCACCCGTTTCCTTTATTTGTGAGTCACCTTTTGGCCCCAGAGGGGGGTCCGAAGGCAATTGCAACTTTGAAGGTTTAAGGCTATATAATGTCAGGTTTTTAAATCAGCTCAGAAATCTCCTGGGGCTTCAGAATTCCCTGAAAATTCTAGAGGGGGGCCTCTTCTCCCCAGATTCCACTTGGGCAGGGGATCCACCAGAAGAGACGAGCCCCAACCGGGCGCCCAGGCCAGGGGGAGCACGGAGGCTCCTCCCCACTCACCTCAATGGTTTTGCAGATCTCCTCCATCTGGGTGATGATGGCCTGGATCCGGTCGTTCCCAGCCACCAGCATGGCGATGCCATCGCTCAGCTCCCCCTGCCCAGTCAGAAAGAGGGAGGAAGACTGTGGGATGTAATCCACTGGGAGCAGTCAAATACAACATTCCTTGTTTTCCTAGAGTGGACATGCAAGGGGATGTTCGGTCCAGGCAATGGGTAGGCAAACTAAGGCCCAGGGGCCGGATCCAGCTCAACTGCCTTATAAATCCGGCCTGCAGACGGTCCAGGAATCAGCGTGTTTTTACATGAGTAGAATGTGTCCTTTTATTTAAAATGCACCTCTGGGTTATTTGTGGGGCATAGGAATTCATTCATTATTTTTTTTCAAAATATAGTCCGGCCCCCCACAAGGTCTGAGGGACAGTGGACCGGCCCCCAGCTGAAAAGGTTTGCTGACCCTTGGTCCAGCCAGTCAAAACTTCCTGTTCCTCCTGGGCTGGAGCATTCTTCCTTTGCATGTGACTAGAAGTGGGCGTGTCCTCACCTGTCCAGGTAACAAAAGGACGAATCACACAGGACTCTCTCTCTCTTTCACTTCTTCATTCCAGTGCTTCTGCCACACAGCAGAAGCACTGGGATTATTCCCCCATATGGGGTGGATCCACATGTATATATGTGTAACTAAGTCTCCCTTCAGTAATCCAGCTGACAATAAGATTGTCATGTCTTTATTCTTTTAAGAGAATTTACCAGGACTTTACAATTCAATCTGAGACAGACTGAATTGTATACCAATGAGAGGCTCACACGAGCCTGCAGCCAGCTATCTGCTGTGCATGTAAGAAAAGGGAATGTAACTCTGCTACATAAAGAAACTTGCTAGCAAAAGTTTGGAAGGATATAAATAAACAATATATCCTCTCCTGCCACCCTGAACATTCCCACAAAGACAACCTCAGCTGACCACTTCAGTGTCCTCGTCATGTTGCAAGATCCGTGAGGGGGCCCTCCAGGCTAATGGGGGGGGGCCTCTCCTGCACCCCCTCCCGTAGATGCCAGTGTGAAGTGGGTGAGCTGAGCAGAGAGAAGGCTGGAAGTTGGAGACACAGAGACTCGCTTGTTCTGTACTGAATCCAAAGCTGCGGCTAATGAGGAAGCAAGACCTGTCAGGGTGCTGATGCGGGGAGCCCCTCCATCCTGTGCTCATCCTTTGTAAAGGTAAAGGGACCCCTGACCATTAGGTCCAGTCGTGGCCGACTCTGGGGTTGCGGCGCTCATCTCGCTTTACTGGCAGAGGGAGCCGGCGTACAGCTTCCGGGTCATGTGGCCAGCAGGACTAAGCCGCTTCTGGGGAACCAGAGCAGCGCATGGAAACGCCGTTTACCTTCCCGCCGGAGCGGTACCTATTTATCTACTTGCACTTTGATGTGCTTTCGAACTGCTAGGTTGGCAGGAGCAGGGACCGACTGACAGGAGCTCACCCTGTCGCAGGGATTTGAATTGCCAACCTTCTGATCAGCAAGTCCTAGGCTCTGTGGTTTAACCCACAGCGCCCCCCGCATCCCATCCTTTGTATATATGGGTAAATGAAATCCTAAAGGCACCACAGTCTCCGCTGACCTTCATTCCAAGGAAACAGAACCTGCGTCAGCAACTGGAACCCCTGGAGTCTCTCGGAGGTGGTGTGGGACCACCGTGTCCAGGGCTCCAAAGCCAAAGGCAGCTCCTGCCCCCTCTGCCCCCACAACTGCCTGCCCAGGCCAGAGAGTGCCAGTGGGGCTGCAGGGAGAGGGCAGCCCCCCCCTGCGCTGCCTCTGCTGCTTGGTACCTTTTGGCGCTTGTAGATGTTGGTCAGAGGGGCCACTTCACAGTCCTTGTGAGCCCCAAAGACTTTGCACATGGAGCAGGTGGGGACCTCGCAGGTGAGGCAGTAGATGTTGATCTTCTCCTCCTCATGCTCCTCACACATCAGCTGCTGCTCCGCCTTGGCATGGAGGGGTCTGGGGGGGCACAGCGGGGAGAAGGAAAGGCTGGGTGAGCCCCCCAGACATTGCCCCTCCTCCTCAACCCACCCCTCAGACGAATATTCATGATTTGGCCAGGAAAGGACTTTTTGTCATGGTGACCTCAAACCAGTGTAGAACTGGGGCACCGCCTTCACCCGGGATGCAGCAGGCTAAAGTGCCCGACCCTCAGAGGCAGTGTGGCACAGTGGTCAGAGTGTCAGACTGGGACCTGGGAAACCACGGTTTAAACATCTCCACTGGGCATGGCCTTCAGCCAGTCACTGCCTCTCTCCGCCTAACCCGCCTCACAGGGGTGTTGCGGGGGTTAAACGAGGAGAAGGACATCCATGTTGCAGCACCTGGAGCTCCCTTGAGATTATAATAATAATAAATTTTTATTTATATCTCGCCCTCCCCAGCTGAAGCCGGGCTCAGAGTGGCTAACAACAGTAAAATAATACAGCATTCTAAAATCAATTCATTCTAAAATCAGTTCAAGTCAAATTGATGGCAACCATTGGGCTAGAGTTCTGTGAGGATTACCAAAGGAGGGGGTCAGGCTGTGTCCTGGCCAAAGGTCTGGTGGAACCGCTCTGTCTTGCAGGCCCTGCGGAAAGATGTCAAGTCCCTCAGGGCCCTAGTCTCTTGTGATAGAGCGTTCCACCAGATTGGAGCCACGGTCGAAAAGGCCCTGGCTCTAGTTGAGGCCAGCCTGACCTCCCTGTGGCCCAGGACCTCCAAGATGTTTTTGTCTGAAGACCGTAAGGTCCCATAGGTAAAGGTGAGGTAGAAATGCAGCCAACCAACTAATAAATAGAGGGTTACATGGTTCAGTTTCTAGGCCTTGGTGTTGCAAATGTGAAGCCGACCCAGGAAGAGGGAGCAGAAACACAGCAGAGCAGGCAGCCAACAAAAGCAGCTCAGGTTCTGCAGACCTGGCAAGGTTTGGGAATAGCAGAAAAGCTCTGGCTTGTGTGTATTTTGATATGGGCTAATGCAAAAAGTGTCCTGCAGATTGAAAGCTCATTTGCCCCTTTGCAGGAGGAGGGGAAGATGTGCTGGTTATTGGATCATAGATCATATAGTATGAAAGGGACCCCAAGGGTCCTCTAGTCCACCCCTGCGATGCGGGAATCCCAGAATCTGAGAGCTGCTCCCTCATCTGGCCGGAAGGGAAGCTTCAGGGTGGACATGGCTGTGAGCAGAGGTGGGGGCCCCTCGAAGGTCTGAGCGCCCCTCCCTGCCCGCTGCTTACCGAGAGGATTCCTGCTTGTAGATGTCAATGATGTTTTCCACGAGGAGGTTGCGCTGCAGCCCATAAACGCCATGCCGGTCCAGCACCACTTCATGCCGGCAGGATGGACACCGGAACCGACCTCCTGAGGACACCGACGTGGAGCCGCGCGACTGCCAGAGAGGGTTGGAGGCCTGGGGGGGGAGGAAGGAGGGGTCACTGTGGGGGGCGGAAAATAGATCTGACCCACATGTGGGTAATGGAAAAAACAGTTGACAGGGTGCCTAGATTCAAAACGTGGGGCTTTGCACCCTCTCCAACAGGAGAGAGCCCTCAGCAAAGTTTAAAGCAGTCCCAAAATTAAGCAGCAGTATAACATGGGAATGTAGATTGGAAAACCCTTTTGAATATCCTGTTTAATCTGCTTTAAAGCTCATGGCCCCTTCTCTCTACCCCTTCAGCAACAGACCACACACTCTTAAGCAACTTTAAAAGCTTTACTTACTAAATCCCAAGGTTGGAGTCATGCATTATTCCTTGCAGCAGCAAGGGGAACACAGGTAGGATAGTCTTGTGTGCAAAATATAGATTATAGTCTTAAGCATGCGGTCTGTACTTTGGAGCAAGTTCAGACGCGTCTGTCCTGCTTGGTTAAATAGCTGGAAGAGAAGCAGCTTCACTTCCTCCCTCAGGAGCTGAGGGAGCAAAGCCCCACATTTTGAATCTAGGGGTGGGTGTGGCAAGGGACCTGCTGTCTTTCTCCATTCATGGTTTTCCCTTTGACCACAAGGTGGCACTGCTGAGGATAGAGAGAGGCACCCCCCCTTGGGAAAATGGCTTCCCCCTCCCTCATCCCACCCCCAGAAGAAGGAGGAGGAGGAGGAGGAAGTAATAAAACATCAGACATTAAAAACTTCCCTAAACAGGGCTGCCTTCAGATGTTTCCTAAAAGTTGTGTGATTCTTTATCTCCCTGACATCTGAAGGGAGGGTGTTCCACAAGGTGGGCGCCACCACCCACCCTCTGCCTGATTCCCTGTAACCTCACCTCTCGCAGGGAGGGAACCACCTGAAGGCCCTCGGAGCTGGACCTCAGTGTCTGGGCTGAACGATGGGGATGGAGACGCTTTGAATACAATTAATTCTTCCTGTTTTGAATTTCCTCAAGTTATTATCTTGCTTAGTGGCTTGCCTCAGCTGCAACAAAATATGTCTCTCCTGCATTGGTCTTGAAATATACTCAGAGTCGCAAAGTGATTTCATGCTCTTTATTCAGCTCATAGTGGTGAGGAGGAATGAATGAAAGTCCCCTCAAAGTATCTGCTTTATATACATTATTTACACAATGGGCTGCACATGATTGGCTAATTCTGGAATTCTACTGTAAGCCAATCAGGTTGTGGATTCACTTCTATCTGGAGCATGATTGGGTGGTTCCTGCCAACCAATCATACTGCGGCATTGTTCTAAGACCAATCAGACTGTTGCCTTTTGGATCCTATTGTTCTAGGACCAATCAGACTGCTGCAGTTTGGATCCTATTCAGTTCAGTACATAACAGGTCTCTAGAGCCAAAGCAGGCTCTGCAACCTCCCAACATTTTGTCTTCACCACAGAGGCCTACTCCTCCAACCAACCAGTCAAGGGTAGGGTGGGGGGCACTGGGGAGGGGTTTGGGAACTTCTTCCCTAGACTGCTCCACAAAAGAGGTCCACTCTTCTCTGCCTACATAATGGACAAATAAACCTCACCTTAAATAGGAAACCTACTGCCTGCTCTGCCTGCTGACCTGCTTTTGGCTCCCACCCAAAGCACATCACAGAATCCATTGTCCACAGCCAAGCCCTCCCAGGGAACGGCATCTGTTCAGACTCGTCAGAAGCTCACAACGAAAAAATGTACGCCAGGCATTCCTCAGACTGGAATACCCACCTGACAAAGTGGAGGGAACTCCAGAACAGGGGGATCCCAGGAAGGAAGAATCAGATGTGGAAGGAGAATGACAGGTCGCCACTTGCTCCCACTTCAAGAATCAGAGTAGGAAGGGACCTCAAGGGTCATCCAGCCCAACCCCCTGAGATGCAGGAATCTCAGCTGAAGCATCCATGACAGATGGCCCTCCAACCTCTGCTTAAAAACCACCAAGGAAGGAGAGTCCACCACCTCCCAAGGGAGACCGTTCTACTGTTGGACAGCTCTTTCCATCAAGTTGTTGTTGTTTAGTCGTTTAGTCGTGTCCGACTCTTCGTGACCCCATGGACCAGAGAACGCCAGGCACCTCTGTCCTCCACTGCCTCCCGCAGTTTGGTCAAACTCATGCTGGTAACCTCGAAAACACTATCCAACCATCTCGTCCTCTGTCGCCCCCTTCTCCTTGTGCCCTCCATCTTTCCCAACATCAGGGTCTTCTCCAGGGAGTCTTCTCTTCTCATGAGGTGGCCAAAGTACTGGAGCCTCAGCTTCACAATCTGTCCTTCCAGTGAGCACTCAGGGTTGATTTCCTTCAGTATGGAGAGGTTTGATCTTCTTGCAGTCCATGGGACTCTCAAGAGTCTCCTCCAGCACCAGAATTCAAAAGCATCAATTCTTCGGCGATCAGCCTTCTTTATGGTCCAGCTCTCACTTCCATACATCACTACTGGGAAAACCATAGCTTTAACTATATGAACCTTTGTTGGCAAGGTGATGTCTCTACTTCTCAAGATGCTGTCTAGGCCTGTCATTGCCCTTCTCCCAAGAAGCAGGCGTCTTTTAATTTCGTGGCTGCTGTCACCATCTGCAGTAATCATGGAGCCCAAGAAAGTAAAATCTCTCACTACCTCCATTTCTTCCCCTTCTATTTGCCAGGAGGTGATGGGACCAGTGGCCATGATCTTCGTTTTTTTGATGTTGAGCTTCAGACCATATTTTGCGCTCTCCTCTTTCACCCTCATTAAAAGGTTCTTTAATTCCTCCTCACTTTCTGCCATCAAGGTTGTGTCATCTGCATATCTGAGGTTGTTGATATTTCTTCCGGCAATCTTAATTCCGGCTAGGGATTCATCCAGCCCAGCCTTTCGCATGATGAATTCTGCATATAAGTTAAATAAGCAGGGAAACAAAATACAGCCTTGTCGTACACCTTTCCCAATTTTGAACCAATCAGTTGTTCCATATCCAGTTCTAACTGTAGCTTCTTGTCCCACGTAGAGATTTCTAAGGAGACAGATGAGGTGATCTGGCACTCCCATTTCTTTAAGAACTTGCCATAGTTTGCCGTGGTCGACACAGTCAAAGGCTTTTGCATAGTCAATGAAGCAGAAGTAGATGTCTTTCTGGAACTCTCTAGCTTTCTCCATAATCCAGCGCATGTTTGCAATTTGGTCTCTGGTTCCTCTGCCTCTTCTAAATCCAGCTTGCACTTCTGGGAGTTCTCGGTCCACATACTGCTTGAGCCTTCCTTGTAGAATTTTAAGCATAACCTTGCTAGCGTGTGAAATGAGTGCAATTGTGCGGTAGTTGGAGCATTCTTTGGCACTGCCCTTCTTTGGGATTGGGATGTAGACTGATCTTCTCCAATCTTCTGGCCACTGCTGAGTTTTCCAAACTTGCTGGCATATTGAGTGTAGCACCTTAACAGCATCATCTTTTAAAATTTTAAATAGTTCAGCTGGAATACCATCACTTCCACTGGCCTTGTTATTTGCAGTGCTTTCTAGGGCCCATTTGACTTCACTTTCCAGGATGTCTGGCTCAAGGTCAGCAACCACACTACCTGGGGTATACGAGACATCCATTTCTTTCTGGTATAATTCCTCTGTGTATTCTTGCCACCTCTTCTTGATGTCTTCTGCTTCTGTTAGGTCCTTTCCACTTTTGTCCTTTATTATGGAAATCTTTGTATGAAATGTTCCTTTCATATCTCCAATTTTCTTGAACAGATCTCTGGTTCTTCCCATTCTATTGCTTTCCTCTATTTCTTTGCATTGCTCGTTTAAGAAGGTCTTCTTGTCTCTCCTTGCTATTCTTTGGAAATCTGCATTCAATTTCCTGTATCTTTCACCATCTCCCTCGCATTTTGCTTGCCTTCTCTCCCCCGCTATTTGTAAGGCCGCATTGGACAGCCACTTTGCTTTCTTGCATTTCCTTTTCATTGGGATGGTTTTCGTTTCTGCCTCCTGTATAATGTTATGAGCCTCCATCCATAGTTCTTCAGGCACTCTGTCCACCAAATCTAAATCCTTAAACCTGTTCCTCACTTCCACTGTGTATTCATAAGGGATTTGACTTAGATTGTATCTTACCGGCCCAGTGGTTTTTCCTACTTTCTTCAGTTTAAGCTTGAATTTTGCTATAAGAAGCTGATGATCTGAGCCACAGTCAGCTCCAGGTCTTGTTTTTGCTGACTGTATAGAGCTTCTCCATCTTTGGCTGCAGAGAATATAATCAATCTGATTTCGATGCTGCCCATCTGGTGATGTCCATGTGTAGAGTCGTCTCTTGTGTTGTTGGAAAAGCGTGTTTGTGATGACCAGCTTGTTCTCTTGGCAGAACTCTATTAGCCTTTGCCCTGCTTCGTTTTGATCTCCAAGGCCAAACTTGCCAGTTGTTCCTTTTATCACTTGACTCCCTACTTTAGCATTCCAATCCCCTATAATGAGAAGAACATCCTTCTTTGGTGTCACTTCTATAAGGTCTTGTAAGTCTTCATAGAATTGGTCAATTTCAGTTTCTTCAGCACAAGTAGTTGGTGCATAAACTTGGATTACTGTGATGTTAAAAGGTCTGCCTTGGATTCGTATCGAGATCATTCTATCATTTTTGAGATTGCATCCCAGTACAGCTTTCGCCACTCTTTTGTTGACTATGAGGGCCACTCCATTTCTTTTACGGGTTTCTTGCCCACAGTAGTAGATATGATGGTCATCCGAACTGAATTCACCCATTCCCGTCCATTTTAGTTCACTGATGCCCAGGATGTCAATATTTATTCTTGCCATCTCATTTTTGACCACCTCCAACTTACCCAGGTTCATGGTTCTTACATTCCAGGTTCCTATGCAATATTTTTCTTTACAGCATTGGACTTTCCTTTCGCTTCCAGGCATATCCGCAACTGAGCGTCCTTTCGGCTTTGGCCCAGCCGCTTCATCAGCTCTGGATCTACTTGTACTTGCCCTCCGCTCTTCCCCAGTAGCATGCTGGACGCCTTCCGACCTGAGGGGCTGGCTCATCTTCCAGCGTCATATCTTTTATATGCCTGTTGTCTTTGTCCATGGAGCTTTCTTGGCAGGGATACTGGAGTGGCTTGCCGGTTCCTCCTCCAGGTGGATCACGTTTGGTCAAAACTCTCCACTATGACCTGTTCATCTTGGGTGCCCTGCTCGGCATAGTTCATAGCTTCTCTGAGTTCTTCAAGCCCCTTCGCCACGGCAAGGCAGTGATCCATGAAGGGGCTTTCCATCAAGACGTTCTTCCAAATGTTTAGGTGGAATCTCCCTTCTTATCGTTTGAATCTGTTGGTTTGGGTCCTCCCCTCTGGAGCAGCAGAAAAGAAGGTTGCTCCATGGGACTTCCAAAGGTCCCATTTAAAACCATCCTGGACGACGACAGACACTCTCTTCTGACAGGCCTTGGGCTGTAGGACTCCACTTACATACAGACAATTCCTGCTAACAACAGGCCACACAACAGAGACCCAGACCCAGAGACCCCCTTTGTCCTCATCCTGGCAGGATTAGGTCCCGTACTAGTATCTCCAGAGTAGAGACACTGTACAGGGCCTAATCCTGCCACCCACAGCATCTGGGATTCATGCTTTGCAATGCCTGCCTTCGCCTGCCAACAAAGCCCCTTCTGCACATTGCAAACCCAAAAGTATAAATGGATACAAATCCGTTATCAGAAATGGTAATATTAAAAGAACAGCGAGGGAACATTTTGACCGCCCAGGAGACTGGAGCTGACCTTACATGACCAGATCCTGGAACAAAAGAACTTCAGAAGGGAGGCTGCAACAGGAAACCACAGAATTGCAATTTATCAAGAGGCTAAAAGCCTCACACATCGGATCGGGACACTGAAATTTATAAAATGATGCCTGGCCTGGAGAAAGAGAATGAAGAAAAGTTTCCCTCCATCTCTCATCGCACTAGGAGATGTGAACATCAAAGGAAGCTGACTATTGGAAGATTCAGAACGGATGAAAGAAAGTGTTTCTTCATGCTGTGTGTAGTTATACTACGGAACTCCCTCCCACAAGAGACAGCCATGGACACCAACTTGAACTGGGCAAATTCATGGGGGAGGAGAAGCTCTCAATGGCTCCTGGCCAGGAAGGCTCTGCTTCCACAGAAATCCTAGTTGCTGGACACCACAAGCGGGGAGGGGGCTCCTGGGCTCAGATCCTGCCTGGTGGTTTCCCATTTGGGCATCTGTGAAAACAGGATGCTGAGCTACGTAGGCCTGATCCAGCAGCCAGGCTTTGAATAATGTCTGTGCTATTGATGACTTGTTCTTAGTTAACTTAATCTGCCCTGCATTTCATTTTCTTCTGACCTCATTACTTGCAGGAAGCAACGATGTCGATGTGCGAATGCCTGAACACACACATCAGAGCAGCTGAAGATGGAGGAAGCCGAATGCAGGTCGCATATATAGAATCAGAGACCTGTAGAGTTGGGAGGAACCCCCAAGGGTCATCTAGTCCAGCCCCCCCAACGCAGGAATCACAGCTCAAGAATATCTGCTGGAGGGCCATCTGCCTTCCACACCTGGCTGCTCCTCCCCATCACCTCCATTCCCCCCTCCCTTCCTCATTAGGGGGCCAGGGATGGACCACGATGGAGACAGGAAGTAGTCACATTGTGCCTGAGGATCACCTGAGGGAAAAGGGAAGGTGGCTTGCTATTTAATTATTGTCATTTTATCCCACCTTTTTCTCCCAGGACCTCGAGGGGCTGTACATCGTTCTCCTCCCCATTTAATCTGCCCAACACCCTTGCCGGGTAGGTTAGGCCACGACTGACCACCCATTGAGCTTCATGGCCAGGGGGAGATTCGAACCTGAGTCTCTCCCAGGTCCGAGTCCGGCACTCTGACCACTGCACCGCCCTGCTTCTGTGCTGCTCTCCTGATCACGTCTCCCTTCCCAGAGCTGTGTCCAGTACCTGAGCCCCCCACCCTCCTTAGCCCACTCATCCTCCTGCCCCCCCCCCCGCTCTCTCCCCACACCTCAAAGTCTTCTTTGGGGCAGGCGGCTCCACTTTTGCTTGGCTCAAGTGGTTCTGAAATCCCTCAGGCAGATTCACAGCAAAGAGCAAAGGAGGAGAGTCTGGCCATGAGGCCCCCCCTGCTGGATATCTCGGGGGCCCTCCAAGCCCACCCACTTCCACCCCGGAGCTGAGAGCTGGCCGGGCAGGTGCGGAGATGCCGCTGGCCCTCACCTGGAAGATGTCGTTGGCGCACTTGCGGCAGAGGTTGTGCTGGCAGGGCAGGATGACCACCGGCTTGGTGAACATCTCCAGGCAGATGGGGCAGATGAGCTGCTTCTCCAGGTTGTCCATGCTCTGCGAAGTCCCCAAGAGCGGCTTGAAGCCCACGGCAAAGTTCATCCCCGCAGCACTCCAAGGGGCTCGGTGGGCAACTGTGGACAGACACCCCGGGCCTCCCTCTGCCCTCGTCCTCTCCCTGCCCCCTATCTGCCCCTCGGCCTTGGACCCTTCCTCCCTTGGCCCCTGCCTGGCTGCCCTCGCTCCTGGAAGTCCTCTCTGCCTCCTGCTGGAGCTGCTTCTGGCCACCCGCCCCTGTCCTGGGCCTACCAGGCTATTTTTAGGGGGTCACGTGATCCCAATGGCATCCCAGCTGCCATTTTTGTCCCAGCAATTGGGGGGGGGGCAGAGAGGGGAGAAGCAACAGCAGCTGTCAGTGGCATCAGGTGACACTTAGTCACTCTTCCTCAACAGGGCAATGACATCTTTGGCCTGGGAAGTGGGGGGTGGCCAGAGGGGGTCTCCTCTGACAGGGGCCATGTTTTCCATCTCAGGGTTCAGCCCTGGAACCGCCCCTCTTTCCCTTTTCCACATTGTGTTGTAGCGAGAAAAGCAGGGGTTGCATTCAGGAGACTGAAAGAGTGACATTTAGTGGAGTCCCTGTTTGTGTATCAGGCAAGATCCAAACTCTGACTCTGCCTGCTTCTCTCAAGCAGAGCCAGGAGATGACAGGGTCACACACACACACACACACACACACACACACACACACACACACAGACTTCAATCCGCCACCCCAAAATCCCTTTGGATTTCAGCTCAGATTCTTTTGCACAAAACCTTTGAAAGCAGCAAATGTCGGCAGAGAGTTTGTGGTGGAACTCGATCACTCAGGAATTCTGTGGGTATTCCATTCACATTTTAAAATGTTAGGAAGTCTGGAATGAACATATATATAGCCAGAATATAGTTTGTGGAGGAAGTCTGTGTAGTACCACTGAGTTATTTTAAAAGTTTCGTGAAAAGGGAGATCTTGCATTTCCGTCTGAGGGCAGGGACATGGAGCCAGATTCCAGCAAGCTCTTTTGGAAGGAATTGGAAAGGGGCCAGCGTGGAGAAGTCCCTGTTCTTGTGCCTTGTGAGAGGAAGTGCGCAACTGGAAAGTCCAGCAAGATCTCCTCCTCCTCCATTTTGAACTGGGGCCTGAATGCAGTGGGGGGCTGGATATGGGGGAGTAAACTGAATTTCTGTAAAGTGGAGACTGTGTGGGTGAGCGGCTCCCAGGTCTGGTGTTGGAGAGTTTACCAGTTCTTAAAAGGGTTGCGCCCCCTCAGAGGGAACAGGAAGTAGTTTAGGGGTGCCCCTGGTTCCTTTTGTCCCTGGGTGCCCAGGGAACATCCCCAGTGAGAAGGGCTGAGGAGCAACAGGTTGGTATCCCAGGTATGTCCTTTCCTGTCTAGGAAATGCCATGATTCCCATGTTGGTAACCTCACAGCTGGACTACTACAATGCATGCAGTGTGGGGCTTCCCTTGGGGTTGGTCTGGAAGCTGCATCAGATGCAGAATGTGGCAGTCAGGTTATCATTATTATTATTAATAATTAAATTCATATGCCCTCCCTTCATCTGAAGATCACAGAGCTGTTCACAACAGGTTGCTGAGTGGAGCACCTGGGCTTGCAGGTATCCCTGAGGGATATCCCTGCTGAGGGAAGCGACACTGGCTGCCCATCAGCTACAAAGTCATGCTGCCAACATATACATCAAGTACTGAACTTTCTGACAGTCAGAGCTGTTCAATAGTGGACCAGTCTCCCTCGGGAAGTTGTGGACTCTCCTTCCTTGGAGGTTTTTAAGCAGAGGCTGGCTGTCCACCTGCTTTAGCCGAGATTCCTGCATTGCCGGGGGTACGACTGGATGACCTCTGGGGTTCTTTCCAACTCTACAATTATATGATTCTATTAACTTGGGACCATCTGGGGAAATGTCACTCCTGGCATGGCTGGACTGTGACCTGAAAATGGGCATTTCCCACAATTGATCCTGCATTACGGAACACCCTTTCCCCTGCTGTAGGTGAAGCTCCCTCTGCCAGTCACTTTGGGCATCTTGTGGAGGCAGGGATTTCCCCCCCCCCCACCCACAGCTTCCCCTGACCCATAAGATTGGACCCCTGTTTTTAAGAGGTTGTTGGTTCTTCTCTTTTTTATCATATTTTTTCCTGATTTCATATATGCATATTGGTACAACGCTCAAGACACCTTTTAGGGAGAGGGGCTGACTTTAGAAGCACTCAAAACACAGACATCTTAAAAATCATCTTATCTGTGAGTCTTGCAAGAGCCTCCTCCCTGCTTTGCTGGGCTGGGGTGGGGTGGGGCAGCACCCTGATTCCAGCTGCAAAAGCAGCTGGTGCTGGAGAGGCCAGAGACTATCTGACCTGTGAGGCCAGTAAGTCCTGCTGTCCAGTATGTCTAGAAACTATTGGCATGGGGGGTGTTGCTTAGGCGTTAATACTGGAGTCAAGATTTCCCTTACCTTTCCCGCCCCTCCCTGGCCACAGTGATCCATGCGACGGTCATCTCCAGGCTTGACTACTGTAATTCGCTCTATGCGGGGCTGCCCTTGAAGCTGTCCCAGAAACTCCAGCGGGTGCAGAATGCTGCAGCGAGGCTCCTCAGGGGTCTCTGCCATGGGAGCATATTCACCCAGTGCTTTTCAAGCTGCACTGGCTCCTGGTGGAGTACAGGGTCAGATTTAAGGTGCTGCTTTTGACCTTCAAAGCCCTTCACGGCCTAGGACCCTCGTACCTACGGGACCGCCTCTCCTGGTATGCCCCACGGAGAGCCTCAAGGTCCATAAATAACAACACCCTAGTGGTCCCGGGCCCTAAGGAAGTTAGATTGGCTTCAACCAGAGCCAGGGCCTTTTCAACACTGGCCCCGGCCTGGTGGAACGCTCTGCCTCCTGAGACCAGGGCCCTGCAGGATCTGATTTCTTTCCGCAGGGCCTGTAAGACAGAGTTGTTCCGCCTGGCCTTTGGCTTGGAGCCAGTTTGATTCCCTCCCTCTCTTTCTTTTTTCTTTTCCTTCTCCTCCTGCGATGAGGCTACATTTTAATATTTTAATGTTCCATTATTTTAATGTTGTATTTTATTTTTGTTTTTAAGTTGTAATCATTCATCTTGTTTTTATTATTGCTTGTAAGCCGCTCTGAGCCCGGCCTTGGCTGGGGAGGGCGGGGTATAAATAAAAAATTATTATTATTATTATTAATATTGAGTTTAGCAATGCTTTAAAGCAAAGACGCACCAGAGGTGTGGTGCAAGGGGCGCCCCGTCAAGATCTTGGGGGTCTGATCAGAGGAAGTCCTTTGCAGCGCAACATTTTGCCCTGTGATCCTTCCCTGTCATGAACCCTCTAGCTTCCCTTCAGTGCCCCCCTCTTTCTGCTTCCACCCATAATGCTCAACAAGCCCCCCCCCCATTACAGGGTTTTTGCAGCAGGCCCAGAGAGGGATGGACAGACGCCTCTTAAAGCCGGTTCCACAAATTTAACAATGTGCTCAGCATTGTGTTGTGTGTGTATCCTCTCCAACTGGATTCTTGCCTCTCCATAAATAACACCATGAAAGTCATGCTGCCATCCTGCAAATATGTTTGGTCTGCCTCTTCACTGACCTGGGGGGATTGGGGCTGTTTCTCCTCCAAGACAAGCCCTGAGGGTCCTTCTCTTCCAGGCATCAGGACACCAGCTCAACTGCTATGCCAGCCTCGGTTTAAGTTGGGAAATGCTGTGCCTTTATTCCTCTCCCTGCCCCCCCCCCCAACTTGCCTTTTCTCTCCCTCTTTGTCTTGCACTCCTTAAGGCTGACTTGAAACTGGGCCCCTGGAAGCCAGCCCCACTCACTCCCCCAACTGCTCAGCTACACCATAATAGTCTCAAGGTGGGGGGAGGCAAAGGCGGGGGCATCACCTCTCCACAGCCACCAGCGTCAGCAAGGAATAAAGCATTTCCCAAGTTCTGCAATTGGGTATGATGAATCCGACGCGCAAATGAGGGATGGGCGACACCTGCCTTGGCAGCAGAACTTGTGAGGAGGAGCCCAAGGTCTCCAAGCGACCACAGGCTAAGCATGAGTCAGTGCTGGGATGCGGCAGCTCAGTCAGTGGCTGGGATTCCAGGCTGCCTCAAGAGCACGCTGGGCTCAGGCGATGCTCATCTGAAGGGGCAGCTCAGTGGGCCCAGATCCAGAATGAATAATCCAACGGCGGGAAGGATAAAAACAACACATAGATGTGGAGAATGAAGATCACCCCACACTTTGCAAAAGCTAATGGTTGCGTTCCATGTGATTCCTGCATTGCAGGGGGTTGGACTAGATGACCCTGGGGTCCCCTTCCAGCTCTACAGTTCCCGGAGTCGCTGCCATGCAACAGCCAAGGAGTGTCACCGCCCTGAACCTCAGGGGAGAATCATGTCAATATGTAAGAAATAACTAAGCCTGCCTTTGCCATCCTGGCGCCCTCCAGATTTTTTGAATTAAAACTCCCAGGAGCCCCTGCATCTCCCTGGGGTTGATGGGGGCTGTGATCCAAAACATCTGGAAGGGGAAGCCATTGCAGACACGGCAGGAGGCGCCTCCCCCAGACTCAGGCCATCGACTCTCCCGGGTGCTGGGCAGAAGGGGGTTTTTTCCCAGCTCGGCTGCCCGAGACCCTTTGATCCAGGGGGTCGTCTGCATGGGAAGCCTCACCCGGGAGCAATGGGATTCCTCCCATGTCTGGATCCCAACACTGAGATTTATCACCAGCTAAACATTGTGATACATTGATATATGACATTGTCGGAAGAATGAAGAAGAAGAAGAGTTTGGATTTGATACCCCGCTTTATCACTCCCCTTCAGGAGTCTCAAAGTGGCTAACAACCTCCTTTCCCTTCCTCCCCCACAACAAACACTCTGTGAGGTGAGTGGGGCTGAGAGACTTCAGAGAAGTGGGACTGGCCCAAGGTCACCCAGCAGCTGCTGCAGGTGGAGGAGCGGAGACGCGAACCCGGTTCCCCAGATTACGAGTCCACCGCTCTGAACCACCACACCCCACTGTAGCCATGGAGAGGCATTAGCTGCCTTCCGTTTTCCCGGCATCGTGACTTCTGCCAGTGCCTGCTCTTTGGGACTTGCTTGCTGCGTCAGGCGGGAAGAGCTAACAGGGGCTGCAGAAATTGAGAGCAGCTCTGGCTGCCTTCAGTTTCTCCCAGTGATTTTTGCATAGCACACAGACACCATGATTTGTGATATATTACCAGATCTGAAAGTATGAAACTGGTATCATGACAGGAGCTTCAAAGTGGTTTGGGATGATACATCAATATATCATTCAGTCCTAATAAGAGTGCAAGATGAGACCTGGTGGACCAGGACACCGGAGGACACTCTAGTCCAGCCTCCTGTACTCACAGCAGCTGACCAGAAGCCTTGAAGGAGAAACCCGCAAGCAGAATCCATGCAGAAGAGCAACTCTTCCCTCCTGAGGTTTCCAGCAACTGTGGCAGGGAGTTCCACAGGCTAACTGCATGTAGAAGGACTTTCTTTAATCCTTCCGCAACTCGGCTTCATTGGGTGCCCATGAGTTCCTACTGTTATAATTTTTCTCTTACCATTTTCTCCACGCTGCACAGAATTTTATAAACTGCGACTGTGTCACCTCTTCCTCACCTTTTCTCTAAGGTAAAAAAGTATCTGAAGAAGTGTGCATGCACACGAAAGCTCATACCAAGAACTAACTTAGTTGGTCTTTAAGGTGCTACTGGAAGGATTTTTTTTTGTAAAAAGTCCAAAACACTGCAAACTTTCTGCACAAGATATCCAGTGGCAAAGCACAAAGGATCCCAGTCAGTGTAGAGCAAGAAACATGGAGGAGGGCTGGGATTCTGCGTGTGTGTGAATGAGCGAAAGGCAGCCCCAAGGCTAGACTGCAGGCAGCGGCTTGCTCTGTACTGGTCGGTCCCAGGAGAAGCAGCTCCTGGCTCCCAAGGGGGCTGGGACCCCCCCTGCCCCCTGGGCTGCTCCCTCTATATTTAGGCCATGAGGCAGCCTTGGGCATCTGCTGGAGGGGCAGGCAGGGTCAAGTGAAAATGACAATGCAAGCCCCCCCCCCCCCCACGCAGCTCACATTGCTATTCCTCTGGGGGTTCCCTGTGCTTTCTGGACCCTCAGGAAAGGCCGCTCCCCCCCAAAAAAGAGGAGGGCTTGTGGCCAGCAAGGGGGGGCTCCTTGCAATTCCCCCAACTGACGGCGGGGGGGGGCTCTTGTCCGCCTGGACAGCAGCTGGAGAACCTCTCCCCACAACCAGGCCAGAGACACAGGAGATTAAATACTGTGCATTTATGTGTTATTGATTTTAATAAAAAAGTATGGCTGCAGAGAAGGGTGGCCAGGGGCAAGAGGCCTCTCCGTGGTCCAGGGAAAGGCCTGCAGGCCGCTGTCACCACCAGCGACACCCTTGGGTGGCCACCAAGGCCAGCCAGACGCTGTGGGCCCCTGACAAGTCGCCCGCTCAGCATCGCTGCCACACCTGCCAAGGATTCGAGGGCCATCCTCGCTTCTTCTCCTCATTAAATCAAAGCTCCAAAAATACTTAATGCTCAGCCTTGGCAAGGACAGGGCTGCCAAGCCTCCCCCCTGACCTCCCCATGTTCCTGCCCCACAGGCACCTCCTCTCTCCACCCCACTCCCACCCTTGCCACCCGGGTCCTCCTTGGATGGATGGGGTTTGGCAGGCTGGGGGAGAGAGGCGCCCCCAGGTGGGCAGTTGCTGCCCTGCGACCCCGCCTGTCCCCCAACCTCCTGCGGAAGTGAGATCCATTGTTTAACTCTGTGGAGAAGGACTTCCTTCTCTCTCTCCTGGATTTTCCGTCTTCCTGGGCTTCTCGAGGAGCACTGCGCTCTGAGGGAGGACTTCCTGACGGCCACAGCTCCCTCAGGAGGCGGCAGGCTGTCCTTCCTGGGAGGTTTTCAAGCAGAGATCCTTCGGCGATGCTTCAGCTGGGATTCCTGCGTTGCGGGGGGAGGGGCTCGGTGACCCTGGGGGGGCCCCTTCAGTGAGACGCCCCAGAGACGGACTGACAGCATAGAAACAGCAGCTTCTTCCTTCAGAAACATTTAATTGTGTCCGTAAACCCTAGAGAAGTTCCTTGTCACAGTGTGGAGAGAGGGGCCCTGCCCAAGAGGGGGCTGCCCCACAGCAGGGCCAGGGAGGGAGCTGGGGGGGGGGGACCAGGCTCCCTCCGCACAGTGATTGAATCCACCCAGAGCAGCTGCAGCTCAGGGCAGAGGGGGAGGGGGAGGGAGCCCCCCAACCCACCAGCCAGGGAGGGGGGCAGGGACTCGCTTGCATTGGCCCCACAAATGCACTTTGGCACCAATGCACAGGGCAGAAGGGGGGCAGGGCCGGCGAGCCCCACAACCCCCCAGCCGTGCCCCCAGGGGCTGCCTGGCCTTGGGAAGCAGGAGCCTTTGGCCAAGGAGAGAGCCGGGGTCAGAAAGCGTCCAGAAAAAGCGGGTGGGCTGGCAGCGGGCAACATCTTCCGCCAGCCCTAAACTGGAAGGGGGCCACCTCTCTGGTCCCCGCCAGCTTCCTGCAAGGCTGGAAGTTGCTCTCCTCCTGCTCCTCCTCCTCCGCTGGGCCCTCAGCCGGTTCCCTGAGAAGACTCCCAATGACGGTGGGGCAGTCGGCCAGGCGTGTGGCCCCCCTGCATTTGGCAAGGACCCCCGGGGTGGGGGCTGGGGGTCTCTCTGCCCCAGTGCAGCGGCAGGCCTGACTCAGCCATGTGGGCCTGAGGGTGGTCTCTGGAATGGCTGCAGAACAGGGGGGGCTGTGCTCTGACCGTCAGCTGAACTCTGCAGGGAAGAGAGAAGAGGGGGGGTGAGGGCCCCTGGCAGAATGACTGGAGGAGCAGCTTGGATCTCAGAACCTGCGGGGAGCCTGGAGGCTGGATCAGGCCCAAGGGCCCCCTGAGTCCCCTGTTCTCACAGGGGCCCCATTGGGAAGCCCTAAAGCAGTATCCGGGCGCAAGAGAGACTCTCCTCTCCTGCAGTTTCCGGTAACTGGTGGCACAAGCGTCGCTTCCTCCGTCTGAGGAGGCCGAACCAGAGAAGAGCCATCCTGGCCAGGAGCCCCCAAAGCCAGGCGTCGCCCCGAGTCCTCTCCTCTGCAAGCAAAGGGGAGGAGCAGGAGAGAGGCCGGGGTGCCCTCTGATGCCCGCAGCCAGGGCTGGCATACCCCAGAGAGCCTGCCCACCCCCAAGAGCACCCTCAGGACCTGAGCAGGGCGGCCTGGTCTGGTACAGCAGCCCCTGCCAAGCAGCGGGCGAGAGACCACCTCTCCCCAGCAGCCCCCAAACCCTCCTGGTGGGGGAGGAAGGGGCTGCAAGCTCGGGATTCTTTAGCTGAGATTCCTGCATTGCATGACTTTGGGGGTCCCTATGAAACTATGGAGCCCCTGCTGCAGATTCCCACCTGACCCACCCAGTTTGGCTGCGTCATTCGCCTGGATCTGTGCCAGGCATGCCAACCACGTGAGCTGGGCATTAAATGGCCAACTGAGACCCACCGGCCCGCCTTTTGCTGGGCAAGGGCTGCTCCTCGTCTCCCCATCCCACCCCTCTCAAAGCGGCTTCAAAGGCTTCAGCCCTCGGAGCCAGGCGAAGACGGGCCTCCTTCTGTGTGGGGTGTTTCTGCCCACAAGTCCTGGGAAGTAGCAGCTTCCGCAGGGATTGCAGGAAAAGCCACCTTTGGCCGTGGTTGCCGCCATTGCTGGGGGCTGGAATGGATGACCCTTGGGGTCCCTTTCCAACGTGGCCCACCTCCCCTCCCAGGAAGTGTCTCCCCCTGCAGCTGCCCCCCCCCCCCGGCAAGGGCGCCCGCTCTACTTACGGGTCAGGGCTTGTGTGGCCGCTGTGTCTCGTCTGTGGTGTGCAAGGAGGCGCTGGCTGTGGGCTGCATGCGGATGGCCTCTCCGCCGCCTGCTGGGAAGGAAACAAGCACAGCTGCTGTCAAGAGACCCCCAAAGGCTGGCCCAGGAGCAGACAATTCCCCCTCCCGGCCCTTGGCAGAGATGCAGACCCCACGGACTCCGCTGCGGTTCCCAACAGAACACCAAGAACAATTAAAAAAAAGCTGTAATATCAAACATTAAAAGCTTTCCTGAACTTCAGGGCTGCCTTCAGATGTCTTCTAAAAGTCAGATAGTTGTTTTTCTCTTTGACATCTGATGAGAGGGTTTTCTACAGGGCAGGTGCCACCGCCGAGCAGGCCCTCTGCCTGGTTCCCTGTAACTTGGCTTCTCGCAGGAAGGGAACTGCCAGAAGGCCCTTGGGAGATGGACCCTGGTGGAGATCCTGGGCTGAACGATGGGGATGGAGACGCTCCTTCAGGTGTACTGGGCTGAGGCCGTTTAGGGCTTTCAAGGTCAGTACCAACACTTTGAAGTGTGCTCAGAAACGTCCTGGGAGTAGGCCAATGTAGGTCCTTCAGGACTGGTGTTATGTGGTCTCAGCAGCCGCTCCCAGTCACCAGTCTAGCTGCCGCATTCAGGATTAGTTGTAGTTTCAAAGGGTCCGCACCCAAAGCCAGCGAAAAAGAAAGCCCGCCCCCTCCTTCAAAGTCATACCTTCGTTCTCGGCACGGATCTGGGCCTCCAGGTCTTCGGGGTTGACGTACTTGTAGGGCTCCTCCTCCTCTGGGGGGCGGCACTTCCCACAGCAGAAGCAACAGCAGCAGCAGCAGCAGCAACAGGTGATCAAACTGCAGCACACCATCAGGGGCTGCGGAGAGGGGCAGAGCGGCCGGTCAGGAGCGCAGGGCAACCAGAACTTGAGTCTGTAACCTGAAGCGTCTGTAACCCGAGGTACCACTGTATATAATCTATACCCCCCAGTGAACTTTCTGGACCCCGGCACAGACCCTTATCGTGAAAGTGTTCCAGACGGCTCCCACTCCCCGATTCCCTAACCTCAGAAGGTGGTGGATTCTCTTTCCATATTAGGAAAGAAACGACAAAGCAAAGGGAAACTGAGGATGAGATTGTGAGGGCAGCAATGATTCACTGGGCATCAGATTTCAGGTACAATATAGAAATTTCAGCATACGAAAAACTGGAAAAACGTGATAAATTTTTTGGCATGTTACACAATTAGGGAAAACATTCAAAAAATGATGCACATGACACCCAGTAAAATGATATTTGATACCCAAAAAACTCACCAAAATGTATAAAAGGGATCAAATTTGTGTTGGATATGATCAGATACAGAGAGCTGTTTAATTCACATGTGGCGGCAATGCAAATTCGCAAAAAAAATATGGGAAATGGTACAGTCAAACCTCGGTTTTCAAACATCTCGGCTGCTGAACATTTCAGAAGCCGAACACCGAAAACCCGGAAGTGAATGCTTCCGTTTTCGAACGGAAAGTCGAATGGCTTCCGAGGCGCATTTCTCCATTTTTTCAATGGATTTTGTTGCCAGCCCTTTGATCCTCGGTTTTCAAACATTTCGGAACTTGAATGGACTTCCAGAACAGATTACAGTGGTACCTCGGGTTACATACGCTTCAGGTTACAGACTCCGCCAACCAAGAAATGGTACCTCGGGTTAAGAACTTTGCTTCAGGATGAGAACAGAAATCGTGCTCTGGCGGTGCAGCGGCAGCATAAGGCCCCATTAGCTAAAGTGGTGCTTCAGGTTAAGAACAGTTTCAGGTTAAGAACAGACCTCCAGAACGAATTAAGTACTTAACCCGGGGTACCACTGTACGTTCTAACACTGAGGTTCCACTGTATCTGACAAATTTTAAAAGATGCTTAAGTACACGCCCCCCCAACCCCAGAAGCATTCCTGCTAGCAATAGTAGGTCAGGAAATATCAGACAAAGTTCAAAACCTATTTCTATACTTGCGTATAGAAGCCACAAAAATACTGTATGCAAAAATGAGGGAAGAGAAAGCCTTCCTGACAAAGGACCAACTCCTGTTTAAGCTGATAGAATACGTTCAACTAGCAGGTATGATGGCCAAAATATGAAATACAGATTGAAAGATAGTAACAAGCAAGTGGGAACAATAGCAAGGGCGTTTAAAATGAAGTGGCATTAAGATTAATCCTACAAGCAGAGATGAATCTGTGATTAGGAGCAGGCTAAATAAAGGATCTAGTGATGTATGGAAGTGAGAGCTGGACCATAGAGAAGGCTGATCGCCGAAGAACGGATGCTTTTGAATTCTGGTGCTGGAGGAGACTCTGGAGAGTCCCATGGACTGCAAGAAGATCCAACCTCTCCATTCTGAAGGAAATCAGCCCTGAGTGCTCACTGGAAGGACAGATCCTGAAGCTGAGGCTCCAGTACTTTGGCCACCTCATGAGAAGAGAAGACTCCCTGGAAAAGACCCTGGTGTTGGGAAAGATGGAGGGCAGAAGGAGAAGGGGACGACAGAGGACGAGATGGTGGGACAGTGTCTTCGAAGCCACCAGCCTGAGTTTGACCAAACTGCGGGAGGGGGTGGAAGACAGGAGGGCCTGGCGGGCTCTGGTCCAGGGGGTCAGGAGGAGTTGGACACGACTAAGCGACTCAACAACAACAACAAATAAAGGATCAAGCAGGCCAGTGGGCATAAGGCCAACGGCAAGCACAAATTCATTGCTAACTCCAGCAAAAGGTCCTAAACCTCTGGCTGGTGTGTGGGGGAATATATATGGGGGGGACACACCCATACGGGTGCTCTTTCTCTCTCCCACACTCCACACACACACACACGCATTCGGCTGCATCTCCCAGGGGTGGGGGGCGTTGGTCCCCCTCCCCAGACGACAGCCACCCACCTTGAACCACCATTTCGACATGAGGAAGTAGTACTTGACGCTGTCCTCCCCGAACTGCTCCGAGACGTAGAGCCCCATGGAGCCGTACTCGTCGTAGATCCGCCGCTTGTTCTCATCGCTGAGGGTGGTGTTGGCGTTGTTGATCTCCTTGAACTTCTCCGCGGCTTCGGGGTTCTCCGGGTTCTTGTCTGGGTGGTACTTCAAAGCCAGTTTCCTGAAAGGGGAAGGCGGCAGGGTTGGGGGCAAGCAGAGGGGAAATAAAAAGCATTAGCGGCTCAAATCCGTTCAAGAACGGGAATTCCGACTCCACACCAGGAAGAACCCAGGTGTGGTTGGGGGCAGGAGGAGAGCAGAGTGGGAGCAGCCCCTGAAAGCCCACCTTCGGGCAGAGGAGAGAAGCCCACCTGTAAGCCTTCTTGATGTCCTCAGAGGAAGCCCCTTTCTCCAGGCCCAGGATGCAGTACAAACTCTCTCCGGCCCGGGACATCTTCCGCTGCGGCCGACCGGCGTCCGCCATCTTGCTCTAGATTGCGTAGCAGAAAAGAACTGGGTCAGGGATTGCGAGGGGCTGGACTAGATGGCCCTCGGGGGTCCCTGCTGACTCTACAAGCAAGGGGCTGGGCTTGGCCCCAGGTCTCAGGAGACCCCTGGCCAAAACCAAACAAGCTCCAGAGATCCCACTGGGGTGGGAGGCAGTGGGACCCAAGTGACCTCAACAAACAGCATCACCTCGCTCTGGGTGGGGTGTGAGGAAGAGACCCTAACCCCCCCTCCCAGGATGCATGCCCAGCCAGGTCTCCCTCAAACTCTCAAGAGCAGGGGGGGGTTCCTGCCCACTCCCCCCAAAAGAGCAGACCTCAGGCCCCGTCTGGGGTGAGGCATGAGGACAGACAGATAGCTGGCAAATGCCCTCTGCCTGGCACAGCCTTGGCTGCTCTGGAAAGGGACCCTGGCATGGAAAAGGGGCTGGGCAGGGTCGGGGGGGGGGCACCCAGCCAGCAGATCAAACACTCCTCCGTTACAGGAGGATAAAAAAGGGAGTGTGGTGGTGTAAGATGATAAGCTTAAGATGATAAAATCAAGAACAGCTCAGTTGGCAGAACATCGGACTCTTGATCTAAAGGTCATGGGTTCGAGCCCCACATGGGGTGAAAAAACACCTGTGCTGGGGGGCGGGGTGGGCTAGATGACCCTTGGGATCCCTTCCAGCTCTATGCATCTATGGAAAAAAAACTAAGAAACCATTCTGTGTTTACATGTGCCTTTGTAATAATATGCAACTTCCAACCCCTGTTGGAGTATTTTCTGGCGGTGTAGAGGTTAGAGAGTTGGGCTGGGGAGGAGTGACTAGGGCCCAGGGCCCAACTCAGCCGCAAAGCTCCCTGGGGGGCTGGTCTCCTTCTCTCTCCCAGTCTTGCCCACCTCACAGGGCTGTTGTGAAGACTGACCACGCCCCCCACCTTGAGCTCCTTGGAGAAAAAGGCGGAAGAGAAGTGCCACAAACACAGATGACACATGCGGAAAACCTTTCTGAAGAGGTTTTAAAGTGGGGGGGGGGGAGGAGAAGGGCAGCTCCCCCCATGCCAAGCCCCACAAGATGCTGATGGGCCCCAGGGGGGTGGAAGGCAAAGGCTGAGCCGCCCAGATGGACACCAGCCGCCCCAGCCTGGCAATTGCCTGTTACAGGAATTCTAAGGTCTTATATATAAAAATTAAATGTTCAGAAATGTACAAGGCAAACACATACATAAGCATATAAACCATGTGCCTGAAATAGTACAGGAGAGCAATTCTGGAGTCATTTTGACTCTCCCAAATTGACCGCAAGTATTTCTCTGCAAGGAGGAAGGAAATGGGGAAAGCTTTCTGATTGTCTTTGGACTTTGGGTGTGCACCTCTCTGCAAATACAGTCGGGCAAGCATCTGTGAAGCTGAGCACACTCTCAATATAGTTTCAGGAACTAAGTATTGCCCGTCTCCAAGAAATGGCCAGGCTACCCAGAAAAGGCAACCAAGGAGGGCATTATCAGGTATCCTGGCAGACAGGAGAGAAGCCACACACTCCAATTTCCATAGCTATCAACTTTTCCCTTTTCTTGCCAGGAATCCTATTCGGAATAAGGAAATTCCCCTTTAAAAAAGGGAAACGTTGACAGCTATGCCAATTTCTGCCGGCGACCACCTCTTTCTGTGATGCATGGGTGCTGTTTCGGGGGGGGGGTGTCTCTGGCTCCAAATGTCTATATAAGGCCTTGCACACCAATGTTCGGGGTTCCTCCTTCCCGCTGCGTGTGGGGAGAGGGGACCCTGTTGCCACAGATCAATAAAGATCCGGCTTCCGAGCTGCTTTGCTTCTCAATATTCTCCGCTTGGCCGCTGTTCTTTTTCTCCTCCCGATAGGGAAGCCCCATAAGGGCTTTCGGGGCCCCCGTAAGGGAAGAAGGAGCCCCCCGCCCGGCTAAGCCCGCCTGATCTGGCTTGCGAGGCCGAAGGGCTGAGCCCGATTAGCCCGAAAGGAGGCCCCGGGGAGGGGAGGGAGGGGAGGGGACCCCCCAGCCCGGCCGGCCAGGCCGCCCTCCACGCGGGGAGGGAGAGACCCCGCCCGGGGGAGGGAAATGTCGTCTCGGCCCCCCCGGAAAGCCTCCGCGTGACGCAATGCCCGGGCGTGACGTGGCGAGGAAGGCGCGTGGGGCGAGGCGCGGGCTCCCCCCCCGCCGCCCCCCCCCGGGCTCACCAGGCGGGTCTCCGGCGGCCTCTTCTCCCTCTTCTTCCTCCCCCTCCGCTTCCCGGTCAGCGACCGAGCGAGCAGGACCAGGCGCCCGCACTGCGCATGCACGGAAGCAGCCCGGGCCGCGAGCATGCGCACTGAGAGCGGACTTCGTAGTCCTCCTTCCGCGCTTCCGGGTTCCTTGCAAGGGGCGGAGCCGGAGGGAGAGAGAGGCGCCCGAGCGACGGGGGAGCAGCCGAGGAAAGGGGAGAGGAGGGAGGAGGAGGAAGAAGAAGAAGAAAAAGGGAGGGGAAGGGGCGGGTCTCCTTTGCCCAGAAAACTCTTGATTCATGAAATTTATACATTGATTTTGTATTTTGGTTTACTCAAGTTTTTGGTAAGCCAAGAAATTCACAACCACACATCACTAACTAGAAGATTTGGCTGAGAAAACATACAAAAGTTGAAATACTAAAACAGATTAAAAGTCCCTCATCTTCCTAAGCACCTGGGTGGGCAGAGCCAAGCAAAAATGTTTTTAGCAGGTGCTGAAGAGAGGGCAGTGAAGGTGCTTGCTTGATCTCAGTAGGCAGGGGATTCCAGAGAGTTCTTACAAATGCAGTATTATGGGGCAGCTGCAGCAGTGCCAACTCCAAAGGGGAAATCCAAAGATTGAGAGATTCAAGGCGAAAACAAGAAACTCCTTCACACAGAACTATGGAACTCCCTCCCACAAGCAGCAGTGATAACCAGCAACCTCAGAGAGTGGTGAGCTTCATTGGAAATGTTTAAGCAAGAGTTTGGAAGGACACCTGCCTGAGATTCTTTAGCTGTGATTCTTGCATTGCAAGGGGTTGGCGTAGATGACCCTAAGGCAGACAATTGTTACACTATTTGTTCTTATTGTTTTTGCTATACGTCAGTAGAACAGAAATAGAACATAGACACCCCACTACTTAAAAATAGGGTTCAATTAAGTTTGTGGAGATGATATATTTTACAAGAACAAAAAAAATTCCTTCCAGTAGCACCTTAAAGACCAACTAAGTCAGTTCTTGGTATGAGCTTTCGTGTGCATGCACACTTTTTCAGATAGATACACATATTTTACAAGATTAGGATAAAGTATTTTCTGTATTTTATATTGTGATTTTGTGTTGTTAACCACCCCAAGATCTATGGGTATAGGAAGTCAAACAGCCTAGTTCTCAAATGTTTTTGCTCCTAAACGCCACAATCCTGTGATACGGAAAGGGGGGGGCATGTCTTCTTTACCTTCTTCTTCGCTACAATATATCCATTTATTCCAATTGTCAATGTCAAAAGGGACTAAAATCTATAAAATTCATAGAAAATCAACGGGCCAGTTTGCTCAATTTCTCTAGGACTCCATCACACCTCCCCTGTCCAGCATAATCCCTCAAGCAAGGTGTTAAGACCCTAATCCTGTCAAATCGCTCTGATCAGCCTTTCCTCCAGGCAATGTCAGTGGCAGACTATGCATATTTGAGACCATTGTTTTCTCATCCCCAGGAATTGTTTATCTGTGCATATCTCCAGCTCTGCATATTCCCCCCTCCCTCCTCCATATGTTACTCTGTGTAACCCAACCTCCCTTTAATATATTAATGATGTAATCTGTGTAACCAAACCTCTCTTTAATGTATTCATGACGTGTTTTGCACTGTATTCTGGGACATGGAGGGAGTTTCAAAAACTCATGTCACCCCTTTCTCACTGTTCAATCTTGCCTTGAACCTGTTGCACAATAAACTTGGATCTTCTGCAGTTTGCTCCTGTCTACGGCTGAGCTCATTTTCCTCCGCAGGGACCCACGGACTTAGTCCGATGAGCTGGGTGGCAGAGCAGCATCGCACCCAGATTTTGCCGTAACAGTTGGCGCCCAACGTGGGGCATGCGGTTCTCCCGCGTTGCTGACCGGGGCCCCCGAAATCTTCAGCCGGCACCAGGCCATTTTGCCTGGGAAGATCCTTTGGACCCCAGCCATCTTCCGGGCGGTAATCGAAAGCCCCAGGAGTTCAGCCGGGGAGCAAAGAGGGATCCAGCCGGCTTATTCATCAATCCCGGGATCATCATAGAAGACGCGTGAGTATAAGGAAAAGGAAAATCCAGTGCACTGGTGGGAAAGGGGTGGAAATCTCCTGGCAACTGAATTCTCTGCCCTCCTCTCTATCGCTCCTTCTCGCCTGTCTCTTGGTCCAATTGGTGAGAGAGACCGTGGACTGCTGCTCGACCCGAAAGGGGGGTTCTGAGCTCTATCTCTTTCTCTAAAAACCCTCCAGCCAGCCGCACCAATTGGGAGCCCAAAAGTAAGACGGAGAGACCCGGCTTGGAAAGACAGCCGACTCTCCGCAACGGACATCTCAGTTGAAAGCAAGGGGCTGGAGTTCTTCTTCTGAACTTCCCGAGCGCCCTTACGGAGGGGGCAGGAAGGGGTCTTGCTTTCTATCCAATCCCAGCCGCACTGGTCGGTGCCACGTAACACGTGTATCGTGCGTGAGCCCGCTTCCAAAAGCAAGGGGGGTTTTCAGTTCGAAATTCTATCCAGGGATCACCCGATCTGGCACCGCACGGCGCGGGCGTTCAGTAGGGCCCCTTTTCCTGAGATTGTTACGATAGGTAGGAGGTTGCCAGGAGGGATAGCCCATGAGGAATTGGGCGGGATCGGCAGAGTGGAAAAGGACCCCAGGTTATTAAATAGGAAATAGGAAAGAATAGAGAAAGGAACCGAGTGGGTAGAGCTCGTTAAAAACATATAACTAAGAAATAAGACAGGAATAGGAAGAAAAGAAACCGAGTGGGTGAAGCTCGTTAAATTGTTAGGAAGTTGCCAAGCAACAAGGAAAAGGAAAAACCCTAAATAGCCCCCTGTACAAGTTACCCAAATCCTAATTAACCCCTCTCCTTCTCCCTTCTCTATCCCCCCCAAAAAAGAAAACAACAACAAAAGCAACAACAACAACGCATGCATATATAAAGGGGTACCCAGTCAACTAAGCATTGTGAGCCCTGCCAGTTTGGTTAACTGGTGGTGTTTGAAGAGGCAAGGAGGCTCTTAAAACCTTGTGGGACCTTCCTACTAATTTCACTTAATGAAGCTAAAGGGAGCGGCCCAACTCCTTGCAATAACCAGCTAAAGAATGAGAATATATATGTTTACATGTTGTCTGTTATGTGTGTTGTGTGTTAATACATATATGAGAATATGTGTGTTTACATGTTGTCTGTTATGTGTGTTGTCTGTTCCTTCTGTCTCTGACAGACTGCCTTTCTTAAGCGCACATAGTTTAAACTGCAAGCTTGCTTCAAAATTTTAAATCTAAGGAAGCCATGCTGGACCTTATCAGTCTTAAATAAGACCAAATGAGAATGAAGGGTGCAAATGTTTACCCCACCTTTTGCTTTGCCGCAACTTTTCAGACTGTGAGTCTACAGTCTATTTTGGAATGTGAATGTTTCTAATGTTTCTGGAATGTGAATGTTTCTAATGTGAATTAGATGTTTCTGCTGCAAAAGCGTAGTTGAGCACAACTGCTCTCTCAAGCTAAAATGAAGTGTATTTATTTCATGAAGCACATGCCTATGAAAGTATGGTCTTCCTTCTAAGAAAAATATCTGAGTCCAGTTTTAACTTTGATTTGGTTGGACAGAAGAGTTATTGTAAGGCTCCTGATATCAGGCCTCTTTTCTTAGAAAATGCCCCCCCCCCTTGTTTCATTCTGTCTCTTTCAGGGTTTTTCCCCTTCTTCTTCTGTGCCAGGTAAATTTACTCCCGAGTAAGCTTCCTTTAAAGGAAACTGCAAAAGGGGGGGGGGGAATAGATTAGGCTTACTATTCCTCTGCAAATTCAGATTAGGCTTACTATTCCTCTGCAAATTCAGGAAAAATTGTCACTTTTGTATTCCCTTTAAATCAAATCTATGGCTGTTTTAACTATGCTTTATAAGAGATCCTCTCCCTATCTTAAGAAAAATGTTCACTTCAATCTTTCTTTAAAGATCATTTGTCTAGGAACTTGCACTCTAAGGAACTTGCACGTCTAAGGAAGTAAACTCAAACTAATCTCAAGATCTGCTAAAAGGGTTCTGTATAAAGTTGGGTACTTTTATTTTCCTCTTCCTTAGTACATGATAGAAGCATTGATTGTGCTCTCTTCCCCAGTAGTGCCTGTGTACATAAGTATGTGTGTGTCTCTTTGGTAGTACAAATTTTGCTGTGAAATCTTGCTGTGAACCCTATATTTTGGAGGGTTTGACTAGATGACCCCAGAGTCCCTTTCAGTTCTCCCAATTTGTGGCTGTGTGGAGGGTAATTCTTAAATTCTGGTGTGGTGATGGAGTTGAAATTCAGCCTAGCTCTGCTCTTTAGTTTTAAAAGGTGAGAGGTGAAGCTGTGATGTTTTGAAGCACAACTGGTAATATCAAGCATTTGAGTGATTACAGTGTTTATCATTTTGTCTACTATTTAAAAATCAGACTTCAAAGTCAATTCAAAGTTTAAACACATACAAATACATATGGGCCTTGACCAATCCTGTAAATAAAGGGGCAGGAAGAATTTTGTCTGCAAATGGTAAGGCCGAAATAACTTAAAATGTTAAAAAAAAAATAATCCTATGAATTCTGACTCTCTGGCCATTTTTTCCCATATATAAGGGCGTGGCATTGTTCCGCGAATGGCCAGAGGGATATTAGCCCTTTCCTGTACATAAAGGAAGCAGTGGCTTTGCTTGGGCTGAAATTGCTAGCTTTTGTTGGTGAATACTTCAAATTGCTGAGTTTCTCTTTTTTGTTTTAAATCTAACCCTCTTTTAAAATCTACTCCTTACCCTTCCCTTATTCAAATTCTAATTTTGCCAAAAGATGCAACATTTCAATAGTATAAAAGGTTTGCTGAGACATGAACTCCACACATGCACAGAGACTAGTTCAGCTAAAAAAAAAAAAGATAGGAAAAGAAGAGAGAGGAAGGAGGGGGAACTGTAGGGGGGGGGAGAGGAGGTTTATGTAAAACTTGGAACCATTGAGAGAAATCACCCTTAATGTGTCCCAAGTTTGAAATATTAACATGCCAAATTCTTTTCACAGGTAAATATCAAAGCATTCCACCCCTCAATGGGATTTAAATCACAGACTTTGTTTGTGTGCATTTTAGGAACAGCATTTCCTGACAGGTTTCTCACATGAAATAATTTTCCCTTTTAACAGGATATGCGAACCCCGATAACAAAGTGTTTGTCCCTTTTTCCTCCCACAACAACTTTCTTTCTGTTCTGTGAAATCCCTGCTATATTAGTGACTTCCATCTCTTTGTGGCTTTACACTTTTAAAGTTACAAATAATCTGTTTCCATTTATTTAATCCGTTTTTCCATGATGTCTATGAAATTAATCGAAGCATAACCAAACATTGTTTGTGGAATGGTATTTGTTTACCTTTTGCCTGAGCATTTCTTATTAATTCTGTCATTTTGGCTAGTTCAAGGTACTTGCACAACTTTAAATTGCCATTAAGTCATTTTCCAGTATTTTGCTATTAACATTCTAGCCGATGTTGTCACATCAAGAAACACTCTTTTATTTTCATTGTTACTTCAGATTTCTTAAAATTCTGTGTCTTAGCATTTATTTTGGTTCCTCATAGGTCATTGTGTGTGTGTGTGTGTGTTTTATTATTATTTTAACTGTGTCTTTTAAGTCCACCTTGCCCCCTTACAGGATGTCACTTCTACAGATGTGTTACTACAGACCTATGATGAAAAAACTTCGCCGCCACCTGCAGAAACAACAGACACCAAAGTTTTCAAAGCGCCCACAGCTATCTCTTTCAAAGGATATAGACTGCCGGGGAAGTGGGGCTGACAAAGGGGGGAGGAGTTGAATTGCAAGGACATTTTATCACTTTGAACCTCAAGATACATGCGTAAAAATATCACAATTGTCTCAAGATATGCAACTGATACTTAATTAGTTTGTTTTGTATTATGTGTTATTATGTAGGAATGTTGAAATGTGTCTGACAGTGTGTTATTTCCACAAATGGGGGGGGGGGGCTATTTTGTGGCTATTTTTGTGTGTAATTGTTTTTATGTTTAATGTCTTATTCCTTACACCCCAGTGGAGGATTCTCATACATTTTATGCTTTTTTTACAGATCAGGCTATTATGTAGTCCAATGTTTAGAATTAGATAAATTTATGACCACATTTAGTTGTTTCACCTGGCACTCTGCCAACTTCCCTACCCATTTTAAAAATGTGCTAAAACTCACTTTACCAAGGAGAAGCTTCAGGACGGTGTATATGCTTTGGTTTAGCCGGAATAATCCCTTATAGAGTTAAATTGACTTATTTGGAGAAGTGCCCCTTAAGAATGGTTTTGCTTTAACAGATTGGTTTGAAAAGTTGAGAACCATGGGGCAAGATAAATTCAAATTGGACTCAGTTTGAATTGGGCAAGTGTATCCAGGCTGCAAGTAGCTTTTTGGTCCTTAAAGTGCAAGTGAGCAACTTCCCATGACTGCAAGACCAGAGCCTATAATAATAAAATCCCATAGAATGGCCAGGCAAGGACATTTCTCTCCTGACGTGCCCAAACCTGTGCCAGCTGTGGTGAGTGCCAGGCAACATGGTTAATATGAAAGCCCTAAGTGGATTCACCAGGGATTGCTACTACTGTTACACCAGGCCTGTGTGAGACCACAGAAGAGCTACCTTGACACCTGAGAACACAAAAATGGCGGGGGACAAGGCAAACTGCATTTTTTCCTCAGTCAATAGTGGACCTTCCTGCTAAATGTAAAGCATAGACCACTACTGAACAAAATACAACAGGTGTTCCTCTATGCGATATCCTATATCCAGCTATCTGCACTACTATACTTGCAAATGACCTTAAGAGGCATGGCTTGCAAGTCCCCTTCAGGTTTGCACAAACCCACACATCTAGTACGGTAGATACAAAGTTATTATTTAGTGCCTATCTATATAACATACACATACATTGTATTGGTCCGTGTTGCTCCCTCCTTTGCTGCCCTGCTCAACCCACCTCCTTTTCCATTGGGCCTATTCCCACTCACAGGGCACCCCTACCTTCACCGAGATCTAGGGTGCGGAGAAAAGATTTGCAAGTTCTTACAGAACTTTAATGCAAATCTATCTCCGAATGGGGGACTGATACGGAAAGGGGGGGGGGCATGTCTTCTTTACCTTCTTCTTCGCTACAATATATCCATTTATTCCAATTGTCAATGTCAAAAGGGACTAAAATCTATAAAATTCATAGAAAATCAACGGGCCAGTTTGCTCAATTTCTCTAGGACTCCATCACACCTCCCCTGTCCAGCATAATCCCTCAAGCAAGGTGTTAAGACCCTAATCCTGTCAAATCGCTCTGATCAGCCTTTCCTCCAGGCAATGTCAGGTGGCAGACTATGCATATTTGAGACCATTGTTTTCTCATCCCCAGGAATTGTTTATCTGTGCATATCTCCAGCTCTGCATATTCCCCCCTCCCTCCTCCATATGTTAATCTGTGTAACCCAACCTCCCTTTAATATATTCATGATGTAATCTGTGTAACCAAACCTCTCTTTAATGTATTCATGACGTGTTTTGCACTGTATTCTGGGACATGGAGGGAGTTTCAAAAACTCATGTCACCCCTTTCTCACTGTTCAATCTCGCCTTGAACCTGTTGCGCAATAAACTTGGATCTTCTGCAGTTTGCTCCTGTCTACGGCTGAGCTCATTTTCCTCCGCAGGGACCCACGGACTTAGTCCGATGAGCTGGGTGGCAGAGCAGCCTCGCACCCAGATTTTGCCGTAACACCTGGAAGTGTGTTCTGATTTGCGTTCTTTTGGAAGCCTAACATCCGACAGGGCTTCCAGCTGACTGCAGGAGCTTCTTGCAGCCAATCGGAAGCTGCACTTTGGTTTCTGAATGTTTTGGAAATCAAACGGACTTCTGGGACAAGATTCCATTCGACTTTGAAAATACGACTGTATAATAAAGCAATTTCTCAATGCCTTCGATTGTGAGTATAAAAATCCCAGGAATTAATGTTGGGTCTTTCCTTCCCCTCCAATCTATTATAGTTTTCCTTTTGTATCGGTATGATTGATGTTTTTTGCATTATGTCTTTTTAAAAACTGAGCACCTTGAACTGGGCCTTGAAATGAAACAGGTCCTGAGAGCTCTGCAGGGAACCCCAGGCAGAAATCTTCCGAGTTGTCTTCAAGGGCAGCCCCAACACATTGAAATAGTCGCCTGGAGGTTTGCCTCCACCATCGCCGGACGTTCACTTCCACCCATTTGCCCAATCCGTCTTTAATGCAGGGGGCGGGGTGGAGCCTGAGGTTACTGGACTCCCATCAGACCACCTGCTCAGTCCTCAGGGGCAGTGGGAGTCTAGCACCACCGGGGGGGGGGGTGTCCTGACTTCAATGGGGCACTTAGGTTTTTTTTAGGACTGCATCATCCAAGTCCTTCACCGGAAAAGCTCTTCTCGTCCGTCAGGCTGGAGGCTGAGCTTCCCTATAATAAAAGGTATTTTCCCATTGCAGATTTTGGTACACAGGTGTCTGCCCACTTGTGTGCAGCTGCATCTATGAACATACCAGTGTACTGGAAGAAGCAAAGATCACGAGGGTCAAAGCAATGATTCTTCAACATCAACTTTGTTGGACTGGTCACGTTGTGCGCATGCCTGATTATCATCTTCCAAAGCAGCAACTCTATTCTGAACTTAAAAATGGAAAGCATAATGCTGGTGGTCAACAAAAGAGGTTTAAAGACTCTCTCAAGGGAAATCTTTAAAAAATGTAGTATAAACACCAACAATTGGGAAACAGTGGCCTGCGAGCGCTCCAGATGGAGAACAGCCTTGACCAAAGGGGTCATGGGCTTTGAAGATGCTCAAACTCAGGACAAGAGGGGGAAACGTGCCAAGAGGAAGGCACGCTTGGCAATCCCTCACCGTGGTCAACTCCCACCCGGAAACCAGTATCCCCACTGTGGAAGGATGTGTGGATCCAGAATTGGCCTCCACAGTCACTTACGGACTCCTTGTTAAAACCGTGTTTATGGAAGACGATCTTACTCGACTACGAGGAATCGCCAAAGAAGAAGATATGCACAGCATTGGGAAATCACTAAATAATATAATCCATAGCCAGAAATGGAGGGAGAGAGCTAGAAAGTCCTCTTGGCTCTTGAGGAGACCTTCCCCAGAGTCTGAAGGGGATTTCAGTGAGGGCAGAGAAGAGTCCCGCCAGCCCCAGAGCCTCAGTTCGAGTTGTGGATAATTTTGGTACTGTGTATCCTTGGAGACAGCGGCAGAGAGAGCATTTAAAGGGTGCTCTCCCCCCCCCCCTTGTGCGATTTGTACACTTGTATCATTATATGGTATCGCATAATACTATACAGAAGTCGCCTGTTTTGTTACATGGGCTTCTAAATTCAAGCTGAGAGTGGCACCTTGAACACGCTGTGCTGAAGGAAGTGACCCCCTCGCTATCTACCCAGCCGGGGCAAATCTGAACAAGCCCAGAGCCCCCCACCCCCAGTGTGTCCCCCTCTACAGACCCCCCCTTCCCCCAATTGAAAAAGAGAAGGAGGAGCCACTCTTGGTCTTTATTATCACGTACAAAAGCAAAGGCGGCAGATTCATACAGTACTTGGAGAAAGAGGTCCAGGAAGGCAGGCAGGCTGGCCGGCTGGCCTTAGGCGAAGGACGGGGGGAGAGGAGGACCCCCCCCCGGCCTCTGGAGTGCAGGTCCACCTGCCTGCGGAGGCATGAGAAAGGGAGGGGGCGGCTGGCACCACGGCCCGCTGGCTCCGAGGGCAAGAGGCGGCCAGGGACGTTTCCTGCACAGCCCAGCTGGCCCTAAGCCCCGGCAGCACAGGGGGAGTCGTGGGGGGGGGTCCCAAGGACAGGACGTAGCAGGGGGGTCCCTTCGAGCTGGGAGCGTCCCTGCCAAGGAGCACTGCGGACCTCACTGCAGCCACTTTAGCCCCGGGTGGGCCAGCAGCCAGAGCACTGGCGAGGAAGAAAGACCCCAATAAATATGGAGATGGAGGGCAGTGGTGGCGGCAGCACTCTCCCCTCCCCAGGAGAAAGGCATGCAGTCACAGCAGCGCCCCCAAGGTCTGTGGAAAAGCGAGGCCAGCTCAGCAGTCCATGCAGTCTCCCTCGTACCAGGAGGGCTGGGCGCTGTCGGTGCCAAAGTATCTGTCGCCGAAGTTCCCTGAGGAAAGGCAAGCCGCAGGGGTCACCGAGGCAGGCGAGGGAGGAGAACGTCAGCAGAGGCTGCTGGATCAGGCCCAAGGGGGGCACCGAGTCCAGCCTCTTGTTCTCACCAAACGCCCCCAAAGAACCCAGGAATCTAGATGTGGAGGTTCCATGAGAACGTAAGAAAAGTCTGCTGGGATCAGGCCAGTCCAACATCCTGTTCTTACAGCAGCCGACCAGACACCCGTTATGGGAGCAAACCAGCCAGCAAGATCCAAGCACAAGAGTTCTGTCCCCTCCCAGCCCACAAGGGATCTGGCAACACCGCCCATCAGGGAACCGTAGAACTCCCTCCGGGAGCAGCGGCTCCTTTCTCCGACAGGGAACAGAGCCCCCCACCTTGAGCTGGTTCTGCCACTCCACGGAAAGTGGGGGCCGCTCAGGAGCAGGTGATGCCCCTGCCCACCCCCAGCAGAGCTCTTGCTCACCAATGCCTGGAATGATGTGGAACTCCTCGCTGACCCTCTTGTCCACGGCTGTGGTGATGATGCGCACCCGGGGGAAGGCGTAGGCAACCGAGTGGACCCCCATCTCGGCCATCAGCAGGGAGAGCAGGAAGATCCGGTCCTCCTGGACGTCGTGGTCCTGAGGCAGAGAGACACCGAGATGAAAGGGACCCCAGAGGTCCTCTAGACCTGCTGCCTCCAGTGCACAGATGGCAGACATCACTTGGAGGGCGTTGCCAGCAGCCAAGCGGGCCCCAGACGGCGTCTGGCACACACTGCTTTCCACAGGCACACCTCCAAACTTCCTCCTGCCATGGTCTTTTGTGAGATTCCTGCATGGCAGGGGGCTGGACTAGATGACTCAAGGGGCCCCCTGCCAACTCTGATTCTCTGCTGGCAATCATAACCCTCTTCCGGTCGCCTGCCTGCCCTCCCCCAACAACACAGGCAAACAAGGCCTGCTTGTTCCTGGGCCCTGAGCAGCCCCATGCAGGGGTCCCCCCTGCCCCCCACTCCCCTTCGCCAGGGTCTCCCCACACACCAGCAGCACTCGGATGGCCATCATGGCTGCTGCCCCCGTGGAGACCGTGCTGTCCATCAGGATGACGTAGTCCTCGCTGATCTCCTTGGGGAGCCGGAGGTAGTGCAGCTGAAAGAGAGGGGGGGATGGGGCGCAGGTCAGTCTTAGGCGCGGGGAGAGGCGGCCCCTGCCCTCCCGCCAGCCCCCTCCCCTTCGCTACCTCTGGCTCCCCCGTGTTGTGGTTGGTCTGGATGAGGATCTTGCCCAGACGAATGTCCTTGCAGACGGCCGTCAGAGCCTGCTCCATCGTCTCTCCCGCCCGCAGGATGGAGACGCCTGTGATCTGGGAGAGGAGGAAGCAGAGGAACTCGTCTCTGGCGGCCCTCAGGATTGCCCCTGCCCTACGTCCAATGGGGAGAAGCCCACAGCTCGACAGCGCAAGAGCTCAGGCCAAAGACCCAGCAGCTCCTGCAGAGAGGCCCTGGGCATTGGCTGCCGGCCAGAGTCATCTCCCACCCAGCAGAGCCCGAGACCCTTCCGTGCGCGGAGCGTGACTCACCCGCTGCCGATGGAACCGCTTCCCCTCGTAGACCGTCCCTTGCGGCGTCTCGACTGTCACCGGCTGCAAAAGGCCACGGAAGACAAGGGTGGGCGGGAGGCAGGAGAGCCCGGCAGGCTCTTGGGCTTTGCCCGCGAGGGGGAGCTGCCAGCCAGCCAGCCAGCCAGCCAGCCAGCCATCGCGCCCACCCTGGGAGTGGCTGTGCCAGGGGCTCCTGTGGCATGCTGAATCCCAGAACTGGAAGTGGATGGGTCCCCCAAGGGCCATGTAGTCCACCCCTGCCATGCAAGAATGGGAGCAGGAGGCGCACGCACCTTGAGGGGCAGGAAGGAGAGGGCATGCTCAATCAGCAGGCGCATGAGGCGCTTGGAGTAGAAGATGAACTCGTCCCGGGAGGTCTCCTTGTTCCTGAGGGGGAAAGCAGAGGTAGGGGCGGCGGGGGGAGAAGGCAGGATTGGCACAGCGTCAGCCCTAAAAAGGGCCCGTCTTACGGGAGGATCGGCAGCCAAACCGCAAGTTGCGTGACAGCTAGACAGTCCCAGACAGGGGTCTCTAGGGGGGCACCTCCTCTAACCCTTTCTGGCAGGAAGGGGAGCCATAAAAGCAATCTCCACGTCTTCCTGTCACCACACCCCCCTCTTCCTACCTGGGATGGGGAAGGGCGTTTATTTGCTCTCCTCCAGAAAGCAATCTCCAGTTGGATCTGGAGATTTGTGGCGTCTAAGGATTACTGCCTGCCTGATTTTCGTCACTGTAATGTTGAACGCTGGCAAGACTATGACGTGAGTAAACCTTGTATTTTCTTACTTAGTCTGAGTGACTCCTTTTTGTTAAGAGGGAGAAGATAACCCAAGTCTGCCTAAAACATCCTTGGATATCATAGTTGTTCTAAAAAGTTATGCAAGCGTGTCCTAATAGTTTTCAGAGGCGGATAGATAGCGATTTTCAATTCTACTCTAAAAGGTATTTGTGTTCTCACAAGTGAAAGGGTCATTACTTGATTAAAGATCCTCTCCTACTCATCCACCCCACACATCCAACCTCTGCTTCAAAAACCCCATCAAAGGAGGAAGCGCCGATTCCCCCGCCCCCCAACCCAGCCCTCTCAGACCTTGCCACCCCCCCGTACCTGATGATGGTGTGCATCCCGCGGACCTGGGGTGTGCTGTCCAGGACACTGAGGGTCTTTGGCAAGGGCTGTCCCTGGTGGGCCGAGGCCAAGGCTGCTCTGTGCAGGAGGAGGAGGAGGAGGAGGAAGTTGAGAGCTCACCAGCAAGGGGTCGGCTGGCCGGCTACAGGACAGGGGCAGCTGCTCCCCATGCGGGTCAGCCTCGCCTGGCTCACATCCCTCAATGCCCTGACCTGGGGGGAAAGTGGGGCCATCCCAAGGCGCCTCAAAGAGCCCCCCCTTACTGGTCCCACGCTAGAGAATTCTTGGATAATCCCCCTGCCACTGGAAGTCCAAGTTCCCAGCCCCTCCACCCCATGCCAGCGCTAGAATTTCTCCAGGCGCATTTTGCACCTGGCTATTGGCTGCTTGCGACCGAGTGAAGATGCCCAGGCACCAGGATGCCGCCTGACATCACCACTGCCTGGAGGTGCCTGCCTGGGGAATCTTGGGTCTGGACTGTTTTCACACTCTAGCAACACATCCTGCAGAATTCTACCAGCTATATTTTATCTGCACAATGAGAATGAATTTCAGGAACCAAAGACATATTGAAAAATACAACTTTCAAGCCGCCTGGTCCCCAAATGGCAACTAGACATTCAGTTTTGGCAACCGCAACTTTAGTTTACGGAGCCTTTTGGCGCCAAGCAGGCAACGGGGGCTGCCCTCGTCTCCCTGCAGGGAGGGGGCTCCTTGCCACACCGCACTACTCTGCCAGAGGGCGAAGGCTCCCGCTTGCCCCCCATCCCTGGGGTCCTCGCCCAGAAGAGTCAGGCGCACTTTGTCCCACTTCCTCTCCACCAGCTCCGCTCTGCCCTGCCCCTCCTCTCCCCCCACCCCGCCCCACTCAAAACCGAGCACAAGACACAGGGGAGGGGCGGGAGGCGCAGCGGGGAAGAGCCAAAGGAGACCAAGTGTCCTCACATATGCCAGCGCAGCTTCCTCTGGTGAAGACGCCCAGGCCCAGCAGGGAGGGAAGGAAGAGAGACAGACAGACAGACAGACAGACAGACAGGGTGTTAGGGAGGAGGGCAACGAGGGCAGCGGCTTCCTGGCAGGTGCAGGGGGTGGCAGGAGAGGGAGAGGAGGAGGAGTGCCCCACCAGACCCAGGCGGGCGAGGGGGCAGCTGACATCTCCCCCTGCACCCCACTGCAGTAAGGCCCAGAGCAGCTCCTCCCTCTCTCTCCCCCCTCCAGCAGCCAGGAAGGACAAGGCAAGGCAGGGGGGAACGTTGTTCAGGCAGCTGCAGGTCGCTTTGGGTTGCTTTGGGCGAGATAAAGCGACTAACAAATTTAGCCAACAAACAGGTAATCGTACGTAGAATCTAGTCCAGTCCCCTGCAATGCAGGGTCCACACAGATGCTGCCACCAGGCAAGCAGGGAGGGGGGTTGGCGAAGCAGAAGCGCCCCAAAGAGGGCTGGAGCTCCCCCAGGAATGCAGAGGGGAAGCCCATCAGCAGCCCCACCAAAGACAAGCAGGGGGAGGGGACTTGCCAGAGGTGGCAGCCCAACCCAGCATGCTCCCCGAGGGAACCAGCCAGAAAGGCCTGGCAGCACAATGCAGCCCCAGTAAGTGGTGGGTCTAGCCCCCTCCCCAGACAACCTGCACCCCCTCCTTGCCTTCTCCCCCCCCCCGGCTGCAGGGCCCAGCCCTCCCCCCTGCTCCCTTGCTGGCTGGCTTGCTGAGTGGCTGGGAAAGCACCAGGAAGGGGTTTTTTTTGGGGGGGGGGAGCGGGGGTCCAAGCTCTGCTCCTTCAGGGCCGCCGTCATACCTGACCGTGATTTCGCGCTGAGCGGTGGCAGGAGTGGCCCACGGCGGGAGGCAGCAGAGTCATTACGGGGGGCGGGGCGGGGGGAGGTGGAGAGAAACACAGAACAGCCGTCACTGCACACCCCCAGCTCTGCCCCCCAGGCTTCCCACCTCCCAGGCCCAGTCACTGGGGGGCAGCCCAGCGCGGGACTGAGCCTCGTTCACGGGGCACCTGCCCAGGGTCCGGGACAGGCCGAGACCAGAGGGTCACCCAGTGAGGAGAGCAGGACAGACTGAGGTGCCAAGAAGCAGGTGATGAGCAGAAGGAAGAGTGACCGCATGGGGTTGTGGACCACCCTGCAGCAGTGGGGACAGGACCCCATGCCCACCCATGCTGCCCCAAAGGGCCCCCCCCGACCTCCTCACCTTCTCCAGCTGGCTGTGCACATGCTGGACGATCAGATCCAGAGCCACAAAGTTCTCCCCACCTGGAGAAACAGCAAAGGGGAGGAGAGGAGCCTGTCAGAAAGACTTTGGCAGGGAGGGCAGAGTTGGTGCTCTGGCACTTCCTCCTCTGGGAAGCCGAACGCCAGGAGAGCCAAGGGAGATAAAAGAAAATGACTCCTTCCCACAGGGCAGAGTTAGGCTATGGAACTCCCTTCCACAGGAGGCAGCGATGGCCACCAACCTAGACAGCTTTAAAAGAGGAGAGGCCCTGGACACCAGCTTAGACCATGCTTCCAAGTGGTGTGAAGCAATGGAGAAATGGCTAAAGGTCCATCTCTTGAGGGGAGAGAGGTCGGCTCCTTTGCCCACGTGGCATCTTGGCCCGGCCCCTTCTCCTTCCCGGGATGCCAGGACATCATGAGTCCTGCTTCCACAATCCCAAGATGCTTTGCAGACGGGCTCCTAAATATTCTGAAAAGCCTACAGTGACCTTCTGGCCCCTGCTGGCCGCACCAGAGGGTCCTGCCCAGTACACGAACCGGTTCTGTTTGGCTCAGATATTAGATCAATCCTTTGTGAAGCTCCCAGAGATTTTTCAGGTCTCCTATGATTGGGGGCGGGGGGGAGAGAATGGTTTTGTAAAGTATTGCGGTATCCAACTGGCAGATACTTTATATACTGCAGTTGAGAGCTCTCTCCTTTACAGCATAGTTATCTCCCCACTGCAGGTACAGAGAGTGGCCCAGGGGCTCATCCCGCCCGGCATTCTGTTCTCCCAGGGGCCAGACATGGGCCTTTGAGATGCCCACACGCAGGAGATGAGAGTGACCGCCCCCTCAACAGGATCTCCAGCCAAGGTGTATTCAGGGGCAGGGGATTTCTGTTCCACAGCCAACTCATCTAGGTGCCACCGAGAGCCTGACCTGCCCCCCCATGCCTTTGCCTGATCCTCATTTGGAGCCACCCCAGTTGGAGGCCTCCCTCAACACGCCTTGCAGAAACCTAGCAGAGGCTTAATTCTGAATGCCACCTTCAAGGTCTGAGCGGTAGCAGCTGCAAACTGGGATTGGTGACTCCCGTGCAAAGAGCCAAGAGTGGGGAGGAGTGCAGCAGCCAGCCTGAACACAGAGGGAGAAATATCCTGCCCACCCAGCACCTCCCCCCTTTCCAGAGGAATCTCCCAGCGTCCCCCAACACCCTCCCGGGACACAGGAAACAAAGCCGCCTCCTGCGCAGACCCCGTGGGCCTCCACCCTCACCTCGCGGCACCACAATGTCCGCCGCCTGCATGGTGGGCTCAATGTACTGCTCAAAGGCTGGCTTCACAAACTTGCTGTACTGCTTGATGACGCCGGCCACTTCTCGCCCGCGCTCCATGATGTCCCTCTTCAGGCGCCGCACCAGCCGAATGTCCGAGTCGGTGTCCACAAAGACCTTCATGTCCAGGAGCTGCAGGAGTCACGAGGAAGAGGGCGGGAGGCTCAGGCCTCTGTGGGGAGGCCTCCCCCTCTGACCAGCCCCAATGTGGGTCCTGGGGAGGCAGCCTCCTGCAAGGGGCTCCCACAAACGAGACTCGTTTGGGATACAAACACCAGAAGAGACCCCGACCCAGCTCCTCTCCCGCCACGGGGAGCCCCTGCCTGGAACACCCCCCCCCCCTTTCCATACCTGTAGGAGCTCCTTATTGGCAAATGCCAGGATCCCTTCAAACACAATCACATTGGCCCCATAGATGGTTTTCTGCAGAGGGAGGAGGAAGGATGCATCAGACCAACCGGGGAGCACCCAGCACCCATAAGAACCTCAGAAGAGCCTGCTGGATCAGACCAAATGGGGGCCCATTGACTGCAGCATCCTGTTCGCACAGTGACAACGGATGCCTGAGGGAAACCCACAAGCAGCCCATGGCCCTCCCCTCTGTGAATTTGTCCCACCCTCTTTTCAAGCCACCCAGGAGATGGTCAGCTAGCTTCTTGCAGGCTAGAAGGCAACCTCTCCCGCCCAAGAGAGCCCAGACTCAGTCCCACCAGCCTGCCTCCTGGGCCTAGCTGTCCCACATACATCTGGGTCCCAGAGGTGCAAAGAGCCCCCACAGGGAAAGTCACACACGGGAGTGTGCACATTCCTCACCCCTACAGACACAGACACAAAAAGAGTTGCCGCACCATCCTCAGGGGAGATATTCGTTGAAAGGGGTGGGCAGCCTCTGCTACCGATTTCAAAATAAAAGCGGCTCTGCATCCTTGACAGATCCGTCCTCTGCTCTCAAACCCCCACCGCTCACCCACCCCCAGAAGATATCCCTACAACACCAACAGACAAAGCCTGTTCTGTGTTCTCTTCGGGGATCTCAGGGTGCTGAGCATTTACCCTCCCGCTGAGAACTCAATAATATGCTGTCCATCCAACCAAAAAAAGCAACATTCTGCCCACCGGAATCTCCTCTTCTACCAGTTTAACACACACCCCTCCAGCTCCAGCCAGGATCTACGGACACCCACAATGAACTATAATTCACCACAGCCACTTGGATTTTATCATCGTATTTTGACTTTAGTCATATGCCACCTTGGAAGGATTTGTATCCTCAAAGGCAGGAAATAAATAAATCACCCTAGATCAGTGAAAGGAGAAAGGGGCAATGCCAGGATGACGCTCGCACATAGAGGAGTCTTCCCGGAGGCTGCAGCCCAGAAGAAGAGCTCCCTTCCTCACCCTGAGTGGGCTTCAGAAGCAACACAAAGTCTGGGAATTCAGAGCAGCGTTTTGTAGCTGGGCCCAAGCAGGGCTGCAGCAGTGGCCTGTTGTCTCTTTCACAGGCTGACAGAGGCAACAGCACAGACACAGATGGGGGACATAGCTGTAAGGAACCAGAGCACCTTGGCGGCGCCTCGGGGACACCACCCACCTGCAGAGCTGTCTTTTGATTCAAAACAGCCCTGACTGCAGAAACGCTGCTTCTGCTCCCTGCTTCCCCTTGCAAATTGACTTCCGATTCAGGTAAACGCAAGCAAACTGCGCCACTCCTTGCAGCTGTGGAATACAGCGCAGTCCCTTTGTGGCTCCCGCCCAGCCTCACGGACAGCTCCTTGGGCTTTGAGGGAATGACGCAGCAAAGACTGAGGGAGGGGGCCTCAGTTCCCTCTTCCCAGTCTCGCCCCACCTACCCACTCCTTGCTCCGGCTGTGCGTGGTGAAGTCGTAGACGGGCACTTTGACACTCTTGCCCTCCTTGAGCTTCCGTAAGACGCTGATCAGCAGGTCAAAGTCAAAGGCATCGGGGTGGTCAAAGTTGTACTCGTTGCAGGCAGCCAGCTGCTGCTGGTCCTTGTTCAGCACCTGGGAGAGCACGGGGGGGGGGAGGGGCGGATCAGAGAGGCAGAGGGGACCCCCCCATCAGATCTGGGCAGGAGACCCCACCCACCTTGTAGAAGCTGTCCATGGAGAGCAGCACCACCCAAGGCACATCCAGGGCTTCGATGATCTTGTTGGCCACCGTGGTCTTGCCCGAGGCACTTCCACCACACAAGCCTGAGAGAGAGAGGGAGGACCGTGAGGCAACCCATCCCCAAGATACCGGGACCCTTCAGCCGAGGGGCCCACCTGCAGAGGGCAAGCCAAGAGGCTCTGGTGGCCTTGCTGGGTGGGGGGATGATCCAAGGCCAGCTCTTCTGCGGCACAAGAGCCACATCTCAGCCCAAGGCAAGAGGGAGAGAGCTGCACCCACAGAACCACAGAACTGTAGTGTTAGAAGGACCCTCAAGGGTCATCTAGCCCAACCCTCTGCAATGCAGGAGGCACCTTTCCCACCCAAGGAAAGGGCGTTCTGAAGTCGTCTGTGCCACTGTCAGGACGCAATCGGGTGACTCAGCAGGCAAGAGGGAACCAAGGGAGGGGGGACCCCTGAAAAGAGCTCCCCCTCCCCCCCCCACCCTGCAGGCAGCGCTGGGTGGGGTCCCCCATCCCTCCAGCCTCTCCCCCGCCTGCACCGTTTGTCCTCGGGCGGCCCCAATCCCACCTCCCCCTGCAGAAGGCGCCCCCGCAACAGACGGCGCCCCAAAGCCCAGCAGGTGCTGCAATTGCGAGGGCGGCCCGAAGAGCAGACGGCCCGCTCGGGCTTGGCAGCCCCCTCCTGCCGTCTCCGTGGGCGCCGGACGCCTGGGTCCCTCCCCCCGCTCACCGATGACGAAGGCCTCCTTGAAGGGGGTGCCGGTCTCGTTGTACCAGGGCGGCCGGCCGGCCGTGTAGATGGTGCGCTTGCTGGTCCGCAGCAGCGGCGGCTCCGTCTTGGACTGGCTCGTGGTCCGTTTCCGCGGCGAGAGCGACGGCGTCAGCGGCGGGCGGCACCCCAGGCTGTCCAGGGCGGGGGCTCCGCTGCGCCGGAAGGAGAAGAAGGGCGCCTCTGAGCATGGGCAGCCGGCGGCGTGCCTCTGAGCACGGGCAGAGCGCCCTGGGCCCCGCCGCCCCCGCCCGCCCGCCCCTCGCCCGCCTCACCTGCTGCCGAGCCGCCCTCCCGCCCGAGCCGCCTCCTCAGCCGCCATCTTGGCCGCCTCGCGCCGCTCTGCCAGCGCCGGCAGCCGCAAAGCCTGCCGGGAGGCGCGCAGGGCGACGTAGCGAACGTCATCGGCGGCGCCCGCTCTTCCTCCCTCCGCGAAACTACCATTCCCGTCAGGCACCGCGCGCACGGAGAGAACAGAGGCCAGAAAGGGGAGAGCGGCCCTCGCGCGGGCGAATGGGGCAATTCCGGGCTCCCGTCGGAGTGTCGGGCTGGAGAGGGGAGTGTGGCCTAATGGTTAGACTGCCGGTATTGGGTCTGGGGGAGATCAGGGTTCGAAGCCCCCCCACTCGGCCGTTATTGTTTTTCTCTTATTGATTTAATGTGTATGCCGCCCTTCCCTCGAAGATCCCAGGGCGGCTCACAAGAGAAAAGCTCCTGGGCCCGTCCTCGTCTTCCCTCTCAGCCTGACCTCCCTTTGCAGGGGGGCTGCGAGGATCAAAGGAGGGCGAGGACCTGGGAGATCAGGGTTCGAATCCCCGTCACTGAGAGAGAGACCTGGCCATTGAAACTGGGCAGGCGGGGTATTACTTTTGTTGGTTATCATAGAATGCATGCTATACCGCCAGGGCGGCATAGAAAATTAATAATAATAATAATAATAATAATAATAATAATAATAATAATAGGGATTAACTGAGGAGAGGGGGAACCGTGTGACCACCTCCAGCTCCAAGGACATAAAAGGAATGAATGAATGAATGAATGAAGCTGCTGAGAGATTCCCGACCCAGTCGGCGATTCCCGACCCAGGGGAGGAAAACCGGTCTCCTGCTTACACCGCCCCCCCAAAAAAGTGCTCGGCGCTGGGCGAGGCTCCTTCTTCAAGGCGCGTCCAGGAAGTCTGCCTTGCCTTTGACTTCTTTGTTCCTTGTAGGGCGACGCTGCTTCCCGCCATGGAAGGAAGGCTGTCTCCGCTTCGCAGCAAGGCCTTCTTGGCGGTGGCCCCTCTCCGCTGCTCGCTCACTTCCTTGTATCTCCCGCACGACCTTCTCGTTCTGCCGGGCGCTGACGCAGAGAGATCCCGTGCTCCAAGGCTGGGAGGGGGTGCATCTGGCGGCCCTCTCGGGTGTGCTATGCCAGAGGGCCCGCCACACCCAGGGATCTCCTTAAACCCTCATTTGTGATCCTTATAATATAGCATATATGTCTCATGTATAAACAAAAAAAATTCCTTCCAGTAGCACCTTAAAGACCAACTAAGTTAGTTCTTGGTATGAGCTTTCGTGTGCATGCACACTTCTTCTGTTTTGACTATGGCAGACCAACACGGCTACCTATCTGTAACATATCTCATGTATAGTTGCTGTTGTTGCTGCTGCTGCTGCTGCTGCTGCTGTTGTTGTTGTTGTTGTTGTTGTTGTTATTATTATTATTATTATTTAGATGTCTTCTTGGCATTACTTGTGGAAATGTCTTAGAGCGACTCGCAGTTACCACAGAAAGACTAAAACCAATCAAAACAAAACCGCATCTAGATAAATAAAAGGCAGGTATCGTCATGTATCTATGTATACTGATGCATTTGGTATGTATCATGTAGCATAACTTCATTGTACGATCATTTCTTTTGTTTCGGTTTTTCCTCTCTGGAAGCGTGCATCATATTTAAATTTCTTATCATAATGTTTCATCTTTGATCAGATGGTTTGTAATTGGATACTTTTTGGTGGGGGAAGAAGCTGCCTTTGGCACCAGGCATCCCCCCTGGACGGGGGCAGAGACCCCCCCCCCTTTCTCTTTTTGGCCCTTCCTCTCTCCCTTCCTCTTTCGCAAGGGGGCGCGCGCTTCGTGGCTGAAGGAGGCCTTAGCCTCACCTACCTCGCAAGGTTGTTGTGAAAGAAAAGTGTACATACAGGTAAGTATAGAATGAAATGATTTCTAGTGCCTTTTTCTTGGTCTGCATTTTGGTTTTACGCGTTGGCGCAGCGGAGGAGGAAAAATGGCAGGTCGAGGGTATGTGGCTGCGAAATCTTGTCCCAGGACAGCCCTGTAAGGTAGTCCGCTGACAGGATTGCAGTTCGGAGATGGCATTAGACTCTCCCGTCACGAAGAAAGCCGCCCGAAACACTGCTCCCTTTGCAGCGCACGGGCGTCTCCTTAAAGTGCCCCCCCCCCCGCAAGCTCAGGGGAGAGCTCCTCCTCGTGCGGGCCAGGAATGGGTTAAGTCGCAGGAACAAGCGAGCAGAAATAAATGGAGAATGCGACGGAGAAAGGGCAACGCTGTAGGAACCTGCGCATTTTAACGTTGCTGAAATCACCAGATTGTTCAGGGTCCTGAAATAAAGAGCTCCGAAAAGACCTTTCCAAACTGAGCGAACGGGCGTTAAAGAGTCCAAAGCAATTCAGTATAAACAAGTGTAAAGTGATGCATGTCGGAGTAAAAAAAAATGTATTAATTAAATTTAATATGCTTAATTTCACCTCTCCAGAGTCTGACCTGGCCGTGGGTGGAGAGGAAAGACACTTGCTTAGCAGCTGTGAAAAAGGCCAGCGCGGAAAGGAATTGGAAATCAGATATTGTGCTAACAACGCTCTTTATACGAGTCTATGATGTGCACACGCTGGGGTGCTGTGGGCGGTTCTGGTCGCCTCACTTCAAAGAGGATATTGGAGACCAGGAAAACTCAGAAAAGAGCGGTCAAAATGTTCGAGGGGATCATGGAGAGATTCGCCGCGTTTGGGACTTTTTAGCTTAGGGAAAAGGGGAGTCAGAGGCGACATGATAGGGGTTTATCAGATCCTGCAGTGTGAAAAAGCGTGTAGCCAGGATTTTTCTTAGGGGGAGCAGAACCGGCTTGATTGGTCAGTTAGTTAAGTATTTCTATGGTTTTACTTGATGGGGGGGGGCCAGATGCCCCCATGTTGGTGGGTTTGGATCTGGAGAGAGCCCTTCGAGGGCGGGCGTCCGGCCAGGGACTCAAAGACCGGAGACTCGCGACTGGGACGACAGAATCACTCGATAGAGATATCTAGATATAATCGAATTTTATTGTTTTTCGGCATCAATGAAAAACTCCACAGACACATTGGATCCCTGGATTTTCTTAACAGACGACGCTTCAGCCAAATCGTAATGCTTACTTCCCATCTGGAAATATTCATACTAAACTCCGAAGAAAAAGGCGGAGCAGCAGCCAGGGGACTTCGGGAAGAATCTGGGCAGCCGGAGAGTCCCCTCGCTTTCGGGGTTCCTGCGCCAGATGCAGGCGGGTCCTCTTCCCACTTCCTCGGCCCACCGAGAAGCATTTCTCCCCGTCTCCTCGCATTTTGAAATCAATCTTATTTATTTCCTAAGATTTATATACCGCTTGACTGTTTAAAGAGCAGACCGCAGAGCCTTTTACAAAAACTATGCGCCTTGACCCCGTGGCCTACAGAGCTTGAAGGTGAGAAGGTTTGTGTGAGATAAGGGGGGGGGGGTAGATTCTGAAGGGCACCAGGGACCAGCGTCCCACCCGTTGCGTCAAATTCCTCACCTTCGCAGGTGAACCTCAAGCGCCTTATCGGAGAGTCCGCAATCGAGACGGGGGAGAGTGTAACTGGGAGCAGCGCCAAGCAAGCTCCACACGGCCGCTCGGAGTCTCGCTCCACGGGTGTGGCACTGGCACCCCCACAAAAAATAATATTGAACACCAACTGGTGTTTTCATTTGCGACAAGGACAGCTTCTGGTGGCAGAGCGGGCTCTAGTTTTTAAAACATTACGGCTTCAGAAGACAAAGGCAAGGGCCGCCCTCCGCCTCTCTCTGCCCACCGGCGGCGACCCGTCCTTCCTGCGCTGCTCCTCCTCCTCCGGAATGCAGGACTGCCAGGTCTCCCCGACGGAGGGGCGGAGAGAGAGACCCCCGCCAGGGCCTTGGCACCGGTTCGCAGCCCCCCCTCTTTCCTCTGCGTCCTGCGGGGCGCCGCAGCGACTTTCCCCGCACCGAACTGGAAAGGAGGCTCGGAGTCCGCGGCGCCGTCTAGCAGCGCCGGGAACCCGCCTCTCGGGGCTTTTCCCCGCGGCCTTTCTTCTCCAGGAAGGCGTCCAGCCGGCCAACGGCGCCGGTAAAACGTCCCGCGGCGCATAGGCCTCCTTTGGGGTCGCCACTTTGGAGCAAAACGCACACGGGCCCCATAAAGGAAGGCCGGGAAGGGGGCGCCTCGTTCGCCCCTCCTTGGGCAACGCCGGTTCCAATAAAAAATCCAGCCGCCCTCTTAGAAAAGTCCGTCTCCGTGCCCCGTGCCCCGAGCCCCACGGAAAGATGTCGAGAGGCGTCCTCATTTCTGCGGAGCCGCAAGATGGACGGGGAGATTTGGGGGGCAGCCGCAGTGCCCCCCCCCGCCCGGGCTCTAGACTGCAGGTTTCTTTTGCCCCCTCCCGGTGAGGGGCGTCAGGTGTGCAGGCAGCCAAAGGACGCGCCTTCCCTGCGGTCTCCGGTCCCTTCCGCCCTCCGGCTTCCCTGACGCCTCACAGAGAAAAACAAAGAAACGAAATCGGGCCGCGCAGTGGGTTTGGCCCGGGAGAAATGGAATCGGACGGGCGATCGCATTTTTCTAACCTCGGAGCCGCCTCGGGAGGAGCGGGGCGAGGCTGGAAGAGGGCAGAGCAAGCTCCGTTTCCTGGGCGGGAAGAAGCGCGCCGGGGATCGAGCGAAAACGAGCCAAGCAGTGCCTGGATGGAGGCAGCCGCCGCCTCCTTGTCGGGTAAGACAGGAAGAAAGTGGGGGAGCCTCATGGGCACCGCCGCTCCACGGGCTGAGACTCTCTGTTGGGGGGTGATTGTGCGGGGGGGGCTGCCGGGCCCCGGATTGGGGGACCGAGTTATGCCCAAATCCGGCTGCCTCTCCCCCCTGCCTGGAGGGAGCAATCCCGCCTGCCACACAATGGATCTGCTCTCCTGAGATCCCTTCTCCGGCAGAAGATCTCCAATGGTCCCTGCCTGTCCCCTTGGGAAGAGAGACCCTTTTCTTTGGCCCCCCATCATCACCTCCATCACCGTTTCATTGGATCAATATGGATCCTGCGAGGCGAAGAAAGCGCTCCGACTCAGCCCCGCGGCGCCTCCCGCGCGCCCGTCCAGGCGGAACCGGCTCGCTCCGCGCGCGGCGTCTCTCGCCGGTCTCTTCCCGCAGCTCCGCCCCGCCGACGGACGGGGGCTGCGGTCCGGCCCCGTTCTTCTTGGCTGGGCCGGGGAGACATCGCCAGTGAAGCGCCTTTCCTGGCCTCCCAGCCCGGAGCCGAGCTGCGGGCCACCCCCTCGGCCTGGGGAGCTCTCCCCGGGTTTGACGCCCAGCCACAACGGAGCGCCGAGCCAGAGGACCGCCAAGGCGCCTTCCCACCTCCGGGGGTCCAGGCGAAGCAGCAGGGAGCAGCGTCTCGGGAGGCCCGGCGCAATCGGGCATCTCCTGCGCTCGGCGCTGCGCCTGCCTCCTTCCCGGGCGCCACGACGGCGCGGCAGTGAAGAGGCAAGGCAGGGACGTCTGAAGGCGCATCTTCCCGCGGCCCGCAGGGGGCGGGGCCTGTGGCTAGGGGCGGGGCCTTCCTCCGCCCGCCCGCCCGCCCGCCCACCCACCGGGGGTTGCCTCTGCCTGGACCTCTCGACGGCGCCGGCAGCGGCGGCTGCAGCAACAGGACGCGGAGTCTCCTGAGAGCACATGGAGAGTGCCCGGCGCGCCTCTGCCTGAGGCCGAGGCCCAGAGCGTGGCAGCCAGGGGGTTTCTCCTTTTCTGGACGCGATGGAGCCCCCCTCGGGTGAGGGCAGGGACCCCTCGGAGAGCGCTCGCCTGGTGGGCAGCCGCAGTAGCAGCAGCTCCAGCAGCGTCCGCCTCAAGAGGTAAGGGGGTCCCCACGCGCAGAAGCCCCTTCCTCTCCTCCACCGGGATCCTCCGCAGACTCCACCAGGCGCTCCCCTGACCCAATTGAAGACCCCTCTGAGATAGCCCCCGGCTGCCTTTTTCCGCACAAGCGGCCTGAGGTTTTTAATCTTACACGCTCCTGCCCAGCGAAGTGGCGTTTGGTCGCCCGCACTCCCCGGACAGCCAGGGACCCCCGCCGCCTCTTCCCCCTCCCTGCCCAGTCCCCGGACCCCACCCGGCAGGTTCCCCGCCTTGCCTCCCCCCAGCACACACCCCCCCCCGCTCGGGAATCCCCGCATTTTCTGGGGAACTTCGTGTGTTCGTTGCGAGGGGGTCGGCTAGAGGGGGTCCCCTTGTGCCGCTCCTCCATCTCCTCCTTCCAGGGCATCCTTGGATTCCTGCCCCCCCCCCCCATGGCTCATGGGGAATTCCACGGCAGTGGGACGTGAGCGGCGGGAGGGGGAGGCGTAAAAGTGGCGGGGGGAGCGGGAATCGTGGAGGTGGGGGCGTCTCCTTCCCAGCTCCTTGCGGGGCATCTTTCGCTTATGCCTTAGCTCTGCTGCCGGTGTCGAGCGTTTCAGTTGTTACTTGGGGGGGGAGGCGGGGGTCCCTCGCCGGAGGTGGGGGCTCTTTGCTCCCTCTCGCCCCTCGCCGGAGAGCCCACAGGAGCCTTTCCTTGCGGCGTCTGCATTGACACCCCTCCCTCACTCGTCACGTCTGGGATGCTGCACCAAAGGCAAGGAGTCTCTCAATAGAGTTAGCAGCCGGAGAACCCCTCTCTGCCCCCCCCCCCAGACCCACGTCGGGGTCGCCTTGCCTGCGCAGCATGCTGGAAACCTCGCAGCTCCAGGGCCCGCTCGGGGGGCAACCTGTCAGCCAAGCCTCACTGCCCCAGGGGGAGAAACAGACTCTCCAAGCCTCGGTGAGGAGGCCCGTCGGCCTTTCGCCTGTCGGAGAGGGCGCCTCATGGACGGCCGGCAGTCAGCCGCTAGTGATGGCGTTGCATCTTGGGGGGAGCAGGACAGCTGGGGCTGGAAAGAGCCCCCCGAGGGGGGTGGGGGATGCCTGGCCCTCGCTGCCAGCCCACGAGGCGCTTCCTGTGCCGTCGAGCCTGCCTCCTTGGCACGTGCCAGCTTGTTTTCTGTGCCCCATCTGCCTCCAGAAGGCTCTGCCGGGTGCCAGGGAGGGACAGCTGAGCGGTGGGCTGGCGAAATCTGCGCTGGGGGAGCGTGGCTGCCTCGTTTTCCGGGACTTGCATTTGAGGAGCTGGGGGGGGGCGCACACATGGAGGGCAGGCTCCCCCATCCCTGTGCAGACAGCCCCTAACCCAGCTCCCCCCCCCCCCGTCCTCCAGAGCAGCCTGGCCAAGGAAAGGCGCCTTGAAGGTCACTGAGGTCAACGGCAAGGACAGGTGCCTGGAGGCTGAGGTGCTGCCTGGGGGCGGGGGGGGAGCCGCCGCCCCTGGAATCCAGCCCAGCCTATCTGGAGCCCTGGAAGCGTTGCGGCAACGGGGGAGCAACCCCTGACGAATGCCTGCCTGTCACGGTTTCAGCCAACACGCTCGGAGCTGCTATTTTGTGTGGGAATGTTGACATTCTGCCCTGCGAGGTTGGCTGCCTGTGGGAAGGGCTGGGGCGCAGGACTCCCCTTGCACTGGGGGCTGGCGTGGGTCTGCATGGGGAAGAACAGTTCGAGAGGGGACCTGCCCTGCTTCCAAGACTGCCTTTTAACTTGTGCTGACCTCCCATCAGGAGCTAGACCGATACTCCTCAGGTCTCCGGCCTCGTGTTCTCCTTCTCCATCCTGGGAGGAGACCTCTCAGCCTCTGAGATGCAAGAGGGAGCCGGGCTCATTGCTACTCCTTAGTTAAAATGAGAGTTTTTCCTGTCAAGTTAGTATTTCCCACCGTAAATCGAGAGTTCTTGTATCCCTAAACTCATTTCCTCAGTGTGAGTAAATCCAGGGGAAAATGTGAAATATCCTCCAACAGGGAAGCTGAGTAAGAGGAGGTGGTGGGGTGGGGTGACATAGCTGAACAGGACGGAGGCGGACGGGGTACAAGTAAAACATTTCTACCTTCTCTCCTCTCCCTCCCTGATCTCTCTGGGTATTCCGAGCCTTTCTCTCTTTTGTGGGCGGCTGGGGCCAATGCTTGGAGTGCGCAGGGGATGGATTCTGTTCTTAAAGATGAAATAACCACACAAACAGAAGAACAAGCCCTGCTGAGGCTGTCTTCAGGGCTTCCGCCGGATCTCACCAAGCTATTGGTTGAAAGTGACAAGAAGCTGATAGAGGTGATCCAGTTGACAAAGTGCACGTGGGATCTCAACACTATACCTCGCCCATGACTCCTGAGCTTACGCTCAGCAGTCAGGGAGTAAGAGGATCTTTCTTGTGTAGATCAGGATTCAGTAGCAGGAAGCAGAGAGGAGGAACAATGGAGGGATGGAGAAAGTGGAGTCGTCCCGGATCCTCTTGGGACCTGTGCATGTTCCCTTCGCTGAGGATACCAAATTTCTCCGGATCCTGAAAACCAAAAGAGATTGTGAAGAGCTCTAAAAGGATTTCTCCCAACAAAGCGAGTGGGCGTTAAAATGCCAAATGCATTTCAGTGGAAACAAGTGTTAAATGATGTACGTCAAGACAAATAAATGATGATGGTTTCACACTCACACACACATTTTGGGGTCCTAGGAGAGCTCAGGGGAGCTGCCAGCCCCAGGTGCTGAAAAAGGCAAGAGGGAAGACTGGGGTCCCGCTCTGGCTGCCTCTCCTCGAAAGGGATATTGCAGAGTTGGAAAAGGCCCAGAAGAGGGCAGCCCCAATTGTCCAGGGTCTGGAGCGAGGAGAAGTTGCGGGTTGGACTTGGAGGCGACGGTGCTTCTGAATACCCGCTGCTGCTTCACCAGGACGCGAGAGCGCTGCTTTTGGGCCCGGGTCCTACTTGCGGGTTTCCCATCCTCCCCTTCTTACCTGGGGGGCACTGTGAGAAGAGGGTACTGGGGTTCATGGGCCATTGGTCTGATCCAGGCTCTTTTTATGCCCCCCCCCCATTTCTGGCCTTCGGAGGGCGGGCTTCCGGGCCCTAGGCTTCCTTTGGTCTGCCTGCGCCTCCTTCGCTTTTCCTGGCTGGGGCAACCCCAGCTTCGAGTGGGATGGGGGGGCACCGCTCTCTCGCTCCCCATCGCTGTTTCCTCTCCAGGCCTCGACGGGATCCCCGCCCGTTCTCCCTTCCTGTTCCTCCCACAGCCTCGAGGGTTCCGCCACGGACTCCTTGCGCCTCCCGGCCGAGGGAGAGAACCCCACCTCCGCCACCCGGGCGCGGCGCGGCTTCCTCCCTCCCAGACCGGCTGCGATGTCCTGGGGGTTGCCCCGGGAGAGCAGCGGGGCGGCTCCGCCAATGGCTCCAGCCCCGGCTCTGGAGCTCCTGTCTCAGCCCAGGGTCGCCGTCGAGTCGGTCTGAATTCAGCAAGGGGGCCTCTGAGCCGCAGAAAGGAAAACACGCGCGTTCACACAAACTCGAAACACGGACACGCATCTTCTTGACGGGGGTCTCTTGCTCCAGCTTGTGCTTATAGTCGAGAAAGAAAAGCCCCCCCCCCCCCCAATGTCTGGACTGTTTGAGCTACGCTCCCTGGATCGGGGCCCTGCTCAGACGAGGCACAGCGCCCCTCGACGACTCCTTTCTCTATCTCTACCACCTGCGGGAGCCAGTCTTTGCGGGGGGAGGCGGGAGAAGGAGAGAGGATTTTGCGGGGGCAAGTGATGGAAGGAAGAGCAGCAGCAGCCGTCCGTGGGTGGGAGGGGGCGGAGGGGACCACGTGGTACTGCTCTGCAGGGGGGGGGGAGCCGCTTGGGAGCTTCAGCTTCAGGATCTGTCCTTCCAGTGAGCACTCAGGGCTGATTTCCTTCAGAATGGAGAGGTTGGATCTTCTTGCAGTCCATGGGACTCTCAAGAGTCTCCTCCAGCACCAGAATTCAAAAGCATCCATTCTCCGGCGATCAGCCTTCTTTATGGTCCAGCTCTCACTTCCATACATCACTACTGGGAAAACCAGAGCTTTATCATAGGATATTATAGGAATAGAATTGTATAGTTTGACAGGTCATCTAGTCCAATCCCAGGCGTGAGATAATAGAGGAGAAAAAGGCCTGCAAACGGGGGGGGGGGGGGCGGGACGGACAAGAATGGAGGATAAGGATAATTCTTCCTCAGTTTTTCACGGCAGCCATTCCATACCCACCAACATTTATCCGATGAAAATAGGGACATCTATTATTATTATTATTATTATTATTATTATTATTATTATTATTATTGTTAATATCCTGCCCATCTGACTGGGTTGCTCCAGCCATTCTGGGTGGATTCCAACATATGTAAAAACATAATAAAGCATTAAACATTTTAAAAGAAAACTTTATAGTCCTTGGCTTTGGGGCAGCAGAACTCCATATCCTCCACATTTCTCTGATGCAAATAGGGATGCCGTAAGGAAAAGTAAGACATTCCAGAATCAAATCAGAAACCGGGACAGCTTGTGTAAATCTAGGACTGTTCCTGGGAAACGGGGACGAGCAAAGGGAACTCCCTTGATGCAGCAGACAGAAAGTCATCAGGTGCAGTGGGAGAAATGGACGCTGTATCAGTCACGTTTGTGTCTGGCGTGCGCCTGCACCCACTGAACTGAACGCCCTCGGCCTGAACCCCACTGGGGGGCCCTTGAGGTATTTCAAAGGACGACTCAAGTGCAGGTTTCTATGCCATCCAGAAGAGGGAGAGATTCTCCACCAGCCGGCCATGGCTTCTCTACACTGAGATCAGCATTTCTGACCTTCCTCTTTTTAGTCTCCTTATTTGGAGAAAAGCAGGTTTTCATAAGGATATGGCCCAGCCGATTCTCTCCCATTCCAGGATTCTGCCCTCTGGCTTTCTGGGCTGCCTCCTTCCTGACAGCCCAGCACCCGCGAGCTCGGCTCCTGGGCCCAGCTGCCTCCCCAATGGGTCCTTCTGGCAGCAAGGCAGCCACCGTGGCCAAACCTGTCCAGGGGCATCACACTTCTCCAGTTCCTGTCAGGCGGAAGATGATTAAATCTCCCCGCAGCCCCAGGAGAGCAGCCACAGTCACGGAGCCAGCTTGGCTATTAATTCCCTCCCCAGCGAGGCTCTTGGGAGCACTTGACATGCATCTATCTGACCAGGCCAGGCGCTGACAAAAGACCTCGCCTTGCTCCAAAGGGGTGTGAGGGGCAGGGCAGGGGAGCCCAAACCCACAAGAGGAGCATTCTTCTGCAAGAAAGCACCCTTCATTCAGGGCTTGGTATTGACCTGTGTGGCTTCCCTGTGCAGCCTGGAATGCGCCCACTGCCCAGGATCCCCTGGGTGGATTACAACAGAGACCTTGACAGATCAAGAGGCATTTGCTCCCTTGTCAGGAGACCAGCACTGGCACTTGAGTGGCTCTTTTACACCCCTTCCCTAGTGACTCTGCATTGCAATGCAGGAATCACAGCTAGAGAGTCCTCCACTTTCTGATATCGTTGTTGTTGTTGTTTAGTCTTCTAGTTGGGTCCGACTCTCTGTGACCCCCTGGACCAGAGCACGCCAGGCCCTCCTGTCTTCCACTGCCTCCCGCAGTTTAGTCAAATTCATGCTGGTAGCTTCGAGAACACTGTCCTACCATCTCATCCTCTGTCATCCCCTTCTCCTTGTGCCCTCCATCTTCCCCAACATCAGGGTCTTTTGCAGGGAGTCTTCTCTTCTCATGAGGTGGCCAAAGTCTTGGAGCCTCAGCTTCAAGATCTGTCCTTCCAGTGAGCACTCAGGGCTGATTTCCTTCAGAATGGAGAGGCTGGATCTTCTTGCAGTCCATGGGACTCTCCAGAGTCTCCTCCAGCACCAGAATTCAAAAGCATCCATTCTTCGGTGATCAGCCTGCTTGATGGTCCAGCTCTCACTTGCATACATCACTACTGGGAAAACCAGAGCTTTATCATAGGATATTATAGGAATAGAATTGTATAGTTTGACAGGTCATCTAGTCCAATCAGTTGCAATGCAAGAATCGCAGCAAAAGAATCCCTGACTGGCAGCCAAGAAGGGAGAGTCCACCGCCTCCCAAGCCCTGGTCAAACAGCTCTGACTATTAGAAATTCCTTCCTACTGTTGGAAATGGCTCTCTTGAAACTGGAATCCCTTGACATGGGTTGTCCCTTCCAGAGCAGGAGAAAACCAGCTTGCTCCATCTTCAGATATCTGAAGATGGCTCAGGTCACCTCTCAGCCTCCTCTTTCCCCAGCTAAACATACCCAACTCTACACTGCTATTCATTTTTATCCTGAATCTGCAAAATTACTTCTAACTCCTTCGCTTTAGTTTGTGGGTAGACACCCAGTCTGTGATTTGTTCTGGTTCATGTCGGGTGTTTGTTCCCGTTTGTTTCATATTTTATTGGGTTGTATGCTTTACATAAAAATTAAAGATGTTAAATGGGGGGGGGGGGGAGTGACTCTACAAGGCAGCCGTGGGTGGCATGAGGAAGGAGGCGGCTAATTCTCTGTGTGTGTATTCTGTGGGGGTTGAGCAGGACTGAGGGGCTGCCCCTCCCTCATGTTCCAGCCTTCTCTCAGTCTGTTTGCAGGCCCCCAGGATGCCTTCCCCAGCCTCCCCCTGGAGAACGGGCATGCGGAAGTGCCCGGGGGCCTGGAGATGGAGCGCCGCCTGGCCCCCCACTGCCACCTGGGGCCCTGCTCCCCCAGCCAGAGCCAGCTGAAGCTCCAGGCTCAGAGGAAGCTCAGCATCGCCTGCGGGGTCTGCTTCCTCTTCATGATCGGAGAGGTCATAGGTCAGTGGGGCTGGGGAACGGTTCTGGGAGGGAGGTTCATGGACCACCAAGCCAGTGGAGGCACCTCCATTGACCCGAGAGAGGCTCAGAGCCGCAGAAAAGCTCTCTGGGATGCCCTTGGGGTTCTCTTCCTTCTTCAAGGAAAAAGGACAACACGCCTGTTGGGTGGGAGTGCAGATGGCCACCTGCTTTTCTCCTTCCAGGTGGATGGGGTCATCTGACACCCAGGGAGCCTCCTCTGGGATATTATTGCAGTCAAGCCAACAAGTCATGCTTTGGTGCTCGCTTCGGCAGCACATATACTAAAATTGGAACGATACAGAGAAGATTAGCATGGCCCCTGCGCAAGGATGACACGCAAATTCGTGAAGCGTTCCATATTTTTTAAAAACAAAAAAAAAACAAAAAAAAAACAAGTCATGCTTTGCCAGACGGGCACGTGAAGGGGCTGAGGCTCACAGAGCTTTCCCCCTAAAATTTGCTAGCGAGAGCTCTGTGAGATCACTTCCTTTGTCTGTCTTGGCCTGCTTCTTTCCTGCCTGGGAAGCCCTCTCCTTCTTCAAGCTGACCACCCACGCACCATTTTTGAATTTACTTTTATACTTTTGTAACTTAGATAGTAGTTATAAACCTGCCTTCATTTTGCTACTGTAATGGCTGCCTCAAGACTTAGATTATGTAAGTAAATAATACTTTTACTTCTTCACAAAACAAAGTTGGGGTAAGACCAGGAAAATCCAGCCTGTCTTAAAGCATCCTGGATTATTGTTTCTAGAAGGTTAAATCAAACATGCCTTAGCTTCCATGTTTAAAGCTGCAAAGGGTGGTACTCTGCTGATCTCACTCATGTGAGCAAAGAAGAAAAATAACTAACTACCCTCTCCTAGTGCCTGAATCCATTCCTACACTTTGTGGCTGAGAGAGCATGTTTCAATTTTCATTTGATTCACATTTATTTTATCTGTTTTGCAGTTCTTTGCTGACTTTCCGAGGTCATTAAGTGTTCATTAAGATAATGAGCAGGAATCAGTTGACAGCAAAGTGATTGACACAGCAAAAAACCTGTCAAAGGGCAGAGGAGATAAATCACGGCAGCAGCACTAAACTCAGCTCATCCTTAGAAAGACCCAGGAAGTCTGCCTGAGAGGGGCTGAGGGGGTATCCTGGTTAGAGCCAGGGCCTCCCCCCCCCCCGGTCCTTCACCCCTCCCTCCACAACACAGCTCTGCTTGCCTTTCAGGTGGGTACTTGGCTCACAGCCTGGCCATCATGACAGACGCAGCCCACCTGCTGACAGACATGGGCAGCATGGGCGTCAGCCTCTTCTCCCTCTGGGTCTCCACGCGCCCGGCCACCAAGATCATGAGCTTCGGCTGGCACCGCTCAGGTACCTTCAGATCCTCTCACAGGGTCCCTACCTCGCCAGTCCCACAAGGCCATGAGGGGGCTCTCCCAAGGGGCAGCCGGGGGACACTACTGCTGCTTCTGCCTCACCCGCTTCTCCCATTGCCCCTTCGCCAAGAGGCCAGCTGGTGGCTCTCAGCAACTGCACTGCGTCTCCCAAAAAGCAGGAAAGCCTTCATCAGGCAGAGCGGAAAGGAAGCCTTTGAAGGGCCTGCCAAGCCGACTGGCCTCTGGGTGCCCCATTTGGGGTGCGGCGGCAGCAGCAGCAGCAGCAGCAGCGAGATGCTTCTCCCATTACAGTACAAAGGCTGCTGGTGGGGGGGGGGTGACTGCCTCCCTCCTTCCCTTCTTGCTTCCCTCTGAAGTGGTGGCAGAATAGAGCCAGGCAGCCAAGGAGCCAGAGAGGCTCACAAATTGTTCCCTGAAAAAGGCAGAAGGCAAATGGGTGGAGGGAAGACTGATGGAGGATGAAAGAGAAGAAGAAATGGATTCAAATGGCCTCTTCAGCACTTGAAAGAGATCAAAAGGCTTTTTTGATGGCTTTTGACTGTTGTATTGAGCCTGGCTTCGGCTGGGGAGGGCGGGATATAAATAAAATTTATTATTATTTATTATTCCCCACACAGTGAAAGACCCCCAGACTCTCCCAGGGGCCTTCCTTGTTGCCAGGGCTTGACTTGGCTGCCCCATAGCCTTTCTGCGCCTCTTCTCTGATCCTGCTTGGGGGGGTCCATTTCCCCTCCTGCCCCCCATCTTCTTCCTCCTTGCTGCTCATTTTGTGGGGAGCCGAAAGAACTCCCTGCAGGAGTCAATCGTGTCCTATTGCAGCTGCAGGGAACCCTCCAGGTGTTACCAAACTATGAATCCCACCCACCTCTGGCTACCAGCCCTGCTTGCTGGGGCTGATGGGAGTTGTAGTTCAGGACCACTTGTTGGGCCAAACGTCCCCCACCCTGCTCTTTATTCGACAGACCTTGGAGCAGTGTTTCAGCTTCCCGCCAACCTTGTGAGGTAGGCTAGGGTGAGAATGGGAGGGGGGCTAAGTCATGAACCTAAGCGGAGATTTGGCAGCAGCAGGTCTCCCTGGCCCAATGCCAGCCTTCTAGTCTTCTCAGGACAGGGCAAAGGACTCCTCTGCGAACTGGCCTTGGGGACAAGCAGGCAGGTCCAAGAGACCCAGGAACATCTCCCAACCTTCTGATCCGGGTTCAGGTTCCAGGCAGCCTCAGGGAACAGGCCCAGAGCTGCCTTGGTGCTCCCCAACTTGGAGGGAGGGCACAGGGCGACTTTGGCTAGGCGCCCCTGACCGGCATCTCCCTCTCTCCCCCCAACTTCCCCCCCAGAGACGCTGGGCGCCTTGGCCTCGGTCCTCTCCATCTGGATCGTAACGGGAGTGCTGGTCTACCTGGCCTCAGCCCGCATCATCAGCAATGACTACGAGATTGAAGCCTCCGCCATGCTGGGCACCTCGGCCTGCGCTGTGGGCGTGAACATCATGTGAGGCCTGGCGTGGGGCATTGAGGGAGGCGGAGGACGGATTCTCAGGCACAACACACTCCCATTATCAGGGGCTGCCTCTGGTCAGTTCATTGAATTATAGCCCAAGCCCACACCATGCAGGAATCACAGCCAAGGAATCCCTGCCAGGTAGCCAGCCAACCGCTGCGCAAAAATGGTAGAGCTGGAAGGACCCCAGGGTCATCTAGTCCAGCCCCCTGCAATGCAGGAATCTCTGCTAAAGCATCCATGACAGATGGCCTCCAACCTCTGCTTAGAAACCTCCAAGGAAGGAGAGTCCTCCATCTCCTGAGGGAGACCGATCCACTGCGGAACAGCTCTTACTGTGAGAAAGCTCTTCTGATGTTGAGTCGGAATCTCCATTCTTGTCACTTGAAGCCATGGGTTCGAGTCCTCCCCTCCGGAGCCCTTAAGATCTTTGTAGAAGGCAGCATTCTGCCCACAAGCAGGGCCCAAGAGCTGTGGTGGGCAAGAGGCTGCTGAGGTGGATGGCAGACCCTCCAACATTTCTCTGATAAGAATAGGGATGTCCCATTCCATAATAATCATTTTAGTATTTGTACGCCACACATCTTACTGGGTTGCCCCAGCCACTCTGGGCAGCTTCCAACATACATACAATCATAATGCAGTCAGACCTCGGGTTGAAGTAGCTCAGGTTGAGCGCTTTCAGGTTGCGCTCCGTGGCGACCCAGGAGTAACAGAGTGCATTACTTCTGGGTTTCGCCGCTCGCGTATGTGCAGATGCTCAAAATGACATCACTCGCATGTGCGGAAGCAGTGAATCGCGACCCGTGCACGTGCGGACGCGGGTTGTGTTTGCTTCAGGGTGTGCATGGGGCTCCAGAACAGATACCGTTCACACCCAGAGGTACCACTGTAGAACATTAACCATTTAAAATACCCTTCTTTATACAGGATTGCCTTCAGACGGCTTGGGGGTCGGATAACTCCTAAACCCCCAGCATTTCTCCAATGGAAATAGGGAAAAGTGAGACATTCCAGGATCAAATCAGAAACCAGGATGGCTTCTCTAAATCAGGGATGTCCCTGGAAAACCCTTGGAGGGTCTGGGGTGGGACCCCAATGGTTGCCTTGCCCTGGGAGGGGAAGGGTGTGTCCCCACCCCCAAAGCCCTGGCTCATAGCTCTTGCCACCCCTCTCTCCAGCATGGCCTACCTTCTGCACCAGTCGGGCTCCCCCCACAGCCACGGGGTGAGCACGGGGGGCTACGAGCGGATTGGGGAGAGCCCCTGCGGTGCACCTGCGGTGCCCACCCACAGCAACACCAGCGTCCGAGCCGCCTTTGTGCACGTGGTGGGGGACCTGCTCCAGAGCATCGGGGTCTTCGTGGCTGCAACCGTCATCTACTTCAAGGTAGGGGGACCAGGCATCCTGCTCTGGATAGGGACCCAGAACCTCCCTCCCTGAAGCACTGTCTGTTTCCATGGAATCATAGAATGGTAGAGCTGGAAGGGACCCCCAAGAGTCATCTAGGAATCACAGCTAAAGAGATTTCCCTTTTTTACATTGACCAGCACCCATTGCAATTAAGAGGGACAGTGCATCAAATACAAACGATGCAGTAGATCAGTTTAAATTGCCAAATTAAAAAAGCAGCACAAATTAAGAATCAGAGCACCATAGGGGTTCTTATTTAAATATTTCCTGGTCCTGGCAAATGGAGGTGGAGCCAACCCTCCAAGTGCACCCTGTCAACTCCCCAGGAGGCCTGTCTGCAGCCCAAGAGGTCCTCTTCCCCCGAATGTCCAGGGAAAGTGGCTTCCCTGCAGCTTCCATTCTCTGGGTCCACTTCCCCCTGCTGGAACCACAGAGAGCGAGGCAGCTGCATCTCTGACACCAGAGATCTTGGAAGGCTACTCCCCCTCCCCTTATTAGACTTAATTAATTAACAAAATTTACATACCAAAGCAACAATTGGGTTGGATCCAAAGTAGCGCTGAGGAGTGTGTCACATCCATGCACGGATTTCTGCCTGGGGAATGGGGCTGCCCCCTAAATCTGTCCTAGGGGTCCTCTGTCCTCTGTGTCAGTGCAGGGATCTTGTCTGTGTCTATCCCTGCCTCTCCTCCTCCTCCTCTGCTTTGCAGCCCCAGTACAAGATTGCAGACCCCATCAGCACTTTCCTCTTCTCGGTCTTTGTGGTGGGCTCCACTGTGACCATCCTCCGCGACGTCTTCCGGGTGCTCATGGAAGGTGAGTTCCAACCCAGACCCTCTCGGGTCAAATGAGGCCACCTTGTTAACTAGAATCATAGAATCACAGAGTTGGAAGAGACCCCAAGGGCCATGGAGTCCAACCCCCTGCCAAGCAGGAAACACCATCAGAGCACTCCTGACATATGGCTGTCAAGCCTCTGCTTAAAGACCTCCAAAGAAGGAGACTCCACCACACTCCTGGGCAGCAAATTCCACTGTCAAACAGCTCTTACTGTCAGGAAGTTCTTCCTAATGTTTAGGTGGCATCTTCTTTCTTGTAGCTTGGATCCATTGCTCCGTGTCCGCTTCTCTGGAGCAGCAGAAAACAACCTTTCTCCCTCCTCTATGTGACATCCTTTTATATATTTGAACCTGGCTATCATATCACCCCTTAACCTCCTCTTCTCCAGTCTAAACATGCCCAGCTCCCTTAGCCGTTCTTCATAAGGCATCGTTTCCAGGCCTTTGACCATTTTGGTTGCCCTCCTCTGGACACGTTCCAGTTTGTCAGTGTCCTTCTTGAACTGTGGTGCCCAGAACTGGACACAGTACTCCAGGTGAGGTCTGACCAGAGCAGAATACAGTGGCACTATTACTTCCCTTGATCTAGATGCTATACTCCTATTGATGCAGCCCAGAATTGCATTGGCTTTTTTAGCTGCCGCGTCACACTGTTGGCTCATGTCAACTTTGTGGTCAACCAAGACTCCTAGATCCTTTTCACACGTACTGCTTTCAAGCCAGGTGTCACCCATCTTGTATTTGTGCCTCTCATTTTTTTTTGCCCAAGTGCAATACTTTACATTTCTCCCTGTTAAAATTCATCTTGTTTGTTTTGGCCCAGTTCTCTAATCTGTCAAGGTCGTTTTGAAGTGTGATCCTGTCCTCTGGGGTGTTAGCCACCCCTCCCAGTTTGGTGTCATCTGCAAATTTGATCAGGATGCCCTTGAGTCCATCATCCAAGTCGTTGATAAAGATGTTGAATAAGACCGGGCCCAAGACAGAACCCTGTGGCACCCCACTAGTCACTCTTCTCCAGGATGAAGAGGAACCATTGATGAGCACCCTTTGGGTTCGGTCAGTCAGCCAGTTACAAATCCACTGAGTGGTAGCATAGTCAAGACCGCATTTTACCAGCTTCTTTACAAGAATATCATGGGGCACCCCGTCAAATGCCTTGCTGAAATCAAGGTTGGCTACATCCACTGCGTTCCCTTCATCTACCAGGCTCGTAATTCTGTCAAAAAACGAGATCAGGTTAGTCTGACATGACTTATTTTTCAGAAATCCATGCTGACTATTGGTGATCACAGCATTCCTTTCTAGGTGCTCACAGACTGTTTGCTTAATGATCTGCTCCAGAATCTTCCCTGGTATTGATGTCAGACTGACTGGGCGGTAATTATTTGGGTCCTCTCTTTTCCCCTTTTTGAAAATAGGGACAACATTTTTTTTTTTTTTTTAATAAATTTTTATTAGGGGTTTTTACAAAATAAAGTACAAAGATAAACAACCTTTCTTTTATCTCAACAGAGTTTCATAACTTCTTTGGACTTCCTCACATCTCCCGCTGCCATTTTCATCATCATAAATTTTTCCCAGCAATTTATCATCTAATTTGCAAATTTTATAACCACTTATTTAAATATAATCCTCTGTAAATTAATTTCTCTTAATCTCACTTTACATCCCATTTCGATCCGATTTTGTGGTGGCCAATTATTTATGATCAAACATCCTACTTAACTTTCCACCAAATCACAATATTTTTGTAAATAAGTCTTAAATTTCCTCCAATCTTCTTCAACCCTCTCTTCTCCCAGGTCTCGAATTCTGCCAGTCATCTCAGCCAGTTGCATATAGTCCATCAGCTGCATCTGCCATTCTTCCAGAGTGGGTAGATCTTGAGTTTTCCACTTCTTGGCGATAAGTATCCTTGCTGCTGCTGTTGCGTACAAAAAGAATGTTCGGTCCTTCTTTGGCACCATCTGGCCGACAATGCCCAGGAGGAAGGCCTCTGGTTTCTTAAGGAAGGTATACTTAAATACCTTTTTCAGCTCATTATATATCATTTCCCAGAAGACCTTCACCCTGGGACAAGTCCACCAGAGGTGAAAGAATGTTCCTTCATTTTCCTTACATTTCCAACATTTATTGTCTGGCACATGGCATATTTTGGCTAGTTTAACTGGGGTCATGTACCACCTATATATCATTTTCATTACATTTTCCTTCAGAGCATTACATGCCGTGAAGTTCATCCCCGTGGTCCACAACCTTTCCCAATCCTCAAACATAATATTATGCCCAATATCCTGTGCCCACTTTATCATGGCCGACTTAACCATTTCATCTTGTGTATTCCATTTCAACAGCAAGTTATACATTCTTGAGAGTACTTTAGTCTTAGGTTCTAACAATTCTGTTTCCAACTTCGATTTCTCCACCTGGAATCCTAACTTTTTATCCTTTTTAAAAATTTCTTGAATCTGAGCGTAATGTAACCAGTCTCGCACTTTGTCTTTCATTTTTTCCAAACTCTGCAATTTCCAATTGTTGCCCTCTTTCTCTATTATTTCCCAATATTTCGGCCATTTGGCCTCCATATTGGGTCTTTTTCGGGCCTTAGCCTCCAGAGGTGATAGCCATCTTGGAGTTTTATTTTCCAATAGGTCTTTGTATTTTGTCCAGACATTAAACACTGCTTTCCTGACAATATGGTTCTTAAAGGCCTTATTGATCTTAACTTTGTCATACCATAAGTATGCATGCCAGCCAAATGCATTGTTAAAACCTTCTAAATCTAACACATCAGTGTCCTCTAGAAGTAGCCAGTCTTTTAGCCAGCAGAAAGCTGCGGCTTCGTAGTACAACCTTAAGTCTGGCAGGGCAAAGCCCCCTCTTTCTTTCGCATCAGTTAATATCTTAAACTTAATTCTGGGCTTTTTGCCCTGCCAGACAAATTTAGAAATATCTCTCTGCCACTTCCTGAAGCACTCCGTCTTATCCACAATTTGCAATGTTTGAAACAAAAACAACATCTTAGGCAATACATTCATCTTAATAGCAGCAATTCGGCCTAACAAAGAAAGCTTCAATTTTGACCAACTGTCCAAGTCTCTCTTAATTTCAGACCAACATTTTTCATAATTATCCTTAAATAGACTCAGATTTTTTGCTGTTATGTTTACCCCTAGGTACTTTACTTTTTTAACCACAGTTAGTTCTGTTTCTCTCTGAAACCGTTCTGACTCTGCATCTGTCAAGTTTTTTCCCAACACCTTAGTTTTCTGTTTGTTTAGTTTAAAGCCCGCTACCCGACCAAAGTCCTGAATCAATTGTAACACTCTTTTTGTACTAGATTCTGGCTCTTGCAATGTCAAAACAAGGTCATCTGCAAAAGCTTTAAGTTTATATTGTTTCGCTCCGATCTGAATCCCTTGCACCAACCGGTCCCCTCTAATCAAGTTCAAGAGCACCTCCAGGACAGAAATAAACAGCAAGGGGGAAATCGGGCAGCCTTGTCGTGTCCCTTTTTCAATCTTAAACTCTTCTGTAACCACATTGTTGACTATCAGTTTTGCCTTTTGTTCTGAATAGATCGCGTCAATCCCATTTTCAAAACCCCGCCCCACTCCCATTTCTTTTAAATTCCCCTTCATAAATTTCCAAGAAATGTTATCGAAGGCCTTCTCCGCGTCTATAAAAATTAGAACTGCTTTAGTGTTAATATTTGTTTGCAAAAGTTCCAAAATGTCAATAATGTTCCTTGTATTAGCAAATAAATGTCTTCCTGGGAGAAAGCCTGCCTGGTCTTTATGAATTATCTCATTTAAAACTCTTTTGAATCTTCCTGCCAAAACATCAGCAAATATTTTGTAATCCACATTTAAAAGGGAAATGGGACGGTAGTTCTTAAGTTGTGTCTTTTCAGTTTCTGATTTTGGTATCAATGTGATGAAAGCTTCCTTCCACGATTCAGGCGCCTTCTTTCCCTCCATAATTTCATTGCTGACCTCCATCAGTGGTTGAATCAAATAGTCACTTAATGTCTTATAGTACTTGGAGGTCAAGCCATCTGGCCCTGGAGACTTGCCCAACTTCATATTCTGAATGGCCTGTTCTATCTCTAATCGTGTTATTTTACTATTCAGGAGTGATCTATTTTCTTGTGATAGTTTTTTAAGTCCATTTTTCTCCAAAAATTTTGCAATCTCTTCCTCCTTTTGTGGCCCTTGAGTGTATAATTTCTTAAAATATTTCTGGAAACATTTTCTAATTTCCACCGGGTTCTGAATATTCCTTCCTTCTATTTCCAAATTTGTTACTATGTTCAGCTTTTGTCTCTTCTTCAACTGCCAAGCCAGCAGTTTCCCACATTTATTAGCCGATTCAAATGTTTTTTGTTTCATTGATTTAATCTTCCATTCTATTTCCTGGTTTATCAGTTTAGAATATTGTGCCTGATGAAGTTTAATTTCTCTCAAAATCGGCTGTGACTTCGGGTTTACTCTTAGTTTCTTCTCTAACTCTTTAATTTTCCCCAAAATCTTGTCCTTTTTCTCATTTTGTAGTCTTTTCTTTATGGCGTTCTGTTGTATCAAGAACCCTCTCATCACAGCTTTGCTTGCGTCCCAGATTGTTCTTTTTTCCACAGCAGTGTTCAAATTTATCTCAAAATAGTCCTTTATTGTTTTTTTGGCCTTCTTGATAATCTCCTGATCTCTAAACAAGTTGTCATTCATCTTCCATCTAAAGGAGCCGGTTGGTAATAATGTCATGTCCATTTTCAACGCGTTATGATCGGAGCAGGTCTTTGGGCAGATTTCCACTTTCTTCACCTTAGGAGCCAGACCTCTAGAAATCCATATTTGGTCAATTCTTGTCCAAGTCAGTTGGGCTTCAGAGAAAAATGTTCCTTCTTTCCCTAAGGGGTTCTTTGTCCTCCATATATCAATCCAGTCCATGTTGTCTGTCATTTCAAAAAAGGTCTTTGGTAGTCTGCCTTCTTTAGTAACCTTTTGGCTTTGTGACCTATCCATGTTCGTTGAAACGATCCCATTCATATCTCCCATCATGATGATGTTATCATAGTCCAGATAATCCAGCATAATCTCATGCAACTTCTTGTAAAATTCTGATTTCCCTTCATTTGGAGCGTAAATTCCTAATATCAAAATTTTCTCTCCTTGGTGCTGTATTTCAATTGCCAAAATTCTTCCATGTTCATCTTTAAATAGAAATTTTGGTGAGAGGCTCTCCTTTGCATATATCACCACTCCTCTCTTCTTAACTGAGTCCGAAGATATAAATTCTTGGCCTAACCTTTTATTTACCAATATTTTTCTGTGGAGCCTAGTCACATGTGTTTCTTGTAAACAAGTAATGTCTAGTTGCTCCTTTTTTAATATGTGAGAAAATAGGGACAACATTTGCCCTCCTCCAGTCTGCCGGGACTTCGCCTGTTCTCCAGGAATTATCGAAGATGACTGCCAGTGGTTCTGAGATCACATCTGCCAGTTCTTTTAATACTCTTGGATGCAGTTCATCTGGCCCTGGAGACTTGAATACATCTAAACTAGCCAAGTATTCTTGTACTATCTCCTTAGTTATTCTGGGCTGTGTTTCCTCTGCTGAATCATTTGCTCCAAATTCTTCAGGTCGGGCATTGTTTTCTTTATCGGAGAAGACTGAGGCAAAGAAGGCATTGAGGAGTTCAGCCCTTTCTGTGTCCCCTGTTTGCATTTCACCATCTTCTCCTCTGAGTGACCCCACTGTTTCTTTGTTCTTCCTTTTGCTAGGAACATACCCATAAAAGCCTTTTTTTGTTGCTTTTAACCTCTCTAGCAAGCCTGAGTTCATTCTGTGCTTTAGCTTTTCTGACTTTGTGTCTACACGTGCTGGCTATTTGTTTGAATTCCTCTTTGGTGGTTTCCCCCCTTTTCCATTTTTTGTGCACATCCTTTTTTAATCTTAACTCAGTTAAAAGTTATTTAGATAGCCACCCTGGCTTCTTTAGGCACCTTCCATGTTTCTGTCTCATTGGTATTGCCTGAAGTTGTGCTTTTACTATCTCCCTCTTAACAAACTCCCAGCCATCATGAACTCCCTTTCCTTTTAGTATTACTGTCCATGGGATCTCACCCAGCACTTCCCTAAGTTTTATGAAGTCGGCTTTCTTAAAGTCAAGAAATTGAGTCCTAGTATGCTTGGCTGCTCCTTTCCGCTGTATAGTAAACTTCAGAAGAGCATGATCACTCGCGCCTAATGATCCTTCCACTTCTACCCCACTAACCAGGTCATCAACATTGGTTAGGACCAGATCTAAAATGGCTGTTCCTCTTGTTGCTTCTCCCACTTTCTGGACAACGAAGTTGTCTGCAAGGCCAGTGAGGAATCTGTTTGACCTTATGCTCTTGGCTGAGTTTGACATCCAGCAAATATCCGGGTAATTGAAGTCCCCCATTACTACTATCTCCCTTCCTTTTGCATGCTAGGCCATCTGTTCCAGGAAGGCATCATCTATGTCCTCCGTTTGGCTTGGGGATCTATAGTAAACTCCCACAATGAGGTCACTGTTATTATTCTCCCCCTTAATTTTGACCCAAATGCTCTCCCTTTGGCTTTGAGGTTCTAAATATTGGATCTCTTCACAGGTATACACATCCCTGACATACAACGCCACTCCTCCTCCTTTCTTGTCTGGTCTGTTTCTCTGAAATAGATTGTATCCATTATTACATTCCAATCGTGGGACTTATCCCACCAGGTTTCAGTGATGCCTATTATGTCATATTTAGTTTGCTGTACCAAGAGCTCAAGCTCATCTTGTTTATTTCCCATGCTTTGCGCATTAGTGTACAGACATTGAAGTCCATTAATCATTCCCCCGTGTCTCTTATTTAAGGATTTTTTCCTCCCACCACTAGGTCTGTATGCTGTTTGCTCCATTTGGTCTATGACATTTGGATGATCATCTTCATCAATTGATAGACTCCTACCTTCAGGAGCACTGTCTCCCTCCCCCACATTAGTCAGTTTAAAGCTCTCCTGATGAGGTTTCTGAGATTTTTGGCAAAAACATTCCTCCCAACCGTTGTGAGGTGCAGCCCATCGCTTGCCAGAAGTCCATCTTCAAGAAACTGCAGTCCGTGATCTAAGAATCCAAACCGTTCCTGTTTACACCATTTGCGAAGCCAGCTGTTCACTTCCACTATTTTTCCCTCTCTTCCTGGGCCACGTCGTTCAACTGGGAGGACAGATGAGATGACAATTTGTGCATTTAATTGCTTCAATTTCCTGCCCAGAGCCTTGTAGTCTCTATTGATCTTCTGGAGGCTATTGCTTGCAGTGTCATTGGTTCCCACATGAACCAAGAGGAAGGAGTATTTGTCAGTGGGTTTTATGATTCCTTGCAGTCGTTCAGTTACATCTTGGATCTTAGATGTAAGGCTAAGTCTGAGGCGTAGAGAAAGCAAATGGCAGAGGTGGAGAGGCTTGTGGGATTTGACCAGAAATTATTGTCAATGAATCAAACCCAGTCAATGCAATGCTTTCATTGCAGACACAATGGTGTGCTCCATATTTCATAATTCCTCATAGCAATCCCACCTGACCCCCACACTCTGGATATTTGCACCCCTACACCTGCCTTGTCTGCCAGTGTCCGCATGGCATAGCATGGGTTGCCAGAGCCCAGGGTCTTGCGTTGTCTGGAGAGCTCACTTTCTGGTTCGCATGGAGAAGCCGTTTTCATCAGAGTCCACTTGTGGAAGCACATGGCCATTTTAAGGCTACACCGGTTGTTGAAATTTTGCACACCCTAACAATTTTTTGCCCGGGCAATTGCCCCGGTGACCCCGCACCCCGCTACACTACTGAGCAACCATCTCCAGCAGGAGGTGCCCCTCCCTTGCTCTGCTCCAGGGAGACGGCACCGCCATCTGCTCCTCCAAGGGTGGGAGCTGGGGGTTTGGAGGGACCCCAGCCAAGTCTGTTACCACCCTGCCTCCCTCTCTTCCAGGGTCTCCGCGGGGTGTGGAGTTCAAAGCCGTGAAGGAAGTGCTGCTGTCCATCAAGGGCGTGAAGGGGGCTCACAACCTCCACCTCTGGGCCTTGACCCTCAGCCATCACGTGGTGGCTGTGCACCTGGCAATTGGTGAGCAACCCCCACCGCACCCTGGCTCAGAGTGCCCGGGACCCCCTGAGGAACTCCAGCAGCCCCTGAGAGGGCAAAAGCCCCAGGCGATGGGGTGGGAACTCTACCACCTCAGACTGCAGGGGGGTGGAGACCACATTTTGGGACACTACCCTGAGTTTAAAATGCCTCAAAAGCAAAACACATCTATCCAGGACAAAAATCAATTGGTATATCTGGGAATGTTATCTATTCATTTTAAGGCATTTCATAAGCCATTTAATATTTTAAAAACTCAAAGTGGTGCACCACTTAAAAGTTTCATTAAAAGAAAAATGCAACATGGAACCAGTAAAACAGCAGCATAAAATCAGGAATCTGGGGAACTGACAAATAAATAAATAACAGGGCCCAATCTTATGGATCAGGAAAGGCCAGGGGAGAAAGGATGTCTTTAGAAGACCACTACAGCAAAGGGCATCTCATAATACAGAGGCAATGGGGGAAAATGCCTGTTTTCAGGTCACCCCCCCCCCATGATGTTCTGTAGCTTCCCTTGATGGGCATCTGGTTGGCCACTCTGAGAACAGGAGGCTGGGCTAGATGATCCTGCAAACGCCAAGCCTCTCCTTGGGTGTGCAGGGCAGGCAGAGGCTGGTGCCGCCTTTGCCCAGCTGACCCCTTTCTGGGTCTCTCCCCTTGCAGACTCTGGTGCCGACATGGAGGCGGTGCTGCAAGAGGCCACAGCTGCCCTGCAGAGCAAGTTTGGCTTCGTCTCCTGCACCATCCAGGTGGAGCGCTACCTGGACGACATGGCCAGCTGCCGCCAGTGCCAGGACCCACAGGACTGAGCCCAGCGCTGCCCCCTTGGTGCCCTCCAACTGCCAACCTCAGCCGGGAGGCGCTGGGAATCCCAGGGCCAGCAGGGGTGGCAGGGTGGGTGTGTCTCCTCTGCCCACCTCCACCGCCAGGGCCGCCTCAGCTGCCCAGCCAGAGAGGAGAGGAGGCTGAGCCCCTGCCCCTGCGCATCCTGTTCTTCTTCGTGTCACATTCCAGGCAGGCACGGGGGCCCCTCTGCTACTGCCCACCCCATTGCCTGCCTCAGTGTCTTTGGTGTGCAATGCAACCCAGCCCCCCCCCCCCACAGGCGAGGCCTGCCATTAGTCGGTGTTTGCACGAGTGTGTTCCCTTTCCAGCAAGCTCCCTGCCGTGGAGTCGAGTCTGCAAGACATCCTATGAGTTTAAACAGCTGTACAGAATTGGGAGGGTTCCTGCCCCCCCCCCCCGGTCATCCAGTCCAACCCCCTGCAGTGCAAGAATCCCAACTGAAGCAGCCATGACAGACGAGGGCAGATCCTTCCCCCGCTTGGCCAGGCCGAAAGCAAAGTGGTCCTGCCAGGAGGTCAAAAAGGAGGCCATGGCACCAGTGGGGACCAAGCCATGGAGGGGGGAGCCCTGGGGGCAGAAACCAGTTCCCCAGCCCTCCTGATCAGGAATGCCTCCACTGCCTGCCAGACGCTTTGGGCGAGGGGCCCACATGGAGAGGCCAGCCCCCCAGCTGAGCGACAACTAGGAAGCGCTGCTGCTGGGAGATCTCGCCCATGGAGGGGGCCAGCCCCGCCCTCCCCACACGCACGTGTCCTTGTGCCTGTGACCTTGTGGAGTTCACGTCTGTGTGTGTGTGTTTCGACCGTGTCGAGTGTCCAAGTGTTGTCTTAACTGAGTGCCCAGAGATTCCAATAAAGTCAGCTGCCTCAGCCCAACCTGCCAGTCTGTCTGCCAGTCCTTGGGGCAGAGGAGGAAGGGGGTGGGGTGGGGAGCTGTGTCTGTGCCCCCTACATCCAGGTGGAAGGGATCCCCAAGGGTCCTCTAGTCCAGCCCCCTGCAACGCAGGAATGCGAGCTCAGGAACCCCTGAGAACCCCTTGTCTAAAAATGGAGGGGGGTTCGCCACCTTCTCCCCCAGCTCGGCACTGACCAGCGCAGATGCCAAGCCAGATTCCTGGCAGGAGAAGCAGCAGCTGCCGTGGGATTTGGAGAGGGGGGTCCTCAGAAGAAAGAGCCGGCCTTTGAAACAAAACAAGTCACTTTAATAAGAACAACAGTTAAAGACAAGTAATGAGCTCAATGTGAGCAAGGCTGCTGTGCCCCCCAAGAGGCTGGCGGGAGCAAAATGCCCAAAATACATCTAGCAGGGAGCTGGTCTGGGCCCCACGTGCCAAGCCAACCCCAGCCGGCCCATGTTGGGGGGGGGCAAAGGGTTGTTCCACTGGGCCAGCCAAAGGGAGGCAGAAACCCCCTCCCTGCCCTGGAGTTGTGGGTCACACATAGGGCAGGCTGGGAGAGACCCCTCACCCACCCCAGAGGCAAAAGCACGCAGTCATGGAGAGATGTCCAGTTTGGGGGCAGGGGCTGCTTCTCGCTCCCAGCCCCACTCAAGGGGAAAGGAGACACCCACAAGCCCCCTGGGGGTCTGCCCCATCCTTGGGCTCCTCTGTAGCCGTGTCCGTCCTCACAATGCAGCCAGGATCCAGCCAGTCCGTCAGTGCCCTGCAAGATGCCCTCTTGGCTCTGGGCGCCTCGAATGAGATCCCCGCCTCCTCCTCCTCCTCCTCCTCCTCGATTTCTGCCGGTGCTGGGGGGGGGGTTGCTCAGCTGACGGCGGGATGTGCCCCCGGGGGCTCTGCTGCAGGGCTGCCCGCCTGCTCCTCCGTGTCGAACATGGCGCTGAACTGGGCCTGGCACTCGTGGAGGAGCTTGCGGCTGGGGGGGGAGGCCAGGGCCTGGAGGCAGTGCAGACGCACCAGGCCGGACTGGCCCCCTGACAGCAGCCAGGTGTGGCAGGCCAGGTTGGGGCTGAAGCGCACCTGCGGGAGAGGAAGGGCGTCAGGCGGGGAAGCGCGAGCAGGGACGGACCCTGCACCCCCTTCAGGAGGGAGAGACTCACTCCCTGGCTGATCCAGGGGGCTGAGAGACCAAGAGCCTGAGCGGCCAGGCCATGAGCTCTGGGAGGACTGAGGAAAGCAGCCAAGGGAAAACTCTCCTCTCTCTCCCCCCACGCGAGAACTTGCAGGTGCGCCATCACAATAATTTTATTATTATTTACACCCATGAAGAAGAAGGTTGGAGAATACAAAACAGATAAAAGAACCTCTTCACACAGCGCAGTTAAACTGCGGAACTCCCTGCCACAGGAGGCAGCAACGGCCGCCATTCATGGAGGAGGGGGCTCTGGGGGGCTCCTGGCCAGGATGGCTCTGCTCTGCCTCTAGGGCTGGAGGCAGCAAGACTCCCCAATCCCCGTGGCTGGAACCCCCCAGACAGGAGAGTGCTCTTTTGCCTGGACCCTGCCTTTGGGATTCCCCCAGGCCTTGGGCTGGGCTGGGAGGACAGGATACTGTGCTAGCTGCCCCCCCCCCCGGTGGCCGGTTCTTCTGATGCTGCTATGGGACCCCGCAAGCCAGAGACAGTACAGTGGTGGCCCGCAAGACGAACGCCTCGCAAGACGGAAAACCCGCTAGACGAAAGGGTTTTCTGTTTTGGAGGTGCTTCGCAAAACGAATTTCCTATGGGCTTGCTTCGCAAGACGAAAATGTCTTATGAGTTCCTGCGGGTTTTTTTCCTTCCCCCCCTTTTTCCCAAGCCACTAAGCCGCTTATCAGCTGATCCGCTAAGCCTGCTAAGCCGCTAATAGCGCTAATCCGTTAATGGGCTTGCTTCGCAAGACGAAAAAACCGCAAGACGAAGAGCCTCGCGGAACGGATTCTTTTCGTCTTGCGAGGCACCACTGTTCATGACACTTCCAAATGTCCGTTGTTGGAAACAAGCCGGAGTTGCTCTTGGGCTAGATTCCCTTGGGGGCACGGTCAGAACAGGAAGCTGGATTCACAGGGCGCCCAACGGCCTGATCCCACTACAGTGGTACCTCGGGTTATGTACTTAATTCATTCCGGAGGTCCGTTCTTAACCTGAACCTGTTCTTAACCTGAAGCACCACTTTAGCTAATGCCGCCTCCTGCTGCCGCCACGCCGCCGGAGCATGATTTCTGTTCTTATCCTGAAGCAAAGTTCTTAACCCGAGGTACTATTTCTGGGTTAGCAGAGTCTGTAACCTGAAGCGTCTGTAACCCGAGGTACCGCTGTAGAGCCCGCCCCCCGCTCACCTTGTGCACGGCCTCCAGCTGCAGGCGCCCCAGTCCGTCCCCCTCCTTCTCCTCTTCCGCCGGCAGGGGCTTCTTTCTCCCTTTCCGCCTGAAGATGTTCTTGAAGCTCCTCTGGAGAGGGAAGGGGGGGGGGGCTGAGAGAGTTGGTGGGGCCAGGCCAAGGAGGGGGGGCTGCAGCTACATCCCATGGGGGCCTCCTGCTGACAGCCGGCGATTGATGGGCTTGGGAAGGAGCCTTATCAGCCAGGAACAGACCACAGAACAGCAGCACACTGGGGATCAGTGATATGAATTCTGGACACTTGGGGGGGGCAGGGGGAAGGGACACCCAGCGACCCCCCAGCACACCCAGGTTGCCCCTCCAGGAAGACATGAGGGGTTCAAGCAGCCCCCTGCCTCCCCCTTCCTTGCCCCCCGTTTCCTCCCAGGCCTCACCAGGTCTGTGTCTCGAAAGAGGATGTAGTTCTGGGCCACGGACTCCTGGTACGTCCTCCCCTCCACGGGGGCCAGGAGCCTTCCGCCGGGGGCTCCTGTCGATGCCTCCGGGTTGTGGAGGCCGCAGGGGAGCAGGCTGGCCTTGTAGACGGGCTGCGGAAGATGAGGGGGAGGAGAAGGCATGGGGCACTGCCAGGCTCCAGAATCTGCCCCCCACCCCAAAGGAGCCCCCTTTCCTGAAGAGGCTGAAGGAGAAAGATGACCACTTTGCTGTCTGGAGGGGAAGGAGCAAAGTGCTTCATGAAATCACCATTGGAAGGGACCTCAAGGGCCATCTAGCCTAGCGCCCTGCAATGCTGGAAGCTTTTGCTCAATGTGGGGCTTGGACCCACGGCCAAGACTGAGAGTCTCCTGGTCTAGCAACTGAGGAGCCCTGCCCCCAAACCCGTCTGAGGGGAAAGGGACGTCATGAAGGCTTGGAGCCCTTCTCTCAGAGGGCGCAGAGGTCCACCACTGCCTTCAAGTGGGAGACCCTGTGACGCACAGAGAGACTTTTCAGAGCTAAAGAGGGGGGCATTGGGGCTGAAAGCACCCACCTGCCCAGAGGGACTCCAGCCACTGGATGCAGCCTGGACTATTCTGTGGCTGCAGCTTCCTCCATCCCCAGGGACCTCCACCCCAGATCTATGGGGCAGGCCTTGCTTTCTCCCCTGCTGGACTGAGGGCTAAGCTTATGAGTCCCTTGCCGACCCCCCTCCCTCCCGCTCAGCGGCAGCGACACCTACAAATCGGCGCTCCGACGGACGCTTGACGTTGTGCGGGTTGACGGACAGGTCAGGCATCATGGCTGCCACCAGCTCCCCTGTGACGTCTCCGGCAGCCACTGTGTTGAGCCAGTCGGATCCAGAGATGCTCTGGAAGAGGGAGGGAGGGAGGGACGTCACCTGGGCCCACCCCCTTCTTCATTCCCCCCTCCCCAGAAATAAGAGGGCCCCCAGCGCCCCGAGGCTGCCCCATCGTTGCTCTCCAACGCACGAGGCAGAGGCTCCGCTTACCCACACGGTGCCCTTCCGAGGGGCCACAAAGTAGGCCCGGAAGCCCAGGTAGCCGGCGTCCAGGTAGTGGATCCCACACAGGCCATACCTGAAGAAGAAGAAGAAGAGTTTGGATTTGATATCCCGCCTTTCACTCCCTTTAAGGAGTCTCAAAGCGGCTAACATTCTCCTTTCCCTTCCTCCCCCACAACAAACACTCTGTGAGGTGAGTGGGGCTGAGAGACTTCAAGGAAGTGTGACTGGCCCAAGGTCACCCAGCAGCTGCAGGTGGAGGAGCGGAGACGCGAACCCAGTTCCCCAGATTACGAGACTATCGCTCTTAACCACTACACCACACTGGCTCTCACACCTGCAATGCAAGGGGGGGGGGCGGGGGCGGGTGAAGAGCGAGGCAGCGCCCGCGAGCAGGAGCAGTGGCCGGGAAGCAGACCATTCCCTGCCAAACAGGCCTCATTGTCAGAAAGCTCTTCTTAATTCCTGCCCCCTCCCCACCGCCAGCCTGACGCCTGCTGAGGTTGGGTTGTCCTGGGGGAGCAGGTCACAGAAAGGCACAGCGGCCAAGAAGATTCTCTGGATTTGAGCTGCCACAGCCCTCCCCCCCCCCTTGAGGATTGGGGAAGCCGTCCTGGCCAGCAGCCCTCCCCTCTCCGCCCCCCAACTCACGAGGCATAGCAGTTGTCCTGGGCCACCGTGATGCCGCTGTAGGGCAGCAGCCAGGCGATCTCCGTGCTCAGAAAGCGCTTGATGCTCTGGAGCGGCTCGTACAGCCGCCGCAGGTCCCAGTACTTGATCTTGCGGTCGTTCCCGGCCGTCACCATGAAGTTGCTGGAGCAAGCAAGGGGGAGGCGGCTCAGGGATGGAGGTCCTGGCGAGGCCCAACCACTGGCAGGGTTGACCCACTCTGGGCTCGGTCCCTTTGGGGGTCTCCCCCCAGGCAGCCAGGGGAAGGAGGCTGGAGGAAGTTCCCCCCCCCGCTAAGCCCGGCCCCCACCTGTTGGCTTTGCACCACTGGATGTTGCGCACGGCGTGGTCGTGGGCCAGGAAGCAGTGGAAGGGGTAGAGCTTGAGGGAGCCGTCCGGCTGACGCACTCGCTGCAGCAGGGAGCGGCTGGCCAGGTTCCAGAGGGCCACTGTGCCTGGAAGAAGGGGGGGGGGACAAGCAGAGGAGAGGAGGCTGAAAGCAAGAAGCAGAACTCCAGCATCCCTGACAGGCGGCCAGAGGAGGCAGAGAGTGCATCACCTTCCGAAGAGGAGGCTGGGATTGGGAGCCTGTGCCGGGGGGGGGGGGACGGGACACACGCATCCCCCCTCAGAGCCTCCTTGGCACTTGGGAGTTTCAGCTGCAGAGCTTTCTCCTCTCACCATCATAGAATCCAGCCGCCAGGCGTTGGTGAGGCTTCGCTGGCATCCAGGCCAAGCTGAGGCACTGTCCGCATTGGGAGGGGCTCCCGGCCTGGATGGCCCCCACCTGCAGGGAGGCCACGCACTGGACCTGCAGGGATGGAGGAGGAGGAGCAGTTGGGGGGGGCAGGCCAGAGAAGGAGCCCCACAGAAACTCAGGGGTTGGGGGCCACCTTGGCACGCTCAAGATTCCAGGACTGACCCCCCGACCCCCATGCAAAGGGGGCTTCAGCCTTTCCAGAGCTGCAGCTGGACCAATGAGCAAGCTCAGGGAGCCCCCCTTTGTCCCTGCCCCTCAGAACATGGGCAGCTTGGAGGGCTCAGGATGCGGCTCCAAGAGACCCTCTGTGGGGCTGGCAGGACGTACCTTGCAGATGGTGTGCCGGGGGGAGGACCCACCTAGGAGGAGGAAGGAGAGATGCTGTGAGGCCGGGAGCAGCCTCCGTGGGGTGAGAGAAAGCACACCCCCCACCTCAGCCAAGCCAGGTTGCCCCCTCCTACCTGACGCAAGCCCCCCCCCCCAGCAGGAACAAACGGTGCTCTAGACCCATCTGCAGGCAGCACCCTCATTCCGCGACTCAGGCTGGCTGTAGCCCCTGCCTTGTAAAAGGGACCTTTTTAAAAAGGCACCTGCAGAGAAACTGCCCCATAGCTTTTAGGGTGGCAGCGGAGCAGTTGCTTCTGAAGGATTGCCTCCGTGTCAGAGGGATCTCCGAGACGCAGGCCGGGGGGAAGAGGGCTCTGGGGCTGGGGCAGCAGCCGCCTTTGCCAAGGTCCTCCTTGGATCAGGAGATGGAGATGAAGGGGGGGGGCGAGGCTGGCTGGCCGCACCTCCGCCAGGGAGCCAGCTGTCAGCCAGAGATGCCCTGGAAGGCACTGCCAGGCAGAGGCCTAAGCAGTGGAGTCTCATGGAGGGCGTGTCTGGAGAGGGAGGTGGGACTCAGCCTCCTTTACCCCCACCGAGGAGGCAGGGCTGAGCACCCCCAAGGCCGCTGCCTGCAGCCTCATCCATCACTCCTGCAGACAGATATCATTACAAGGCTCATTAGCTGATACGGCTGGCTGAGCACTCAGGCCGCTGCTCGCCCCCCCCCCAGCCCCACCAGGGAGGGGCCAGCTGCCTCTGCCAGAACCTTTTGGGTGAGCGACTCTCTTCCGCCACCCCACAAAACAGCCCTGAGCTGGCAAAACACCAGGCGAGGCAGAGAAAGAAAGAAAGAGAGAGAGAGATATGCTCCTTTCCAGCCCCCAAGGGAACCCCACTGGCACAGCCCTGGCGCCCAGCCCTCCCTGTGACCCAGGGGAGGAGGGGTCTCTTCACGGCTCCTCCTACCTGTTACCTGGGCTCTCCGGGAGCCACGCAGGTCCTCTGCGTGAGGCAGGCTGTACAGCAGCACCTTGCCGTCAGAGAAGGCCACGGCCAGCAGCCCCAGGCGGCTCATTTGGGAGGGCGACTGTTGGGGACAGGAGAGAGAGCTGGGAAAGGCCACGCTGTGGGGCCCAGCAAGCGACTGGCTCTGCCAGCCTCCCCGCCCCCCGCCCGGCAGCCCCTGTGCTCTCTCTCAAGTGCACTGGGAAGCGGGGGTACCTTGTGGTGGGTGGCAGGGGGCTCCCAGGCACCGCTGGGGCAGAACTTCATATCCCAGATGCAGCCGTGGTCGGTGGCAAGGCCATAAGCCAGTCCTGGCTTGGTGGCTGACCTGGGAAGGGGAGAGAGGGGGGGAGGCGGTCATAGCACAGGTGCAGCCTGGCCATTCAGACCCCAGCACAGCAGCGTGGCCACATCTTGGAGAGGGATGACAGAAGGGACCCCAGGGGTCATCTGGCCCAGCCCCCTGCAGCGAAGGAGGGACAGCTAAAGCATCTCTGGCAGGCGGCCATCCAACCTCTGCTGAGCAAGAGAGGGAGCCCAGTCCACTGCTGAACAGCTCAGACTGGCAGGAAGGCCTTCCTGAGGTTTCCTCGGAATCTCCTTCCTTGGAACCTGAATCCTCCCCTCCAGAGGAGCAGCAGCAAACGCGTTGGCCCTGTCTTCCTTGTGGCAGCTCCTCCCCCCCCCTTGTGGCCTCTTTCATGCCAGGGGCCCAGAGAGGCCCAGCTGGCAGGTGCCAGCCTCTCTGGTCCGGTGGCAGAGAAAGCCCCTCCTCGCCTGCCCTCCCGCCTTGCCCAGAGGTCCCTGCTGAGCTCCACTGGGTGGCCACCAGGCCAGGGGAAGGCAGGGCCAAGGAGCGCTCCTGCCGGGGGCCTGGGAGCTCCCCACTCACCCTGCCTCCTGCTGGAGGGGCCCCAGCTCCCAGAGCTGGAGCAGCGCTGGCCCCGTGTGGGTCCCTGCCAAGCTGTGCCGGTCGTCCATGCCGGGATTGCAGTAGATGGCTGCGTACTGGGAGGCCAGGGCACCTTCTGGGGTGGGGCACCACTCCATGGCCCAGATGGGACCCCCCACAAAGAAGGTGACGTCCAGGCGCTCCTCGTGGGGCTGCAAGGCGTTGAACCTGTCAGAGGGGAAAGAGGAGGGGCGTCTTGCCAAGGGGCTCCCTTCAAACAGGGCAGATGAAACTCCGCCCTGAAGGAGGGCAGGGCTGGCCACCAAGAGGATTAGGCAAATTCACGGAGGAGGAGAGGGCTCTCAGTGCTACTTCTCTGCCTCCAGAGTCAGGCTTTGGAAGCCCCAGGACGGGTGATTTGCTCTTGTGCTCAGAACCTGCTGGCTGTTTCCCACAGGCAACTGAGAACAGGGAGCTGGACTCCTGGGGCCTTGGCCCGAGCTCACAGGGGTTCCTGGGCTCTTCCAAGTACTGCAAGATGGACTCTCGGCTGAAAGGCGGGAGAGACGTTTACATAAAGTGACCAGCACCTGTTGATCCGGTAGAGGACGCTGCTTTCTTCGTGGAGGCCTTCGCGCTTGATGCAGAAGAGCGGGGACTTGGTCTCGCTGGGGAGGTATTCCTCAGCTTCGCTTTGGAAGAGGAAGAAGGAAAGAGGGGAAACTCACTCCAAGGACCTCCTTGACACACACACTGACCCCTTTGGGCTCTCAAAAGAGGCTGGGCTGCACAGGCAAAGCACCCTCTTTCCTGGTGGAGATTTGGGGCTCCTCCTGCTGGTGGTGGCAGTGGCAAAGGGCCCCGAGGGAATGGCACGCGGGGCACCCTCTCCCTGCTCTCTCCCCAGCATGCACTCCCTCTCCCCATTGTTGCAACCGCCAACCTGGGTCCAGATGTTCTTCAGAGTTACTGGTCAGGAGGCCACTCACCTCTCTGAGAGGAAGACCCACTTCCGGGCAGAGGGCACCCACTCTGGAAACTCCCAGGGGGAGTAGAGCTGCTCACGCCTGCAATCAAACACAGCCACATGGTGTCAGAGAAAACTGCAGCAGGGAAGGGGACCAGCCCAGAGGGCAACAGCATCACCAGGGCATCCCTGCAACCTCAGCAGGAACAAACCCAGGCAGTCCTCTGTGGGATTGCTACGAGGAATTATAAAAAACATGGAGCAAGCCATTTGTGTCAGCAATGAAAGCACTGCGTTGACTGGGTTTGAGCCATTTTGATATCATTTCTGATCAATCCACGCCTCTGCGTCTCTGTCCAATTTCTCTGCCTGAGAGGCGCCTATCAGCATTCTAAACACAGGCCAGTTGCTTCACCAGGCATCCTGGGCCATAAAGATAGTAGGTAACTTCTTTGATGTACTTTTCATTGGTTTTGTTAATCTTAGGGCCAGGAAATTGAGTTTCACCCAGAAGGTGATAAAGATACCTCTCTTTCCTTGCCATCCTTCCCCTCATGTTTACTGCTTGTTTAGACCTCTGGGGTTGCTGAATCCATTCCTCCTCTAGTTCTCTTTCATTTACCCCAGAATGTATGGATGCTCAAATTAGCTCTTCGTAGTTTTAACTTTAACTTTGTCCCCACGTGGGTTTTTTTTGAAATGCTCAGAGGAAATCTGATTGGTTCTTATGGACACTATGTAAAAAGTTCTTTTGTGAATAAAACGACCTGGGCCGGAGGGTGGACGGATTATTATTATTGGCACTCCTCCCATAGTCTTGCTGGTCAAGCCTCATGTGTATTTTATTAATCAGAGTACAATCCTTCCTTGCTTATGGGACACAACAGTCCTCGCTCTCCGAGGCCCCAGCTGGAGTCCCTGGAACCCGCACCAGCCTGAATGTTTAGCTCTGTCCCAGCGGCGGCAGCAGCAGCAGCAGCAGCACAACCGCAAGGCAGGGACCTCCCCTTTCCTCCCCCCTCCCCATTCCTGTGCTTCAGTTCCCCCACCAGCAAGGCAAAGTGGGGCAGCCAGCCCCAGACTTACACGCGGTGGGTGACGGAGAGCGCCTTCCAGATGGGGGCCATGATGGAGTTGTGTAGGCCGTTGGACGCAAACCCTCGGCAGTGGCTCTTGGGCCTCTGGGGAGAAGGAGGCGGGGGTCAGAGACAGAGGCCCACGGAGCCCACCCTCCCAAGCCAACAGCCCCAGAGAAGGGCTGGGCTTGCTCTTCATTCAGAGGCCTCTGAGCAGACCACCAAGATAGTCACCGCTGCTCCACGCAGGCCGGGCTCCAGGTCAGAGTCGGAGACCTCGCTGAGCCGCAGGTCGCTGTCCTCCTCCTCCTCTTCCTCCTCCTCCTGCAAGAGCCCGTCCTCCGAGGGGTTGAAATCCGCATCCTCCTCGCTCTCCCGTTTCTGGCTCTGGGGCTTCCGGCCTCGCCGCTTCCGGCTGGGCTCCTCTGGCCGCGGGGCGTTCTCCAAGGGCTCGCTGCAAGCGGGCGGCTGGTACACAGAGGTCAACTCTTCGGCCAGCTCCTGCAGGTACAGAAGGGCTCTGCGGGCCGAAGGGGAGGGAGCAGGGACAAATGGTCACAAGACCCCCCAGATCTTCAGGGCAAGAGCCAGAATGGAAGAAGGGGGGGAAACAGGGTGGGGCTGCGGCAGGCGCCAAACACAGCCCGCCTGGGTCCAGCCCCTCCCCGTCCTCTGGGCCAAAGGGCTGCTTGCAGAAGTCCTGCAGCTGCAAGTTCCACACAAATTCTGGAAGCTCCCATGAGAGGCAGTGAGGACTAGCGACTTGGATGGTTTTAAAAGAGGATTAGACAAATTCACGGAGAATAAGTGGCTCCCAGGCAGGATGGCTGTGCTCTGCGCCCCCCCCCCCCCCGCCGGCAGAGGCAGCAATGCTTCTGACTCCCAGCTGCCTGAAACTGCAGCCACCTTGCACTGGGGTCCTGCTTGCTTGCATCCCATAATGGGCATCTGCTTGGCCACTGTCAGATGTTGGGCCAGGAAGGCCATTGGCCTGATTCACCGGGGCTCTTCCCACGTTCTTATATTCTTAAGTGTCTTTGTCCAGTTATTGTGACACAGACTCTGCAGAGTGCCAGCACCAGCACCAACTCCCTCCTCTCTCTGCATCTTTCTGCAGAACCTTGCCTTGCATGCAGATATCTGCAGAGTCAGTCAATTTGTTGACTAGGATTTCTTTAATCTTTTCCCAGTGGGTTTTTGCTTTAGGAACTTGATTCAAAACACGAACAACTGGAGGACAGCTTCCACTGAAAGCCCAGCAGAAAACAGGCCCCACTCCATGAGGTCACAGGTGGGGGGGGCAGCGTGTTCTGCCTGCATCCAGGAGAGGCCCCTGTGGAGTCCTGTTTCCCACTTCCTGAAAACCTCTTAGGACGTCCTGACCTGCTCAGAAGGAGAGGTGCCTGGATCAGCCTAAAGGTTCCTTTAATCTAGGATCCTGTTCTCAGGGGGGGGCAACCTCATGCTCCACAGATAAGCCCACCAGCATGACTGGAGCAGGGGAGCCCCCTGCCTACCCGTGACTCCCAGAATCTGGGATTCAGACGCTGCTGCTTCCGAAAGGGGAGGGGGAACACAGCCATGGTAGCTAGTAGCCGCTCACGGCCTTCTCCTCCCCCAACTGGGATGGCTTTAAAAAAGGATTAAACCCATTTATAGAGGAGAATGAATCCCTGATTCCATGCATGGTTAGCAATGGCTGAGTCACGATGGCTCAGCTCTGCCTCCAGTTGGAAGCAGCAAAGCCTCTGAAGTCCAGGGGCTGGAAACTGCTGAAGACGAGACTGGGGCTCTGGTGCTCAACTCCTGCTTGCGTCTGGTCGGCCACTGTGAGAACAGGATGCTGGACTGCCTTCCGGTTGGTGACTCAGTTATGGCAGTCGGGAGCTCTTTAGGCTGAAAGAGCCCCAGCGCTTTAAAGTAGGGGGACACCACGAGAGCATTGTGGTTCCCCAAAAAACCCCTCAGATTGGGCGTTCTGAGGACCTGGAGATCCGGCGGGTGCCTTTTCGTGACTCCCCCATTCCTCGGTAAGCGTGTAAGAGCCCTGAGAGCGAGTGGGTTGGAGACGCGGCACAGCGGAAACGACTGCTTCCTTCAAAATGCGAAGCTCCGAGACTGGCGATCGTGAGTGGCCAATTCCTTCTTGAAAAAAATGGCTTAAAATTTGGAACTGTAAGTAAAAACAAAGTACTAATTCGAAAAAAATCAGCAGGAAAAAAGGGATTTAAAAACGGAGATTGGTCCCTTTTGTTGGAGGAACTTAGAATTGGTGTGCAAAGACAGAAGCCTTAAAGGAAAAAAGACCTTTGAAACTCATTGTATTCTGCAGCCGTCTGGTTATACTTTAAAGTGGCCAAAAGTGTCTTTTCCCTTTAGGATTGACTACAAATATTTGTAAAAAAGAAAAAAGGGGAACTTGGGGGGGGGGATTTCTCTCTTCTCAGCCTGTTTTTAAAGAACAGGGAGGCTGCTGTCTGGCTGACACCTGTGGGACTGGGGGAGGGAATCTGTTATTCTCTCTCACTACACCAGGCTGTGGGACCGACCTTGAAATTCCTAAGCCATTATGTGTGCAGACAAAACAAGACATGGCTCTGAAAATCAACCCTTTGAGGAATCGGTAATGACAATACTGAATGATATTAGAGATGGTTTAAATCATAATACAGCAAGCATAGAAAAGTTGGACAAAAGGTTTGAAGCTATAAACTAATTGGAAAAGCTTGCAAACACCAGATAGGCTTAGAATTTAAATATGCAATGTGATGAATTAATATGTTTAATGCTGAATTGGAAAGAAAGATGTTAAGTGATTAAGTTAATTTTATAAGAATACTGGTTTTGGAAAACCGTTAAAATGATATACACTGAAATTCAACTAGGGGGATACGAGGAAGTCACTTAAAAATGTTAATAAGATTGGTCTTAATAAGGTTATGATTTATGTTTGTTGGTTTATTTGTTTGTGTGTTTAAAATTTTGTGAAAAATCAATAAAAAAAAATGTGGGGAAAAAGAGACCAGGATACTGGACTAGATCGGCCGCTGGCTCAATCCAGCAGTTTTTTCTTCTGCCCTTATAGAACCTCCAGGTCCAGAGGCAGTCTATCGAGATTCCTTGGGGCATTTGGCCACCTTAAGTACAGGAAGCAACAGGCCTGATCAAGCAGTCTCTCCGTCACTGCCTCCTTTCCCCCTGGGCCTAAGAAGGCAGCGACACTCCTGCTCAGTAGTCAAAGAACTACCAGCGAGTTCCTCCCCCTGCCCGTCCACGCCTCTCGCTTACACTTTTGCCGCCCTCCGCTTTGGGCGCCCCCCGGGCGTCGTCTCCAGACAGTCCAGCCCTCCATCACCGGCCAGCAGCTTCTGTTGGCAGAGGGGTTCGGGTGCCTGACCCTCCAGTCCCTGCGACAGCTTCCTCAGGAGCAGCTCAGCCTTGGACTTGCGCCCCCGCTTCTTCGGCACTTTCACAGGCAGGGGCGGGCCGTTCTCCGAAGGCCCGGGGGCCTCGGGGGGTCCCTGGGGCTCCTGGCGGGCAGGGCCTCTGCAGGCGGCGCCTCTCTTCTTGCGGGGCCTGCGACCACGCGGGCGCTTCTGGGCGGACGCGAGAGCGGCCGGCTGCTCTTTGGCAGGAACCAAGGCTGCCTCTGGGGAAGCGCAGAGTCCATCTGCTTGGAAAAGGAAGGGCCAGGTTAGGTAAGCAGCCGCTGCCATGCCAGGCAGAAGAGGGCTCCCAGCTCCTGCCTCCCCTTCCCCACAAGTGAAGCCTGCCAGCTCTGAGGACATGCAGCCATGGGTGGACTTATTCTTGTATGGAGGGCTGCACACGGCCTCTTTCTCCACAGGGGTCATTTAGTCAGGGCTGCAGCACACAGGTAGAGAAGGATTAACTTCTCCGCACACATGGCAACCCTAGCAAAAAAGACCTCATTGGCACTGTAATTAGAGTTAACAAAAAAGTCTTCCCAGTCAAGCCGATGGGAGCTCCTCCTCTCGCAAAAAACCATCATTGCTGCACTTTTATTTATTTATTTCATTTCTATCCCAGCTTTTCCTCCAAGGGGCTCAAGGTCATGGGGATGGTTCTCCACTCATTTTATTCACACAACAACCTTGTGAGGTAGGTGAGGCGGAGGGGCAGTGACAGGCTCTCAAGGTTACCCAGTGAGCTTCACAGCTGAGCGTGGATTCAACCCCTGGTCTCCCAAGATCTAGTCCAGTGCTCCAACCATTGCACCACACTGGGACCGTGGCAGTGACCACAGAGTATGGTTGTGGTTGTGTCCTTAACTGTGGAGTCCAGCAGCTGCTCATCCAGCACACCTGGGACCTCAGGGTCTTCCTCAGCACTCCTCCCAGTCCCTGCAGAGTTACAGGTTCTACCCAAATCCTCCCCACAATCTCATCAGCCTCCTTCCTACAGAACCATTTCTGCAGAGATTTCAGGTGCTGTGTGGCTGCCACAACTCCCTCCTTCCCACAGCTCCCCAAAGGCATCACCCTCCCTAAGATAAAGGCAGGACCTGCCCCTTCACCCCCCCCCCCACTTCTGCACCAGATTATCTCCCTGCATGGCAGAATGGAAGCAGACAACCACCCCCCATTTCCCGGGCTCGTTCAGTAAGGAGGACCTGCTTGCCCAAGGGGCCTGTGCCTAATTTTGCAGCTCCTTCAGCAAGCCCTGGCCCTCCTCCCAGGCAGATCCCAGAGGGTCCCCAAAGCCGGGATTCAGCAAAATAAGCCCTGCTTAGGGCATCAAGGGAAGGTGGGCACAACTGAAATGGTCACAGATCTGCTGAGAGTTCATTTTCTCAGTTTCATTTCAAAAATATTTTTTTATTTTACGGTTAATTACTGTTTATATTTTGAATTCAATACATATGGGGGCATCAAAATCTTCTAAGTGCTTAGGGCCTCTAAAGGTCTTAATCCGGTCCTGCATGACACTCAGAAGCGGCTTCCTGGAGGCCTTGGGGTTGGGGAGTCCCCACTGCAAGCCTCCTTCTGCATGTGGTTTACAGGATCCAGCCACTGGCCCCCAGAGACGTACCAAGGGCTTCCCGAGCGCCTGTCTCCTCTGCTTGCCCCTTCAGCTGTGTAGAAGCCAGCTTGCCTTTGGTCTCTGGGCCGCTCTTCTTGCAGGGGGGGCTCTGGGGCTTGGGCCATTCTTCCTGCGGGCAGCTTTCCGTAGGGGGGCCTATTGCCTCGCTCAGACACGCTGCTCCCGCCGAGGCCAGCGCTTCTGGGGCAGGATAGTTCTGCCCGCCCCAGCAAGGGTCTCTACGGCAAGGCTCCATGCAAAGGATACGGCTGGCACATCCATCTGCTCGGTCTGCGGCTTCCCTGGCTATCCCCATGGCACAGCTTGGCGTGGGGCAAGGTTCCATGAAGGCACCACAGTGACTCAGGCAGGTGCGACTCCCATCTTGCACTGGGGCCTGCCTGTGAAAGAGAGAGGCAAAGGAACAAGGAAAGCTGTGGGGAAGACAGTCATCTCAGATCAAATAAGCAGATGAAAGAAACGGCGCTCTTCTAATTATTTTATTGCATTTAGATCCCATGTTTTTCTCCAAGGAGCTCACATAAATGTCATTGGGGTTAAATTATTCTACTTATTTTGAACACACTTTGGGGGGCTGCCTTTTGCCAAGAACATGTTCACACATCAGAGTTTTATGCAAGAGGTTACTACTACAGTCATACCTCAGGTTGACGTGGCGTCGGGTTAAGCCTTTTCGCGCTGCACTCTGCGGCGACCCAGAAGTAACAGAGTGCGTTACTTCCGGGTTTTGCTGCTCGCGCATGCGCAAACGCTCAAAATGACATCACGGGCATGCGCGGAAGCACCGTGACAAGCGTTCACGGGTTGCGTTCGCTTCAGGATGCGAACAGGGCTCTGGAACGGATCCCGTTCGCATCCAGAGGTACCACTGTATAATCAACCATACAGCACCAAGATGGTAATTTTCCAGTATTAGAAAAACTGTGGAAATGTAACGTGAGCCAAATAACTAGTATAAACCTAACGTTATATTACAGTTACCTTAGGTTTCATAAAATGATCTTTGAAATTCCCTCATGTGTAAACCACCCTGAGATCTTCAAAAGATGGGTGATACACAATTTTAAGAAATAAAATGAATGAATAAATGAATATTAGTTTCAAAACCACCCTGTGAGGTGGGTTAGGCTGAGACAGTAATGACCCAAGCTCACCCAGTGAGCTTCCTTGTTGTGGGAATTTGAACTCTGGTCTCTTGGGTTGGCTGAGCAGAAAGGGGGGTGGGTTTGGGTGTGAGCAGAAAGGGGGCTCTGTGTGCCTTTTGCTTCAGCAGCAGGAAACCTTCTGCACTCAGGGAGGCTCCTGACGCCACTTGGACCCCTCAGGGGGCACAGCAGCCAGCTCATCCCTAAGGGGTTGGAGCATCTATGGGGCTCAGGTGAAGCTCAACTGTAAAAATAAATGTCGCAAACCCGGGAAGGATTCAATAATAATAATAATAATAATAATTTATTATTTATACCTCGCCCATCTGGCTGGGCTTCCTCAGCCACTCTGGGCGGCTTCCAAAAGAATATTTAAATACTGTGATACATCAAACATTAAAAGCTTCCCTAAACAGGGCTGCCTGTTCAAAGCTCAAGAGACAGGGGAAATCCCTCCACCAGCTATGTTAGATAGCAAAATAGGACAGACTGTTGCACATGCACTCTTAACATATCCTGCTTTTATTTTATTCTACCAGATACGGATTGACTCATTCGTCTGAGATACCTGAATGGTTTTTGTTACCTTAATTACCCCTTAAAGTGGGCGATCGATCAAGTGACACAGATTAATCTGGAGAGTTTAATGCCCTGCAGGACAGCCTGGATAGCTCAGCTGGGGAGAGCCTGGTGTTGATAACGCCAAGGCTGCAGGTTCGACCTCTGCAAGGGACAGCGGCCTAATTCTGCATCGCAGGGGGCTGGACTAGATGATCCTCCGGGTCCCTCCCAAGGACTGGCCAAGGATCAGCTTCGGCGCCCAGAGCTGATGTGCTGGGGGATCCAGTGGGATCCCTGAGCTGGACTTGCTGCCTGGCCAGGGCCGCTCCCCCCCCCCGCCAGAGACCTGCATCGGGGGCCGCATCTCGGGGCCCCGCCCCCCCTCGCCGGGCAGGCGAGACCCCCGAGCGGGAGACCCTCCGGCGGGGGGCGGGGCCAAGCGCTCTTTCCGCGGAGAACGAGGCCCGTCCGCTCCGCCCGGCGCCCGCGGAGGCGCCCTTGGCCCTGGCCACTCCGGCCCGCGCCTCACCTCTCGCTCGCCGAAGCCGGTCTCCGGCCGAAGCAGCGGCAGCGGCGGCTCTAGCAGCCAAGATGGCGGCCGCCACGGGCGCACTACGATGACCGCACGCCCCTGACGTCACTTCCGTCCCGCGACGCGGAAGCTCTCCCGGCGGCGTTGGCGGCTCTTCCCCGCCTCGTTCATCCGCTCGCCGCGGGCGTCGCAGCCTCGGGTGCCGCCTTCGCCTTCGCGCCCCCGTCCCGCCGCCCCTTCGCCCGCAGCTGCGACGGGCGGAACCGCGCGAGCCCCGCCCCCTCCGCGGGTGCAGCTGACGTCACTTCCTCCGCGCGCCTCGCTGGGAAAGGGGCTGCAGCGCCCCCTGGCGGCCGAGGCGCCGCTTCTTTGTTCCTCCCGCGTCGGGTCGAGGGGCGTGGGAACGCGGAGACACGCGTCGGATCCGCAACGCAACCGAAGCAGCCGGCGAGGCGCCTTCGCCAAGCGAGCTGTGGGTCTCTCGGGCCCGTTGGTTGGGGCCACAGTCCCCCCAGCTTCTAAGGGGCTGCAAGGAGCCCTTTGGCTTAAGGCCGTGGCTCCCGACACCCCCAATCGTAGGGCGGTAGCGTCGGAAGGGACCCCGAGGTTCATCCAGTCCAACCCCCTGCAAGGCAGAATCTCAGCTGAAGCCTCCATGACAGACCAGGAAGGCTCCTTCACACTCTCTTTTGCTGGTCCAGGAGGAACAGGAGATAACAGGCTTTTGGTGGTCTTCACCTGACCCCCCCCCCCCCCATAATCTGACACAAGCCTGGACAAAGGTTTAGCAGGAATAATAAGCCCAGAGAAAAGGGGACATTTGGATAGGCCCTTCGTGACCAGCTGACAATACTTTGCTTATAATAGGGCTGTTGGGGTTTTTGTCCTGTGTTTTCATGTTTACACCGATTTTTCTGTAAAGTGCCCTGGGTTTGTTCCAAGAAGGTGGCCCAAAAAGTGGGCAAAGAAATCAGTGAGCATCCTTGGGCCACAGGAATCAACCAGGACTTGAACAGAATCAGGCTCTGGTGTGACTGGCACTTCCTTTAATGCTGTGAACAGCCCTGTGATCTTTGGATGAAGGGCTCTATAGAAATTCAATAAATAATAATACTTTAAAAGATTTCTAACCACCTTGGGGCCTATCGGGAGGGTTTGCCCCTCTATTGTCAAAGCAAGATGGAAATGTGGGGATGCAGTGCCAGGCTGATGGGGCTGGATCTACAGAGCTGGCTTGTCCAACCGATGAGGGAGGAAAGGGTGTCTCTCTGTTCAGAGGGAGCCAGAAAAGCCCCTTCATGCAGCCCAGCCCAGAGTTTGGGCTCCACGTCGACCCCCCACTTTGAGATGCATCCATGGCAACAACCCCTTTCGGGAAGGTCTTCCAGTGGTCCTGTTCTGTCCATGCACTCAGGCACACACACAGCGGAGGCAGGGAGCAGGGCACACACAGGTTTATTGACCTCAGCCCATTGGCATTACTGCTCCACATTCTTGACCCGCAGCACAACCGGGACGGAGGTGCAAGGGATCATCCCCAAGTCCGTAATGACCAGGTCCACCAGCTCCAGGGGGGTCACGTCGTAGACCAGGTTGAGGAGGCGCAGAGACTTGCTCTCCTGCCAGCCGGCCAGCGGGGTCCTCCCTGGCTTCCCACCAATCAGGTCATCGGGGTCATCTGCAAGTGGCACAGCGGGGTCAGTGAGATGATGCCATTCCCCACCCCCAGGCAAGAGGAGGGTTAGGGTTCTCCCTCCCTCCCAAGGTCATGCTCTGGGGCAGCCCCAATAACGGGGCTTGAGTGCAAGGGCCTGGGCTCCATGGCAGAGCATCTGCTTGGCATGTAGAAGGAGCTCAGCAGCATCTCCTTGCCCATCTTCGAGGACAAGGCGGCTTCCTGAGTTCAGAGGCAGGAGATCGGGCAACAGTCCTGGGCAGCCTCAAGAAAGCAGCCCCGCTCCAGGCTAGAGGGGCTTCCCGGGGCCCTACAGGCTTCCCCCATGCCGCTTGCTGCCATGGCAGACAGTTGCCCCTGCTAGCTGAGGGAGGGAGTGCCCTGTACGTACCCCAGGACCCTCTCAACTTACAGAGGGCTGCGGGAAGGGACATGGGTGTTCTCATGGCATTATGATTGAGACTGAGGTTGAATCCTGACAAGACAGAAGTACTGTTTCTGACAAGACACAAGTACAGGTGCGCAGCCTGGGAGTCATTTTGGACTCACAGCTGTCCATGGAGGTGCAGGTCAATTCTGTGTCCAGGGCAGCTGTCTCCCAGCTCCATCTGGGATGCAGGATGAGACCCTCCCTGCTCGACGACTGTCTCGCCAGAGTGGTGCATGCTCTGGTTATCTCCCACTTGGACTACTGCCATGTGCTCTACGTGGGGCTACCTTTGAAGGTGACCCGGAAACTACAACTAATCCAGAACGCGGCAGCTAGACTGGTGACTGGGAGCAGCCGCCGAGACCACATAATCTTGAAAGACCTACATTGGCTCCCAGTACGTTTCCGAGCACAATTCAAAGTGTTGGTGCTGAACTTTAAAGCCCTAAACAGACTCAGTCCAGTATACCTGAAGAAGCATCTCCACCACCATCGTTCTGCCCGGGCACTGAGGTCCAGCACCGAGGGCCTTCTGGCGGTTCCCTCACTGCGAGAAGCCAAGTTACAGGGAACCAGGCAGAGGGCCTTCTCAGTAGTGGCACCCGCCCTGTGGAATGCCTCCCATCAGATGTCAAAGCAATAAACAACTATCTGACGTTCAGAAGACATCTGAAGGCAGCCCTGTTTAGGGAAGCTTTTAATGTTTAATAGGTTATTGTATTTTAGTGTTTTGTTGGAAGCCGCCCAGAGTGGTTGGGGAAACCCGGACAGATGGGCGGGGTTTTATTTATTTATTTACTTATCATCATTAGCATCATCATCATCATCAAAAAGTGCCAGCTGGGCATCTCCCTGCTGCTCCCTCTCTTGTTAGCGACCTCCCCGACTCCCCACCCCCCCCAAGGGACCTGCAGCGTACCGAGCTCGTTGGAGACGAAGGAGTCGGTCTGGACTCTCTCGCAGAACTTGTAGGTCTCACAGCAGACCAGGACCGGCACGTTGTGGGCCTTCGAAAGCAGCGCGATCTGCGAGGTGCCCATGCGTGACATCACGGAGCCGTTGGCCAACAGCGCATGCGCGCCCAGAAGCACTTTGGACACCTGCCAGGGGAGGAAGCGGAGCTGGGGATCTCGGCACTCTTTCACACCCTGCGAGGGTGCCAGGGGGAAGCCCCCACCCAGACTCGGCCAGAGCAGAGGCACAAAGCCTTTGCGGAGTCCATCTGCCAGCAGAAAGAGCCTCCCTGCTCCCCTGCCACCTCCTCACCTCGGGCAAGACGTAGGAGACGGCGTTGATGAGGACGTAGCTGCAGCAGATGCCCTGCTTGACCAGTCGGCGCAGCGTCTCCTGCCCCTCCAGCCGCGGGCGGCTGTCCACCACCACCACGCGGAAGGCACGGCCTGCAGAGCGACACTGGGTGTGCGCGTCGCAGAGGATGCGCGTCACCAGGGAGGAGCTGCCAGGCAAACAGGGGCAAGGGGTGAGGAGGGGCCTTCCTGCTCCTGCCGCCTCCCCCCCCCCCCCCGCGCTGCTCTCACAACCCATCTCACGGCAGGGCTGTCTCAGCGTCTCGCGGGCTCTCGGTTGCCCCCAAACGCACGGTGCAGCCTGCCGCAGCAGAAGAGCCCACCACAGCACTCTGACGGGAGGACTCTTCCCTGGACTCAACTCTCGGGCCCCAGGGCCTAATGCCCCTGAGAGCCTGGCGCCTGGGTGTCCCGCACCCCTAGCACCGATGGGTAAGACGGCCCTGCTCGTGGGGCACAGGTCAGCCCAGCCAGGGGCAGGAGCTGCAGGCCGGGCTCCAACAGGCCTCCCGGGAGCCAGCCCCCTCCAACACCTCGGCTCCCCGGCCGACAAGACCCTTGCCGCCTACAGCAGGGTGCCCACCCCGGACCCTCGACTCCGTACCATCCATAGATGAGGATGACGTCCCCGTCGTTGATCTTCTCTAAGGCAGACTTGGAAATGGCTTCGGCCGCCAAGACGATCTTCTCCCGCTCGTACCTGTCAATGGCCTTTTGGAGGTCCCGCTTGGCCTGTCGTGGGAGGGGGGCCTGATCACACCACGCTCTCTCGCCCATCTCCGAGAGGGGAGGCGCCCCCGCCTGCCCCCCTGGAGGACACCAAGAAGCCCTCTGCTTCCCAAGCTGGCACAGTGACAGGGCTACCACCCCAAGGATGAACCCAGAGAGGTCTGGCAGCTTGTGGTGGGCTCCGCTGCCACTCAAACCCGCCAGGGAGCGTGGCAGAGAGACGGTGCCCATCTTGTGCCTGCCATGGACCCCATGGCAAGCCAGGCCCCTCCCCCCCCCGGTGCTGCTGGACTCACCTCCTCCTCGCGCATGGAGGCGGGCAGCGCAGAGATCTCCTTCTTGAGGAATTTGATGGCATTGCCCATGCTGGCGGAAAGGGGCCGGCACTGATTCAGGAAGCTGCAGGAGGAAAGGAGCGCTCAGCCCAGCCTCATGGCCCCCCAGGGCTGCCTGCCCTCCTGCCTCTCTTTCCCCAAGGGGGGCCAGCCCCTCCCCATCACCTGATGTAGGGCTTCAGCTTGTTCACCAGGTCCCGCGAGAGCTCCTCGTTGGCTGGGGTGGTATAGTCCCCAATCACCTGCCGGGACAACAAGAGGGGCAGTGACCGTGAGATAGAGAGGTTACCCAGTGCCCTGATTCTGCCAGGGGCCAGCCAGACGCCTCTCCTGGGACACCACTGACCTCTGCAGGGGCACAGGAGACAGAGGCCACCCATAGACCTCTCCTAATCCCACCCAGCCCTTCCAAAGCCCCCAAGGCTAGTTGCCAATGCTGCTTCCATAGGTTAATTCTGCCTTGTCTGGACGACTCTGAACTTGAGCACCAATATTAGGAAAACTGGAGGGGCAGGGAGATACAAATTTAATAATAATATTTTTGTTGTTGTTGGAGGGAGTGGTGGATTATTGGTTTGTTTTTTGTATTTTTATATTGTATTTTTTTGCTGTGAACTGCCTTGAAGAGGCAGTATACAAATTTAATATACATATATTAATAATAACAATAACGAGAAGGAAAACTCAGATCCTAAACCTCTACTTGTGGGACATATTTGGGGGAAGAAAAGGCTCAGGAGTAAAAAGGTAAAGGACCCCTGGACGGTGAAGTCCAGTCAAAGGTGACTATGGGGTTATGTCGCTCATCTCGCTTTCCAGCCAAGGGAGTCGGTGTTTGTCCACAGACAGCTTTCTGGATCATGTGGCCAGCAGAACCAAACCGCTTCTGGCGCAACAGGACACTGTGATGGAAACCAGATTGCACATAAACACCATTTACCTTCCCGCCACAGTGGTACCTATTTATCTACTTGCACTGGTGTGCTATCAAACTGCTAGGTTGGCAGGAGCTGGGACAGAGCAATGGGAGCTCACTATTCCACAGGGATTCAAACTGCCAACCTTCCGACTGGCAAGCCCAAGAGGCTCCGTGGTTTAGACCACAGCGCCAGCCGCATCCTGCTCAGGAGAAAACCCAAGCGGAGTCACCAAGATGGTTGGATGGCGCTCGGTACACCTCATTCCCGCAACTCCTGCAGCCAAGCTGGTGCCAAATGTCTTGCTCTGCTTTCCTTTGGACCCCATCAGCGAGATCAAGGGGGGGTCTTGTTCTATGCGCAGCCCTGGACCTCCAGACACGCTGCCCAGGTTTGCATCCCGGGGAGGTCACTTTACTGCCTCCAATGCAGCAGTTGGACTTCACCCCCGGAGGCACACTCCATTGTCTCTGGAGACAGACGGAGGCCAACAGCAGGAATAAAATTCCCGCACTGCCATACTGCAGATGGGGTCCCCCTGGAGCCTGGCTTTGCTTTCCCCCACCCAGACAGGAGCCACGGCGCCAACTTAGGCTGTTTTCTGGAAAGGCCGGCTCCTCTCTTGAGACTGCTGGCACACCCTCTGCTTGGGGCTGCCCTTGAAGAGCCTCCGAAAATGTCAGTGACGCCAGGATGCTGCCACTGCCTGGGCTGCTCACCCGGGAGATGCGAGTGCGATGCCAGCCCTGACTGGCAGTCAGGCAGGGTGTGGGTGTGAAGTCAGGCTGCTCTGCTGCATTGTGCCTCCCTTGGCGCTTCCTTGCAGCAAACCACCTTTGCGCAACCCCACCCAGAACCTTCCACACACCTGTTTGAAGACCCTCAAGAGGGCGATGCAGCGGGCGTTGGAGCCATTGATGGTGCCCTGAGAGTACTGGAGGCCGAGGCGCACCACCGCCGGGTGGATGGCGGAGGCTGGGATGCTGCAGGGAGCACAGGAACACACAAACGCATCGTGAGTCATTTCACACAGGCGCCACACCTTTCTAGGACATGACAAAACAGGTTTGCTTTCCACTCTTGCCCTCCCTTAAGAGGACTTTGACGACCCAACTCCATGCCCCTTGCGACTCTGCACTCGGCACCACACCTTCCTTTCTCTCCACACTTTGGCTTGTGAGGGCTTCCTGTCTGAAGGCAGCCCTATTTAGGAAAGTTTTATTCTTCAAGTTTTATTCTCTTTTTAAGGTTTTGTTGAAAGCCGCCCAGAGTGGCTGGGGAGACCCAGCCAGATGGGCAGGGTAGAAATATTTATTATTATTATTATTATTATTATTATTATTATTAAAGCACCCACTAAAGAACAGGCCTTTTCCGTGGTGGGATGCTCTCCCCAGCGAGGCTCATCGGGCACCATCATTGCATCCTGCGAACCATCCTGAAATCTTAGGATGAAGGGTAGTATATCGTATATAAATCTTAAGAACAACAACAACAACATCTTTAGGCATGAGGTGGAAACATATCTCTTTACCCAGGCCTCTGGCCATTAAATAACTTATGTTTGTTAAAGGCCCCCCCCCCACTGTTGTTGTTATTGTTTTTTTGTTTCGCTGTGCATTCTGTTATTATTATTATGCTGCATATAAATAATGTTCTAAATGTTGCACACCACTCAGGGATCTTTGGATAGTGCTATATAAACTGAAATAACAGCAGCAGGAGCAGCAATAATAAAGGAACTGGAGTAAAACACATGTGGTTTGTGTGCTCACGGCCAAACTGGTACTTTTCCCGCTTCACAGATTCATTTCTAAAAAGCCATACAAAACCTCAACACATTTTTTGAAGGGGAAAGGTTGCGGGTTGTGAAGCAGCGATGCTATTGCTGTCCCCCCCCCCTTTTTCAGATACCACAAAAAAGAAAAGTAGAGGTGATAAAATGAAATGCCTTTTTGGTAGTTCTCTCATTGCAAAAAGTGAATTTAGAGGGAACCAGGAGTTGTGCCTGCCCAGTGGAATGCCCTCCTGGGCAGATGCCATGAATTAAACAACTATATAACTTTTTGTAGGCTTCTGAAGGCAGTCCTCTGATGGGAAGCTTTTAATGTTTGGTGGTGGTTGATTTTCTCCCCTTTATTTTTTCGTTGGAAGCCACCCAGAGTTACTGGTGCAACCCAGTCAGATGGCTGGGGTACAAATAATAAATTATTATTATTAGTACCCTCATTATTCCTGTGTTTCCATGGGGAGACTGGCTGGGTGCCCCATTGCTGAGGATGGCATCTGAGGGCAGGCAGCCTGATGGGGCAGGACGGGGCAGATGCATCTGAGACACTGGGCATTTATATGGGAACTTAATTACATCTTCTACTTCTAATTATATACCCTGGGAAATAAATAATATTAAGAAGCGCCTATGCAGTAGGAACGCCCCTCTGCTGTGCGCCCCACCAGGTCCCCCCTGGGAGAGGCTCCTTCTTGCCCAAGCCCCTGGGCTCAGCCCCACGGCGGCTGTAAGGGGCGAGGCTGAGCTGGATGGAGCAGCCCCCAACTTCCTCCTCCCTTCTCCCATCATCCGTCTAAAAACAGCCCCATCACAAACTCTGCAAAAGCCAGCGAGAAGCAGCATAAAATGAATGGGGCAGCCCCACAGCCCGGATGGGGGAAACGGAGCCCTCCAAGGAAGCATCGGCATGGAGCTCCCGGGGTCGGAACGTGACGGACGGGCACCAGGAGGGCACCAGGGTGGATTTGATTTAAATCAAAACAATTTAAATCACTAGTCAGTAAGACTTAAATCACTTTTTTACAGAAAGATTCATTCCTGCTGGTATCATCTTAATATTTACAACTAGAGGAAGGTTTCATTTTTGGAATAATAAATTTTCAGTGTAGTTATACTATTAGAAACACATAGACAGATAATTATGAAATTATTGTGAGGTTTAATAACTGTTTATATTTGGAAAACTTTTCTGCTGTACTTTATTGGAAAGCGAAAAATAATCATTTCCTTAATAACAATTTAAACAATTTATTTACTAAAATAAGAACATTATAGCATATGTATCTATGTTTGTTAACTGATGGGTTAAACATTTTTTTTATTTAAAAAAACCTTAGACTGAGTTTTCGCACACATGAAAAGCTTAAAACAAATCCTTACTTCCTGATAAATAGCCTTTGGACTATAATGTAACTTAAATCGAATACTATCTTTAGTAAGATTTTTTTCCTCCAAAAACATTTTTTTTAAAAAATTCAATTTAAATTAAAAAATCTGCTTTTTTAAAATAAATAACCATTGATTTTTATCCACCCTGGAGGGCACCCACCTCATCTGCTGCGTCAGCAGCTTCTTGCGGCTGTACTGGTGGAGGTGGGAGAAGAGGCTGACTTTGGCCCCGTAATCCGGCCTCAGAGGCACCTGCAGCAAGGAAGAGGAAGAAGTATAAAAGGGGGGCTGAGGCAGGAGTCAAGACCCTCTGCACCCCTGGAAGCGGCAGCAGTGCCCCACCGCCCTTTGCCCTTTCTGCAATTGTTGCTGTCTCCCTTTCCTGTGCCCCATCGGTGGAACCAGCTGCCAAAGGGAAGGGGGAGATGGATTGCCCCCCCCCCGTCCCAGATCTCCCTTCCTGAGCCACAACAGCCTCCTCCACCTCCGCCAGCCTTCCAGGGCCCCCCACATCTCAACATTTTTATTACGGTTACTTTAACTATTACATTTTCATAAAATGGATGCACTAACTACCAAGAGCATTGCTGACTAACCAGCCAGGTGTGCTTTTAAGTGTGCTTGCAGGAGGGGTGGGGGGGGAGTGGAGCAGAGGTTGTTTTTATTATGTCTCTTGTGTTTTTATCTTGTATTTTTATGGGGCAAACTGCCCTGAGATCTAGGATGAAGAGCTATGTACGAATTTAATAAATATCAAGAAATAATAAATAATAGCTTCTTGATTTTCTTGTGTTACCTTTTTGGAAACTATTTTAAAGATTTTCTTACACAACAGCACTTTAAAACGTACAACAAGGTGAAACGCTAAAAGGTTAAAACTTAAGTCACTTCCTAAGCATCTAGACAGGCACCCCCAAACTCGGGCTTCTAGAAGTTTTGGAACTACAACTCCCATCATCCCGAACTAGCAGGACCAGTGGTCAGGGATGATGGGAATTGTAGTCCCAAAACATCTGGAGGGCCAAGTTTGGGGATGCCTGGTCTAGACAAACTGCAATAGAATGTTTGTAGCAGGCACCAAATTGTAGCGCTAAAAGACTACAGAGAGGGCGCCTGCTTGAGATCAAGAGGCGGGGAGTTCCAGAGGGCAGGTGCTGCCAGATTAACCCGTGAAGTTCTTACAAATGCGCAAAACTTGTGGGGTGATAAGGGGGCATAAAAGAGGTGGAAGGAAAGGGGGGGGGAGGCAGCCGCGGTGCCCCCTCCGCTGCGCATCTTCTTCCCGGGAGGAGGCCCCCTTCCCCCCTACCTGCTGTCGCTCCAGCTTCTTGGCCAGCTTCTTCTGCGCCGCCGCATCATCCACCTGCACGTGTTCCGGGAGCCGCTTCACCCCTGCGGAGAAGGCCGAGGCGGGGGAGGCGGTGAGGCCGGACAGCGGCCGCTTTCCCCGGGCGCCCTCCCCGTCAGGGCGCCGCCTTACCTGGCTGGGTCTCGCCGGGCGGCGGGCGCGCCTTGGGCACCGGCGGGGCGGCGGCGGGGGGCCCCGCTTCGCCCTTGCGCGCCTGCTTGAGCGCCCGCTCCGCCTCCTGCTTGGCCCGCCGCTCCGCGCGCAGCTCCGCCTTGCTCTTGCCCGGCGCGATGCCCGCCGACGGCGCGGGAGGCTCCGCTCCTGCGGGAGAGAGGAGGGGGAGGCGGCGGAGGGTCAGCGGAGAGCAGCCGGGGAAGAGCCAGCCCGCCGCCCGGTACCCGCCCTCCGCTGCCCCGACCTGGCGCTAGAGGCGGCGGCGCGGGCTCCGCGACGGGGAGGGGGCCTCGGGGACCTTCCGCCTCCTCCTGCTGCTGCTGCCCGGCCTCGTCCTTCCCGGCGTCGCGGCGCTGCTGCTTCTTCTTCTTCTGCAGCTTCTTCTCCCGCCGCTGCTGCAGCTTCTCCTCGGCGCTCGGAAGCCCCGACGGCGCCTGCAGGGGACGCGAGAGCAGAGCCCCGCCGGGGCGTCAAAGACTGGCAGCCGGCCCCGACGGCGCCCTCCCCCCGCATCCCGGCGGCGCCCCTACCTGCCCGGGCCGCTCGCCGGCCTCGCCGCCGCTGCTGCGCTCCGCCATCGCCGGCTCCTCTCTCCGACGGCACCGGATGCTGCAGCGCCCCCTTCGAGCCGGACGAGAAGCGGAGGGGGAGGAGCCAGGCCCGAAGCCCCGCCCCCTCGGTGCCGCTCGCCTCTCCCAGGGCGGCGGGGCTGAGATGCCCCCCTTGCCGCGGCTGCTTAGGCAGCCTCAGGGAGCGGGGAGGCCGTCGCGGGCGGAGCCTCCTCCCCCGGCCGAGACGGAGCGGACGGGCTCCCGAGCCCTGCGCACCCCGGGGCCGCTCGCGGTAGGGGCGGCTCCCTCCTCCCCTCCCCCGGAGGGCTAGGAGACCCCCGACGAACCCTTCGTCCTCCCGGGTCCCGGCGGCCCCGTCCAGCTGCCCCTCGCCCCCGGGGCTTGGAGGGGCGACGCTGGGCTTGCTGGCGCCCCTCGTGGCCGCCGCCCGGTCTGCGGCGAGCCCGAGGGGGAGGAGCCGCCCCGCCAGGCCGCCCCTCCCCGTCCCGCGCTCCGCCCCGACGGGGCCCGCCTCTCCTTGCGCAAGATGGCGGCGGCAGCGGCGGCTGTCGGGGCGGCGGAGCTGGGCCCGCGCCCGGGCCGGAGGTAGCGGAGGGCGAGGCGAAGCGAGCGGCCATGCACTTCTCCATCCCCGAGACCGAGAGCCGCGCCGCGGACGGCGCCAACGCCGCCTACGTGGTGCGTGGCTGGACGGGGGGGGGGGGGAGGAGGAGGACGCCCCCCGGGAGGGAAACGCCGACGCCCCCCGGAGAGGAAGCCCAGCTCTGCCCGTCCCCCCCCCCCAGCCGCTCACGGGAGCCGCCGGCCTGCAGAGGGGCGCGGGTGGGTGGGGTGTCCGCCTGGGCCGCGACGGGACGGCCTCCGCTGCCGGGCTGGCCGGTTGCCCTCTTCTCTTTCCCGGGGAAGTAGCGGGACGAGGGCTCCGCGGGCTCCGGCTGCTGCCCCCCCCCAAACATCCAGGCCAGAGGGCCTTAGTGTGGGGCGCAGCGCTCGGGGCCTCCCGTCCTGCGCCACTTACCGGGGCAGAGTCACCCCAGTGCCGCCGCCCCCCGTCCATTTCCAAGCGAGAAGGGAGAGGGCCCATCGGCAGCCAGCCTGGGGGGTGTGCCAGCTGCGCCAAGCGGGCACCGAGTCCTTCCCTTCTGCTCCTGCTCCGGGCTTTCCTGCTCCGGCCCCCCAAAGGCGCCTTCTGGAGGAGAAGAAGGTGGGAGGAGCGGGGTCAGGCCCCCCCCCGCCGTGCTTGCTGCCCCTTCCGTTGCTCTGGCACCCCCCCCCCCCCGTGAGTGCCCTTGGGGTGCGACCCGCCTGGCCCCTGACCCGCCCCCCTTCTCTCCCCTGGCAGGCCTACAATATCCATGTCAACGGCGTCCTGCACTGCCAGGTGCGCTACAGCCAGCTGCTGGGCCTGCATGAACAGGTAGGGGGAGCATTGCGGGGGGTTGGGCTGGATGACCCTCGGGGGTCCCTTCCAATGGATTGCATGCTTGGCCGATGGGGGTTGGCGGAGTGCTTCCCCCCAGTGTTTGGGGCGGGGGGGGGGTCTGACCCCCTTGTTCTGGAGCCAGGCTGGGCGCAGAAACGCTCTCCCTCCTTGCAGCTCCGGAAGGAGTATGGGGCCAACGTGGTGCCCGCCTTCCCCCCCAAGAAGATCTTCACCCTCACCCCCGTGGAGGTGGAGCAGCGGCGGGAGCAGCTAGAGAAATACATGCAGGCAGGTGAGTCCCTGGGAAGGTGGGCTTGAGGGTCTGGGGGGGGCCTAGCAAGGAGCCCCCCCCCCCCGGACTGACTGCTGCCCTTCTTTCGTCCTTGTGCCCCCCCAGTGCGCCAGGACCCCTTGCTGGGAGGCAGCGAGATCTTCAACAGCTTCCTGCGCAAGGCTCAGCAGGTGAGGCAGGGCTGGTGAGTTGGGGGGGGCGGTGGGCGAAGGGCCAGGCACTGACCCTCTTTGTGCCCCCCCCCCAGGAGACGCAGCAGATCCCCACAGAGGAGGTGCAGCTGGAGGTGCTGCTGTCCAACGGACAGACCGTCAAGGTCAACCTCCTCACCTCGGACCAGACGGAGGACGTCCTGGAGGTGAGGCCTTTTTTTGGGGGGGGGGGGCAGAGGGTTTATTGACAAAACCAAGAAGACATTAATGATGGCACTTAGCAAGACGCACCAAAGTTGAAACATGAAAGCAGATTGTAATTAAATGCCTTGAATGTGTTTTCTGCCTTTCTTAAGATGGCAGGTCTTTTTCCCCAGGGGAGGGAGGGAGGGAAAGAGGGAGGAAGCAGCTGCTTTTGGTGACCCCCCCCCCAATTGCTCCCCATTGTCCGCAGGCCGTGGCCTCCAAGCTGGACCTGCCAGAGGACCTGATAGGCTACTTCCACCTCTTCCTGGTGCGAGAAGCCAAGGACGGGGCCTTTTCCTGTGAGTGGCCCCCCCTTGGCAGGATCGGGGAGGGAAAGGAGGGGGAATTTGGGGGGTGAGGGAAGGGGGGAGCTGGTCTGGGTGCTGCAGCTCTGTGTTGGCTTTCTTCCCAGTCATCCGGAAGCTGCAGGAGTTTGAGCTGCCCTACGTGTCCGTCACCAGCCTCCGCAACCCTGAGTACAAGATCCTTTTGCGCAAGAGGTGAGGGGGCGGCAGCTGCCACGGGGGGGGGGGGGACCCCAGGCGCCAGACCCCCAGCCAGCACAGGCCCTCTAACGGCACCTGCTCCCTTTTCCCCGCAGCTACTGGGACTCCGCCTACGACGATGACGTGATGGAGCAGCGGGTGGGGCTGAACCTGCTCTATGCCCAGGTGAGCACCGGGACCCTGGCTGGGCTACGGGGTTGGACTAGATGATCCTTGGTGTCCCCTCCAACTCTGTACAGCCCCAAGATTCCTCTCCTTTCCCCTTCCAGACGGTGGCCGACATTGAGAGGGGCTGGATCCTGGCAAACAAAGAGCAGCATCGCCAGCTGAAGTCCCTGCAGGAGAAAGTCTCCAAGAAGGAGGTTGGTAGGGACCCTGCGTGGGTTGGGCATTGCCAGCCCCCAGCTCCTCTCTTTGGGGGGGCTCCAACGCTGCCTATGATTCCTGGGATTTTGGGGGGGGGGTGGACTGGAGGACCCTTTAGTACCCCCTCCAATGCTGAGATTCCCACTCTCCTTTTCCTTGGCGCAGTTCATCCGCCTGGCGCAGACGCTCAAGTATTACGGCTATCTCAAGTTTGACCCCTGCGTGACGGACTTCCCCGAGAAGGGCTGCCATGTCATTGTGGGCGCCGGGAACAGCGAGCTGAACTTCCAGGTCAAGCTGCCCAGCGACCAGATCAAGGAGGGCAGCTTCAAAGTGACGCGCATGCGCTGCTGGAGGGTCACATCCTCAGTGAGTGATGCACGGAGCCCCTTTCAGTTGCAGAGTCCTGCACCCGTCTGGCCAGTTGGGCAGGTGGCTGCCTCTTGGCCCTCTTTCTCCCCAGGCAATTTGTGGGTGTGTCGTGTGTGCCCCCCCCCCCCGCAAGTGCGGAAAGGCTTCACACACCCACACCTCCTTTCCAGGTCCCCGTGCATAACGGGACGTCCGGCCCAGCAGGCAGCAAGTCGGAGGTGAAGCTGGAGTTGGCTTTTGAGTACCTGATGAGCAAGGACCGCCTGCAATGGGTCACCATCACCAGCCCCCAGGTAGGCCCAGCAGCGAGGTGGGAGGGTTTGGCCCTGGGGGGCAGCCGCCTCTGCCCGCGCTGAGACCCCCTTGCCCTGCCCCATACCCGCTTCAGCACTCGAGAACATGCCTGCCCAATAACGCACTCCAAACACTTCTTGAGAAATGCAAACCGGATTTTATTCTAGTGTGACTCACAGCCCCAAAATTATGGCGCAAGAGGCTGGACTTCCTGCCTGAGGTCAGCAAAACCGGGGCTCTTGTGGGGGGCGGGGGCAGCGTGGCACACGGGACTAATGTCACAAGGTCTCCCCCCCCCTTGCAGGCGATAATGCTGAGCATCTGCTTGCAGTCGATGGTGGATGAGCTGATGGTGAAAAAGTCCGGGGGCAGCATTCGCAAGGTGAGGCTTTGGGCCCCCAGCAGACCTTGGGGGCAGGGCGGGGGGCGGAAACAGAGCCACCCTGTTTTTGAGGTCCACAAGGCCAACCTACTTTTCTGTCTTTCCCCCCCACCAGATGTTTCGCCGGCGAGCCAATGGAGCCCTGCAGCGCTCCGACAGCCAGCAAGCCGTGAAGTCCCCCCCTCTCCTGGTAAGAAGCCCCTAACCCCACCAGACCCCTGCCCCAGCCTGCCCCGGGGGGGGGAGGGCTTGGTCTCCTCTGACATGTCTGCCTGTCCCAGCAGGATTCGCCCGACAGCAGCCGGGACTCCCTCACGAAGGTTGCGGTGAGTAGCGCCTCCCTTTGCTCCCCCTCCCGCGTCCCCCGACTTGTGGAAGGGGCTCCCAGGGGCAGCCTGTTCTCACTCCCCCCTTCCTCCCCCAGAGCAAGCTCAGCTCGGTCAGCCTGAGGGCAATCAGCCATTCCAGCTCCGCCACCGACATCGGGGCGAACGATTTCCATGGCAACTACGCCTTCGAGGGCATCGGCGACGAGGACCTGTGAGCGGCCTGCCCCCCCCCCGCCTCCATGTGGAATGTACGACCTCCCGGGTTGACCTGGATGTGCCTCGACCCCAGCCGGCTCCTCGCCCCCCACCTTGCCTCCCCCCGGGCCCCGGGACGGGCAGCGGGTGGGGTTGCCGGCTGGCGGCTTCAGCTCCATACGCGCCAAATTAGGGTAGAGTGGACATTTTGCACAGCGATCTGACGCAGCTCTGGCGCTGGCCAATAGACTTCTGTGTAACTGCTAGGCTTGTAATCTCGTTTAATCTCCCTGCTGTTTACAGATGAACACGAACAAATGTTTGTGGCGATGATTAAATAGATCATGATTGGGAAGTTCTGTCTGCGTCTCCTCCTGCCTTCTCCTGCTTTACGCAACACAAAGGAATACAGAGAAAGGAGGAAACAGCTCACACAGCTCTCTGCGATTCTATAGAGCTTTGCAAAGACCAGATGTAAGAATTGGGCATTTATATTCCACCAAGTGTCTGTTTCTTTAAATAACAGCCTTTCCTTAAAATATGCAGTACCAAAATCATGTCCAGTTGCGATACAGGATGTCCCAAAACCAAAGTCCCGCCCAATATCCCTCCTTTCAAGAAAGAGAAAATAATAGCTACCTTTGTTTCTAAAGGATAATCCACATCCCTGGGAGTGTTATAGCGTTCTTCTCAATCGCTCCAACCGCAGTGGCACTTGGTGGAATAGAAATGCCCAAGTTTTACGTTTGGTCTTTGCAAAGTTCTATAGAATTGCAGAGAGTTGTGTGAGCCGCGTTTCTCCTGCTTTAGAGAGAAAGGGTAACTGCCCCTTCTGTGCTATTTACGCGGGGGGGGGGGGACTCCCCAAACCACCTACTTCCTGGGGGGGAGGGGGAAGCCATCTCCCAGCACTGCCGGTTGCCGCGTGTGAGTTTCGCTTCTGCTGCTCTCCCCCAGCCAAAATAAAGCAAGATAAGAAAACAGTTTAATGCATTAATACACAATATAAATTACACAGACTCAAGCAGCAACCACAGTTAAAAGGGGCTGGGGAGGAGGCACAGAGAGGACAGGAAAGCACCAAGAACCGCCCTCAGTCGGAGGGTTTCTTTTTTCGGGGGGGGGGGGAGAGGAGTGTTCTGCTGCCCCACAGATACAATCTTTTCCAGGTGACGTGAAAAGGGCCCAATCCTCAGGAGCAGGCCATGCCCAGCTGCGTTTTGGCCAGGGAGGTCCCAGTGCTCCGCTGCCGGCACGAACTGCACTGCCCCCCCCCCAAGGTCCCTACAGCTGCTTCCCCCAGTCCTGGGGGTGGGGGCTTGTTTGGCGAGTGGAAGAGGCCCCCTCTTTCTCCTCCTGCCGTCCGAGCCTATTCCTATGCAGAGACACCTGGGAGGAGGCGGGTGCCTGCAGTCTCCCCCCACGGGCCCTCAAGGCAGGCTGCTGTCCAGGCTGGGGCCCCCCTCCTCCTCGGGCAGGCCCTGGCCGTGCACCTTCTGGTGGCGCTTGTAGTTGTCCCAGTGGCCGGTGGTGTAGGGGCAGAGGCGGCACTGGAAGGGCTTCTCTCCCGTGTGCCTCAGCATGTGGCGCTTGAGGTTCATGCTCTGGTTGCAGGAGTAGGAGCAGAGGCGGCAGCGGAAGGGCTTGTCCCCCGAGTGGATGCGGCCGTGGCGCTTGAGGTTGGCCAGGTTGCCGCAGGCGTAGGGGCACAGCGGGCACTTGTAGGGCTTCTCTCCCGTGTGCACCCGCTGGTGGCGCTTGAGGTTGTCGAGGTGTGCCGAGGCGTAGGGACACAGGGCGCAGGCAAAGGGCTTCTCCCCACTGTGCGTCTTCATGTGCCGCGCCAGGTGATTGGGGTAGGTGGTGACGAAGGGGCACAGCTGGCACGAGAAGCCCTTGGGCGACGACTGCTCCGCCCCCAGCACGGCCAGGCTGCAGCGCCCGCACACTGGTTCGCCTAGGCCCTCGTCCGCCTCCAGGACCAGTCCGCACGCCCGGCACGTGAAGGGGAAGAGCAGCTCCGGGAGGACGGCCGCAGAGTCCTCGGGCCTCAGGAACGGGGAGCCCGGGGCCAAGAGCGGAGGCTCTGTGGAGGAGAAAGAACAGTGAGGGGGGCAAAGGGGGCTGGGGGAGGGAATCCCTGCAGCCTGGGACACGTGACCCACACGCAGCGTCCTGCACGCAGCATCCACCTAAGAGCCCCCCTTTCCTCTTATCTGCTCCAGAGCTGGCTCCCACACTGCTGGACTCTGCCGACCCCGTAGAGGTTAGGCTGAAGATCCCTTCCAATGAGGAGGCCACCATCTTGGGAAGCAGAAAAAGGGATTTGTTGGTTTATTTATTTAGCTAAGGAGGGGTCTGAGGAGAGTGTTCCCCACTACCTTGCTGGGAATGGCTTAAAATCAGTCGCAAGGGACTTCCAGGGTCCCCTGGTCCAATCCCTTACGTAGGAATTGCTGCTGCTGCTAAGGAATCGCAGACAGATGGCCAAGCAATCTCTGGTGAAAGACCTGCAAGCACTGAAGAAGAGTCCTGCACCATATGAGGGAGCCCATTCCGCTCTCAAACAGCCCTCACCTCCAGAAAGTTCTTCCTAATGTTAAGTCAGAATCTCTCCTCCCTTGTCATTAAGGCTTCAGATCCTGCCCCCTGGAGCAGCAGAAAATAACCTGGCTCCATCCTGCAGGAGACAGCATTTCCAGGCTTCTCATGGTCATCTGTCAGGAATGCTTTAGTTGAGATTCCTACACTAGATGACCCTCAGCTCCCACTTCCAACTCCACATTGCTAGGATTGATAAAAACATAAGAAAAGCCTGCTGATCAGGCCAGTGAGCCCCTCTAGTCCAGCCTCCTGTACTCGCAGTGGCCAAGAGCCTTCTCCCCTCCTGGGGTCAAACTCTGGCTCTCTTCTCCAGGCTACACAGACCCAAGACTTCCAGATTTCCAGACTCCTTGCTCATCCTGGTCTCCCTTCCAGCTTGTCAATATCCTTTCATTCCAAAGCTGAACAGCTCTTACTGTCTGAAAGTTATTCCCAACATTCAGTCAGCATCTCCTTTCTTTGATTCAAAGAACTAGGAAGGAGATGCCCATTAAACATTAGGAAGAGATTCCTGACAGCTGTCTACCAGCTCCATCTGGTACATAGACTGAGACCCTCCCTGCCCGCAGACTGTCTTGCCAGAGTGGTGCATGCTCTGTTATCTCCTGCTTGGACTACTGCAATGCGCTCTAGGTGGGACTCGGAAGCTAAAACTAATCCAGAATGCAGCAGCAAGACTGGTGACTGGGAGCAGCCGCCAGGACCATACAACACCAGTGCTAAAGTATCTACATTGGCTCCTGGTACAAGCACAATTCAAAGTATTGATGCTGACCTTTGAAGCCCAAAACGGCCTCAGCCCATTATACCTGAAGGAGCCTCTCCACCCCCATCATTCAGCCTGGACACTGAGGTCCAGCGCCGAGGGCCTTCTGGCGGTTCCCTCATTGTGGAAGCCAAGTTACAGGGAACCAGGCAGAGTGCCATCTCAGTGGTGGTGCCCGCCCTGTGGAATGCCTCCCATCAGATGTCAAGGAAATAATCAACTATCTGACTTTTAGAAGGCAGCCCTGTTTAGGGAAGCTTTTCATGTTTGATGTCTTATCGTGTTTTTAATATTCTGTTGGGAGCAGCCCAGAGTGGCAGGGGAAACCCAGCCAAACGGGCAGGGTAAAAACAATAACATCATTATTATGTATTATTACTATTGACAGTAAGAGCTGTTTGGCAGTGGAACCAGTTCATTAATAAGGGTGTGGACTCTCCTTCACTGGAGATTGCTAAGCAGCTGTTGGGCGGCTATCGGTCAGGAAGTCTTTCTGCTTGGCAAGGGGTTGGACCCCCACCCCCGGCCTGCCCCACATACCTGTCTCCTGCTCCGCAGCTGCTGGCCCCTCCATCTCCGCCTCCGACTCCCCCTGCACCCCGCCGGGGCTGTGGCGCCGCAGGGGGTTGCCCCGGGTGCATCGGCAGGTGCAGGAGCCGCAGCGCAGCGGGCGCTCCTGGCCGTGGACCCGCTGGTGCCTCTTGAGGTTGCCGAGGCTGCTGCAGGCGAAGGGGCAGGTGGGGCAGCGGTAGGGCTTCTCTCCCGTGTGGGTGCGCAGGTGGCGCGTCAGGTTGACCAGCTGGGCCGAGGCGTAGGGGCAGTGCGGGCAGCGGTAGGGCTTCTCCCCGTTGTGGGTCTTCATGTGGCGCTTGAGGTGGCTGGAGTAGTGCGAGGCAAAGGGGCACAGCTGGCAGGAGAAGACCACCCGCCCCTTGGCGGAACCTTCCTCCTCCTCCTCCTCCTCCTCCTCCAGCTCTTCTTCCTCCGGCGGGCAGCAGGCGGCAGAGGCAGGGGCAGGCAGGCCGCAGTGCTGGCAAGCCTGGCCGGGCCCTTCACCATTGTCCTGGGCCTGGCACAGCGGCGGGAACTCCTCATCGCTCAGCACGTAGGACGAGAGTCCGGGCGTCCCCCCAAGGGAGTCTGCGGCACACAAGGAGGGGGCATCAGGGGGGCAGCGGGGGGCATCCTCACCTCGGCCCGTCCCTTTCCTGCTGGCACAACAGGGGGTTACCACGGTGGCGGGAGGGGGGAGCGATCCCTGGGGGAGCCCTTCCTCGGCGCGCAGCCCCCTGCCCATGCGCCCTCCCTCCTGGCCGGCCTGCCACCCGCTTCCCCCGCACCTTCCGAGTCCTTCTCGAAGGCGAGGCCGGCGGCGCCGCTCTCCTCCTCGTCGTCCTCGTCCTCCAGCTCCAGCTCGTGCTCCGAGAGGAAGGCGCCCGGCGGAGCCAGGCCCTCCTCGCCCGGAGGATCGACCGCCGCGCCCGCCGCGTCCACTGCAAGAGAGCGAGGCGCCCCGGTCAGACACGGGCGCGACGGTCCCGGGAGCCCCGCCCCAACCCGGAAAAGGACCCCCCCCCGCCGCCGCCGCCGCCCGGTGCGAGCGGCCAGCCCTGGTCGGCGGAGGAGGAAGAGGCTCCCTTGACCCGCCCCGGACGGGGCCCGCCCCCCCCCGATCCCGGCTGACCTTTGACGGGCTGCGGGTGGCGCTGCTTCCGGCGGGGCATCTTGCCCGGCCCAGGCGGCGGCGGGGCTGGCGGGGCGGCGTCGGGCGGCTCCAGCCCTGGGCGCCTCCCGCTCGCCGCCGCTGCTCCGGGGCCGCCCCGCCTCTTCCTCCGCGACGCCCCGCCTCTCGCCGCCGCCGCCGCTCCGCCTCCTCCCGCCCATCCGCGGGGCGGGCGGCCACAGACGCGCGCGCTTCCGGTTCCGCTCCCGGCCGCGCGGCATGACGGGAGGCGCAGTCGCTGCCCTCGCGAGAGCCAGACCGGGAGCGGCGAGAGCGCAGACTCAGCGCAAAGGCTAGAGGCGTCCTGAGGCGCCGGCTTCCGGGCTCGCTTCTGGCCGGGCGCTCCTCCGGCCCGCGGGACGAGGCCCGGGCCGGACCGGGAGGTGGCGCCGGGCTCCGCCTTGACAGCCGCTCCTCCTCCCCGCCCGCCTCTGCCCGACGGCGGAGGCGGAAGATGCTCCGCCATGAAGCTCCAGAGTCCAGCCTGATCGGCCTCGGAGAGAGAGAGAACCACGTGGCGGAAGAGGAAGGGAGGAATGGGGATCAGCAGTGGGTCCGTTTCCATGGGCCCGAGGGGATCGGCTGTCTGGCGCCTGGTCCTCCCCAACAGGGGAAGCAGCCACGGAAAGGCCCCCTCCTGCCCCCGTTTCTATGCCCGCTGAACAGAGGGCCTCCTCCTCTTGAAGAGCTCTTCCCTCCCCGGGCGGGTCACAGGTTTTAGCTTGGAACTCTACGCGCAAGGGCCGTCTGGGGTCGCATTCTGATGGGTCAGCCTGCTCTTTGGGGCTCCAAGGGCTGGCAGGGCATTTACAGTTCAAAAAGCGGCATCCGCCGCTTCGCCGAAGAAGAAGCCCCAGTTGGACGGCAGCTCCACGAGAAGGCCCCTTCCTTTGGCTCCGGCGAGAGCCTCTGCCAAGGAGAGACCGAAGCGGAGGAGCCGGAGAGCCCCGTCTATGCTCTTATCACTCTCCCTCTTCTATCTCTAGGGATGCTCCTCCACTCGCGCCTGCGCAGGAATCCGGAAGCGAGGGAGGCGGGGCTGAAGCCACCATGGACCCGCCCTCGGTGACGTCATGGCCTGGGTTTGGGAGTCCTGGGGGCCCCAAAGAAGCGGGGCTGCTGCTGCCCCATTGATGGGGTGGGGAAAAGGGGTCTGCAGGTTGGGCTTTGCATGCCCCCCCAGCAACCCGCCTCCTCCTGCGCAGCCCCTTGGATGCCGAGAGCGCAGAAGTCAAGAAGAGAATCGCCCATCTCATTCTCGGTTGAAGGACCTTCCGGGGCCGAAGGGAGAATTCCCCAGAGGGAGAAATGGGTCTCCGTCCTGAACAAGGAGAGCTGTCAAGACCTGGCTCGCTCTCTTTCTTACCCAGGTCTGCTTTCGGGAGGGTGCGGGAGAATCACGGGCAATGCTCTGGCCCCGCGGAACTGGCCATCTTACGCTGGTGTAACATCAGCAGAGAAAACACATACAATTTGCACTTCAAGCCAAAACATATTTATTCAGAAGTAAGCCCATTCAGATCAGTGGGACTGCATAAGATTGCAGTCTTTAGGGGGGATCCTGCACGCTCCCAGCACAGCAGTGGAATGGAAGCCAAAAGTAACCCCGGGAACTCAGCACCCGCAAGTCGCCCGCAGTTTGAAACCCCTTTGGAGCCCCCTCCCACATGCCGGTGAGAAAGCACAAAGGGAAGGAGCGACAGATGGTGGAGCCGAGTCCGCAGAGCAGCTGCCGACAGAGGGACCCCGCGAGCATCCCTGGACCAAGACGCAGCAAGAGATGGAGAGGAACAGCGGCAAGCCAAAAAGGAAACTGCACACCTCCGGAGCCTCAGCCAGGCATCTTCTGACCAAAATAGACAAATTGGGCACGCCATAGTTTGGAGAAGCAGTGTCATAACAATTGTGGGCTCCCTTCCTCAAACCCTCTAACCTTCCAGGGTACCTATGGGACTACATTTAGCCCCCAAACACGTCTGCTTTATATTAAGTAGCCCACAATTAAAAACAGCTTTGGGGGAAACGAGCATTGTCAGGTGTGTCGGAGGATCTGCAGCCAAATCACAGATTGCATGATGGCTAGATAGTCACATATCCTCTAAACTTTTGTGGCGGTAAGGGAAACAACATAAAAATAATCTCTCCTTCTTCCTGTCACTACACGCCCTTTTTCCTATCTGTGATGGGGAAAGATGTTTCTTTGCTCTTCTTCAGAAAACGATCTCCACTGGACAATGGGAATTTGTAATGCTTAAGGATTCCTGCCTGCCTGGTTCTCATCACTTCATATGTTGAATCCTTGCAAGACTTTGATGTGAGTAAGACAGTGATCCCTCGCTGCTGTCCAAGGGTGAAGGAAGGGCTCTTGGTCCTGTCCTCTGCAGGTGGAGCCTGGTAGGCAGGGAGGAGAAACAGCAGCAGCAGCAGCAGCTGCACCCCAGGGAACCTTTGGGGATGAAAGGGGCCCCCAGAAGAATGGGGTCTTCACACACGCCCCTCTTGGAGGCTGCTTTGCTTCGGAGGTGATGCCCCATCACACGCTGATTACTGCATCCCGGGTCTCGCCACTGATTCTTAAGGGAGTTTCTTACATCAACCTTGGGGGAGAGAGAGGAACTGCAGAGTGCCCTGCTCTTGTAGCAGAGATCTCACTTTGCATGATCAAAAGTTAAAACAAGACATGTGAACCCCTTGTGTGGGGTGGCAATAGCTCCCCCTCGCTCCATTTCCCATTGTGTGGGGGCGGCCCAGGGGGTCCTTGGTATCCCCTTGCCTTGCATTATATAGAGAAGCACAAAGGCTTCGTGTCCAGTTAGGGTCCTCCTGCGACCAGTGCTGGAGCCACAGTGGAAGACGAACTGGGCGGGGCCCGGGGGCGGGGCATCCCGGTTGTCCCTCGGGATGGGACTCAAAGGCTTGAAAATGAACCAGTTTTCTGCTGCCACACATGCCCAGCTCCCCCAAAAACCGACTCCAGCTGAATACATAAAATAGCTAGAGGCAGAGGGGACGGGGGGCAGGGAAGCCGGTTTTGGCTGGCCATGAGGGGGAACTGCCCAGTGGTCAGAGCTGTGGGACAGAGGGCTCTCCTTGGTTGCTGCCGCTTCCGGAGGGGCTGCACCAGGGAGTCGCGTCCCAGGGCTGCTGGCGATGCCTCTTGCATGGAGAAAGGTGCTCCCCTAAAAGCCCTTTTCACTAAGGACCCCAAGTCCTGGGTGTGGGGCCCTGAGTCCTCTCCCCGCCTCTGGAAGAGCCCGAGGAGGCCTGCAGGTGGATGCGGCAATCGCCGCCACCCCCAGTGCTCCGTTTCCAGCAGGGGACAGACAAGCAGCTCGGAAGCAGGCCAGGGAAACCTCGGCGCTGCCATCTTCCCAGCTGCTCCTCGGGGGTGGACTGCTCCTTTCCGTGGGGGCTCCATCCGGCTCCCGTGGGAAGGGCGCGCTGCCGGGAGGCCTCGCGAGGCTCCTTTCACCGGCCTTCCGTGGGGGCCTTTTCAGGCCGGTCCCCGTTTTAAAGGCGCGGCCGCCTCTCCGTTCCAGGCAGCACCCCGACGAGGAGCGGGGGGTTCCTTGGCCTGCGATCCGCTGCAGTCCGATCCCCCAACCGCCGTTGCCAGCCAGCCGGGAAGCCACGGACCTCGCCCTGCGCCGGCCCTGGTGACCAAGGCTCTGTCTCCCGGGCGCCCCGCTCGCTCTTCTGCGCTCGCGTCCTTGTGGCCAAGTGGCGTCTCCCGGTGCAGCCGTCACTGCGGGGCTTTCTCGGGGGGGGGCACCTTCCCAAGATGCTGTGCGGCGGCGCTGGAGCTGCGGGGATGCTCAGCTGAGCGCCGAGCAGACCGAGGCCGGTAAGGCGGCGGCAGCGACCCCGGAGCCCTGCCGGTTCCGAGGACCAAAGGCCCGGGGGAAGCCCGACCTGCCAGAGCGGGGTCCCCTCCTCCCCGGGAGACCTTGGCACGGCCGCCGCCGTCCTAGCCGAGCGGTTTGGCGCAGCGGATGCGCAGGGCGCTCGGGCTCTGCTTGGGCTTGCTGCCTTCCACCCGCCGGGCGCTGCAGGCGAGGAGCCGGCCCCAATGAGGGCGCTGGCGGGGATGGGGAAGAGCCGGGCCCCGGGGCTCCCCTCCGCCGCCCGGACAGCCCGCGGGCCTGAGTCTCTGGGGCAGCAGCAGCCTCGCCCGGCAGCAGCAGCAGCAGCATGAAGCGGCCGCCGGCGGGGCCTCCCTCCCGGGGCGCCTCGGGCCTCTTGGGAGGGCAGCTCGCAGCGACGCCGGAGCCGGAGGATGTGCTGAGCGCGGCCGAGGAGGCGTCCGCGGGGACCCCGTCCATCCCAGCGCCGCCTGCGGAGGACGAGGCGTCGGGGGGCTTGCGCGAGTGCCCTTTGTGCCTGCTGCCCCAGCCCGCCGCGGCCTTCCCGGAGCTCTCGTCGTGCGCGCACCTGTCCTGCCTCACCTGCCTACAGCAGTACCTGCGCATCGAGATCAGCGAGAGCCGCGTGCAGGTGGCCTGTCCGCACTGCCCGGCCCCGCTCCAGCCCGCCGAAGTGCACCAGCTGCTGCGCCCGGAGCCCGCCTTGCGCGACAAGTACGAGGAGTACCTGCTCCGCCGCCTGCTCGTCGCCGACCCGGGAACGCGCTGGTGCCCAGCCCCGGACTGCAGGTGCGCTAGGCCGGGGCGGGGCGGCGCGGGTGGGGGTGGGATAAAGGCCCGATTGCTCCAGGAAAGGACCCGCATGGCGCGCCCAAGGGCCCGGTGGCCAATCCCCGACGGCCCTGGGAGACCCTCCCCTGCCTGACCCCCCCCCCGGAGAGAGGGGGGGAGCTGCCTCGCCAGAAGCGGCTGCTGAGGAGGTTGCAGTTGTGCGCTTGCCTCCCACCAGAGGGCGCTCAAGGCCGCTCGGCTGGGTCTTCCCAGGGAGACCCCCAGAAAGAGCAGGGTCCAATCCTTGCGTCCAGTCCTTGACGCCTGGGTGCTGGGAAGGCGCCCCTGTACCTATGGCCCGTCTGTCCAGGCTGTTGCGCGCAGCCCGCCCGCGCCCCCCAAGTCGGCTCACTTTGTTTCCCCGCCTGGGGTGCTGCGACACCCCCTCCATAGGCAGGCGGGACTTGGTTTTAGGGAGATCAGAACTTTTCTTAGAGGGGGCAGAACAAACGTGATTGTTCAGTTAGTTAAGTATGTCTCTTGTTTTAGTGGATATGGGGGGGAGCTGCTCCCCTTGGCTACGCCCATGCCCAAGCCTCCTTCAGCACCCCTGGGCCCGGGGGTGGGGTGAGGAGGAGCTGTGCTTCCTGCCGGGGAGGCCGCTGGGGGCTCGGACTCCGCCGAAAGGCAGCTCAGTCTCTTCCCAGGATGGAACTGCGAAGCTGAAAACAGAAAAGTTATCCCGCTCTCTCCCCGCGCAGTACATCACACATTTCCCGTCGATTAAGATGAAACACGTGTAGTTCTGAATTGGATTGTGGAAGTATTAAGATCTAAAGATCTCGGGAAGGAAGACCGTCCAGGCACATCAGAAGCGCAGCTGGCCGCGAGCCCCCCCCCCCCCCAGGGTCGGCCAGGAGCTTCTAGTGCCTGGAGGCCAGAGACCAGAGTCTGGTTATTCCCGGCTGCAGAATCGGGGCCCCCAGACTGCAGCAGGCAGCGGCTCCGGGTTAGGTGAGAGCCCGGTCTCAGTAAGGGGCAAATGTCCCACTGGGCCACTGGGCGGGGAGGACCAGGAAGGGCGAGGCCAGCCTCCCATTCTGAGCCCCCCTCTCCCGCCGGCTCCCAGCAGTGGCGGACTTGGGGGCGCGCCTGTCGGGCTTCCCTTTCTCTCACAGCGCCTCTGCTTGCAGCTACGCGGTCATCGCCTACGGCTGCGCCGAGTGTCCGCGCCTGGTCTGCGCCCGCCCGGACTGCCGCACCGAGTTCTGCTTCCACTGCCGGCAGCCCTGGCACCCCGACGCCTCGTGCGAGCAGGCCTGGCGAGAATGGAGCCAGCAAGCGCCCCTGGGCGCCATGGAGCTCTCCCTGCAGCTGATCCGGAAGGAGGAAGCCGGGGCGGCGGCGCCGGGGACCGCGCAGGGTGAGTGCAGCCCCCTTCTCGAGGAGGCCGCAACCCCCAGGAGCCCCCCACAGTGGGAAGGGCGGGGGGCTTCAGGGGGCCCTCTCCCCGCCTCGACGCCCCTCTCTCTGGGCCTGGCCCCCGACTCTCTCTCTCCCCTCGGCCCCCGGGCCGGAGAAGGTCCCGGCCCCGACCTGCCGCCTCTCTCCCCGCAGACAAGGACGCCATCAAGGTCTGCCCGCGCTGCGGGGCGCTCATCATGAAGGTGGACGACGGCAGCTGCAACCGTATGAACTGCACCATCTGCGGCTGCCTCTTCTGCTGGCTCTGCCTGCGCGAGATCACCGACGTCCACTTCCTCAGGTGCGGCGGGGGGGCGGCCGAAGGAAAGGGCAGAAGAACCAGGCTTGGCCCCTCGGAGCCTGCAGAAGCCGCCTAAGGCTGCCGTCCTCCTCGCCCCGCTTGCCCGGAGGAAGCCCCGTCGAAGCGGACGCAGAAGGGAGGAAGGGAGCTGGGCTGGGTTTGCACGCGCCTCCCTGGGCGTTTGTAGTGAAGCGGTTTGGTCCTGCTGGCCCAGGACCGGGGAAAACTGTCTGCGGACAAAGACCGGCTCCCTGGGCCTGAAAGCGGAAATGAGCGCCGCACCCCAGAGCCGAATTTGACTGGACTTAACCGTCCAGGGGTCCTTTACCTTTTTTCATTTTTTATACAGTGAAACATTCCCTCCCTCTCTCCTGCAAAAATGACAGGACGGAATGCAACATAAACCCAAAGAAAATAATTAGCTCGGTGGGCAACAGTTTCCCAGCCGAGCAGGGTTGCTTTGGATGCGACGCCAGCATTGCAGCGGATTGGACTAGATGACCCCGGGGAGCCCTTTAGAATTCGACAGCTCCGTGATTCTATGAAACGCGGCCAAGGGTGACCACGAAGCCAAGTCCCGCCGCCGGAGCAAAAGATGTTCTGGAGGGGCGGGAGGATTATCAGGAGGGAGGGAGGCGAAAATAAGGCAGGTGGATGGGTGCCTGTCAATCGCATGGCAGTCATTAGGATGTCACGTGATGGGCAGGTGAGTTGGGCTGCCCCACCTGTCAAAGATCCTTGACCCTCCAATCTTCAAAATTCATAGACTCACAGAAGTGTCGAGTTGGACGGAGCCCCCGAAAGGGAAATGGGGAGCTGGTGGTGGGCCCCCCTAGAAGAGGCCCTTCGACACCCCCTTGCTGACTCCCCCCTTGTCTCCTCCTTCTCCCCAGTCCTTCCGGCTGCACCTTTTGGGGGAAGAAGCGCTGGTCGCGCACGCGGAAGGTCCTGTGGCAGTTGGGGATGGTGCTGGGCGCCCCGATGGTGATTTCGCTGGTGGCGGGGATCGCCGTGCCCGTCCTCACGCTGGGCATCCCCATCTACATGGGCAAGAAGGTAAGGGGGCCGCGGCTCCCCGGAGGTTGGGCGAGGGTTCCCGTCCTGCTGCGCCGGCCTGAAGGGGCCCAGAGCGAGGAGACCCACTGCCTCTCCTCCGCCGCCTCCTCTCTCCGCCAGGTGCTGAGCCACGGGCGCAAGAGCAAGCTCTCCGGCTGCCAGCAGTGCCTGTCGGTCGCCAGCAGCATCCTGCTCTCGCTCTTCGTGTCACCCGTCATCACCGCCGTCACTGTGGGTAAGGGCCCCCAGGGGGCGCAGAGGGCGCTGCTGCTCAGTGGGCAGAGCACCCGCCTCGCAACCAGAAGGTCCCGGAGGGGTCAGTCTCCAGGAAGGGCTGAGAATCCCCCACCCAGACCCCTGGAGAGCAGTTGCTGCTGCCAGTCAGCTTACAGGGTATGGAGCTATGGAACGCAGCTGCTCCTCCTCTTGTTAGACCCATCAGGACCAGCATCTGCCTTCATTTTCACAGAGGAGCTGCCTTGCACGCAGACGGTCCCGGGTCCAGGAAGGGCTGGGAGAGACGCCTTGCCTGGAGCTCGACGGAGGCGGCTTTCTCTGCTCCTGGATCGGCTGCTGCTGGGCCGCGCCTCACGCCAGCCTCTCTGCCCGCAGGCGTCGGGGTGCCCCTGATGCTCACCTACGTCTACGGGGTCGTGGTGCTCTCGCTGTGCCGAAACCGCTGGGGCTGCGGAGGCGCCCGCAGGAAGGCCGGGGAGCTCAGCGCCGTCGAGCTGGAGAACCTCGCCAAACGTACGTGAGTCCTGGGCGCCTGGCCCGGAAGCCCCTCTCCCTCCGCCAAGGCTCCGTCCTAAGCGGCTGGGCGGAGAGCTCTCAATCGGTAGGGAGGGGGGCTGCGGTTGGGGGCAGAGACCCTCTGCCGGTCATCCTTGTCTCCGGGCGGGCGTTTGCCTGCAGGTGCCAACCGGACTAGGATCATTTTCATTTGGTTGTGCATTTATCTGCTGCTTTCGCTGTAGTGCCATTATTAAAGCCAGCCGGAGAACTTTTGATTTAAGTTGCCATATAAATTAGCCGACCGTCACCTCCCAGCAAATCCTCTCTCTCCCTCCCTCTGCCTGTTGCAGTGAACGAGCTGCTGGCCGCGCTGCCCACGCCGATGGGGGCTGAGGGAGGGGGCTCTGCCGCCGCCGCCGCCGCTGCCGCCATGGCTGCCCCCTTCCTGCCCAGCCGGAGCAGCGGGCAGCTGGAGGAGTCCTGCCCGAAGGGCCCGGAGAGCCCGTGGAACGAAGAAGGAGCTCAGGCCACTTCCCGCAGGTCAGTCCAGGGGGCGGGGGCAGTGCGGTCTAGTGGCTAGAGCGCCGGGCCCAAGCTACCTGACAGGGTTGTTCTGGATATAAAATGCGGCGGGGAGAACCATCTAAGCCACCTTGAGCGCCATAGAGGGGAAACGTGGGCTAGAAGTGTCATTATTATAAAATTATGCCCCCGGCTTTTTTTACGCCACTACTGCCAGTGACACAGGTCTCTGCCCCGCGCAGGGACGGGCAGAACAGGATGGAGGTGGCGGTGGAGGTGGAGACGGAGCCTCCGGCCGCCCACCAGCACAGCCTCTGCAGCGCCGCGTCGGGCCAAAGCTTCTCCACGGATTCGCTCACCTACACCAGCGACGGCTGCAGTTTGGCCGGAGTGACGACGGAGTGACGCCGCTTCCCCGGAGAGCCGCGCGCGGCAGCCGGGAGCGAGGCTCGCGCCCAGGTCGCCGCCTGCTGCTGCTACGAAGGCGGACTCGCCCGCCGCCCCCACCGGACGGGCCAGCGCAGATGCCCCCCATCCACCCCCCTGCCTGCCTGCCTGCGCACCTTCTGCACTTGTGCCCCCCCTCACCCGTCAACGACTTCAGGCTCTGGACTTTGGTGCTTTGAGGCAATAAATTTGCAGCTGACAGAGAAGCCGGCCTCTTCTTTCCTCCCCAAGGGGCGAAGGAGCAGCGCCTCCTCTCTCCAGGGACCCGGAAGAAGCCTGCGCCCCCTCCCCTCGAGGACCCTGCAGAGCACAGCTGGGGGGGGGGAGCTGGTCAGTCAGGGTGGAGAGTCGTGAAAAGCACCTTTGGAGGAGAATGGTGATAATGATAATAATACTGATACCCCGCTCATCTGGCTGGGTTTCTCCAGCCACATCTTGAGCAAGAAAGAGGATTTGGAGCTGACTGTGCAGGAGGAGGAATAATAGATTGTAGAGTTGGAAAGGACCCAAGAGGCAGGGATGGTTCAGAGGCGACTGGGCCGTGTATTGTGGGCAAAGAGCAGGACTCCTGCCAGAGAGAAAGAATAGCAGGCGCTGCGTTTAGGTGCCTAGATGGCTTAGCCTTAGACGGCTTTGAAAGAGGATTAGACCAATTAATGGAGGAGGGAAGGCTCTCCGTGGCTCCTAGCCAGCATGGCTCTTGCCCTGCCTCAGGGTTGGAGGCAGCAATGCTTTGGAATCCCTTTTTGGAAACCCCAGGAGGGGAGACGGGGCTGGTGCTCAGGTCCTGCTTGCCCCTGGTTGGTCTCTGTGAGAACATGTTGCTATCAAAGGGTTAAAGGGTAGCAGAAACGCTCTAATCACTGAGCAGCTGGAGGTCATTAGGCTTCCAGGAACATGAGTTTGTATAAATAGTCTCCTGTGTGTTTGTTCTTCCCTTTTCTCCCCCTTTTTGGGCGTGTTTGCTGAGATGTGTGGTTCTCCGCCAGGGTTGTTTTTGTTTTGTAAATAAACCTTATCTTTGAGTTACAAACCGCATGCTCCAAGACTCCTCTTTGAAAAGATACTGCCTCTCCTGCCCTTCTTCAACTGCTGTGCGAAATACTCTGCTGTAGTGGGACTTGTGACGATGGAAGCGCACTGGGCATTTACATTAAACTAATTAAAGTTTAATGGGACAGGTTATGGATGTTTGTACGTCAAGAAGGAGCTAAGGAGTGCAGTTCAGAGTGATTTATGCAAGGACTGGAGCGAAGTCAGAAGCAGTTGCCGACAACGAAAGCTTTCAAAGCAGCTTGAGTCCTGCAATGTGCCTAGAAAAGTTTTAAACAGGCACTGAGCAGTTTGTACTCGCTGGAAGACATCTTATTCTTCAAGGAGCCACCTCAGCAGCTGGGAAACGGTCTACAGGTGTGTGAGTATCGTTCCTATGCCCCAGGGAGGATGGCAGAGTCCCAGGAAAGTTTTTCTGTCCCGTTTACGCGACTCAATGGGAAAAATTGGCAAGATTGGAAGGCTAGAGTAAGGGTTTGGTTGCAAGCAAAAGAGTTGTGGGGTTGTACTGAAGCACCGCCTTTACAGGCAGCTGCAGACGCGTCTGCAGAAGACAAAGCAGTAGCAGCAGCTTCACAGAAACGTGACAGGAAAGCCCAAGGTCTACTAGTTTTGGCAGTGGGACCAGAGCAAATGCCTTACGTTTCTGAGTTAAAGAACACGCATGAGGTCTGGACGGTTCTGCAGCGGCTAAATTCCAGAAACACTGCGGGGGCCAAGATCCATGCTACAAGATGTTTGTTTGATTTACGTCTCCAACCGGGAGCGTGTGTGAAAGAACATATTGCCAAAATGGTGTCTGCCTTTAATCAACTAAGACAGCTGGGCATTCCTTTCTCTATGGAGCAGCAGTCATACATATTGTTGTCTTCTCTTGATAAAAGCTATGAGACTCTAGCTCTAACTTTGGAAGCTATGCCTTCAACTGAATTAACCCTTGAATACATTTCATCTCGGCTTGCAGATGAACAGGATAAAAGGCAAAGAGAAAGAGGTTTGTCTTTAAAGGGGAGTTATGTTGTGCCTAAGAGTGTTGATGCTGAGTTTGAGCACACAGTAAATGCTTTTGCAGCTAGACACTGTTTTCGCTGTGGTTCCCCTTCCCATCTAATCAGGAATTGCACACGTGAACCTGGTCAAGACAGCACCAAGGCCGTTACCCCTAGTTACCAGACAAGGAGTTCCAGGGGACGTCGAAGAAGAGGAGGAGGTCGTGGCTACTCCCACAGCACACAGCACATGGCTTCAGCAATGTCATTGATGCAAGGGCGTGGCCAAGGCAACAATCTACGCTGGTTGATCGACAGTGGTGCATCTCACCACCTGGTGGCGCCATCTAGTGTCCGTTTGCAGAATTGCAGACATTTGCAAACCCTTAAAGTTGTGACAATGGCAGATTCAACTAAACGTTCCTTAGAGACCGTAGGCACAGTGTTCTTGAAATGTTTGCAAACAGAAATTGATGCCTACGTGCTAAAGGGATTGAAGGGGTGTATTTTGTCTGTGTCAGAACTTGATAGAAATGGGTTTAAAACTGTGTTTGAAAATGGGGTTTGCACTATTTCAAAGAATAACGTATCTCTTTTGCAGGTGGAATGCAGAGATGGGTTATATTATTTTGAGACAAGTCCAGATGAAGTTGAACAGGTTCATGCTGGTTGTGTGAACTCACCTACCCATAATTCTTGTGTCCATTTATGGCACCGCCGTCTGGGACATATTAATTTTCAGTATGTTAAAAGGCAACCAGAATTATCAGAAGGGTGCAAAATGAACAAATGTACTAAGTATTTGGATTGTACTGCATGCAAAAGGGCGAAGGTTCATAGATGCAGCTATCCCAGTTCAGATAGGAAATCTGACAAAGTATTCCAACTTGTGCATATGGACCTATGTGGCCCAATGCCTGTTGCTAGCATGGGAGGTTCGAGGTATGCACTGTGTCTCTCGGATGACAAAACAAAGGTTACATGGTTTTTTCCTCTCAAAACAAAAGCAGATACTGCAGAAACAGTTAAAAATTGGGTTCATGCAGTAGAACTTGAATTTGGTACTAGAGTACTTGCTTTTCAGACAGACAGAGGGTCAGAATTTACCGGGTCTGTGTTGCAGAATTTCTTTAAGAAAAAGGGAATTAAGCATCGTCTGTCTACACCTTATTCCCCCCAAGAAGGAGGCGTGGCCGAACGTAAAAACAGGGTTCTGCAAGAGTTGGCAAACTCTATGTTGTTTGATGCTAAACTCCCTCAAAGTTACTGGGCGGAAGCCTGGCAGGCGGCTACTCATATTCTGAACCGAGTATATAATTCGGTAATTGCAACTACCCCATATTTTGCTTTATATGGGAAGAAGCCCAAAATTAATTACTTTCGGGTGTTTGGATGTCCAGCCTATGTACTTATCCCAAAAGCGTTAAGGAAAAAGGGAGGTCCAAGGGCTAGGAAACTCATCTTTTGTGGGTACGAACCACACGCCAAATCTTGGAGGTTCGTGAACCCAAATGGGGATACTACAAGAGTGGTCCTCAGTAGGAGCGCTGAATTTTGTGAGCAGTCCGGATGGACTCACTTACACGGTAACCCTGACATTTTGAGAGATGATTTAGGCATTTATGCTGAGAATGAAAGTCCAGAGAGTAGTGAGCCAGAAGAGGATGGTGCACATGGTTCAGATGCAGATTCTGACCAGGCACAAGGTCCTTCTCCTAAGGTAGAAAAGCCAAAATCTAGAGGTGTTCCAACATCGCCAGTCAGTAGGCCTAGCAGACAGCAAATGCGAAGCAGGTCACCTGCAACACCAAGCCCAAGGGAGGTATCTAAACGGAGGTCTTTATCCCTAGGGGCGCGTCCAGGTATAAAGTCTGAGACAGATTCTGACAGCCAACGGTCAGAGGGGGCACAAGAGGAACAATTGCGCAGGTCAAATCGTGCCACAAAGGGCAAGCCGCCAGAGCGGTTTAAGGTGACAAGTGTATACGTAAATATGGCACAGTGTGAGCCAGATAGCTATATGGATGTACAACAGCTTCCAAGCTCAGAAGCCGTTAAGTGGCAGGAAGCAATGGAAAAAGAGATGGCTTCAATGAAGTCTCTCGGTGTGTTTACAAGTACAGTGCTTCCGAAAGGGCAACAAGCTGTAGGTTGTCGATGGGTATATCGTTTAAAGCCCACAACTACTGAAGAGTTGCAATATAAAGCCCGGCTAGTTGCAAAAGGGTTTTCGCAGCGCAAAGGTGTTCACTATTCTCAAATCTATGCCCCAACTTCAAGATCGGAGTCATTAAGAATGCTTTTAGCCTCTTCAGCTAAGAAGGGAAATAAGCTGTTTCATTTTGATGTCAATGTGGCTTATTTAAACGCAGACTTACAGGAGGAAGTCTATATGACACCACCACCGGGTTTTGAAGGAGACAAGCCAAACCAGGTCTGGCGCCTACACAAATCCATTTATGGGTTGAAACAGTCCGCCCGTAATTGGAATTCCTGCTTAAACGATGCTCTAGAGAGCATGGGGTTCAGAAAGAGTGCAGCAGATGTGTGTCTTTATCTAAAAGGCTCGGGATGTGAACAAGAAGCAGTTTTGATATTTGTTGACGATTTATTATACAGTGGAAAGGATGATAAACTTGCACAACAATTTGCCACAAAGCTTGGAGAAAGGTTTCAGATAAAATCACTAGGCAATGTATCTGTTTATCTAGGAGTTAAAATTCAGCAAGATGAAAATGGGAACTATTGGCTCAGCCAAGAAGCTAAGATCCAGCAGTTGCTGGAAAGGTTTAAAATGGACAACTGTGCTGGTGTTAAAACCCCAATGGAATTAAGTTACACAAAGGATGCTCAAGCCGAGCAACAGGCAGAGTTCTCTAATCCCGGGGTTTACCAGTCAGCGATAGGCAGTCTACTCCACATTGCACAGTGGACTCGGCCCGATATAACATATGCTGTCAACATGCTGTGTAGACAAGCTGAAAAACCATCAATGCATGCTTGGCAAGGAGTAAAAAGAGTTTTAAGGTATCTCCAAACTACCAAAAGGTTTCGCTTAAAACTATCATCAGAGGGCAGCACACAACTTGAATGTTGGGCCGACAGCAGTTGGGCAGATGCTGGACCAGATAGAAAATCAGTGTCAGGAATGGCGATAAAATTTGGAAATGCACTAATTGGTTGGAGATCAAGAAAGCAATCACTTATAGCTTTAAGTTCAACTGAATCTGAGTTTAATGCATTATCAGATATATGTAGAGAACTGGAATTTTATAAGCAACTGGTACAAGAATTGTTTGGAGAATGTTCCCTACCTATCAGAGTGTGGGAAGACAATCAACCTTGTATTAAACTAGCTAAATCAGGTCAATTCAAGGCACACACAAAACACTTGGATATCCGTTATCAAAATGTATGCCAAAGTGTAAAACAAGGTTTAATTGAACTAAAGTATTGTCCAAGCCAAGAAAATCTCGCAGACGGTTTTACGAAAGCTTTGGGTCCGCAATCTCATAAATGTTTCTGTTCAGGTTTAAATTTGAATTAAGGTTGGTACAGCTCAGTGTTACGAGCGAGAGGGGGTGTTGCTATCAAAGGGTTAAAGGGTAGCAGAAACGCTCTAATCACTGAGCAGCTGGAGGTCATTAGGCTTCCAGGAACATGAGTTTGTATAAATAGTCTCCTGTGTGTTTGTTCTTCCCTTTTCTCCCCCTTTTTGGGCGTGTTTGCTGAGATGTGTGGTTCTTCGCCAGGGTTGTTTTTGTTTTGTAAATAAACCTTATCTTTGAGTTACAAACCGCATGCTCCAAGACTCCTCTTTGAAAAGATACTGCCTCTCCTGCCCTTCTTCAACTGCTGTGCGAAATACTCTGCTGTAGTGGGACTTGTGACGATGGAAGCGCACTGGGCATTTACATTAAACTAATTAAAGTTTAATGGGACAGAACAGGAGGCGGCACTCGATGGGTCTCTGCCTTGATCCAGAAGGGCTTGTCTTATGTTTACACGGCCCAGCTGTGTTCTTGGTGACCAGACCCTGGTCTGGGGTCTCTCTCTCAAGTCAGGTGAGCCAAGGGGCCATGAGGGCCTGAACTGTGGAACTGGCATAGGAAGCTGCCCAATGCCAAGCCAGACCATTGGTTCCTCCTGCCTGGTACTGTCTCCGCCAACTGACAGCAGCTCTCCAGAATTGTAGACATTCTATGATATTTCTAGAGACCCCAAGCAGGGATTGAGCCTGGGACCTCCAGCTACAGCCCTCCTGCCTAGGCAGCCAGGGAGCAGTGGGGCAGCCCCGTTTCATCATCCAGACGCAGGGTGAATGGGGCTGCAGAGGACCAGGCCAAGGCCTGCACGGCCTTCATGCCAGGCCAGATCCACACACCCCTCTTCCATCCCTGTTGGGCCGGGCCAGGCAGGCACCTCAAAAGCTCAGGATGTACCTGCCACAAGACCCCACTGCAAAGGTGATCAACTGGAGGGCAGGGGGAAAGGATCCAGCCTTCTTGCTACCTCACTCACAGCCCTGGGATCACCTGGTGGTTCACACAGCCCCCAGCCGTCTCTCTGTCCCTGGTGAGAGCTGAGTGCCCCCCTTGGTTGAATGGCCACCAGGCAAGCAAGTGCAGCATCTGGGAGCCCCTTTTGCAAGCAGCCCAACTGGGAAAGCTTTTTCCGGAAGGTTTTTCAGCAGAGGTTGGGTGACCATTAGCTGTGACTCCTGCATTGCAGGGGGCTGGACTGTATCTCCCTGGGGGTCCGTTCTACCTCTACAATTCAATGATTATAAGCTGTTTCACGGTGGGGGAAGGAGAAAAGTGTCTGGGATGAACCAAGCCGTTAATCACAGATTTGTATAGCTGGATGGGATCCCCAAGGCTCATCTAGTCCAACCCCCTGCAATGCAGGAATCTCAACTAAAGCATCCATGATTGGTGTCCATCCAACCTCCTTCTCAGGAAGGAGAATCCACCACCTCCCGAGGGAGACCATTCCACTGTTGAACATCTCTTACTGTCAGAAAGATTTTCTGTATGCCATGTCTGAATCTCCTTTCCTGAAACTTGAAGCCATGGTTTCGAGTCCTATCCCCAGAGCAGGAGAAAACAAGCTTGAGGCATCTTCCATATGACAGCCCTTGAGATGGTGGCTCTCATATCGCCTCTCAGTCTCCTCTTTTCCAGGCAAAACATTTCCAGTTCCTTTCCTCATAAGGCTTGGTTTCCAGAACCTTGATCAGAACTGCCCTGAGACCCGCAGGTGGTATATAAACTCAATAAATCATCATCATCATCTTGGTCACTCTCCTCTGCACATGTTCCAGCTTGTTAACATCCACCTTAAATTGTGGTGCCCAGAACTGAACACAGTATTCCAAGTGTGGTCTGACCAAGGCGAAATAGAGTGGGACCATGACTTCCCTTGATCTGGACACTAGACTCTGTGGATGCAGCCTCGTACAGCATTAGCCTTTTTTGCTGCTGGATCACACTATTGCCTCAGGTTAAGCTTGTGGTCCACCAAGACTCCAAAAACCTTTTCCCACGTAAGCCAGGTGTCCTCCATCCTATATTTATGTATCTGGTTCTTCCTGCCTGAGTGCAGAACCCAAAATTTGTCCCTATTGAAATTCATTTTGTTAATTTGAGCCCAGTTATCCAATTTGCTAAGGTCGTTTTGAATTCTGATTCTGTCTTCTGCAGCACTAGCTACCCCGCCCAGTTCGGTGACACCTGCTAATTTGATGAATCCCCTCAAGAGAAAGCAAGCAAGGAGCAGGGAGGGAACACGGACTCCTTCCGTCGCATGGAAGGATCAGTTCCTTGTACCCCACAAAAGGACACGACAGCCACTCTTCAGTTTTTGGGATTTTAGTTTGAAAAATCTCAGTTGAAAGATAGTGAGGCTTGGCGGCCAACATGGGAAGGGGGGTGGGCACCAATCCCACAAATAAAAAAAACCCGAGAGGCCTTAAATAGGGGGCAGCTGAAAAACCTTGACAATGAAAAACTGCTTCCCTCCAACAGAAACATCACAGGCACGGAAATGGCAACAACCACTTGGAGAGACGCTGCGGGGGGATGGGGGGAGTGGGGGGCCGCTTTCGGGGCCCTGGACCTCCCCCGCCATTCCCTCTTCGGAATGGTTGCCAAGAACAGCAAGTGGGACCCCCGGGAACCCCCTCCTCCAAATGACACAGACAAACTGGGCCTCCCTAAGGCTAAAAAAGGCCTAACTCTGGCACCAAGAGTTCAGCGTCGCTTAGAAAACAAGAGTCCAGGGCGAGCTCAGGCGATTCCCAGCCCAACGCGGGCGCTGCTAGTCCTGCCTGGCCTTCTTGCTGCAGCTCTCTTCCGTGGGGGCCGAAGGGGCGGCCTCTGCCGCCTCTGCCGCTGCCCCTGTGCTGCCCCTGCCGCTCTCCTCCTCCACCTCCTTCTCCAGTTTCCGTTTGCCACCCTCGGCCGGGGGCCCCGGGGTGGGGCAAGGCTTGAAGGAGATGATGATGCAGGTCATGTTGTCACAGCCGGTCCCGTCACCAGACGTGTCCGGAGCCAGGCAGCGGTCCAGGAGCTGGCAGAGAGAGAGAGGGGGGAGGCCCAGTGTCACCTCAATGTGCCAGCTGTGTCTCGCAGGGCCTGGCCAGGAGCAGCAGCTGTGTCAAGGATGCTCAAGGCAGCCAGCTGGCATTGGGTGTGCGGCTGGCAGGCGATGTGTAGGCAGCCTGGTGCTGGGCACAAGGGCACCTCTCCTCAAATGGGTGGAGGAGGCAGGTCCCTCTTTGGGCAGAGAGCGAGACAGAGAGAAGGAAAGGCACACACAGCAGCCCTGGAGGTAGGCAGGCATGCAGGCACCCCCAGCTGGGCCCAGAAGTCCCAAAACCTGGTTCAGGCCCATTCAGAGGTGCACTTGCCCTGGGCCTCAGAGGGGACGCCAGCCAGGGATACGCTGCCATGCCAAGAACACCCCATGCCTCCCCCTCAGCGACTGCTGACTTAATGGGCAAAAATACCATGTCTGTCTGTATGCATTGCAGGTTAGGAAATGGCATCATGGTGGGGTGTCTCATGGAAAAGACCCCCGCTCTGGGCCTCAGACAAGCTTGGCTGCAGGCCTGGTCTCCTTTTCCAGAGCCCCCTCACACAGCCAGCTGGGTGGGATTTCCTGCTTGCTGGCACTACCGGAGCCCAGCCCCTGCCAAGGGCCCTGCGTTTGGGTTGAGCTGCCCAAACCCAGAATTCGGGTCTTCCTGCTGTAGTCCTTTTGTAGTGATGCAAATTCAATACATAATAATTTTTGCACCCCTGCCTCTTAAAAGTGCCTGAGCCCAACAGCATGGAAGGAGGAGCTGAACTGGCTTGCAAGGCCTGCCACTCACCTCTTCTACTATGGACGAAAGGGATCGGAGTTCTCCATTCTCCTGCTTCTGGGTGATCTTGGACTGGACAAAGTCCACCACCTCCTGGCTGCTCATGACATTCCTGGGCAGAGGCGGACGCAAAGAGAAGGGAGGTCAGCAGGCGCAGGAGGACCAATGCAGCCCACTCCGGGGATCCCACGTGAGCCGCCCCCAGTGAGCTGCCCCCCCCCCCGCAGCCCTCCCTCGGGCGCCTACCAGATGCCGTCGCAGGCAATGACCATGAAGTCGTGGTCCTCGTTGATTGTCAGCACCTTGATATCCGGCAGCGCAGAAATCATCTGCTCCTCCGGGGGAAGGTTCTTGTTGCGCTTGTAGAAGTGGTCGCCTGTAGAGGAGAGAAATAGGTGAGGGGGCTCCGAGGTAGGGGAGTGGAGCCTTGGGCTGGTCTTTCTCCTTCGCAAGGACTCTCCAAGGGCAACAGGCGCCCAGCAGCGGAACAGGCTCCCTCAGAAGGGGGTGAACTCGCTTTTCTTGGAGGTTTTTAAGGAGAGGAAGGGTGGCCACCTGCCATGGATGCTTTCGCTGAGATTCCTGCATTGCAGGGGTTGGACCGGATGGCCTTTGGGGGTCCCTTCCAACTCTTAGATAGATTCTATTATTCTAAGTAGTGGGGGGGGGGGGAACAGGCCATCTTCCTCCCATTCAAACCTTGACCTCGCCTGCCCCTCAGAGCAAAGGGCTCCACAATGGAGGTATGGGCCTTCCAGGTCAGGGGAAGGAGGGCTGCTGGGCTCTCCCTAGCAGGGAAGGGGCAGAGAGGAAGGCCTGGCAGCCTGCTGAACCGCTCACCAATGGCTCTGGAGAGGTTCAGGCCCCCATTCACCCGGCCGTCCATGGTCACTTTCCCACCAGCGTTCTTTATCCTGGCCAGCTCCACCTCGTCCTCCGGCTTGTGGTCATAGGACATGTCCACGGCTTTGCCGCCCTCCGACACGACGCAGCGAGAATCTCCAGCGTTGGCCACAATCAGCTGCTTGCCCCGGATAAGCGCCACCACCGCCGTCGTGCCGCTGTCGGAGCCGGGCTGCAGACCAAGAGGGCAGGGCTCAGGAAGCGGCAGGCAGGCCTGGCCCTGGGCTAGCGAGGGTGAGGGAGACTCGGAGCACAACTCTTCCTCCTCAGAGACCCCTCCTCCCGCCCAGGCACTGACTGACCTTCTCCTTGCCTTCCATGCCTGGGAGCATCATGTCTTCGTCCTCATCCTCCTCCGCTTCCTCGGTGTCGTCTTCGTCCTCGTTTTCTGCCTCCTCGCTGCTGTAACCATCCTCATCCTCACTGCATTCCTGGTTGAAACACGAACCCACCCACCCCCAAGAAAAGAAGTGAGCACTCTTGGAATCTCTTATATATAATCTAATAAGGTAAAGATAAAGGAGCCCTGGACCATGAAGTCCAGTCAAAGGCGATGATGGGTGTGGCACTCATCTTGCTTCAGGCTGAGGGAGCTCGCGTTGGTCCGCAAACAGCTTTCCAGGTCATGTGGCCAGCATGACTAAACTGCTTCTGTCGCAGTGGGACCCCGTGATGGAAACCAGAGCGCACAGAAAGGCCATTTACCTTCCAAGTGCAGCAGTACCTATTTATCTACTGGCACTGGTGTGCTTTCAAACTGCTGGGTTGGCAGGAGCTGGGACAGAGCAACGGAAGCTCACCCCATTGCATGGGTTCCATCTGCCAACATTCCAATCGGCAAGCCCAAGAGGCTCAGTGGTTTATATAGTCTGATAACCAAATGGCAACTAAAGCCTGGGTTATGGTCACCACAGTAGAACGTGTTGGCATTTAAATAATAATAATAATGAGGTTTTTAAAATTAGTCGTACGTACTGTTCCAGAAGTCCGTTCGACATTCGAAAACCAAATCACAGCTTCTGATTGGCTGCAGGAATCTCCTGCAGCCAATTAGAAGCCGTGGAAGCCCCGTCGGACGTTAGGGTTCCAAAAGAACGTTCGCAAACCGGAACAATCACTTCCGGGTTTGCGGTATTTGAGAGCCAAAACGTCTGAGTTCCAGGACATTCAAGATAAGACTGTGTTATTATTCATGAGTCTCGTGTTCCCTTCCAACTCTACAATTCTCTGATTTCATTTCTATACTGCTTTATACTTGAAAGAACCAATCGCAAAGCGGTTTATAACACATTAAAACATCAAATAAAACAATCCAGAATAAGACCAGCCTGGCATCCAGAGAGCTCCGTGTGGTCACAATTGGCTCTCTGTCAGTCGCAAAACGCGGCTGCCTGATTTCTAAGGCTGAAGCTGAGTGCAGCAAAGGGGCCTGCGGGACAATGACGCCTGGTTTTCCCACCAGCCCAGACATGGGAAGACCATGGGGCTCAAGTGGCCAACCCACCCACCCACGTTGGGTACCTCGCTGTCATCTTCTTCCTCTTCCTCCTCCTCCTCTTCTTCTTCCTCCTCTTCCTCCTCCTCACTGTCCTCAAAAAACTTGGACTTAGCCCCCCGCTGGGCCTTGCTTGCGGAGGAGCAGGATGGTTCTGCTTCGCCTGTGCTGGAGGCTGCCCCTCCCTCAGCAGCCTTTTTCTGGGAAGGAGCGGCAGCATCCCCCCCGCCAGCCGCGTCTGGGCCAGGGCAGGCGCTGGAGGACTTGGGGCATGCCTGACCATTGGCTGCCTCCTCCTCTTCCTCCTCCTGGCGGTGCCTCAGGAGCTCCTCTGTGTCCACCTCCCCATTCAGGCTCTGCCCTTTCTGCGTCTCTTCCTGCGCTGGGTCTTTGCTGGGGGTCCCCAACTTGCCCTTGACGCAGTTTTGGCCATAACGCGTGAGCAGCTCCTCAATGGTCATGGTGGCCTCCTCGTGCAGCAAGGCAGCCTCCTCGTTGTCCACTGAACGGGGACAGAGAGAAAGGAAATGGGGGGGGGGTCAGGGTCACTGTTCCCAGGCCCATTAGTGCCAATCAGGAGGAAAATGGCTTCCAGGCCCAGGGCAGGATCAAGCCAAGCTTCTCTGCTACTGCAAGGACTTCCTCTCCATATGTTGCCTCTAAAATTCATGTTCTAGGTTCTCATTTTGAGAAGAACATGCAGGGAGAGAAGACTTTTGTTGTGCAAGCAGAAATCCACTCTGCTGGATCCAGCCCATGCAACCTACACTAGAAACAAGGAAAGAAGGATCTGTTCTCCCAGCCAATTCATCACAGAGTCCCTTGGAACCCCATGACACCCCCGCCCCACCTTCACTTGGCTGCTCTGAACATACAGAGCTTTTCATACCCCTCAAGCCCACTCCCTACAACAGACCAGCGCTGCTTTGCCCTTGACTCTGGGCAGCTGCAGCCTCTCAAGGAAGCCAAATCAGGCTAGTAGCCCCAACCAAGTCTCCCCCTTCTTGTGGTGCAATCCTAATCTCACTGTGTGCAAGACAATGTTTGCCTCTTTGCCTCTCCCAGTGGAGAAACGTCTCTTCGGGACAAAGCTAAGAGAATCCTTTGCCCCCCACCCTCTGGTTCTGATTCAGTTCTCTCCCCGGGGACACTCCTGTCTGGGCAATGAACTGCCTCTGTTGCTCACCATCATCTTCATCAGCCACCTTTTCCTCCTTCTCATCCCCATCATCTCGGGGTCGACCTGCCATCAGCGACAGTTCCTTGATCACCTCCTCAGTTGTCAGCTTAGCATCGATGGCCAGAAAGGCATCCTCAAGAGCCTACAGCAGCACAGAAAGGGCGTCAGTCCCAGCGGTGCTCTCGAACCCCTGCAAGTGGGGCAACCGACACTGCACCAGAACCAAGCAAAACAGGAGGGCCTTCTGTCCTTTGCCTGAGTCTCTTGGTAATACGGAGTCCTGCGAACAGACTTGGTTCAGCTCAGAACAATGGCCAGTTCAAGTTCCAGCCTTTGCTCTATCTAATTGGGGGCAGGGAGGCTGAACCCGGCTTGGGAGCTTCCTAAAGCCATCAAGCCAGCCAGTGAGGAGACAAGAGACAATTGGGCAAAGCAATTCTGCCATTCTCTGGAGGCCTGTTACCCATAACCAAGCAACCCCTGAAGGTCTCAGAAATGAAACACCCTAAGAATTCTTCTTTAACAGTTACGTGACCATATAACATCACATTCAGGGAAATAAAGAAGCGAAAATCAAGGGCCTTCTGAGAAATGATTGATGGAGTTGGGGATGTTTAGCCTGCAGAAGAGGAAATGCAAAGGTAACTTGGGAGCCACTTTAAACACCCGAAGGGCTGTCCTGTGAGAGATGGAGCAAGCTTGTTTTCTGCTGCTGCTCCAGAGAGCAGGATCCAAGCCAAGGGATTCAAATGACAAGGAAGGAGATTCTGTCCAAACCTTAGGAAGATTTTTCTGCTGTTGGGAGCCGCCAAGGGTGGCTGGGAAAACCCAGCCAGATGGGCAGGGTATAAATATTAATAATAAGCGTAAGAAATGTTTGATTGCGGAACAGAATCTGCCGGAAGGAGGCAGACTCTCCTTCATTGGAGATTTTCAAAGGAAGGTTGGATGGCCACATCTTTCGTTGTGATTCCTGCAATGTTGGGGGTTGGACTGGATGGGGGTCCCTTCCAATTCTACAATTCCAAGAAGGATCACAGTCCCCAAATCCAAGTTGCAGCAACTGGCCATGCCACCCTGTTGAAATGGGGCCAGCTTCAGAGTCGCAAGAAAGCGCTGTGCTAACATCCCTTTGCAACATTTCCCCAGGGCTCAGCTTTGGGCGCTAAGCTCCCCACCCTGCACAGGTAGTGGCTGGAACCTGGCAAGAAGACCTGTGCCCCACGTGCTGCGAAGGGCTTCCTGTTTTGGCCCTGAGCTCTGAAGCCTGGTGAGGGGGAAGCGGCTCCTTGGAGAAAGGCCCTTTGCCCCATACCTTTTGCAGCTTGCCCTCTTTGTATGCTTTCTGGTCCTTGATGATTTCCGGGAGGTACTTGGCACAGTACAGAGCGACCTCTTCCCCTGGAGCAAAGGAGAGGGGGCCGTCAGAGGATCGGACCAGACGGCCCTTGGGATCAAGGCAGAGGGACCCCGAGTGGCGGCCCCGAGCAGGGAGGGGCGCCAAGAGAGTCCCGGGGAGGAGGACCCCGCCCCCCCGCCGCCGCCTCGGGGCTCCGTCCGGCCCCCCGAGCCCAGGGGCCGCGCTCACCTCCATGGCCGTCGTAGACGGAGAACATCGCGGTCTCGCCGTCCAGGTCCGGGATGCAGTTGTGGGCGTCCTGAAAGAGAAGCGGCCGTGAGCGGGAGGCGCTGCCCGCCCGGGGTCTCTGGCCCGCTCCCTCCCCGCCCCTCCCGCCCCCGGTCCCGCCCCCTCGCGCACCTCCATGGAGACCCGCCAGCCCTGCATGGCGCTGAAGCCGAAGCGCAGCGGGCGAGGCCCGTCCCCGGCGCCGTCCCCGGAGCTCTTGGCGGTGCTGGGCTGCGACAGGTAGGCCCCCATGGCTTCGGGCAGGCGCGGGCCCCGCCGGGCCGGAGAAGGAAGCGAGGCCGGGCGGGCGGGCGCCGAAAGGAACCGAGCGAGGGAAGGAGACCGGCAGGCGGAACCGGAAACGGGCACCAGAGAGTCGCCGCCGCCGCCGCGCGGAACAACGAGCGCCGGAAGCTGAGGCGACAGAGCCGCCGCCGGAAGTGAGGGAGCGGAAAGCGCTCCGGGAGCGCAGCGAGGTCCGCGGGCAGAGCGGCGGCCGCGGGGGATGATGGGAAGCGGTGGCACCACCAAGTCCGCAGGAGCGGCTGGTTGCCAGGCAACGGCGGGGAGGCCGCCCGCCCGCTCGCTGAAGGGACCTGGAGCCCGGGATGGGCGAGACCCCCGCGGGGCTTCGGCGGAGGAAGAGGCCCTCTGGGCGCCGGCGAGCCTCCTCGGGCGGGGACAGCCTCTCGCCTCCGGGAAGGAAGGGACCCGGGCTCTTCCCGGCTGGGTTTTTCCTTCGGCGTCCCAGTGAAGCCTCGTCCCAGCCCCGAGCGAAGGGGCGCCAGGAGAAGGGCGAGCCAAGGCCGGACGAGATGCTCTACAGATTCCCAAAGACGCCTCGGAAAAGGCTGCCTTTTGCTGCCCCCTCAGCGCATATTTGCAGAACGCAGAAGGAGCCGATTGAAATGGAAAAAGGGATCGGAAATGATACAGAATCTCTAGAGCAGCGTTTCCCAAACTGGGGTCTGCAGGTGTTTTTCGGACCACAATCCCCACCAGCTAGCGAGGATGAGAGTTGTATTTCAAAAAGATCTGGAGACCCAAGTTTGGGAAACCTGCCTAGAGAACAAAAAACTGGCAGGACCGAGAGATTAAGCTGTGGCAAAAGTAGAAGGAGCAACTGAAGTGGAAGAACCACTGAATGATAAAGCTGGGATTCTGGAAAACAAAAAGTTATAAAAGAAGAGATATCTGGATAATCTGACATCAATGGAACTAAGAAAAGGGTTCTATCTATCATTTGGAGTGATCCCAGGAGGTAAAGCTATTAAATCTCTGGCATTGTTTTTTGGAAAAGACTGGAAGCAACGCAAAATGGAAACAGAAATGGAAGAGTCAATACTAGATAAGGTGGAAAACATGGCAAATACAAAGTGGAAATTGAAGAGACAGAACTGGGTGCGGACCAATGGATATGCAGTAATGTATTAAATTATATTCACAGTGGAGCGATGCTTATATCTGCAGAGGGAAAGATTTATCATTATTTTATATAGAGTCATGGTTGGTGAAATTGTTGGACAAAGTTGATTAATGTTTGAGACAAACTCTTGCTGACATTTATCAATATCCTTAACTGGGAACCCCTTTTGGACTTTTTGTGTAAAAAGGAAAACACATCTGGGTTTGAAGACTGGAAAAATACTGGTTTATGGAAAGTAAAGTAGTTGGATGTTGTCATGAAATGAATGTTTTTAATTTTTTTTATGTAACAGACAGAATCAGAAGCCCTTTTTCTTTTGTTTTATTCTTCCCCCCTCTTATTTTTTTCTTTCTCCCCCCTTTCTGCTGTTGTATCAAAAAAGCGTTAATAAAAAAAATGTATGCAGCATTACCTTTTTCTGGCTCCTACCGAGGGAACTCCTTGCCACCAGCAGTGTCAGTCACTGTGTGGAAGAAGCTCTCTAGCCAGCAACAGCCAAAAAGGCGAGTGGAAATGTCTGAGGCCCACCAGCTGCCTGGCCAGGTTTCCAGGCCTCCTCCTCTCTGGCTTTGTGGCCTTAGCATCCAATGGGGGCTCAAAAAGTAGAGACATGCAGGACTCCAGCAGCAACTCCTCCTCTACAGGTTTTTCTCTTCTCCACACAGCAGCACACTTGCTGCCCCCCCCTTTGCTGCCGGGGCTACGAGGGGAGGATAGAATTTGACCCTCAGTGCAGAAGGGCTCATAGAGATGGAAGATCCTAAGGCTCATCTAGTCCAACCCCCTGCAATGCAGGAATCACAGCTGAAGAATCCCTGACAGATGACCATCTGACCTCCATTTAAAAACCGCAAGGGAAGAAGAGTCCACCAGGGAGGGCTCCTCCACTGCCTGCTGGGAGTCCCCCCCCCTGCCCAAGTACTTCTTTGAAGAGGCATGAGGCGCAAGCTGCTCCCTGCAGCTCTCTGTATTCAAAGGGGGCCTTGAAAGAAGAGCACCCCCTCTGCAGGCAGGAGCTGACTCCCCTTGGGCGGCTGGTCGCCTCCCCAAAGACCAGAGACAATGAGGACACTGTGGCTTATTTACAAAACAGTTTATTAAAAATAGGAACAGAAACAAACACTTGGAGCAGCCTCAGCTCTGGAGATGGGAATGGGTGCCCGTCGCTGAGCAACCGGCCCCAGCCCTGTTGGGGAGGGGGGGAGGGAGGGGAACCCAGCTCTTGGGGGGTGTCTGGCCAGCTGCTGGCTGCCTCTTGCACCTGCGACATTCATGCACTGTGCCCACCTGCCCACCCACTTTCTCCACGGCTCAGGAGGAGGTGCCTCTGCTGCACAACCCAGGGCAAGAAGGGCAGCCAAGCAAGGGGGAGAAAAGGAGCTGCCCAGAGGAGGATGAGGCTGCCAGGGAAGGGGGTGACTGTGGGGCTGGAAAGCATGTGAGAGAGGGGCAGGGGCAGGGGGAGGAGCCACCCTCACTCTTCTTCCCCCCTCCCTCCCTCCCACCCCCTTAAATAACAAGACAGACATCTCTGTGCTGTGCAAAAAAAAACCTCTGTACAATTCAAGCAAAACAAAACTCCATGCGTGAGCCGGGGGGAGAGGGAGGCCACTGGCCCCGGGGGGGAAATAATACTGACAAGGCACACAGCCCCCCTTCCCCGCCTTGCCCCCTCCCTCCTGCCCCCCCTCCCCATGGTGGCAGCGATTGTCTGCGGGGCTCCTGGCGGCTGCGGCACATGCAGGAGGCACAGCCAAGCTGGATCTGTGCAGGCGGCGGCAGCAGCAGCGGCCTGGCGGGGGGAGGGGGCCCTTTGCGGAGGCAGCACCCGGGCACTGCTGGCGTGGGGGCAGCCCTTAGGAGGAGACGGTGACAGCCGCCAGCGCTCCGTTCCGCGAGTAGAAGAACTTGCTGAAGGCCTCTTCAAGTAAACAGCTCAGCCGGCTCTGATCAGCCTGCAAGGGGCAGAGGGAAGGAGAGGCCAGTGAGAGCCCCACTCATGGGCTGAGCCCACCCACCCAGCCTGCCAGTGGGCAGGATCCTACCTCACTGATGAATCCCAGCTGGACCAGTTCGGCCGCCAGCTCCTGGATATTGTCACCTGGGAGAGGGGGAGAAGAAGAGGCAGCCAGAAGTCAGGAGGAGGAGGAGGAGGGCTTCCCCTGCCCAGCAATGCCCAGCCAGGAGGGAGGGAGGGCGGGACTTACTGGGCAGCAGGTCACAGCTCAGGTGTCGGTTCAGCTTGTCTTCCAGCCTCAGCAGCAGTGTCAACTGGGCAGAGAGAAGCCAAAGTCAGTTCCTGGCCCCTGGGCTCTGGCGCGCAGCCAACCCAGGCCCCTTCAAGTAGGGCAGCATGGTGGAAGAGACCCCCCCCAGCCCAGGTTGGTACATACATGGTGCTTCACCCCTTCCTCGACTGACTCGATGTTGCATTGCATCAGGACCACCTGCGGGAGGCAAGGGGAGGCAGTGAGTGGGGTGGGAGGCCCTGGCTGTGCCTGCTGGCCAGGCTCCAGGACCTGAGTGGAGCAGGACAGCAACTCACCTTGCGGGTTTCCACTTCCGCAGGCTCTGGTGTGGGCGTCTTGACCGATGGGGGCGCAATGGGAGACGTCACCACCTCCTGCTGCGGCTGATGAGGGCGGGGCAGGCCGAAGGCCGTGAGGGGGTAGATGCCGTTCCTAGAGGGGGAGAGGGGTCAGGCTCTGTTCCCCAGGTGGGCAGCAAAGTTGCAGGCTTTCCACTTGGTGGAAGAGAAGGGAAGGAGGCAAGGGTCCAGGCTGGTCAGCCCAGGAGAGGCTCCCTGGCACACAAGAAGGTGGTGGAAGAAAATTCTCACCTCACATCCTCCAGAAACTTGTCTAGCTCCAGGGCTGGGGACTGGGAGAAGCTGTGCGGTGGGGAAAGCACAGAGTTAGATAAAGGGGGATCTCAATGCAGAATGCAAAATCTTTGCTGCCTGCTCCCCTCCCTGGCCTCCTTGGGGAGGGGCCAGAGGGACACCCACTGCTTGCCCTCCCCCTCCCCACATTCCCAGCCCCTCAGAGAAGCCTCACATCATGCGGACACCCTCGCGGTCGGCATGGTTGATCTCGGCCAACACTGCACTCATGTCCAAGTTCTTGGTCATTTCTTCAAGGGCGTTCTCTGGGATCATGTCTGCCAGGAGGCAAAGGAGTCTTTCAGGAACGTTGCAGGGGGTTGGGCTAGATGACCCTCAGGGTCCCTTCCCCATCTACAATTCAAACATCCCCTCACCCTCTGCAAGGAAGGCAAAGGACACTCCTTGCTTCCTATAAAGGGCGGGTGGTGGGTTAACAGAGGACAGGAAGCACAGATGGTTCTCGCAGTTGATGGAAGGCAGGAGAGGGGCTGTCCAAGGGTCTGTATGGGAGTCAATTCTATGACTTGGACTAGAAATGATCTCAGCCATCAAAAGTGGCCAAATTTGCAAATTATTCAGCACAAAGGAAGGCCAAGTGGCTTGCAAAGAGCTCCCAAAAGATCTCTCCAAACTGGTTGAAAGAAGTGCAGTGGAAGTCAGAATGAAGCAAGTGGCCTCTGGGGCAGAAACACCCACACTTCCCAGATGCCCCATGGGGCCCGAACAGACGGGGTCTGGCCAATGGGAGAGGCCTTTGGGCTGCAGCGGAAAACACACTCAGTGAGTGATGGCAGGAAGAAAAAGGCCATGCCTAGTGTGTTATGAGAGCAACTGAATTTTGAGGCATTTTCGTATTGCCAACATCCTAGCACCTGTCCATAAAGGCAGGAGAGGGGCGTGGAAAAAGCCAACCAAGATACTGGGAACCTTCTCTAAAAACGGAATGTGAAAATAATTGGGCCTTTTCAGTTTAGGGAAAATGAGGAGGAGGAGGAGGAGGAGCACTAGGAAGAGAAGCAACCAGAGTGGGGTGAGGGACGAATGGATCCTAGGGGAAGTTATTTCCTCTGTGGCAACCCAAGCCCCTTTCTGAAACTGCAGGTTCTGCCAGAAAGTGGTCCAGGGACTTCCTGCCTTCAGAGTGGGGGGGGGTAGGGGCCGCCACCGCTCCCCAAGCAGAATGCAGCACCACAAGATGTAAATCACAGCACCAACTGAGGGCCAGGCTGATGCATGGAAGGAGGGGACCCACCCAGGACCATCAGTCAGAGCAGCTCAAAGGGCCCTTGGGGCTGAGAAAGCCCCAGACCCCAGCAGCCTTCCACCCTGCCCCAAAGAGCTCTCCAGGAGGACTCTAGCCATGAGCTGGGAAGGCTCAGAGGGCCAAAGGGTCAAGGACAGACCCAGCAAGGGCTGCTCTGCTCAGTGCCCGTGGCTGCTTCCACTCTCTGCCTCCGGAGGAAGGGATTAGGCCTCCCCAGCCACTTCCCTGAGCCCCCCCCCCCAGCCTCCACTCACGCTGATGGCCCACAATGCAGTGGGCTGCCAGGAGCTTCAGAGAGGGCACTTCAAAGAGGGCTTGGTGGAAGAGGAGCTCGCGGGCCGTGGGTCTCTTGCTGGGCTGCAGCTCCAGGCACTTTTGGATGAACTCCTGGAAGGAGGGAAAGGAAGGAGAAGACGTGAAGGCCGAGACTTGTGCCCGTCCCAGGAGGGAGGGAGGGAGGGAGGAGGGGAGGGGCGCCTCACCCGCTGCAAGGGATCCTCCAGCAACTGGATGGCATTGTTGATCGCTTCCTGGGGCACATAAGAGGATTCGCCATTGCCCTGGATCTCCAGCACCGCCATCTGCAGGGACAGCAGAAGCACAGCTCAGTGGGGGGCTGAGCCCCACAGTTGGCATGCTGCGATCCCGGAGGAACCAAAGGGCTCCACCAGCCGCCATCACACACAACGAGGGAGAGAAAGGGGACCGGCTCCCTCCTCTCCAAATGGGTCTCTCTCTCCTCTGTTCATGGAGTTTTCAGAAATCACAGAGACCAAATGACACCCCCTGCACGACACAAGGAGATGCACTGTGCACTCCTAACCCTGTCGAGATAAAACCAGGATGCCGAAGAAGCCGCCCCTTTCCATAAGGAATTGAGGTTGGGGGGGGAAGCAGCTATGCCCCCCAACCCTCCCTCTTCACAGCTCTCCTTGCCTTACCTCCAGCGCACACATCCCAAAGGAGTAGATATCCACCGCGGTCGTCACATGTGCAACTTCTGGAACACAAAACCAGGAATCAGGACCCCCCCTGGCTGGCTGGCAATGGCCATTCAGAGCCACTCAGTCATCAAGCTTGGGTAGTTGGGGGGTACCAGTTGTTATTGGCCCATAACCTGTTAAGACTTGGACCCACCATTTGTAGCTAATACTACGCCCCACTTTGACCAGGGCAAACAGCCGAGTATGCGCAGCTCCAGAATCCAGGAGAGTCTTCTAGCAGAGTATCAAGAGTTTTCCTGTTTTCCAGTAGCCAGCCTTTCCCAGAGCTCCCAGTTAAGAAACCTCCTTTCCCACTCAGTTCAGTTTAAAGAGCTTATTGTCTCATGGCACAAGACAAGCATAAACACCTCAGCTACACGAACCTTTAAGAGAGGCTGGTACATGAGCTAACCTACTAGAATACCATTCTTCTGGTCTTAGAAGAAGAAGAAGAAGAAGAAGAAGAAGAAGAAGAAGAAGAAGAAGAAGAGGAGTTTGGATTTGATATCCCGCCTTTCACTCCCCTTCAGGAGTCTCAAAGCGGCTAACAACCTCCTTTCCCTTCCTCCCCCACAACAAACCCTCTGTGAGGTGAGGGGGGCTGAGAGACTTCACAGAAGTGTGACTGGCCCAAGGTCACCCAGCAGCTGCATGTGGAGGAGCGGAGACACGAACCCGGTTCCCCAGATTATGTGACTGCCGCTCTTAACCACTACACCACACTGGCTGTGGTGAAATCCGCTAGCACTTGACCCTGCTAGCTCACCTTGCTGTGCCGAACCACACAGCATGTAACCGGCAGCTTCTCCACCGACACCTCGCACTGAGAAAAACTCTCCTTGGGGAAGAGCTCACACTCCTGGCAACGCTCCGGAATGCAACCTCAGCTTTAGAGCCGCCTCTGCAGCGTTTCTCAACCGTGGGTCTCCAGCTGTTGTTGAACTACAACTCCCAGTGTCCCTAGTTAGCAGGACCAGTGGTCAGGGATGATGGGAGCTGTAGTCCAACAACATGGCTGAGAACCACTGCCTTAGCGAAAGGAAGGGTGGATGAGTCATGCTCCGGGCATTTAGCCTTGGACTGGTATCTAAGCCACCCAGTGTAGCTGGTGTGCAAACTCTGAACAGAAACCAAACATGGAGGGGGGGCCTCAAGACATGGAAACTTGGTGTAATTTGGAAAATTACACCAACCCTGATGAGCCACTTCAGCCCTCCCCCCCCAACAATGAACGGCTGCTCTCCTGCCTTTCTTACCGCCATACTCCGGGGCAAAGAAGTGCAGGTTCTTCTGCTCCTCACGACACGTCTTCACATGGTTGTTGATGGTGTCTGGGGCCACTGGAAGAGGGGGGGAAACAGCAAGGAATCAGGGGCTGAGCCTCCCAAATTGCTCTCATGGGGCGGGCAGAGGGCATTCAGGCACAGCTGCTGCCACCCCAGTTCAGTCCCAGTGCAAGACAAGGGCAGGCGCAGCTCAGAAGCAAAGGGGGGGGAGGCAGGTCCACATGCTCCTCCAGATCTTCCATCTTTCCTGGGTGAGCTCCAAGCCCCAGCAGCCAAAGCAACCCCACCAGGGAAAGCAGATGAGCCCAATGGGAGCCGGGAGGTGGGGCATGGGCAAGGCAGCACTGCTGGAAGAAGAAGGCAGAGGAAGTCCTTTCTGCTGCTCCTGGGTCTCCACTGCAGAGAAGCGTCAGCTGGACCAGCACTAAGGCAGGCACAAGGGGCTGCAGACTAGGGGGGGGGGGGGATCCTGAGCAGCAGCAGCAGCTCCACAGACACCCACACTGACCCACCCACAGACACCTGAATGACAGGGAAGGGTACAGACAAGACAGTCCTCACCCCCCCCCTCTCTCTCTCACACACACACACACTGGCCGGCTCCAGGCCTTTTCCTGAAAGCCCAGCAATGGAGAGGGGGATTCCCACTTGATCAGGTTTGCACCAGCCTCTGTCTCCCCACCAAAGAGGGCTGCCTCCCCTCCACTGCTGCCCCATCCATCCACCCACCCACTCAAGAGGCGCCACCCAAGAGCAAAGATCCCAATGGCCCAGTCACCTTAGAAATGCCAAGGGGAGGGGGAAGTGGCCCTGGAGCCAAGGGTGCCACAGACCCAGGCCCCAAAGCAGGGATGGACACAGAGGGCGGGACTTGGTGGGCACCCTGAGGGTAGCAGCAGCGATGAGCAGGAGAGAGATGCTGGGCCAGAAGCCGCACCAAGCCTCCTCCTCCTTGGCACCCAAAGCCCGACACAGTACCAGCCACTTTCTAACACAACTGCTGCTGCCTTAGAAGGGAAGATGATACCAGCTATGGCCTGTGGCAAAGCACCCCTAAAATCCAGCTTGTGACCTGGTAGCCTGCACATGAGAAGGAAGCTCAGAGAAAGGCTTCATGACAGGAATGCTCAGTTCAGGCAAGCTGGAGCTCCATTAGCTGCTGCTGCTGCCACCTCCTTTGCTGCAAAGCTCTCCCGTCCTCCAAAAGTGCCCCAGACTCCCTTCTGGAAGCAGTAAACCATTATAGGACCACCTCAACGCAACTCAAATTACCAACCTAGTGGTTTCAGTGGCCAGAGGCGCCTGCTAGAAGAGCCCCAAATTCTCTCTCTCTCTCACACACACACACATCCCGCAATTCAGATGTGGTTTTAAAGGTCATTTCCCAGACACTGAAGCCAAACACTTCCTGACTGGCACCCTTTAACGTTTTCTTTACGCTTGGATCACTGCCAGGAAGGCAAGATTCATGTTCTCTGCTTTCGATGTTCAAGACCGACTTCAGCTTAAAATGGTGCTTTTCACCCTAGCAGACAGAATGGACCTTCCCCTCTCAGCCACTGCCCCAGCCTCCCACCTGCTGGTTTTTTATATATAATTGTCTTTTACTTAAAACTTCGCTCCAAAGCTCCACAAAACCACTCCCCAGTCCTGCTGCTTCCCCTGTCCCCCCAGGGATCCCCAAAGCCAAATCTCCCACTCCACTTCTGACCCATGGAACGATATCCTGGCCTCTCCTTCTTGGGTTTCCACCAGGTGTTAGAACTGTGGTGTCTGTAAGGGGTTTGGACTTCCTGGTTAGTTTTAATTTCAGCCTCTACACAGGGGGCCAGACATGTACACAAGGGTTTGGACCAGGGGTCTGCAAACTTTTTCTGCAGGGGGCTGGTCCACTGTCCCTCAGACCTTGTGGGGGCTGGACTATATTTGGAGGAGGGGAATGAACGAATTCCTATGCCCCACAAATAACCCAGAGATGCATTTTAAATAAAAGGATGCATTCTACTCATGTAAAAACATGCTGATTCCTGCACTGTCTGCGGGCTGGATTGAGAAGGCTATTGGGCCAGATCCGGCCCCCGAACCTTAGTTTGCCTACCCATGGTTTGGACGCTCCCAGTTTCTCAACCAGAAAAAGCTCAGGCACACTTGTCCTGACCAGAATAAATGCAAGGTACCTAAATTTTTATTTCAGAAATATGCCACCAAATATAATTGTATGTGCTAATCCCATCTGTCTGCAGAGTTTCTGTACACAGAATTCTAGTCACAGAAAGGTGTTTTTATCCCTCATGCCCAAAATGGGAAACTTGCTGAAAGGCTTCCTTCTGCTGGGTGGGGGGGGGGGGGACATGCTTTTCAGGAACAAAGTCTGGCATTCAAGTTGCAGCACCTGCGGTTGAGGCTCTCAGGCAGGCAGGCAGGCAAATGAAGCGAGGCGGAGCTGCTGGCATCAGGCAAGAGAGACAAGGCCACGCGGCTCTCGACTCGGAAGAGGGCAGCTTCTGTCCTTCCTCTTGCGGAGAATGGCAGGGCCTTCAGCTTCCTGGAGTGCTGGGCTCACTTTTGCCCAGGCAAGCCTTTGCCAACACAGCTGGCAGCTATCTTCCTGCTGCCCACCGTCTTTGGGATCCAGCTCAAAGCACTTCACTTTCTTAAAGCAGTCAAATAAGCTTGGGCTTCCCTTCCCTGAAAGTGTTCTCTCTCTGTGGCAGATGAAGACCCAGCCCCCTACCACCACCTTGGCTCCTCCGGAAAGTGTCTTCTGGGGAAGGCTGGCCCACCAGGAATGGGGGTGGGGGTGGGGGGCGCAATGCATAGCAGGTGCCCCCAGCCCCAAAGAGGTCCCTCCGGTGTAGCTGCTGTGTCTTTGCCAGACTTAGTGCTTCAAGTGTCCAAATCAAATGCACTGTTCAGTGGTACGCCCAGGAAGCAAGCGGGCTTGTTTTGCAGACTTCCTTCATCCCCAGCCCATGAAAACCTCGCCAAGATACACAGCCACGCCCGAGACTCACTGAGCACACCACCCAAACTCACCCACCCCAGAGACTGGGGCCCTGAGAAAAGCTGAGCTCTGCTCCTGGCCCAGGCTCCCTTCCACAGAAGACATGCCACCTGCATGCAGCCCAAGCAGTGTCAGCGCCCTGGCCGCCCTCCTCCTCTTCCTCGCGTTACCTGCCGCCTCTGCGCCACGAGCGCCACCTCTCCTCTCGGCCCTGCTCCCGTCCAGCTTCCACCTGCTCCGCTCCACTGAGCTCGCCTGGACCAAGGTGCCCAAGGATTTCTTGCCTGCCCAAAGCGAAGGGCTCTTTCAGTCCTTGGCCATGCCGGGGGGGGGGGGAGGACACCCCAGGGCCCCCGTCTCACCGCCCGCAGGGCACAGCTCATCTTGCGCCAGGCATTGGCCTTCTCCGCCAGCCCTGTGTCTTCTCCTGGCTGGCAGTGGAAGCAAGAGAAGGCCCTTCCCAAGGCAGACCTCCCTACCACTAAGGCAGGAGACACAGGCAGCTCCCCAAAGGCTCCCCCCGCAAAAGAGGGGGCGGCAGCAGAGCAGCTGCAGGGCCTGAGCACTTCCAAGGCTCCGCCAGGGTCTCCCAGGCACCTCCAGGCCCCTGCGCAGGCGACACCAGGCACACAGCTCCCAGGAGTCAGGCTCCACCACAAGCGTCCGACCCATTGCCAAGCAGCCGGCCGCAGGGAGCTGGAGGAGGAGGCAGCGAAGCCACAAGCAAACAGCAAGCAGGACCCCCCCCCCCCCGGCTGCAAGGGCGGCAGCAGCTTCTCCACAGGCACAAGCAGCCCAGGACACATGCAGGAGGCAGCCATGCAGCAGAAAGGCAGCCCCCCCACCCCCCACAAGGAGCCCCAACAGGTGGCAGGACTGGGGTGGAGCTACATAGAGCCCAGGTGCCAGCCTTCACCGGGAGGAAAACGAGCGTCATATATGCCAATATACAAAGTGATGCTCTCATATCTATATCTCTATAGATAGATGCTCCATCACAGAGCAGAGAGATTTGCTCACCATTAGCAAAAATCCTATGAAAGACTGTTGGCAAGAGAGAGAGAAAGAGGCAGCCCATAAAAGCAGGAAGTAAAACCAGACATGGCGGGTGCCGAGGGGTCACCTCAGCAGCCACAGCGCCCACGGCCACCACAACCGGGCAGGGAGAGGCAGTCCTTGCCTACCCAGCCACAGCGGAAGGTGATGGAGGGTGGGGGGCTCCTGGGACAAGGCCCTTCCCTGCTCCTGCCAGGACAGAGCTCAGCCCCCAAGAAGCTGCCCATTGGCCACCCCCAGCAGGGCATCAGGAAAAGGCGCTGACCAGGCCAGCACGGCCAGGAGCTGCTTCTGGCTCAGCCAGCACTTGGGCCCAGGAGCAGACCAGAGACTCCCTGCCAAGGGAGTGGGGTGGGCAAGGGGAGGGCTTCTCTTGAAGTCCCTCCCCAGGGCATGCGATTTAGTAGTACAGGATCCTTGCTGCCTTCCCATCTCCCTTACCCCCAGGTCAGCTCCAAGCACACACACACACACCCCGATTTCCAGTGGGTCATGGGGAAACAGAGGCCTGAAGTCCTCTCTCCAAGGCAACTCCTCTTCCACAGCTGCCAGAGGAAGGCAGGCCATGAGTGCCTGGCGACCCCCAGCCAAGCCAAGCCAGGAGGCCTCTCCAGTCCAGGAGCCCAGCAGCCTCCCCTCTTTTCATTAGCCCCCCTGACCTCCCCCCCCCCAGCTTCAGGGCCTCCTCTGCACACCTCACAGGCAGCCTCAGGTGGGGCTGAGCAGTGGGAACCTCCTGGACAAAACTGCCAGCCACCGGGGCTGCAAGAAGCTCCCCCCACCCCTGAATCATCAATGGGGCTGGGAGGGGAGATGGAGGGAAGAGAAAACAGGCAGGGAAAGAGGCAGAAAAGGGCTCTGGGTTTTTCCAAAGATTTTTTGGCTTTGGGGGGTGGGAATCTTAACAGATTTTGAGGGGAGGCATGAAGGGAGAGAGAAATGTCTCTGAAGAAGGTGCATGCGGAGGACAGAGGGGGGATCCTAAGGTCAGGGTTCAGGTGCAGGGACCACGACCACAACCAAGCCTCCATCCACTTGCTCCCAGACTTAGGGCAGGAGGTGGCAAAGCCAGGCAGAGCCTCCCAAGCAGCACTGCAGGCCCTGAAGCTCTTCCCAGCCCAAGGGAAGGGGAAATGGCGGGGCAAAGTACTGGTCCACCTCCTGATTTCCTCCCCAGCTTCAGCTGACCAAACCCATAAGACAACCACCCGTTCAATTCCCCACTAAGTACAAAAATGGCTCATCAAGAGGTTGTGGGAAGGTGGCAGCCAGGAAGCCAGAGGTGGCGAGTGGAAGGAGAAGGAAGGTCTCCCTCTGCCGTCTGTGCCCAGCCCAGCGTGCCAATGCCCAGGTGCAGGGGGGACCCAAAGGAGCCACCCAGTTCTGTGGGGACTGAGGCAAGACCTGCCCCAGTAGAGGATGGGGCAGGCGGAGGCCTCCGAGTTTGCTTCTGGGCCAGATCCACACAGCAGGTGCCAGTCACACCACAGCCACGCTTCCTTCTCTTCCCTCTTCTCAAAGGAGCCTCGGAGGGGAGAGCCAAGGACATTTGCTGGCCTCCCACACCAGCTACTAAGATCCCGACAGACAATGGCAGAGCAGGGCTCCAGCCCCTGCACCCATCCACCCAAGGGCGCTGCTGACAGGCGCAAATGGTGCCGTGGAGCTTTCCTAAATCACAGCACTGCTGCCCCTTGCCATGTCCCGGGGAGCAAGAGAGTTTGAAGAGCAGGTGCCTCACCCCCTTGACTCAGCTGCTTCAGGAACACCAGTGGGACGAGCTCCGCCAGAGATGTCAGGCAGAAGCGGCATTCAAGCGGTCCCTGTGTGGAGGCAGGCTGGAAGCTTTACCATGATCCGGAGCCACAGGGCAGGTGGCAGCCTGGTCCTCCTGCATCTTGGCCCAACTGCAGAGCCCCCTCTCTTGTGCCCGGGGGGGGGGGGATTCTGAGCACTGTGCAAGGTTGCCAGCTGCCACCGCCCTGGAGTTCCCCAATCCCAAGAGTGGCTCTTCCAGCCTGAGTGGGTTCCCTGTCCAAGCAGCTCAGGGGCCTCATCCATGCTCTCTTTCACCCACAAAGCATGCCAGGAAAGTCTCTTCTCTTGGAAGCAGTGAGGGTTTCTTCCACTAGAGATGGCCAGAAGATGTCACTGGCCCATAGCTCCTTATGGGTGCTCTTGTCTGGATGAAATTTCGTAGACCCAAACTTGTACAAAGCAAAAAAGAGGATGGTAGTATTGTGAGCTCTTTGCCCTGTGGTGGTCTTTGCAATTCTTGAAAACTTGAACACACATTATTTTCATGAAAGGGGGGGGGGGCTCTGCTCAAAACTTGGCCAAGACTCCAGAAGGTTCTGAAGTCTGTTCTACACTGGAGCAGAATCCTGAGACGAGTGGCTCCAAGCGATGGCCCTGCAGGCGCAGCAGCAGCAGGGAAGACTGGGCATCCCTTGGCACCTTGGCATCCCCACAAAACTCTCTGCCCACCACTCAGCCAAAGGCATTCCAAGCGCAGAGCAAGCAGGCCGGTCAATCTTGCAGTTTGCGTCAGAAGAGTCTTTGTTCCACCAGGAGGGCTGGTCTTCCTCAGCCTTGGCAAAAGCATCACTGGAGGAAGGTCTCTGGGCCCCTCCCTGCCTCGCAACATGTGGAACTCACTGTGACAAGGGGAGGGACATGAGTCTAGGCGGAACCCTCGCAGGGAAACCAGGGAGGCCACCTTTGTTTATTTTAGAAAGGTCTATGCTGCCCTTCAGCAAAAATTCCCAGGGGACAGGCCCTTCAAAGTCCAGAAGAGAATCTCCACCCTCAGAGGCAGTTTACCAGGCAAGGCCTCTGCACTCAGCCGGGTGACATTTTGGCTGCCCCTGAACTGCAGGCACCTTTGAAGGGCTTTGTTCTCAAAGGAGTTTTAGGACTTGAAACCACAGAGGCCAGCAGTCCATTGCCATGCACCACACACACACACTGCCCCCCAACACTTGCATCCCTTGGCAGCTCTACACTGTGATGAGTTTCCTACCAATTTAACCACCACAGGTCTCTCCTAGTGCCCAGGAAATTGCAGTTGCCAGCCAAGCCCCAGCCCTTGTCTTCTGCCAGGAAAGTCAACCTAACTGCCCTTGGCAACAAGAGGGTTCTGGCTAGTCTGTCCCAGGAGCTCTCAAGAGAATCCGGAAATTTCCCAGAAGTGGGAGAGCCCCAGAAAAAGCCCAAGGGGAACTCTCCCATTTCCTCCTCAGAGCTCTTGGGGGCTAGGGATATCCAAAAGGTAGCTCGGCAAAGCACTCCAGCTGCCCTTCCCTTTCCTCAAAGACCCGGCTGGCTGCCTGTCCAAGCGCCCGGCTGGCAGGGAAGCAGCAAAAAGAGGAAGGAGGGTTTCTCCCTGAGAGAACAAAGGCCCCCTGGAAGCAGTTTCCTGCCCCATGCCCTGGAGGGACGCAGGCACCCATGGTCTGGGCAGCCTATCCAGGCACAGAGCATGGGGTGGGAGGAAGCTGGGGGCCGGGAAGCCTGAGAAGGTGGTGGCAGCAGCAGCGGCAGTGGCAGCAGCGGCAGCGGCAGCTGCTTAGGGCCACACATGTCCAGGTGGCAGAGTTCTCCAGGAGGTTTCCAGAAGTCAGCAATGAAGGCTACAGAGAGAGGCACCAGCTGAGGCTCAGACTCCCAGGTGAGCAGGGCAGCAGGAGCTCCTTCCCTTTCCAGTGACTCTTTACATCACTGGCTTGCGGCTCCGGAGGAGAGGCTTACCTGACCCGATCTTGATCAGCCCATTGTGCTGGATGAAGATGGTGTCACAAGTCAAGTTTCCGTGAATGATGGGAGGATCGCAGGAGTGAAGGTAACTGGAATGGCAACACAAGGAATGGTGGGCCCAAGAGGCTGGCACCAGCACTCACCGCCCCCAACAAAAGGCCACTTTCACAGGGGCAAAACCAAGGCCTTGTGCCTGAGGCTGCCAGGGACTCCCCAAGAGAGCAACAGCCATCACTCTCTTACCTTCAGTCAGCTTGAGAAGGAGGGGAGGCAGGCAGGCCGGCCGGCTGGCAAAGCGGCAAGCCAAGTCCTGCCACAACTGCTAGAGGGAGCCAGAAGCAACCGCTCTCCACCCTGGCCTCGGAAGAACCAAAGGGAGCATGAGCAGCCAGGCTCCCAAAGCCTTTGAGGGAATCAGAGCATGTACCTGAGAGCAGACAGGATCTGGGTGCACCAGCGCTTCCAGGCCTAAAGACAGATAAAAGGAAGAGGCTCTAAGCAACACCCACAACAGGTAGCTTGACTGCAACAGGCAAATACTTTCCTTATTTCCTTGCTTCCTTCCATGCCACTCAGAAGGAACAGGCCAGACACTTCCTGGTTCCTCCCCAGCCTCCTGTCCTTCTGGGGCTCTGGGTTGGCCAAAGGAAGCTGCTTCTCTGTGCTCAAAGGCAGGACGGCCCCAGCAGGAGGCCTGGGACCCAGGAGCAGAGGGAGGAGGGAGGAGAAAGAAGTGAGGGTCACCTTTTCATTCATGGTCTTGTGGTTCTTCTTTGTCTTCTTCAGAAACTGCTTCAGGCTGCCAGAGGACATGTACTCAGTGATGAAGATCACCTGGGAAGGAGAAGGAAGTCACCAACTGCCGCTGCTTCTCCACAAGCCCATCAGGAAGACGTTGGGGGGGCACCCCACTTACCCTGGCCTTGTTCTCCTTCACATCTGCCCAGTACTTGTGGAACTTCACAATGTTCAGGTGTTCTAGCTGGATCAGGTTGTCAAAGACAGCTTTGACCTTCTCCTGGAGGGACAAAGCAGAGGAATGCCAGACCCCAGGAAGAGGAGAGCCCTTGGCTTACCCCAGCCTCACAGCCGTGGAGAGACGGATGCAGCGCTGGGAGAGAACCCCCAAGGGCTGGCCAGGCAGCAGCCAGCCCCCCCCCCCCCCCCGGGAGGCTAGCCAGTCTTCCCACAGGGTTCTGCACTGCTGGGATTTATGCCGCTGCCTCCCGGGCATCCTGAGCATGATGCCCACCTGCTCCCCATCCTTCCCATCCCAGGCTCACCAACCTCCTGAAGCTTGAAATTCTTGCGCTCCGAGAATTGGACCTCATTCCAAACCACTTCCACCCCTTCTTCTGTGTCCATTGCCAGGTAAGCACTGTCAATCCCAGGAACATTGCGCTGATTCACCTGCATGGAGAGGGGAACAATAAAAGCAGTGATTCAGGGAGCTGTGGAGACGAGGTGCTGGTGCCTGCAGAGACCCCCACGCCTGAGTCAGGAAACTCCTGAGGACGGGAGCAGCCCAGAAAGATTTGCTCCAAGACCTCTTGCGGGCAAGTCAGTCTTGCTGCTCTGAAAATCGCAGCAGAGATTCATGTCACAAAGAGTCAAAAAGCTCTCGTGCCCTAAATGACAGTAGCTGAGAAAGTCGGTCCTGGAACCAACTGGAGGGGGATGGAAGCTTTATCCTGAGTGATGCTGCCCAGGATCTGGGGCAGGATCTCAATCTCATGGACATTTATCATTTTCCAGACATGACTAGAAGGTTGCCAAGTCAGCCGAAGACAGTTTTAAAGGGGGAAACCTAAAAATGTGGGGATCAGTTAAGAACTGAGACGATGAAGTTTCCCCAAGGTGCTCAGTGGCTATTTAACACCATGATGACAGAAGCTCAGCTAGAATGTAGACCACTGATTAGGAAATGCCCTCCCAGTCCAGCAGAGAGATTTAATGACAGAGGGTGCATTCATTCAGAGAAGAGAAATATTGCCCAAAGCAGAATAGAAAGGAGTAAGGACTCTGGAAAATAAAAAAGTGAATGGCATAATGCTAAAGGGGGTTCCTGCATTGCAAGGAGTTGGACTAAATGACCCCTGGGGTCCCTTCCAACACTACAGTTCTATGATTCTACAAAAACCATGGCTGACTAAATATCCAGACCAAGATAATCAGGGTCTGGAAGCAAAGCCTTATGAGGAATGGTTGAGGGAACTGGGTATGTTTACCTTGGAAAGAGGAGACTGAGAGGAGAGACGAAAGCCATATTCAGCTATCTGAAGGGCTGTCACGTGGAAGAGGGAAGGAGCTTGTTTTCTCCTGCTCTGGAGGGAAGGACTTGAAGCAGTGGGTTCAAGTTTCAAGAAAGGAGATGCCAACTAAACACCAGGAAGAGCTTTCTGACAGGAGAGATGGGTCTTGTGCTCAGGCCCTGCTTGCAGGGTCCCCATAGGATGGGGGTTGTTGTTTTATTTTATTTTTATTACTTTATTTCATTTCATTTCATTATTTATATGCCACTCATCTGACTGGGTTGCCCACTCTGGCCGGCTCTCAACAGAATATTAAAAACACAATAAAACATCAAACAGTAAAAGCTTCCCTGACATCCTATTCCATATCAAAGATTTATGTTCCAACACTAGAATACAGGAAAAGACTTTTGGTACTCTTCACAATATGCTTGGAATTTCACCACCATGAGCAATTATGGGTCATTTATGGAGACTGCCTCCCTCATCACTGACTCTCTGGAGGAAATTAAAAACATTCCTGCTTCCCCAAGCATTTGATGGCTGAAATGCTGTTCCTGAAATCCCTGTTGGGGAGGGAATTCTTTTAATTGTTTTAAATTAAATTAAATGATATTGCTATTGATGTGTTTGCCACCCTGGGCAACTTTGAGAGAAAGAGTGGGATGTAAGTTGAATTGATGCCAATGCTGATGATAAAATAATGGCAAAAACCTGGAAAATTCAGAATAATTTTAAACAGTACTGAGCCCAGTGCAGATCCTTGGGGACCACAAAGCCTGCAAGGCCTCAATTAACCATAACGCTGATAACAAGCCCCTCCCATGGGTCCCCGGTTGTGATTTCATGATGCCAGAGGTTTTGTCTCCCTGCAACACTTAAAAAAAAACACCTACCAAGTTACGATACTATGATAACAAAACGTTTGTGGGCACTTGTTCCCCCAGAGGGTTGGGCCAATATGGCCCTCCAGCCAAAAAAGGTAGATCTACACATCTGAAGAGAAACAAGTCAAGAAGACGGGAAGCCAAGACTTTGTGGAAGTCATTCCTCTTGTTCTTCTGGCCTGAACAATTCACCCTGCAAGAATTTCCCCCAGCTATGCTAGGACAGATCTTTGGCTGAAAGGTCTACAATGCCCACAGATCCCTTGAAAGGCGGGCTTCCCTCTGCTGGCTCCCCCTGCCCCTTCTGATGAGCCTGCCTGCCTGCCTGCCGTCTCCCCTGTCCCCGTGGCGTGGGAGAAACAGGCAAAAGCAGCCATGGCAAGAGCCAGAGGCCTCAGGCCCCCATGCTGGTCCCTTCCCCAAGCAGAGGAGAGGCAAGGGAGCAGGAATGGGCCAGGAGTCCTCCTCCTCCTCCTCTTGCCCCCTCCTCTGCAGAAGGCAGAACTGCCTCTGGCTGCCAGGGGGTGGGGGCGCCCCAAGGCTTGGCTGGACCCACACCTGGAACAAGCTGGGCCTGGCCGGTGGCTTGCCTAATACTCCTTCTTCTATAGCCAGTGTGCAGAAAGGCACCTGCCCCTCTGGCTGCCTCCGCAGCCTGGAGCCTTGCGCAGAGAGCGTTTCCCTGGGTGGGCTTTCCCCATCCATCACCAGAGTGACGCAGTGGCAGGAGAGACACCTCCTTCCTGATGTTGCAGAAGAGGGCAGGAATCTTTCCTCTGGTCCTTCCACTCAGGAGGCCAGAGCCCCTCCTGCCTGTGGGGCCCATGTTGCCTCCTTTTCAGGCCTGCTTCCCTTGCCCCTGCCCAGCCAGCCAGCCTGGCTTCCTCCCCGCCCCAGCTTGCAACAGAAATGACGCAGCAGCCTGCCTTGCATCAGGGCCACATTCCTCCCCAGGGCCCAGCCCTCTTCTGGGGCACAGCCACTTCCTCCGTCCTCACCAGGTCAAGCCACAGTGAGTCAGCCAAAGTGAGTTGACACAGAATAGGAAAGGGCTGGTAGGCAGGCTCCTCACCATCTGCCCAGAGATGTCTAGCAACACCCCCCCCCCCAGCCCAGCCAAGGAGGGAGGGGCAGAGGAACAATGAATGAGAACAGCTGCAAGAAGAGGGAGGGCCAAACTGCAGCCAAGCAAAAAAGGCCCCCAGACTCAGGGCTGCTGGCAGGCAGATCTATTGGGGGAAAGGGAGGGGAGGAGGACAACCCAAGCCCATGGCCAAGGGAGCTCCCAGGCCGCTTTGCACCCCAAAAAGGCTCATCAGACAAGGCTTCCAGGAGAGTCTGCCCAGAATTCCTTCCCACCTTGTCCTCCCTCCAAGGTGCCTCTTCTCCTGACACACACACTTCCCCCACCGAAGGCCAATCTCAAAGTCACACCCCTTGAAAGCCAAACAAGGCCTCCTGTGTTGGTCTCAGCCTCTCAAACTGCTCGCCCCGCTCTTCGCTTCCAGCTTTGGGACCAACTCTGACAGAGGCCAAAGAGGAGTCTTTCTGGAGATGCCCCTGGTCACATTTTAGTGTAAAAGGCCTGGCCATTTTGAACTGCTCCCGGGGAGGGGAGGCTTTTCCATCAAAGGCTCCAGACCACAAGACAGCCAGGATAGCCCCAGGAATGCCCCGTGCAAAGCGGGCATGGCAGCTGCCCCCCAAGACCAGCAGTCAGTCAGCCTTGACTGGTCAAACCAGTCATCATCCTGCCACTCTCAGCCTCAGCCAGCTGGCACAAAAAGATGAACTGTGCGCTCAACCTCCTCCCAAGACCCCCCCTCTTCCAAAGGACCCCCCCCCCCTTCCAAAGGACGATTCAGCCTCTGGGTGAGCAACAAGTCCCTTCCAAGCAAGGCACATCTTCTGGCACCCAGGGGCCTGGGGAGAGAACCCTTTCCTGGAACATGAGCCAAGGAAGCAGGAGGCAGCCGTAGCTTTCAAGCCTTTTAATTCCTGAAAGGGCACGGAAGCCGAGTGTGGAACCACATCCTGAAACTGCAAAGCCCCTTTGCACCCACAAGTCAGGGCTCCCAAAGCTTCTAGATGCATCTGGTGCCATTTCTACTAAAGCCATCACCCAAACAGGAGTTTCCGGTATGTTCTGGCATTGCTCTGGTTAGGGAAAGGACAGCTCAGAGGCAACCTATGGAAATGGGATAAAGTCCCGCAAGACAACAGTGCCATGTTCCTTGAAGAGAGAAGTACTGGATGGGTGGCTGGAATTAAATGCACACACACTGAGCACCACCTGGCCGTACCCAGCTTCAGGGGAAGAGAGAAAAGAGCTCTGTATAAGGTAAAGGTAGAGGAACCCTGGATGGTTAAGTCCAGTCAAAGGTGACTATGGGGTGCGGCACTCACCTCTGCTTTCAGGCTGAGGGAACCGGCCTTTGTCCACAGACAGCTTTCCAGGTCATGTGGCCAGCAGGACCAAACCGCTTCTGGTGCAATGGGACACCATGACGGAAACCAGAGCACACCAAAACGCCATTTACCTTCCCACTACAGCCGTACCTATTTATTTACTTGTGTGGTACGCCTTTGAACCGCTAGGTTGGCAGGAGCTGGGACAAAGAGACAGGAGCTCACCCCGCCGCACGGATTTCAACTGCCAACTTCTGATCGGCGAGCCCAAGAGGCTCAGTGGTTTAGACCACAGCTGTGTACAAGGCTGTCTTAGAACATTGGTCAGGAAGTTGAGGGACTGCAGAATATAGCATCAGAATTGTTAAATGGGATGATGAATGGAGAATATCACCAGGAGCTACGTACGTACAAATCCTGGTTCTAATCTGAGCACATTTGAAGGTGTTGCTTTTAGCTTATAAATGTTCTAACAGTTTTGAACCATGACACCTACAGCAGGGCTGGGGAACCCGTGGCCTTCCAGGTGTTGTGGGATGGATGGCAGGAGGGGAGAGTTCCACAATACCTGGAGAGCAACTCCCCGTCCCTTAACCTGGCTGGCTGGCACTAAGGGGAGTTGTAGCCCCTAATCTTTCCTACATAAACCTGCCTGACCAGTAGGTTGAGTCTCAGAGCCACCACTTCTCTCAGAATTCTTTTTCCCAGAAAGGATTGCCTGCGGTAGTCTTTATTCTCGCTTTGGCGCCAGGTGAAAACTTGGATTGGCCCAGACCTTGAAATTCTGTTTATTTTAAGCTCTAGCTTGAGTTTCAGCTGGCCAGATCTGAAGCTGCTAATTTTTATTGAGCTCTTTTATTCATAAGCAACTCTGATCTAGATCTGTACGTAATGCTGAGATCGGCATTCAGTTTCTAATACCAAATACTGAATGCTTCCTTATGCACTTACATTCATAATCTTACGTAAGATTTACTTGTTGTGTCACTTGCCCATCTCTACTGTAGTTATATCCCACCTGGGGGAAAAGCCCACAGCCACCTTGAAAGAAAGCAGGAGAACGCTGAACTGGGTATAAAATAAAGGATGATGCATCAATAAAGAACACAGGCTGAAAGAGAAGACAGACTCAACTCCAGAGACACTTCATCTGCCAACAGCCTGACACGCCCTCCCCAAGAAGCAGCACAAACATGAAGCAGGAAAGGAACCTTGGACAAAAGACTCTTATAAAATTCCAATATTTTGTCACCTGCTAAAAATATTGATTTGGTAGTTATAATTTTTATGGTGTTTTAATTATTTCACCCTACACTGCTATGATATGATTATGAACTGGTGGTTTATGAATATTCTTACCAATCAACCAATATTATCAGAGCTGGAATGGACCCTGAAGGCCATCTTGCGCAACCCCCTGCCCACTGCATCCCTGAAGGAAGGTGGTCCAGGTGCCTCCAGCCCACCCAACCCCACGGCACCTCTGCTCCACTGCCAAGCAGCTCCTCCACTTGGGAACTTTTCTACTAACGGTGAAATAAAAACCTGTTCCCCTCCTGCAGTTCCCATGCATTGCTTCTTGTCCTGCCCTCCAGAGCAACAGAGCAGGGGTCTGCTCCATCTCCTGCCTAACAGAAGATCACCACCACCATCCCTTTATCCCCTAAGCATATGCAGCTCTTTCCACTGCCCCCCCCCCGTAATGCTCGTAACACCACCAACTATGTTCTACCTCCCTCCCACTGGGGCATCTGGTTGGCCCTGGGGGGGGGGGGGGGACAGGATGCTGGACTGGATGAGCTGCTGGTTTCCTCCAGGTCCTTTTATGATGATCAGTTAAGACACCTAGATCCTCTCTATGTTCAGCAGTAAATTTCATAAATCACTCAGAAGCCATGATATATAAATCAACAATAATACCATCCTTTCTTTGTGCTACAAACACAGATGCCCGACTTAGAGAATCAAAGAGCAGAGTCCTACCTTGCAAGAAACTGCTCTGCACCCCTGCAAGTCCACAACTACTGAAAACCTGGGAAGCAAGGAGACCCAAGGCAAAGAGCAATAGAATCGTGGAGTGGGAAGGGACCCTGAGGGTCATCTAGTCCAACCCCTACAATGCAGGAATCTCAACTAAAACACCCCTGACAGGTGGCCATCCGAGCTCTGCTTAAGAGCCTCCAAGGAAGGAGAGTCCACCGCCTCTCTCCCAAAGAGGGAAGGGTCCACTGCCCTGTCAAACAGCAGCTGAACAGCAAAATGGGATGCTGGGCAAGGAGCAGGTCTCCAGCTCAGCTCCCAGCATCTCCCGGGAGGGCTGGGAAAGATCCCTGTCCTTGAAGCTTCAGGGAGCCCAACTGGGGACAGCAGCCCGGCCAGGCCCGACAGCTGCGCCTCCCGGGTTCCCGTTTCTGCGGCTCCCTGAAGCCGACGGGGCAACGGCAGCAGCCTCGGTGGGCTGCCCCGGGGCCGCTTCTTCCTCGCGGGGCCTTTCCGGGGCCCGCCCCACCCCCGGGGCGCCCGGAGGGCCTGGGCAGCTTCCGGAGCCGCGCTGGGGAGGCTCCCGGGGAGAAGATCCGCGTCGCTGCCGCCGCGCTCTCACCTCCTCGCGGCGCTTCTGCCACCTCCCGCACGGCGACTCCTCCAGGATCTCCGACTCGTCCTCGCTCTCCTCCTCCTCTTCCTCCTCCTGCGCCGCCGCCGAGGCCGCCAGCGGGGGGGACAGCGAGGTCATCCCGGGCCCCGCCGCCGCCTCGGCCTTCGGGTCGGAGCCGCCTCCGCCGCCGCCTCCTCCTCCTCCGCTGTTGTGTCCGGCCTGCTTGGCTTCGCCTTCGGACATCGCCGGGAACCGAGAGGGGCCACCTGCACCGGAGGGGCGGGAGGGAAATGAGGCGCCGCTCGGGAGCCGGAGGGGCGGGGCCAGGCCTGCGCGGGGCGGGGCCTCGGCGGCCCCTTGGCAACCGGGGAGGGGCGGGAGTAGGGCGGGCCCCCCTCCCGGGGCCTGACGGCGGCGCCCCCCGCCCCCTCCGCCCCCCCGGCCCACTCACCGGGCGCGGGCCGGTCTCCAGCGAGGGCCAACGGGCAGCAGACGGAGCCGCGCGCCGCCTCACGCGCTGCGGACGGAGCGACGCCAGCCGAGGCGGGCCGGGACCCGACGTCGACCAATGAACGGGCAGGCCGAGCCCCGGAGCGCCTTCGGATTGGCCGCGGCCGCGGGACTGGCTCCGCCTCGCGCCTCTCGGCCTGCGACCTGTCCGTCTGACGGGACGTCGACGCTGACGGGGAGGGCGGGTCCTCGGCGGGCCGCGGAGCGGAGTGCGCGTGCGCCCGCAGTGGGGGCGGGGCAGGGAGCGCGCGTGCGCAGTGCGGACACCCCGGAAGAGCGTCCGGCCCGTCGGCTTCCGCGGGAGGCGCCCGCGGGCCGCTCAGGGCGGGGCGGGATGAGGCCTTTACCTGTCCATCCCACTGCGGAAACGGGCTTGGAGGGCTCCTGTTAAGCTGCAGCGGCGCAGGAAAGGCTTTCCTAGGCGAGGATCCCGCGACTCAAGCAAATAATAATAATAATAATAATATGAAAAATTATATATTGCCCTATCTATACCCACGGGTCTCAGGGTGCTTTATCTATTTTTAGGATCTGTGGGATTAGCAGAAAGGACTCAGCCAGGCTATTGGGAAAGGTTTTATCAAGAACATCTTGCTCTCCATACTATTTCAGCTCAGGTTTTACTGGTAAAAGTGATATTTCATCAATAAATTGATGGATCCCTTGATAAAACGGAGCTAAGTGAAAGCATCTGCTATAAATAGGCACATCTGGCTACTTTGTTACCATTTTAACTGAGATGTTGCCATGGTCATTTGCAGAAGGGTTCCTACTACGTTACTATCCCTGTGCATTGATAGTGATATGTCATTATATTTCCATAAGAGTTGGAATCAAATAAAAAACCCATGGCAGATGACCACCCAAACTCTACTTAAAAACCTCCAAGCAAGGAGAATCAGCCACCCTCAGAGGCAGATTTGAAGATTACTGACACAACCTCTCAATCTTTTCCAGGCTCACAAATCAATTGTTTCTTTACCTGTTCTAGGACCCTTCCTGGTATCAAGCTGACTGGTCGGTAGTTGCCTGGATCTTCTCCCCCTTTTTGAAGACGGGGAGAACATGTGCCCACTTCCAGGGACCTCACCTGTTCTCCAAGGTTCTAAGGCAGATGCTCTGAGATTACACCTGCAAGTTTCTTCAGCACCCTTGGATGCTGCTCACCAGGCCCTGGAGGTTGCAATTCATTTGAAGTCTCCAGATGTTCCCTTTCCCCCTCTTTTCTTATCTTGCGCTGCAGCTCCCTCTTTGCATCGTTTACAGTGGTACCTCGGGTTACAGACGCTTCAGGTTACAGACTCCGCTAACTTGGAAATACCACTTCGGTTTAAGAACTTGGCTTCAGGATGAGAACAGAAATTGCACGGCGGCAGTGGGAGGCCCCATTAGCTAAAGTGGTACCTCAGGCTAAGAACAGTTTCAGGTTGAGAACGGACCTCCAGAATGAATAAAATTATTAACCCGAGGTACCACTGTATTCTGGGACGCGGGTGGCGCTGTGGGTAAAACCTCAGCGCCTAGGACTTGCCGATCCGAATCCCCGCGGTGGGGTGCGCTCCCATTGCTCGATCCCAGCGCCTGCCAACCTAGCAGTTCGAAAGCACCCCCGGGTGCAAGTAGATAAATAGGGACCGCTTACTAGCGGGAAGGTAAATGGTGTTTCCGTGTGCTGCGCTGGCTCGCCAGATGCAGCTTGTCACGCTGGCCACGTGACCCGGAAGTGTCCTCGGACAGCGCTGGCCCCCGGCCTCTTAAGCAAGATGCAACCCCAGAGTTGGACACGATTGGCCCGTACGGGCAGGGGTACCTTTACCTTTTTACCACTGTATTCTGTTATCACCAGGTTGGGCATCAGTTTTCTTTTGGGTGAAGACAGAGGTGCTGAGCAGTTCCGCCTTCCCCCGATCACCCAAAAACCTTTATCCTCTTTTAATAAAAAGGTGGACACTGGGTGATAGAAGCTAGCTGGCCCCTGTCATCCTGGGCAGAACTGTTGGTGCTGTGCATTTCTTCCTTAAATCAGGTAGAAGGGAAGGAAATTCAGTGGTTATTTAATTTAAGTTACTAAGGAGTAGACCTTATGCAAATCCAGAGTGGAGTCGCTTAGACGGTTGAATAGCATCTTGTATGCCTCTTTCCTGCAACTCCTGCAGCCAAGCTGGTGTCAGACAAATGCAGGAGAGAACCTGTTTCAGACCAGAAACTTCATTCTGTCATTGACAGCCGGGGGGGGGGGGGCTAAAGGCCAAGGTGGGGAGGGCAATGGATGTGGCTTTTGTATACCTGGCTGCCTTTCAGCCTTTCAAGTCAGAGGATTCTGCAGACATCCTTCTCTAGCCAGCAAGCAAGAGACATTATTCAAGGGTGATGTTGGTTCTCTCACTGGTCCCTGCAATGTCCCAGAGGCCCCACTGGCCTCTGCTGGAAGTTAGGCATTTGGGGTCCTCTCTCCCTGCAGTGCAAAGGAATCCTCCCTCTTTTTTATATGGACAGTCTTAGCCAATCATACAATTATCTGCATTGTTCTTTGTATCATTTTATTTTATGTTCCATGTTCTAACATCACAATAATAATAGCAGTAGTAAAGTGCCCTGATGTTTTATGATCTAGCAGTTCAGAAATACTTTTATAAATGAACAAGAATTGCAGCTCAAGGACCCATTCCAGCCAGGGGGAAGCAGGGGCGGGGGGAGCAGAGCTGGCCAGGCAGAGAGAGGGATGCAGCAGCAGCAGCAGCAGCCAGTCTGGCACAGGAAGAGGCCTGGGGGCCATATTTGCTCCCCAGCCCGGCCCGAGGACACCCCCGCTCTGCTCTAAGGCACAGCAGACCCAAGAGGTCAGCAGCGGCCTCTGGGGCAGAGAGTCGGCCTTTGAAGCCACGCTGGCCGTTTCCAGCCCCCGCCTGGTTGTAGCTCTGGGGCGCCACAGCGGCCGCCTTGCAAGCAGAAGAGCAGCTGGTGGCCTCCCTCGCGATGTGCAGTGGCCGCCTCTCGGCGCCGGGGGTCGGTTCTGTTCTTGAGCAGGTCGCTGCTTCTCAGGTGCTTCCTCGTCGACCCACCTGCCCGTTCCCGCTGCTGCTGATAAACAACTGGGAGGAAAGGAAGGCTTTTTCTGTGCCACCTGCCGCTTCCCTGGCAGGCCAGGTGTGCGGGACCTTTGGCCCTCCAGGTGTCGCTGAACCACAACTCCCATCAGGCCCAGCAAGCTGGCTCCGTGGCCGGGATGGCAGGAGCCGGAGCAGAGCCGCACCTGGCGGGCCAAAGGTCCCGCGCACCTGCGGGAGGAGCCGGAAGCGCAGCGCTGCGGGGCCCGCCGGGTCTCTCCGGGGCTGAGCGAGAAGCGGGATGGGTGAGCGCTGGGCCTCGCAGTCCCCTCTCTCCCCCCCCCCCGCGGCCGCCCCTCTCTGCTCCCCGCCGGCAAGCAAAAGCGAATACACGCCAAGTCCCGCCCCCGAAAAGAGGAGCTTCAGCTCCGAGGTGGCTGCAGCATCACCCCATATCCGCCGCAGGGGCTCCTTGAGGAAGCCGTGCGCCTTTGCGCCTGGTGGCTGGGGCGCGGGGATCCCGCGCAGCCCAGGGGGACTCTGATCCCGAGCTGCGCTCCTCCTCCTCCTCCTCCTCACGTCTCTTTCTACCCCCCCCATCCCCTCCGCAGATGCGGGACCCCGCGCGCGGCGCCTGGTGCGCAGCGGCATCTCGCTGGTGGTGCTGGGTCACCTGAACCTGGTGCTGGGCGCCATCGTGCACGGCTCCGTCCTGCGCCACGTGGCGCGCCCCGCGCGCACCATCACCTCCGAGTACGCGGTGGCCAACGTGATCGCGGTGGTCTCGGGGCTGCTGGTGAGTGAGGGGCGGCGGGGCGGGCTGGGGGCGCAGGCGAGCTCCTTTGGGGCAGGAGCAGCCGAGAGCCACCGCGCGTTCCCCGTGTCTCCCGCAGAGCATCGCCGCCGGCGTCGTGGCCGTCCTGGTGTCGCGGAGCCGCTCCCCGCCTTGGCTGGTGAGTGCGCCCTGGAGGAGGAGAAGGGGCCAGGCGCCGCCGGAGCACCCAAGGGCGCCGCGTGGCTCCTTTCCCGGTGTGGGCGGAAGAAAGGGCGCCCTGGGCGGGGGCCCCCAGGCTGGGCTCGGGGCCCCCAGGGCTCGCTCACCCGTTGCCTCCCTCCGCCTCCCTTCTCAGCGCTGGGTGCTGCTGGCCGCGGCCCTGGTCAACGCGCTGGTGTCGGGCGCCTGCTGCGCGGGGCTGCTCCTCGCCGTCTCGCTCACCGTGGCCAACGGAGGCCGCTTCCTGCTCGCCGGCTGCAACCGCTCGGCTCTGGCGACCGACGCCCGCACCGTGAGGACCGACGAGTGTCCCTTCGACACCACCCGCATCTTTGTGAGTTGCTGGTACTATCTTGGTATTTATTTGCACCCCGTAGTTTCCCCTAACAGAGATTCAAGGTGGCTTATAGCTAAAAACACCGGGGGGAGCGGTAATTAAAAAGCAATTAACAGTAATTGGCATTAATAGAATAGAGATATCAAAACTTGTAAAAAGTATTAAGAAAATTTCAGTTGTACAAAATAAAGTGAAAAAGGAGAAAAATAAAAAGTGCAAAGAAAAATATAAAAGGAATATATGTGCATGCATGTATTATCTATATAATGTACTGTTATTGCCCTAATACATATATGATTGTGGATAACCTGCTATATTATGTATAAATTCATTCTAAATGTCAATATCCAAAGTCTGCATCTCTCCACAATCTGTTCATCTTTTGCAAGGACTGTCATGTCTTCATTCTTGATTTAAAGAGGACCAGATCTTTATTCTTCATGTTCATCCATACCAGTCTTTTGGTCATAGGGTTTTAATTGTTTTTTTGTCAATTTCCATACAGCGGGTATATAATGCAAAAGAATATAAACTTCTGAAAATTTCATTTTTTTTCTACACAGTCATATTGATACAGTCCAGCACTTTCTCCCAAAACCTAGGGAGTAAGAACAAATGTTTCAAAGAAGCGCTGTCTTTATACATCTTCAACAAAAAGCTGCATTAGACTGTCCTTTTGTATACATATTGTACGGAGTTCAATATTATTTTCTGTTGTATAAGTCGTAATTCAAGATCCATCGATATCTTTGCTACAGAAACTGAAACACTTTCCCACTATCAAACGGTATAGGAGCATCCAATTCTTTCTTCCAATCGTTTCTTAAAGTCTGCATCTCGAACTAGTAAATAACAAATATCTATAGAGAGTAATTGTATGTTTTCAGTTTCAAAAGCTTTGACCAATTCTTCTGATGAGATCTTGGCCGCTCCCCAGCTGACCTTCCCTGCCTGCCTCTTCTCTCCCTAGGACACGGCCCTGGTCCTCTGGCTCCCTTCCTTGGTGATGGCAGCGGTGGAGGCTGGCTTGTCCGCCTGGTGCTGCGTGGCGTCTTTCTCTCTCTCGGGCCAGGGCCCCTCCTCCTACAAAGTGGCACTGGTAAGAGGGCACCTTTCTCCCTCCCCCCACATCCTCCCCACCCTGGTACTTGCACAGTGACCCCTGGGGGCCACCCAGTGCGGCCCTCTTGCTCCTTGCTTTGCCCCAGGCCCCTGGGCAGTTGAAAAGCTTCTCTTTGGGCTCCTTTTCCAGCTTCAGGAGGCTGCCTCAGGAAAGGAGGCGGCAGAGGAAAGCTCCGGAAGAGACCCTCATCACCAGCTCCTGGTTGACATGCAAGAAGAGGAGTGCAGCCTTTAGTGGGGTGGGGTGGGGAGAAAGAGCCTGCCCCACTTTTGCTGCAAGAGGCCCATGACAATGGGCTGTGCTGGGATGGCCAGACACAGAATGATAGAGTTGGAAGGGACCCCGAGGGCTGTCTAGTCCAACACTGCAGGAATCTCAGCTGAAGAATTCCTGACGGATGGCTATCCAACCTCTGCTTAAAACTTCCAAGGAAGGAGAGTCCACCACTTTCAAATGTAGCCCATTCTCCACTGTCAAACAGCTCTTACCATCAAAATGTTCTTCCTGATGTTTAGTCATTCTCTCCTTTCTTGTAACTGGAAGCCACGGGTTCAGGTCCTCCTCTCCGGAGCAGGAGAAAAGCAGCTTGCTCCACCCTCTGTGTGACAGCCCTTCAGATATCTGAAGATGGCTCTCATATCTCCTCTCAGTCTCCTCTTCCAGGCTAAACATCCCCAGTTCCTTCCACCATTCCTCATCAGGGTTGGTTTCTTGATCATCTTGGTCGCCCTCCTCTGCACACAATCCAGCTTGTCAATATCCTTAAATTGCGGTGCCCAGAACTGGACACAAGACTCCAGGTGGGGTCTGACCAAGGCAGAGGAGAGCGCTACTTTACTAGCCAGGCAAGAATCTTCTCCTGGCTCAACTGGCACCCCTTTGCAAGTGGGGGGGGGGGAGAGATGCTTCTTCCATACTAATTCCCTGCTCCCCATATTGCAATACTTCCTGTGGCTGGGGCTCCTCAGTGCAGCTGTGTGCTCCTTGGGAGTAGCTGCAGAGCGACTCTGTGACCCAGCCTGGTGCTGTGAAGAGCAGCACTTGCACCTACTTTGCCATCAAAACTGCCCCCCCCCCAATGCCCAGATGGAGAAGGGCCATGTTGCAGCCGTCACTCCAAGGAGAGCAGCACAGAGATGGGCGTCAGACTAGAGAGAATTGGTTTGTGTCCCTTTGCTCTGGGGCTGGCCGGCGGCCTCAAACCCCATTGCCCAGCAGAACGTGGCTTCCCACACACCAGGAGGCCCTTTGACCAGAGCTGGGCCCCTCCGGCCCCCACCCAGCCAGTTGTACTGGACTTTGAGAACTCAGAATCCAAGTGCTGTGGCAGACTTAAACTGTACAGACTCAGAGTGGACAGTCCTTTCCGTCACATGACACACCCCCCCCCTCTCTGCTGCTCCCATTGGGACCCAAACACCCTCCCAGGCCCCCAGAGGGCCCCTATCTGTACCTGGAGCACCCGCACGAGAGGTGCCACCTTCCTTTTAGGGCTGCTCAGCTCTGAGTGCTGCTTGCGCCACAAGCCCCAGACCAGAGGCAGCTCACATGGCCACCCCCTTCCAACCTTGCCGGGGTGGGGGAGTGTCACATGTCCGCCATGGATGGGGCACCAAAAGCATGATTCTCCAGACCAGCTGAAAACCAGCTGCTGGGAAGTGCCAGGGGGCGGAAGGCTTGCAGGCTTCCCTTGCGGCCTCAGGTTGGCCACTGCAACTGGGCCCAGCGCTTCTTATCTGAGAAGAACACCCCATCTGTGCCCAGAGACAGGGTCACCCTCCTTGTACACCAACACGCACACAGATGGAGAAGATGGTCCCTTTGGCGAGGGAGGGAGCGGTTTCAATCTGAGTGTGGTGCTGGGGTGGACAAAGGGGTTTCAGCATCCCTGCCCAGCCCAGCCCCAGGAGCAGCAGGAATGTGACTCTCTCCAGGTAACGGACAGAGTGACCCCTCCAACCCTCCGTGTTTTTCCTCTGAGAGTTGCTTCGGCTGCTTCCAGTTCTTCCCTTCAGCTGGTTAGAAAGATGGCAAGAGAGATGTAGAAACGATAACATTTAATTAGAAAGGAGGAAGGCTCCAGGGTCAGGTCCTGGCTGCGTCACTGGAAGGAGAAGTTGGTGCCGGGCAGCCCCCCGCACCACTGGTTGATGAACTTGAGCACGTCCTGGCAGGAGGGGTTGTGGGACATCTGCAGGAGAGGGCGCGAAAGTCAGGGCAGGGTAGGGACCAGGCCAGACTCTGGATCCCCCCCCACACTACTCTCCCTCTCACCTTGACCGCCATCAAGAACTTGTTCCAGCTCTCCTTGTTGGCCTCTTTGCCAGGGCGCTTGAATTCCACCTTGTTCCGCAGCACAGGGTAGCCTGCCAAGGGGCACGGAGATGAGACCAGTTGGAGGCGCCATGACAGGGCACAGCTCTCCCCCAACAAAGGCAGCTCCCTTGGGAGCTCCACTGGGGCAGGGACAGCTGCTGCCCCTGGGCACTGCGCATGGAGATGGTGAGGACCCCCTCTCTGGCTCAGGCTGGGAGGCCTCCCCAAGAGACTCGCAGAAGACCAGCAACCTAATCTGCGGGTTGCCATCTGATTGGATTTTATCCTGATCTGATTTGAGGATGTATTTTAATTGATTGTCTGATTTTATGTTAATGTGTTTTACATTTGATGTTAGCCGCTCTGAGCCCGGCTTCGGCTGGGCAGGGCGGGATATAAATAATTTTATTATTATTATTATTATTATTATTATTATTATTATTATTAACCCTTGACTGAGGCTCAAGGAAACACTTGCAAGCAGCTAATCTCTCAGTGCATTGAAGGCAGGCAGAGATGATTTGGGTATAAAAGAATGCATGGCATGGGGGACAGAGGAAAGTTTTTCTCCCTCTCTCACAACACCAGAAATTGTGGATGCCCAGTGAAGCTGAATATTGTTAGATTCAGGACGGGGAGCATAGTTAAAGTGTGGAACTCCCTCCTGCAGGAGGCAGCTGCGGCCACTAAGCTGAACGGCTCTGAAAGAGGACGGGGCAAATCCATGGAGGAGAAAAAGGCTCTCCAAGCCCCCAGCCACAATGGCTCTGCTCTGCCTCCACACCTGGAGACAGGGAGGCTTCTGAATCCCAGTTTCTGCAAACTGCAGGAGGGGAGAGTGTTGCTCTGGTGCTTGCATCTGCTTGGCTCCTGTGAGAAGAGGATGCTGGACTAAGTGGGTCCTTGGCCTGATTCAGCAGGCTCCTCTTATGTTCTTACAGGATGGGGGCACAGCAGTGGCCACCCCCAGCCAGCCAGCCAGCCACCTGGGACGCACGGAGCAGGGGGCAGGGCTGGGTGGCCCCCAGGGTCCCCTGCGAGGGTCCTGTTCCCCCTCACCTGTGATCAGGCAGGGCAGGGAGCGCACGCCAGTGCTGGCTGCCACCAGAGAGGCCTCGTAAGTGTCGCGCTCGTCGCGGGGCAGGACCTGCTCCAGCCGCTGGTCCATGGAGACGGTCAGGACCCAGTCGCGGGTCTCCTCACGCTGCTCCTCCTGCCATGGGGGGGGAGTGTAGGGGCCTCTCAGATGCAGGCAGGCCGCAGGGCAGGGTGGGGTGCCGGGCTGCCTTCCCCTCTGTGTCCCCCCCCCCCAGGGAGCACCTTCCCTCCCTCCGGCTGTCGCTGGGCACCCACCGAGACGTGCTGCTTGGCAGGCAGTGGCACCTCAAAGGGGATGTCTGTGTTCTGGAAGTCGGAGTGGTCCAGGGCGTCCAGAGAGCCCTCCTCAATCGCCTGGGAAGCAGACACAGGAAGGCCTTTTTCTTACCAAGGCCGTCCCCCCCCCCAGCCCCTTCCCAGCCACCTCCGAAGGAAACACTCACGTCCGTCAGGTCCAGAAAGTGATTCAGGAAGATGAAGGCCATGTTCTCCCACCCAACGCCCTGCAGGGAGACAGGGGTGGCGTGAGAGGCTGCTCTGGCTGCCCCTGATGCTGCCAGCTGAGGGATGCCAGCCTGGAGGGCGGAGGGATATTGGGGGCAGCCCAAAGCACTCTTGCCCGCTCCACCCCATCCCTTGCCTGGCAGCCGGATCAGAGGCTCCTGGGCTAGGCAGACAAAGGTGGGGGAAGGAGCCACCTCGGAACAGCAGTGCTTGGGCAGCCGCCCAAACCCCGAGATGGAGCAGGGGCTAAGAATGGGGGTGCCGGGGGCAGGCGGGGGTGGGGAATAGGTGAGGGTGGAGGAGTTGAATGGAGCTGCAGCTGCTCCAGGTCCTTTCCGGCTGGGGCGGTGCCCCTGGGCCCTGGAGGCTGCTCTGGAGGGAGGTCTTTGGGCACAGGGGACCAGGAGAGTCTGGCTCCGATGGCTGCTGTGTGGCTCAGAGGGTGGAAGGAAAGGCCAGTGGGAGGCAGCAGCCTCTTGGGTCCCCACCTGGGCTCTTGGTGCCCCTCAGGGGAGGATGGGGCTGACTGGCCAAAGCCCCACCCCCAAGCCTCTTGCCCCCTGCCCCGCCTCTTGCCTTGGCTGCCGACCCAGCTTCATAGAAGGCCTTGTCTGCGGGGATGAGCTCCGTGTGGCGCAAGAGGGCAATGGAGAGCTTGGCTGCCACAGTGTCCTGGAGGCAAAGGGAGAGTCGTCACCCTCCCTCCCCATCGCTCGGATCCCACCCCACTGGCCTCCCACCTTGGAGGAAGGTCCCCCAGACCCAACTGGCTGCCTCTGGCCCTCGGGAGCAAAGGATTCTGGGCCAGGGGAGAGCTGCGGCGCAGGATGTGAACCTCCTTTCCTGGGAGGAGAAGCAGCTGACAGTCTGGCTCTTTCCTCTCTTCCTCTGGGGAAGGAGGAAGCGTGGATGGGAGAAAACCAGAGCTGAGGGCAAGACCTTCCCCCCTTCTCCCTGCTCTTTGGGCCTCTGTCATTCTCTCACCAGCTGCTTGATGCTCTGGGCTGCTGACCGCGTGGCATAGTAGTGCGCCACCACCAGCATGGTCTCAAACTCCTCGTGCGCCGGCGTGTTTGCTTCGCTGGACTTCACAATATTCTCACACTGTGGGGAGAAGGGACCACTGGGCTTGGCACACGAGGCAGGGCAGTCGGGGGGGGGGGGAGGACCCCTTTGCTCCGTCAATGGGAGGGCCAAGAAATGCACGCAGCAACTGCAACTGCTGTATTCACAGAATCATGGAATTGCAGGGTTGGAAGGGACCACAAGGGTCATCTAGTCCAACCCCTGCCGTGCAGGAATCTTTTGCCCAAAGTGGGGGCATTGCAGAGGGCTGGGCTAGATGACCCTCGGGGGTCCCTCTCCAACTCCTTATTTTCATTACTCTGGTACAGGATTTTCTGCCTCAGAGCAGAACGTGTTTGGTGGGAACCTGGATGCTCCCTCCCTACAGAGCGAAGCAAACCCACAGCAGGGGAGGAACCTCCATCTGGCAGGCCTACAGAGGTCCCCATTTGGCCCGGAAGGCAGTTCACCCCAAAGATGCAGCGGAGAACCTTAAACTGGGGGGGGGGACCCAGGATCTGCCCCCCGGCCCCAGCCAGATCCCAGCCCATCCTGCGGCACTTTTGCAGCCGCTGCCGCTGCTCTCACCAGGTTGAAGAGGACGTCTCGCAGGTCGGCCCAGCTGTGATAGGCCTCTGCGCAGTTCATGCCAGGCACGTTCACCATCTCCACAAAAAGCCGCTTGTAAATGTTGAAGTTCTGAGGGGAAAGGAAGGAGCGAGAGGGGCAGCGGGGGCAGCTCAACTGAGACGGGACCCTGACCTGCTGGAGGGTCTCTGCTCTGGGTCCTGGGTGGGGCTGCCCCCTTGCCCGCCCCACTGCTGCAGGACCCACCTGTCATTTTGATCTCTTTTGTTGACCATGGCAGCCTGGGCTGGCACAGCCAAGCTCCCCTTTGCCCTACCGAGAGGAGAAGCCAGGAGGATGCTGCAAGGCTGCCCCGGGCCACCAGGCCCCTCTGCCCTGCCCTTGCGTGGCTTGGGCAGCTTCCTTTTGCCTGTGCCTCTGGCGACTCAAGCCTGTCATGGGCACAGGCCAAGGGCTGCCCAGCCAGGCTTCCCATAGGCAGAGCCCACCGGGGGTCTCCACTTACCTGGGCATTGGAGGGAGCGCCGTGCTGGACGTAGAGGCTCAGAGCTTTGTCCCAGCATCCTTCGCGGATGAGGTGGGTAGCATAGAGGGCCACGTACTTGTGCAGCACCTTGTAGTTCTGCAATGGGGAGAGGGGGACGCACGGTGGGCTCCGAGGGGCAGAGGCCAGGCCCCTTCTTTGCTGGTGGGGCCCATGCTCAGCATTTCCCCTTTCCTGGGGGTGGGGAGAAGGGGAAGACTGGCCAAGCCCTCCCCGCAAGTGACCCAGGCTCCCAAGTCGGAGGCCAGAGGTTGTGCCTCCCGCAGCCCAGAGGAGGGAGCCTTCTCCCAGCCCCTTGATTGTGGGCCTTTGCCCCACATCCCAGCACCTTGCCTGCCCCACAATAGCGGGCGGAGACATCGGCTGGTAATGCTGGGTGGGAGCTCTTGGCTGCAGGAGAAGCAGAGGCAGGTTTGCTGCTGAAGGCAAGTGCCCCCCCCTCCACCCCTCTGGGTCCCTGCCCCATACCTGCTTGGCTGCTGTCTCCAGGCACTTCTCCCATTGCTCCCTCTCCACGTACATGTCGAGGGCAGCCATGACATCAACTCCCACCAACTGCCGGAGGGGAAAGGAAGCGCTGACCAGGTGGGCCAAACCAGCCTGGGCCTTGGTGGGTGGGTAGCCTCCCCAAAGCCAACCCAGAGGCACAAAGACCCCCCGAAAGGCCCTGACCTTGGGCCTGGCTGCTTAACCACGCAGCTCTTCCCATGACAGGTCTCAGGGGCATGTGGGGCAGGTTGGGGGTCAGTTCCATAGGAGGCCCTTGGAGAAAGCTCTCAGTCATTTGCAGCCTGAATGTGTGGGATGCAGCGCCCCCCAGGGAACAAGAGGGGCTGGCTGTGCGTTTGAAATCACACCCCCCAATCTCACCGAGTCCACCTTGCCCTGGTCCTTGAGATACTCCTTGTAGTGTTGATCCACGTACTCCTCATACCTGCCGCAGGGGAAGGGGCTGTCACTTGCAGCCGGGCAGAGAAGGGCCCTTGCAGCTACCTGGGGCCCAACCCAGCCTCTGGGCCCCTAAGTGAAGGGCTGGGCCCTCTGGAGCAGGCGAGAACCCATCCAGGCACCCCCCAGCTCTTAGAAGTAAAGCACGGAGGGGAAGCAAGGGGGTCTGCTGGGCACCCCACCCCATGCGCAGCTCTTCAACGGCTCAGGACTATAAACCCAGACCCTGCGACTGTCATCCAAGCCCTTCTTCTTCCTCATGAGAGGTCAAGAGGGTGGCAACATGAGAAGAGCCTTTTCTGTGGTGGCTCCCCAATTGTGGGATGCACTCCCCAGGGAGCCTCACTGGGTACCTTCACGACAGATCTTCAGGAGCCAGGCAAAAGCGATCCTCTTCTCCAAGCCCTTTGGCCTTAAGCTATCTGTGGGCTCTTGCAGGGTGCTTTTTACATATTATTTCAAAGGGGTGTGTGTGTTGTTTTCATTTAAATGTATTTATGTGGGATTTTGTTCTCTGCAAGTCACTTTGAGTTGTCTTTGGCAAGAAAAAGCAACCAATTAACAATAGTACAGTGGTACCTTGGGTTAAGAACTTAATCCGTTCTGAACTTAATCCGTTCTTAATCCATGTTTCCTGCTTGGCAGGGGGTTGGACTCGATGGCCTTTGTGGTCTCTTCCAACTCTATGATTCTATGATTGAAGGTCCCTTCTTAACCTGAAACTGTTCTTAACCTGAACACTTTAGCTAATGGGGCCTCCTGCTGCTGCCGTGCCACCGGAGCACAATTTCTGTTCTCATCCTGAAGCAAAGTTCTTAACCTGAGGTACTATTTCTGGGTTAGCGGAGCCTGTAACCTGAAGCGTCTGTAACCTGAAGCATATGTAACCCGAGGTACCACTGTGGTGGTGGTGGTAGTAGTAGTAGTAGTAAATTAAATGCTATACTGCCCTCAGGGTGGTTTACGATAATAAAAACACAAAAATACGTAACATAGTAAACAGTGCAACACCCCCCAGTTCATATGGCGATAGGCGAATATTTCATAAATAATAACAGCAATAGGTCAGACACCCTGAGCTGGAGGACGCTGAGGGCTACCTCAGCGGCCCCGGCTGGCCTAGAGGGAAGGGGGTTTCCTGGGGGATCCCCCCCCCAGCCTACCTGGGGTCCAGCTCCTTGGCCACCCGCTTGGCTTTGTTCCACTCTTCTCCCTCCATGAAGGCATCTATGGCTTCCTTGATGAGGTCCAGGTTGAGGTAGAGCTCGGCTGCCTGGGAGGGCAGAGGTGGGGGGCTCAGCCGGGGCCAGGAGTCTGGAGGCCCCCCCTATGGTTCATCCCAGGCCAGCCCCCTCCCCCAAGAGATGCCCAGCCCCTGCAAATCCTGGCCCTTCCTTACCACGTTGAACTTGCCAATGCTGACCAGCTGGGGCCCCACCAGCCGCATGACCTCGATGCTCCGCGGCTGGCCAAGGAACTTGATGGAGAGCTCAGCCGCCTGCAAGGGGGGGGGGGGAGGCACAATCACAGACCTGTGGGGTTGGGAGGGGCCCCCAGGGTCATCTAGTCCAACCCGCTGCACCACAGGGATCTCAATGACAGCATCTCGGACAGGCAGGCGTCCAATCTCTGCTAAAAGTCTCTGGCGAAGGAGAGGACACCGTTTCCCAGGTGAGTTGGGCACAGCCCTCTGGCTCCAGAGGCCCCCATGGGGCCTGGCAGGGAACGGATCCTGCAGCGAGAGCAACACGCACCTTCATCCAGCACTTCTCCATCAGGGGGTTGTTTCCGGGGTCCCGCACCTTCAGGTAGCAATCCACGGCCCGGGCAAACTCGCCCGCCTGCTCCCACTCTCTCGCCTGCTCCAGGATCCCCTCCACGCCCCTGCCGGCCAACAGCACCCAAATCAACGCCCGAGGACGGGGGAGAGGAGGAGAAGAGCTCGGGGGTCCCTGCAACCCGCCCCCCGAAAGAGCAGACTTGTGGAGGGCGGCTCTTCACTGACTTCAGGAACCTTCGCCCTGGACAGGTTCAAGGGGTTTCAGGGCAGGCTCTCTGTCGTGCCCTCCTCGGCTCCCTTCTTAATCTTGCCGTGTTGGAGGCTTGACATTTTTGTACGCCGCCTTGAGTCACACAGATGTCTTAGGTGGAAACAAGAACTCCCAGAACTGTCAAGTTGGAAGGGTCCCCCAAGGGTCATCTAGTCCAGCCCCCGGAAACGCAGGGCCTGCAACTAAAGCCTCCCCGGGCAGGCACTCATCACAGGCGTTGGGGGCCACTGCGGTATCCTGAATCAGGCAGCCTCAGTGGTGGAGGAGGGGGCCGTGCAGTTGCTGGACCCCAGAGCAGCAACTGGGTGCAGGCCTTTAGCTGAGATTCCTGCACTGCCGGGGGCTGGGGGTCCCTTCCAACTATGATTGTAGGCCCCTCGGAACAGCTGGGCAGCCAGGTCACGTGCCCCCCTTCCCCGCCCCCCCCGGCTTGGCTTGCCTGGGCCCCTTCTTGGCCACCTCCTGCTCATACTCCTCCTGCAGCGCCTCCAGGTCTCCCGGCAGGAACTCCTTGCAGACACGCAGAGCGTCACTCCACATGGCAGCCTCCTGGAGAGAGAGCCAGGGCAGGGTCACCTCGGAGGCAGCTGCCCCAGAGCAACGGTGCCCTGCGAGAAAGGACCTCTGCCAGGGCCCAGAGCCTGGCGCATGCACCCTCCCCGCCCTCCTCAGCCCGCTACCTTGTAGTGCTTCACGGCCAGGTCTAGGCGCTGAGCCCGCAGCAGCAGCGCCTCGGCCTTCTGGAACTCCTTCTGCTTGAAGGCGGCGTCTGCCTGGCCCACCAGCACAAGGACCACGCTGTCCGGGTCGTGCGCCTCGGCCACTCGCTGAGCGGCCGCCCAGTTCTGGGCATGGGCATACCTGGGGGAGCACACAGGGTCAGGGCGGGAAGGAGAGGCGGCCGGGAGAGGAGCCACAGAGGGCATCCTCCCAGGTGGCCGAGCCAGGCGTCTTGGGGGACGGGGCGGCACTCACATCAGAACGGCCTCCTTGGGCTTCCCGGCCTTCACAAACTGGACTTCAGCCTCCTCAAACTTGCCCTACATGCAGAGGGGGGGGGGGATTAGCCTCTCTCTCTGCCCAAGAGAGCAGCTCCCCCCCCCCCCCGCCTTCCTACCTCATCCTCCAGGAAGGAGCCATATTTGAAGTGGATCTCTGGCAGCTTCTGCTTCAGGGAGAGCCTGGCCAGCTCAAAGGCAAAGTCAAACATGCTAAGGAGGAGCAAGGAGAAGATAAGGGGCTGGGCAGTGGAGCCACCACCCACAGGCCCCTGCTGGGAGGCAGCCCCAGGGAGGACAGGGTCATGGGGGCCCCTGGTGGGTGTTGGAAGGACCCTGCCCTACCCAGCCACGCCTGCTGCAGCAAAGCTAACTATGAGGGGCATTGGGCAGAAGACGGCACTGAAGCCCTTCTGCCTTAGAGTCACAGGGCTGGAAGGGACCCCTGAGGCCCAACCCCCAATGCGGGACTCGCAGCTGAGGCCATTCACTCACTTGTTGTCGGCTGCGTGGTCAATGGCCATTTCCAGGAGCCCAAACTTGTTGAGGAGCTTCACGGCGGCCTCCCCGCCAAGGCTCTTCGCCCACAAGAAGGCCACGTGCTTGTGGGAGTTTGCCCCGCCGTGAGCCTTGGCCACCTGTCTCGGACCAGGGCAGAAAGGAGGCCACGGGTCAGCAGGCTTCCTGCCCCCCAACTCACTGCCCCCCAAGGCAGGATGGAAGGCCTCCCACCCGCCTCTCTCTGGGGGGTTTGCAGCCAAATCACAACTGTGTTTTGCTAGACAAGCAGAGGGCGAGAGCACAGAGAGTTCTGAAACTCCCCAAAAAGGACCCTCTGTGTGACCCACTTTCCTTGCCTTCTCTGGGCAGGAATTCTGTAACCAATGAGATAATCCTTTAACTTCCTTCCGCCTCTCAGGAGACTGTCTTTTCACCACACTTCCAAGCTAAGCAAACGTGCTTTGCTGCAGCTCTTTTTTCTGCATACTGCTTTGCTGCATTTGCTGCCTGCACTGAGTAAGTAAAGCTTTTTGTTTGTTTGTTTGTTTGTTTATCTTGCTAAAAACAAATGGCTCATTCTCTGCAACAGGGTAGGGGTGAAGAGATAGAGGTCAGCAGACCACAAATAAAGGGGATAAAAAGGTGCAATTGCCGAATTCCTAAGCTTTAGCAAACTGCAAAACCTTTAAGTGTTTTACTCTGCTAAAATGCTTCACAGCCCATTGACTTTTTGTATTTCTCCCACACACATAGGAGGGTTTAATCTACGAATTAACCCTCAATCCTTCAGTTATGCTGTGAACCACCCTGAGGTCTACAGGCAGAGGGCAGTAAACACAATTAATAAATAATAGTAATAAATAAATCCCCCAGGAGTAAGCCTGTACAGGGCATGGGGGGGGGGAGGGACACGGGAACCAACTTTCCTCTAACACCCCCTTTGGACAGGCTAGAGCAGAGCTAGCCAAACTTTTCATGTTGGTGGCACACTTCGTAGACACGCATCATTTTGCAACACAGCAATTCAGTTTTCCTAGCAAACTGGAGGTTAACCTCACCCCTTTCCAGCCCCAGGAGCTGAGCAGGGAGCTTTCGCATGACACATCTACATACTGCTGCCACTGGCGTAGCTCACCCTACTGCCACCTGGGATGGACGGGCACAGGCACGACTGGGTGAGGGCACCCAGGGGGCGGCACGGTGGGAGCACAGCTGGGGAGAGGGGAGCAGGAGAGGAATGCTGCCCCCACTGCTGCTTCTCCCCTCCATCGCTTCAATCCTTCGGCAAGCCGGGCCTGGGAATGCTCAGCCTGGTGGTGCTGAGCCACTGTGCAACACACAGCCCAGCGGGGGGCGGGGGGTGGATTCCTCTCCCCTCCGCTGCTTCCACACAGACACACCCGCCAGGCATGACCCAGGAGTGGAACTGCCAGGCTGTCATATGAGGCTGGGAGAGCAGTGCCAGAGCCACCTCCTCCCCAGGCCTCCATTGTGGCCCGGCCCCGGCCAAGCCCTCTCGCTCTTCTGCCCTCTCGCCAAGCCCAGAGGTGGAAAGCAGTGCAAGGACTTCCGGGTTGGCGCCATCGATTAATGGCGGATTCCCTCCGAGCTCCGGATGGAATCGGCTCTGCAGAGACTGGGTCTTATCGCTGCAGCGACGTGGGGACCCTTAAAATCACAGGCGCAGAAGCCTGTGAGCGTAGTGACTCGGCAGGCACCATTTGCGCCCCCCCAATCCGTGAAGGAGCCTTTTTAAAGGCTTCGGAACGGGGACGGGGTGCGGCGCAGTGCTGAGAGTACTCCTTCATCTGCGGAGTGAAGCCACAAGCCATTATCGGAGAGCGCTGACTTTTTCCTTGGAACATTCGGACTCTAAAACATCAACCCGTGAGTAATACGGAAATTGGAATTTTAAAGAAAAATTTGGCAGATCAGGAACAAGCGGCGAAGGGTTAAAAAGGAAGTCCACCCCCCCTCTTTGTAAACAATTTAAAGCAAAGGACCTGCTAGCTAAGGTCGAGAGAATCTTTTCTTTTTTTTAGTAAAAGACTTTAATTTCACGGTTTTGACATTATAAGAATTTTTACTGGAGGATAATAAGATTAATTTTGGGAGCTGAAGTTTCACCCCCCTGGACCCGGGAGTGTCCCACGAGAGAGCCTGTTGATGAAAGACTGAAAAGTTTGACAGCTGTCAAGTTGGCTGTCAGACGGAAAAGGAGAACCTTGTTTTTGTTGCTTCTGTTGGTTAATTTGTAATAATTTGTTGAAAATAAGGAAGGGCTGATACAAAATAACCTGACTTTTGGACTTGAGCTGAAAGGAATATTAAGGAACTAAAATCCCCCTAGAGGGGTTTAGTGACATTACAGGAATGGCTGGAAGAAGGAAAATCCAGGCTGAATTTGTTCTCTTGGGAAAGTTACAAGGCCAAACTGATGTTTTGGCTACAAATGTTACAACTCTGGACTTAGCAGTAAAGAACATTGTTGAATCTGATAAGGACTTGAAACAAGGAGCCTATCCAACTGAACAAATAGAGAAACGGAGAGCTTTGACAATATGGAGCAGGTGACATATGTTGCCCCTGAAGAAAAGGAAGGAGGAGCAGAAACTTTGCAGAAGTTAAAGGAGAGCAGCATTTTGAGGCCTGACATGATGACAAAAAAGGAAAATAAAAATCTGATGTGGAGAGCCTGGCCTGAATTGGAGGTGGAAGCTAGAGCTTGGGGGACATTTGGACCTGAAAGGACAAGATTTGGACATTGGGATTGGGACATTTGGACAAGATTTGAAGTACCCCATAAGCTTTATTTTTAAATATTGAGGTCTGGCTGGTAGAAACATGGATCCTGTTGGGCCGGAGCTTCTTCGAGATTTGGAGTTTAACATTAAAGATTATCAAAAAGACCGGCAGAGAGGAACTGAGAGAGAATTGAGAGTCTCGGACGTGAGATCTCCAGGCTAAACAGTATATTGAGACTGATGGATTTTTGTTGAGGACTGAAACCGGGAAAAGGGTGGGTGGAGTTTGGGAATCCAAAGGGTATATAAATATAGTTTGTTTTGTTTTTACTTTGCTTTGCTATTGGTATGGAAATTGGGAAAGACATGGAAGGGAAATTTTGGTCGACTTTAGGAAAAATGTTTAAGAAAAAATAATGAGGTATAAATATTGATGTGTAAATTTGGATAAGTTAAAATTGGTTTTTTAAATGGTCTAAATTAAATGAAAATAAGGTTTGTAAATATAAATTGAGGAAATGGAAGAAAGAAGAAAAGTAAAATAATAACATGTTAGAATAAATTAAATTAAGTTAAAATGGAGAAGTAAGTTAAGGATTTGCTGAGCTAATAATTTAAATTGGAATACAAGAAGGGGAGGTGTGAGGAGGTCTGAGAAACAAGTTAAAATAAAATAAGTATTTGAACTTTTAGGTGTTTTTAATTGTTTTTTAAGTTTTGTATTTTTGTATTTTTTTTTTGTTTATTTTTGTTTTTGTTTTTATATGTTTTGTCCTTTTTTGAAAATGCTAATAAATATTCATTTAAAAAACAACAACAGAGGTGGAACGTGGTGCAAGGACAGGCTGAGAGGAAGAGCCGCCGCCACCACCAGCAGCCCAGACGGCAGCCGGGCGCAGCTTGGCCTTGCCTCCCTGGAGCTGTGCCACCCCCCCCCCCGTGCTGCCTAGTGCGCCCCCCCGCCCCCGGTTAGCTCCGCTGGTGAGTGCAGCAGACACTCCATTTGGACCGCTCTGGGTCAGAGCGATGGCTCAGCCCCTTGCCCCCGTGGAGCAGTGCATGCTGGGAGCTGCCCTTGCTCACCCGGTAGGCTTCGTCCCACATGCTGTTGACGCGGTACATGTTGACGCTCGCCTTCCAGTCCTTGGCCTCCAGGTAGTGATATTCCGCCTCCTGCAGGCGCCCCTCAGCTTCCAGCTCCTGGGGCACAAAGAAGCCAGTGACGCCCCTTGAGCCTGGCTCCTCCTTGCCCCCCTCGCTGTCTTCTACCTACCTTGCCCAGGTGGAGGTGAGTGTCGCTGAGCAGGTCCTTGTGGTACTTGCCCAGCAAGCGGATCATCTCATCGTACATCTTGCACTTCTTGTACATGGTGATAGCCAGGTCCGGCTCGTCCACCGTGATGAAGAGCCTGGGGAGGGCAGAGCTGGGCACTGAGGGCGAGGCCTCCGAGGAGGAGGAGGAGGGTGTGGGCCCCCCACTCCAGCAAGGAGCCTGCGCAGCACCCACCTCTCGGCCTCCTTGTACTTGCCCTGACGCTCCATCTCCTGGGCCTGCGTGATGTACAGCACAGAGACGTCCTCCGGCCGCATGCACTTGGACGCCAGCTGCAAGGAGAGTCGGGGCTGGGAGCAGGCGCCAGAAGGAAGGAGGGACCCCTGCCTCCCCCCACCCGCAGGAGAGAAGAGCACCCCCAAGAATGCCTGCCACTGGGGCAAACAGGGCCAGCCAGTCCAAATGCCACCCCTTCCTTCTCCTTCTGCTTCCCAGAGACCAGAATAGAGGAAGACCCTGCAAGGTCTCTCAGTGCTTTCGTTGTGATTTCTGCCCTGCAGGGAGCTGGACTAGATGACTCTGGGGGTCCCTTCCAACTCTACCAGTCTATGATTCCAGAGGGCCTCATAGCTGCAGCTCAAGGAACAGCCAAAGGACACCATCTGTGACTCCTGCACTGCCTGCCATGAAGGCCGGGCTGTGGATCTGTGGGTTTTGATGGCCATCTGCAGCCGGAGCCTCCGAGTGGGATGAGTCCCCCGAGCGCAAACCCTCACCTTGTGCGCCTGCTCCCAGCGTCCTGCTTGCGTGTACATGTCAATGGCCTCCTTGCTGTGGTCTCCCTTGACGTACAGATCCTCCGCTATCTGGAGGAGGAGGAGGAAGGAGGTTCCTGTCAGGCTCCTGCCCACAGGACAACTGCTGGTGCTCGGGGCGCTAGGGAGGAGGCTCTCACCTCATACTCCTGCAGAGCGGCATAGTGCTGGGCAACGCGGAGGTAATACTTGCTGGCCGTCTTCTTGTCCTGCGTCTCCAGGATGTAGATGGCCTTCTTCCACTGCCGTGCCCCAATGGCTGCCTCAATGGCCTTGATGGCGCACCTGCACCGTGGAACCGAGGAATTGGAAGGGCCCCCCAGTCCACCCCCCCTGCAAGGCAGGGATCACCTGGAATTGGAAGGGCCAGGCTTCTCCCCAGGGCAGGAGAGAGGAGCCCAGGCCAGGCCCTGCCAGCTGCAAGGGGGAGGCTGCAGGGCCCCCACCCCAGGTGCCTTTGTACCTGGCCTCAATGTAGTGGTTGATGGCAGCATCCAGCTGCTTCTGCTGCACCAGGTGGTCCCCCCAGGCCTCCTCCAGCTTCACCACCTCGGCGGGGAAGACGGAGCGCGCCAACTCCACGGCTGCAGGGAGGGGGAGACGGAGACATGGGCAGGCAGCCTGGGGCCAGGATGGGGCCTGGCCCAGGACTAGCACTCCAGGGAGCAGAGAGGCAGCCAGCCTGGGCAGGAGGGGCCCCAGCTGCAAATTACAGGCCAGACCCAGCAGCCTCCACCGCTGTTCCTCCTCGGGATCAAGGGAGGGGGAGCTGTGCCCAAGGACTCTGTTGGCTTCTTTTGCCTCGTTCAGGGGAAAGGGTGTGGGTCAACTTTAAATAAATATATGAAATGCCCGCCCCCCCACTGGAGCTGGCCAGGGGAGGCCCCGCAATACCTTTCAGGAAGGAACTGCCCTTGCGGTAGCACTCCAGGGCCCTCTGAGGGTTCCGGATCTTCTCAAAGAGCTCCCCAGCCTGAGATTGGGGGGGGGGGAGAGGGAACAACAGGCGGGTCTTTTAGAAAGGTAAGCAAGCGAGGGGCTGGGGTGGTGCGCATGCCCTGTGCCCAGGGGCGAGGGTGGGGCCAGCCAGGGCAGGACGCTCCGCATGCCTTCTGAGGAGTCTGCCTGCCTCCTCCCCTCGCTGCCTTACAACTAAGGAGGCGGCGGCAGACAGACCATTTGAGGCAGCGCGAAGCCTGCCGGCACCCAAGCCACCGCGTCACTCCCAAGAGAGACACGTGGCTCGGGTGCACTGCAGGCCCCGCGGTGAATGCTGCCCGGTATTTTGTCACCCCCCTGAGTGGTGACACCCGGGGCACCCACCCCCACCGCACCCCCTTCCTCCGCCCCTGCCAGAAGGGCTCCGGTGTGGAGCAGGGAGTGAGTCTGCAGGCGCCCGCATCTCCCCTCCATGCAGCTTCTCTCAGCCCTCACCTGCTCAAAGAGGTCCCCTCGGATGAGGGCTGTGGCGATGCGGTTGACCAGGTCGGTGTTGCCCAGCAGCTCCTCGCGGCCCGTGGCCAGGCGCGCCGCCTTGGCCGGCAGCCCTGCTTTCAGGTAGAGCCCGATGGCCGCCTGCAGGTCCCCCTGGCCCTCCTGCACCTCCGCCGCCCGCTCCTCCTGCTGGGTCTGCAGCAGCCACTCGTAGTAGCCCTGGCGCAGCTTCTCCAGCGCAGGGTGGCCCTGTGGGCAGAGGGAAGGAGGGTGGCAGCACACAAGGGGCCTGGCTGTGACGGCTCCCCAGTGGCCCCTCCCCAAACACCTGCCCCCCTACCTTGGCCTCGGCCACCGAGATGCACTCGTCCCACATGTGGAGCTCCTGATACATCTCCATGGCTTCCTCCACTGCGTTCTGGAGAGGAGAGGAGACAGCCCAGCGTGAGGGGGGCATGGGGGACTCTGGAGCTGCCCACAAACGCCTCCTGCCCACTTCTGGGCTCACCTGCTCCAGGAAGATCATCTCCGCCAGCTTGTAGTTCTTCTCCAGCATGGCCAGGCGGACACGCACCTGGTAATAGTCTGTGCCGTCCCCTCCCTAGAAGAAAGCGGGCAGCTCTCAGCCAGGTGGGATGCCAGGACAGGGGGAGGGGCTTCTGCCGTGGGCAAGAAGGGCAGGGCAAGGGCAGCACTGGGACCTCCTGGCAGGGAAAGGGGCTGCGGGGGCTGCGGGATGGAGGCGAGGCTGGGGAGGAGCAGGTCAGGAGCACAGAGGGGCGCAAAGGGGCAGGCCCCCCCGCCCCGGGACTCACTCACATATTCCTTGGCCACTTGGTCAGCAATCTCGTTGGTCTCGTGGAGGAAGCGGGCCTTGGAGACGTGGCCCAGAGCAGCAAAACACCTGGGGGGCGGGGGCAGAGAGAGACGCTGTCATGGGGGTCATGTGACAGTTTCTGCAGCCTGAATCTCTTGCAGAAGCAGCAATGGGGAAGGGTGTGGGGCGGGGTCCGCTCGCCCATCCTTGCCCCACACAGAAACACGAATGAGTGGATGACATGGGCAGAGGTGCAGCTCCCTTTGGAGGTCAGGATGAGCAGAGTCCCAGGACGCCTGGTTGGCATGTAGAACTAAGCAAGGCCGTTTTCTGCTGCAAGGGGGCAGAGAGCCGTGAGGAATCCCCCGACCAGCCCACAGGCTGCTGCCTCACTGCCCTTGGGCTGCCAGCTGCTCTCTGGGGCCAGCCCGGCCTCTTCCCCCCTCCCCACAGACCTCTCTGCAATGTGCAGCTGCTTGGCCTCCAGAGCCAGGCGGCTCAGCGTCTTCCACATGGCCTCCGTCTCGGCAGACATCTCCAGCGTCTCCAGGAAGGCAACAGCCCTGGGAGTGGAAGGCAGAAGGGGGTGAAGGGAGGGGGAAGCCCAGCTGGACAAAGGAACTTTCTTCCTCCTCCCCCCCCCCCCATGAATTCATTATGAAAGCTTTTTAAAAAGTTCATAAAGCTTTTTTGAATCATGCAGTAAGGGAAGTGGTGTATGAAGTATGGGGGAAATGTAAAATTTCATGAGAACAAAAAGCACCCTGGTGGCTCAAACCCACTGGAGGAAATATCCTTTAAAAAGCAAATATGAGAAAAAACTGTGTATCTTAGAAAGAATTATTAATAGCAATAGATCATGAGTTGAAATTAAAGACGTTTGAAGATATAAGAGGATTGTTAACTGATTGTTTACAATTACCATCAACTTAATGATATATTTAAGATGATCCTAGATAAAGGTTTTCTATACTATATGTGATCATATAGTGAGGTAATACTCCACAATTCATAATAAATAATAACAACAACAACAATAATAATAATTTTTTGATTTCTACCCCACCCATCTGGCTGGATTTCTCCAGCCAGATGAGCAGCTTACAGGAGTCTATCTATCCCTTGGTCTCCACCCCTTCTGTTTCTTCCCATATTGCTCCATCTCTGCCAAGGCCTTGCCAGGGACTGTTCCCTGGCCGGTTCCAGCTTCCTGCTGGTGACGCAGCCCCCCGCCCCCCCGGACTCCTCTCCCAGCCGCCCACCTGTGGTAATCGCCGTCGTCGATGGCGGTGCCAAACTCAATCAGCCCTTCGTCCAGGGTGTAGGACACGGTGTTGACCCCCTCGGTCACAATCACCTCCGTCTTGCCGTTGCTCCTCTCCAGGTCCACGATGTCACCCTGCCGGGAGCCAAGCCCCAGGCTTTAAGCCCTGCCTTCTGCCCCACCCGGGGCCCTCTCAGCCCTTCGGGACAGAAGCCGCCTCACCTTCATGGGGAACATGGTCACTCGCTCGGGGGTGTCGATGTTGTACCACACGCAGAGGCTGTTCCGGTTCTGGGCCACCACGACGTCGCTCCCGGGGACCCACTGCACGTAGGAGCAGTAGCTCAAGATGGTGGTCTTGGTGGCGCTCTCAATGTCATAGAGATGCAGCTGGGGGGCGGGGGAGAAGAGGCAAGGGATCAGCAGGGTGGGGAGGGAGGCAAGTCCGCCGGCCTTCTGTGCCTTCAGCCCCCCCTCCACCCCTGGCCTCCCGCTCACTTTCATCTTCTTGTCCCGGAAGAGCAACTTGTGCCCGGTCTCATTCAGCTCCAGCCAGTCAATCTTGCTGTCGTGGCTGACGGTGCCAATATTGTAGCTGCCCACGAGGTCCACTGAGAGGAGGCAGAGAAAAGGCAGGTGGCTCAGGAGAGGCGCCCGGGGCAGCCAGAAGCACTGCTAGGGGGGTGGGGAGTTCTGGGAAGGGGGTCCTCGCTCACCTGTCGCTATTGTTTTGATGTCCACCAGGTAAGCCAGACGCTTGTTTTCCTCCATTCCCTGCTGCCTCCTTTCATTGATGCGGACACTGGGAGAGAGAGAGAAAGGAAATAATACATGGGGGGCACTGCTCCCTCTTCTTCTTCCCCATGGGAGAAAGAGGGCCTCCTCGCTCACCTGATGAGATGGGGGTTCATAAACTCAGTGCGCACAGAACCCAGGATCTCATTGCTCCCATACTCCACCAGGGTCAGCTCCCCTGCGTTGAATATCATGCAGACCTAGGGAAAAGGAGAGGTTGGGAGAAGGAAGAAAGGAGCCACCCCTGCCCCTCAAAAGAGGCCCTGCGGTGCAGGGACAAACCCCCAGAGCAACCCCCAATACCGTTGCTCTCCTTGCAGACCAGCCAGAACCTTCATCCTTGGAAGGAAGGAAAAGGCTTCTCCTTTTACTACTGCAGCCCCGGCCAACTTACGTTCTCATTGTCAAAGAAAAACTTCTCATTCCCGCCAGATCCCTGCCAGGCGACCTGAGAGAGACAGGGGGAGAGGGCAGGTGCCCATGAGCTCCAGGCCAGCCACACCACCTCTCAGCAAGGCTGCCCCATCCCCCAGCCCACTCCCTGCCAAACAGACCCAGAGACCCCCACTGCCCTCCCACCAAGCTGTGCATCAGCCAAGCCGCCCCACTTGTCTGCAGTCCTCTGGGCTCTCTGGGAGCACGCTGGTGCTCTCTTGCGTCAGGAGCCCATTGGGAGCCTCCCAAATTCTTCCCCACAGGCGCAGGATGCTCACCTCGCTGAGCTTGGTGGAGCTGAGGTCCCCCAGGAGCAGCGTGTCGGAGGTGTGAGCCACAAGGTAGCGCTCCTTCCCCAGGATCTTCACCTCGTCAATCTCATAGCCATAGTGGGATTTCAACACCACCCGCATCCCGGTGGAGAGGTTTTTCACAATCACCTAGGAGAGGGGGATGGGTGACACAACTCAGATCCTCTCCTTCCTCCCCGGCACACAGGAGGGCAACTTGCAGCGGAAGGAGATGGCCAGTCCCTTCCCCGCTCTGCAGCCCATAGGAAAGCAAGGCTGGCTGACAGGAGGGGCAGAGCAGCTCTTGGGCCAGGAGGGGGCAGCCTCCTTCTGAGGAGACAGCTGCTTCCACAAGTTTCCTGTTTCTATTATTTCATATTTTAAAAGATGCTGATGGAAGAAACTGCATTTCATGTTTGCGTGCATGGTTGTTTCCTTAAAGAAAATGTATGTTCCAAAATATTTGGTTGAGGGCCTTCAAGGATAAACAAGTAGAAAAGGTGGGATTTAATAATAATGATAATATTAATAATGATAATAATCATAATAATTTTATTATTTATACCCCACTCCTCTGGCTGGCTTTCCCCAGCCACTCTGGGCAGCTTCCAACATATATAAAAACATGATAAAAACATCAATCCTTAAAAGCTTCCCTAAAAAGGGCTGCTTTTAGATAGTTCTTTATTTCCTTGGCACCACAGGGAGGGCACCACTACTGAAAAGGCTTTCTGCCTGGTTCCCTGTAACTTTGCTTCTTGCAGTGAGGAAACCAGCAGAAGACCCTCGGGGCTGAGCGATGGGGGTGGAGACGCTCCTTCAGGTATACTGGACCGAGGCCGTTTAGGGCTTTAAATTTGAGTCATATGGGAAAACGCCAAACAGAAGAAGATTCCCGTGGCACCTTAAAAATTATCACCCTGGTGGTGGCAGGAGCTTCTGTGGTCTCCAGCCTGGAAAAGCAGAAGGGACTGGAAGTGAGGCTCTTCACTTGCCCCAGTCAGCGAGAGGCAGAATGGCCAAATGAAGCCTGAGGGGCTACAATCCATTCAGAAAGATTTACTTTAACTACATCAGCAGAAGACTAGTGAGTGCATTTTAGTTTGTGGAAGACAGAATCAATATATCAAAGAGGAAAACTAAGTGCTCATAATACGTAATTGCATCTTGAGAGGAGATTCTAAGAAATGATTAAGTAGCTATTACATGCCAGGTTCACAACATACAAGATTATAATGAATCCTACAATGGCCCAGCTAAACTCTGCCAGCCCTCTCATTAATAAGCTGACTCCATGATCCCAGCTGCCCTAATTAGTTTAATTAGCTGCCTTTGAGTTTAAGAGAAGAACATAGCTACCAATCAAATCCCAGGGAAAAGGCTCCCGGGGTCTTTGCCACAGGATCCAGAAAAATCCAAATACAATATTAGTCGAGGCAAAAGGCAAAGAAAGTAATCACACTTCAAAACGACCTTGACAGATTAGAGAACTGGGCCAAAACAAACAAGAAGAATTTTAACAGGGAGAAATGTAAGGTATTGCACTTGGGCAAAAAAAAATGAGAGGCACAAATACAAGATGGGTGACACCTGGCTTGAGAGCAGTACATGTGAAAAGGATCTAGGAGTCTTGGTTGACCACAAACTTGACATGAGCCAACAGTGTGACGCGGCAGCTAAAAAAGCCAATGCAATTCTGGGCTGCATCAATAGGAGTATAGCATCTAGATCAAGGGAAGTCATAGTGCCACTGTATTCTGCTCTGGTCAGACCTCACCTGGAGTACTGTGTCCAGTTCTGGGCACCACAGTTCAAGAAGGACACTGACAACCTGGAACGTGTCCAGAGGAGAGCAACCAAAATGGTCAAAGGCCTGGAAACGATGCCTTATGAGGAATGGCTAAGGGAGCTGGGCATGTTTAGCCTGGAGAAGAGGAGGTTAAGGGGTGATATGATAGCCATGTTCAAATATATAAAAGGATGTCACATAGAGGAGGGAGAAAGGTTGTTTTCTGCTGCTCCAGAGAAGTGGACACGGAGCAATGGATCCAAACTACAAGAAAGAAGATTCCACCTAAACATTAGGAAGAACTTCCTGACAGTCAGAGCTGTTTGACAGTGGAATTTGCTGCCAAGGAGTGTGGTGGGGTCTCCTTCTTTGGAGGTCTTTAAGCAGAGGCTTGACAACCATATGTCAGGAGTGCTCTGATGGTGTTTCCTGCTTGGCAGGGGGTTGGACTCGATGGCCCTTGGGGTCTCTTCCAACTCTAGGATTCTATGATTCTAATGTTTTAGAATGAAAATAGTGAAGCCTGAACCAACTGAAATTTGATGAGAGAAAAGGACAAATAGGAATGCAGAAAATCTGGGGTGACAAAGGAGGATCAGGAAAAAAACTGCACTCAATGCTACAACCTGAGACTTCCTCAGAAAGGGGTGGCTTTGAACAAAGCTGGATGGGCATCTTTCAGAGATTTGGAGCCCAGCTGGCCCTTTCTTGGAGTTCTTGCTTTGATCTTGCTCCTCCATCCGTTTGGGAAATGGCTCTTACTCATTTTGAGTCAACCTTCTTGGGCCTGAATATTTGGCTCATGAACAGTTTTGGATGGACACAGCTTTTATTTTCCCAAAAATTGGCTTGGACCACACTATTTAATACTTTTTTTGGAACAGAGTGTAGCCTCTGCAGTTTGCTCATCACTCTTTCAGACCCTTAGCAAATCAAGGACCTTGCTTGCATCTTGATCTGCAGCAAAACTGACCTTTGCTTAGAGAACATTTTCTTACACCTATCCTGAGTAAGAGCAGCAAGGAGGAAAAGGGGCAGGATAGGCCTTCCTCTGGGCAACCTGCCCTCCCTCCAGCAGCAGCCATGTGCTCTTCAGCAGCCCCCTCCCCCTTCTTCCACCCCACAGTCCATGGCCAGAGCCCACCGCTGCAGCCATAAGTCACCACCCTACGGCCGCAACACATACCTGGCTAGGCCCCACGTAGGTCATCTCAAACTTGTTCTTGTAAATGCTCCTGCGCAGGCAGCAGTCAAACTGCTCCACTCCGCCACAGAGGGTGCCCTGCAGGAACAAAAGCCTTTTCAGCCCACAACCCCTCAGACCCTTCCTGCCTGCCAACCCGAGACGCCCTGCAGGGAAGCTGCATCAAGCGGGCATGATCCGGCAGAGAAGGCGGCCTGCCCCACTCACCGCACAGAGCCGCGAGCCGTCCCGCTTCCAGGCCAAGGCGGTGATGGTGTAGAGGTGAGGGATCTCCTTGGGCTTGGCTTCCTCCCAGGCACTCCGACGGGGGCTCCAGTTCAGCACCCTCAACCTGGGGAAATCAAGGGGGCAGGCAGTGAGGGTCCGAGGGGGGAACAGGCCTGCCCCCCAGCACAGTGGCCCCCCCGTCCCAGCCCTCTGGCTCAGCCGCACCTGTCAAAGCTGCCGATGACCACAGACTGGCCCCCTGGGCTGGCTGCCGCCACCGTGAACTCCTTCTCGGAAGAGTCCCGGCTGTAGTCGAAGGTCTGGATGACGTGGCCCTCCTTCCCGTAGGCCACCATCTTTTTGTCGCAGCCGGCAGCCACAATGCTGTTTGAGGCCCAGGCCATGGCGTAGGGGGGGCAAGGGTGGATCACTAGCTTGCCCTGTCCAGGCACCAGGAGCAAGAAACAGGGAGCAATGAAAAGCCGGAAAGAAAAAAAGATCTGCCGGAGGGAGAAAAAGATCTGCTCCCCCTGGTGCTAAAGCCAGCTGAGACCCCTAGGCAGCGGCAAACTCTCTGCTCTCCACACCTAGCTCAGCCAGGGGATGGGGTTTTGCTTCTCTGAATGCCAGAGGAGGCCTGCACTGCACCACCAGGGGCAGGTGGGAAACCAGGAGGGCAGGGCTTTAGTGTGATAGTAGGCGTTGCTGGAGGATGGGGGGGCAGCCTTGCTGGGACTAATCTTCCCCCACTTCATTTAAAGCGCTTGGCACAAGCAAAGAGCACACAAGGGCTTTGAAACAAGTGTGAGAGAGAGACCCCCATGAGCTCCCTGCTGAAAGCAGCCCCTCCCCCCACCTCGGCAAAACGGCTGCTTGGGAATAATTCTCCCCTCTCAACAACACCTCCCCAAAACGAAGGTGCTCTCTGGGGTCCTTCCATGCCTCAGAGGCAGCCAGTGTGACCAGTCTCCTTAACTGGAGGTTTTTAAGCAGAGGTTGGGTGCATTTTGTGCATTGCAGGAGGGTGGCCTAGATGACCCTTGGGGTTCCTCTCCCTCTATAATTCTATGACTCCCCCTGCCCTGGTCTCCGCGCAGGCGTGGTCTAGGTGGGGGGGGGAGGGGCTCCTGAGATAAGAGAGCCTGCCTGCACCTGTGACTCCCCAGAGCCTTCATCGTCAAAGAAGTAGCGCACGATGGTGCCGTCTGCGTGTCCAGAGAGGATTCCCTTCCCTGAGATGCTGTGCGGCAGCAGAAGGAAGACAAAAGGAGGTCACCAGGGAGCCCCCGTGGGAACTTGCCCTCAGTTCAGAGAGACTTGAGGGGGGGTCAGAGCTGCCCCGTGGGGCTTCCTCACTCTCCCACACTCACTTGGAGGCCAAGGAGACGACGTAGGACTCTGTCCCATAAATGGTGGATGATTTGTTGGTCTTGGTGTTGGCCAGGCGAACCTGCAGAGAGAAAAGTCTGGTCAGTCTTTGAGGTGCAAGGGAGCAAAGCGAGAGGAGAGGCACCTCCAAAACCCCCACTCCCTCCAGGGCAACAAGCCAGGGAGAAGACGGAGCCCCAGGAGGCGTCAGGGCCAGATGGAGGGTCTCCTCTGCAGGAGGCTCCAGACGGGCTCTTTCCCACTCCAAGAGCCAGGCCACTCCTACCTTGCCCTCAACAAGCCCAAAGACGATGGTGTTTTCCTCCGGCCACAGCAAGCAAGTGACAGCGCTCTGGTGGGGAATAGGGCGAAAAGAAGGGGGTCAGGAGGAGGAAAGCAGGCAGGGTGGAGGCCCAGCTCCACCTCTGAGGGGCTGCTCAAGGAGGAGGAGCTGCAAAGAGGCACCTGACTCCTCTGAAGGAGGTGTCTGGAAGAGGAGGCTTCTCTCACAGAGCCCATTTGATGCTGCCCCCTCCCCTCCAGCCCACAAGAGAGTGGGGGTCCTGCCCAGCAGAAAAAAGGAGGACAGGAGAGAAGAGAGGAGAGACTTTGTCTCTGAATCACGTTGGGACCAAGACTGGTTCTCTGCGCTTGGCCTTGGCTTGTCTGGACTGAGCTTTATCTGCAACTCTGTTGGTGAGTTCTTGGGTGAAAGGCTCATGTTTTCTGTAACTGGGAACCATCCTGCAGCCACTGGGCACATCCCTTGGAGTTTGATAATTCCCAGCTGCCCAGTAATGAAAACCTGGAGATGAGGAGGCCCCAACAGCAGCCTTGAGGGTCTCCGCAGGCACATGGAGACTGGGGGCTGGGTCTTACCGTCTGAATGAATTTGTTGCAGATCACCTTCTTGTCCCCCCTGAAGAAGAGCAAACAGAAAAAGAGTCATCCTCAAAGACCACTGTGGTTCCAGGAAACATGTCATAGGGCTGCTACGGCATCCCACTGGATCAGATAATGCAGAGCATCTAGCAGTAAAGAACACTGCACCCCCTCAGCTCTGCCCCATAGCAAGTGAGGCTCCAGAGAGGAAAGCAAGGCTCCATCAGCAACAGCCACCTGGGCTATGAGTGCAGGCAGCTGTCCTTGCAGCAGGAAGGACACTACAGAAAAGGCCACTGTGAGAGAGAATCCCGGACTCAAAGGGAGTGGGAAGAAGTGGGGAAAGGGGCCACCCCAGATTGGTCTCCCCACACCATGCAAAGACTCTTACCATTCCTCCCCAATCTTGTAGACGAAAATTATGTTGTCCGTCTGCCCAACAGCAATCTTTGTGGAATCTGGGGAGAATGCCATGCCCTTCACCACATAGCTCTTCCTGCCATACTAGGGGAAGAGGGGGACAGGGATAAAGGCGGGAGTGAGGACCCATTCTGAGATTCCACAGACTCACTTGCCATCGCCACAGTGAGCAGTCGTGTGTATTTGGTTTAAGTTGCTTTGCAAGTTTACTTGCTACTGCCTTCAAGTGTCACTGAATTGTCCCTGGGTTTGGGAGGGCTTTGGGGGATCATTCTGCCCCCTCCAGCAGAGGGTCAGGGCAGCCGAGAGCACACACGTGTGGCAAGCTATGAGTTCAGGAGCTGCTCTTGACCTGACGGCTGGGAGGCCTCAACACCTTCATCCCATAGTTTTGTGTTGCCCAATGACAGTTTTGCCTTTTGACTGGCTCCAGGTACAGGAAGACCCTAGAGCTCCAGTGCCATTAAACACTTTTCTCCTGATGTTGCTTATCAGCTGAATTACTGCCACTTGGGTGAGTATTTGTGTGAATGTGTGAGTGTTTGAACCTCTTGTTACCAATGTATTAATGTATACTTGACTATATGAAATAAATGTTATGTGAGAAGTGTATAAACCCAGATCTGGTCTCCAACGTGTCTTACTGAAAATCCTATAGCATACGGGATATCACTTGTCTCTCTGGATTTCAAAAGAACCATGTTACCACAGTTTGGTGACACTAGAAGCATTTTTAAAAATTCTGTTTCTGTCCTACCTCCCAAAGGAGCCCAGAGCTGGCCACCAAGGCTGCTTGTCTCTCCCCCACCCCCTGGGGCTCACGACTGAACCCACAGGCTCTGCAGCAGCCCCTTCTTGAGCCAAGGATGGGGAGCAGCCCTTGCCCTCCAGGTGTTGTTGGACTCCAAACTGCCACCAGCCTGAGGTGTGGGGCACAGCCAGTGGGGGCGACGGACAATGTAGTTCAGCCATATCTGGAGGGGGGGCCACCCTGGCTTAGGGCAAGTGGCCTGCTCTGTGTGCCTCTTTCCCTGAGGGGCTTGAGGCGGGACCTGTTCCCCGGAGGCTCTGGGGGTCACCCCCTTCAACAACGACCGGGGCTGAGAAAAGGGCTCTGCTGCCAGAGCCATGTCTCCCGGGGGCTCCGATGGCGGCTCCCCTTGGGACTGAGCAGGGCCCGGAGCCTCAGTCGCGGGGGGAAGCGCTGGCTGAGCTACCTTGGGGTCGGTGGGCTTGGTGGAGAACTTGTCCCGCCGCTCGCCGTGCTCGTCGTAGAGGAGGACCACGCGGTCCACGGTGCAGACGGCGAACTTGGCGTTGTTGGGGGCCCAGGCCATGCACGTGACTTTGGCGGCCCCATCCTGGGAGGAGGAGGAGGAAGATGTCGAGGCTCAGCGACGCCGCTCAGGCCGGAGCAGCCACGGCAGGCGCCACCCCCAAGAGGGCCCCGCACGGCGGGTCCGGGACTCTTCGCCCCCCCCCGCCCCGGGACCCCCTTCCCCGCCTGGCCCGGCCCTCTCTCTGGGCCGCCCCCCCCCCGGAGGCTGATGCTGGCGGGGCGGGCGTCTCCCACCTGCGGGGTGAGCAGGGTCCGGACGTGGCGCAGCTGCATCCCCTTCCCGTCCCCGCAGGCCGCGCGGCGTCTCCGCCCGTTGCCCCAGCAACCGCCCCGGGAAGCGGCCGCCTCTGATGACGTCGCCGGCGCCGCGCGGCGTGGCAGGAGGAAGGGCGCGCCGCGGCCCAGAGATCAACTAAAGGACAGAGTGGCGCCCGCCCCCATCTGGATGGGGATTTCCGGGCTCGTGCAGGAGGAGCTGCTTGGGGCGGGCGGAGTTCTCCTCCGAGTCCTCCCGGCATCTCTCCCTTCCTCCATCTCTCTCCCCGTTCCTGTCTCTGTGGGTGAGGGTGCTGGCCGCGCATGCGCCCTGGCCCAGCCGAGGAGGAGGAGGAGGCAGGCGGCGTCGCGGAGCCCCTCCCTCCCTGCCTCCCTCTGTCCGTCCGCCCCGTCCGGTCCCTTCCCGATGGAGGCGCTGCGGGCGGCGGGCCGGGCCGTGCTGCGGAGCCCCAGCCTCGCCCGACACCGCCTGGGCGTCGCCCGCCTCCGCCGCCACCGTGAGTCCCTCCCCCGCCGCGGAGCCCCACGTGGGACTGGGAGGGGCGCGGGGGGGTCTCTCGGGGCTGCCTCCTCCGCCCTGCTCGTCCCCGGTGGTCTGACGGGGCCCCGCGCCCCTTCCCTCCCTGCCTGCCTGCAGAGCTGCCGGAGTCGTGGTCCGACATGCGGGAGCCGCTGCTGGAGGGGATGGGCTTCGCCCTCAAGTACCTGGGCATGACGCTGGTGGAGAAGCCCAAGGGGGAGGACATGGCCAGCGCCGCCATCCACCGGATCCTCGCCACGGTAGGAGGCCAAAGGGGCCTCGCAGCAGGCGGGGGTGGCCACCAGCCGGGCGGCTTTTGGACTACAGCTCCCACCATCCCAGACCACTGACCCTGCTAGCTAGGGAGGATGGGAGTTGTAGTCTCAAGACAGCTGGAGACCATCGCTGTCCACGTTTCCCTTTTTTAAAGGGAAATTCCCTTAGTCCGAATAGGATTCCTCGCAAGAAAAGGGAAAAGTTGACAGCTATGCTGGAGACCCAAGTGCGAGAGACCCTGGGTTAAGAGGGGGAGAGGGCTGGCCATGGCCACTGCTCTGCCTCCACAATCAAGGCGGCAGGATTCCAGTTGCTGGAAATCCTGCTCTTGGGTTTCCCTTTGAGGCCTCTGGTTTCTCCTGTTTTCTACTTTCAACTGAGCCTCGACATGATCAAGAGCAACCAGGGAATCTGGGACAAGATTGGAGGAGTCACGTGCCTGGATCGTTTGGTGCCAGAGAAAACTGTCAACAGATCAAGCTCCTTTTAAGGGCAGACCTACATAAAGAACGTTGCAGCTAATATGTTTGGAAGTAGCTCACAAAAAGCTGTCTTCTTTAAGGAAAGTTGCAGCTGAGGAATCTGTGAAAGTTGGCTGCTTGCTGAGGGTCTCGCTGAAGGTCTTCCCCTCAGACAGGCTCACTGCTGATGCCACGGGGGCTGGTTTCAGGAGCCACTGGCTACGCATCTTGGCGAAGATCAGATCTGTTCTGGTTTCCCGACCTAAGAAAATAAGCTACTGTAGAGCCAGAATAAAAGGCAGCCCAAATGGTGCAGGGATTGGAAGAAACCTTACTGCATCTGGGGCTTCCTGATTTGGAGAAAAGGGTTTTGTCCTGGCATGCTGTCTCCAGGTGTGATGATGAGCACCAGCCTAGATCTATCTTTGAAAGGGGATTGGACAAATCTACGGATAAGGAGATGGAGATGCCTCCCAGTGGGAATTCTCTGTCTGCAAAAAATAGAATGTTTCCTGAGTTCTTTCTGTGCTCCAGCCTGCCTCTTTCACAGAATGGGTGAAGGGGGAGAGCTTCTTGGAAGTCTGCTAGGAGCTGAGGGCTGGGCTAGGGGTCTTCTGTGATTATCCAGGAGACCTCCTTCCCCATCTCTACCTTCACTCCTCAGGCTCGGGTGGGGCCCAAGAAATTCCAGAAGGTGATCTTGACTGTCTCCCCACGAGGCCTCTCTCTGCAAGACGCTGAGACCAAGGAGACCATTGAGACCATCTCCATCTACAGGTGTGTGAGGATGCTTCTCCAAGGTAGGGCTGCTGGAGGCCAGGGAGCTGCCTGGCTGAGCCCCTCTCTGCACGGCTGCCTGGCTGAGGACTTGCCCGCTGGCATAAAAAGCAAGCAGACAGGCACCCAGTTGGGCACTGGGGAAGCCAAGTGAGGGGCAGCCCGCAGGCGTCTCCTTTGGAACAAAGACCTGCTGTCCTGGGGGACATGGTTTGCTGGGGAGCCCCATCATGGTCGCTCCCTGGGGGGGGGGGGCTGCTACCCGGTTCCAGCTTCTGCTGCCTGCAGGACAGGAACATTTTCTGCTCTTCCGGTTTCCGTAATCCACTGCTGGGGCAAAATGCTCTCATTGTGCTGCGTCTCTGCCTTAGTCCTGCATGCCCAGTAACATGGCCATCTCCCACGGCCCCCTGCCCCGTCCTGAGGCCCTCCTGCTCTTGCCCTGCCAGGGGTGCTTGTTGTGGGGATGCTGAGCGCTGCCTCCTCTGCCGCCCTCTTTCAGGATTTCCTATTGCACCACAGACAAGCTGCAGAACAAAGTCTTTGCCTACGTGGCGCAGAACCCCCAGAGCGGTGCCCTCGAGTGCCACGCCTTTCTGTCGCCCAAGAAAAAGATCGTAAGCGTTGCGTTCGCCCCCTGGGGAGGGCTGGGTCCTGTGCTTCTCTTTTGGGGTGGGGCTTGCTCGCTGGTTGGCCCCTCTGCCCCTGCGTGCCCTGCAGAGGGGTTCCCCACCTCCCTCCTGGGGCCCTTTGCAGGGTGCTGCCTCGCCAGCTGCCCCGGTCGCCTTCTCTTGCCTTGTGTCGCCCATGCAGGCCCAGGCTGTGACTCTGACGGTGGCTCAGGCCTTCCAGGTGGCCCTGGATCTCTGGGAGGCTGCGCAGGCAGGTATGGATGGTGGCCGTGCCCCTTGCCATCGCTATGCCAAACCCGTTACCTGCTCCCGTCTGGCTTCCTTGGTGGCTCTCTTGCCACCCCCCGGTGCACCCTTCTTTTCCAAGGTTGTGGGGTGGTGAGGATGGTGGGGGGCACAGGAGGGGGTGTTCATGTCAAGGATGTGAAGTGCCAGCAAGTGGGAAAGGGAGGGGGCGCTGTTGGGGGTTTCAGCCTCTGGGCATTTTTTCTCCACCAGGCTCCAGGGAAGGGGAGGGGGAGAAGAAGCCCTCCCTGAGTCCGCTGTGCCCCCCTGTGGAAAGCACCCACCCGCCTGGCAGGTTACCCCTTGGCAGCCCCCCCTTCAAGACCAACTTTGAGGTACGGTATTGGGAGTGACCTGCTGCCCCACTGCCAGGCCCCCTTGGCTCTCAGGGCCAAGAGGCTCCCTCCCTCACCAGCCCCACCCTTTGTATGTCAGCGGGGGCTGCCTGCTCTCTCTCTCGAGGGGCCTGGCAGCCACCTGGCTTTCTCTGGCCCTAGGAGGAAGAAGAGGAGGACGAGGAGGAGGAGGAGGAAGATCTCAACGAAGCCTTCTCTGGGTAGGGGCCTGGTGGCTGCGTCAAGGTCCCCTGTTTGTTGGGGGGCAAGGCAGTCAGAGGTGTGGGTCTTCTGTTTCTGGGGGGACACATTGAAGGGCTGCGGCAGGGCTTGTGGAGTAGGAAATGGTCTGGCTGGGGGGGGGGCTCTCCTTGCTGCTGCTGCTGCTCTGATCTTTGTCTCTTCTCTGCCCCAAGCCGCGTAGAGGAGAGGGGCCGCCCCACCACAGGTAACCATTGACCCCCCCCCCCAGCATGGCCCTGCCCTCAACCTTTGCTTGGGATGAAGGGGTGGGGGAATGCCTTGGAAGGCTTTTCACTTCCCTTCTTCCAGGGGAGCTGGGGCTTCCCCTGCATTTTCACATGGACTCTTCCATTTGTAGGTTTCTCATCTCCCTCTCTGTCTTTTTCTTCCTCTTGAGTGGCTCCTCTCGATGCCCTTGTGTGTTTCAGGTGTGGGGGGGCTTGCGTTTGGGGGCTCCCCAGTTGCCCGCTTCCAGTCAGTGGCGGCCTGGGGCTGCAGCCCCCCCAGCAGCTGCCTGCCTCCGGGGACATTTTTCTGAGGCTGCTTCTCCTCATCTTTCTCCTGCCACTCACCGTGTCTTCGCTGCTCATCTCCAGCACAGCCTCTGCTGCCCCTTGTCTGTCACCCACAAGGACCAGCTGCCCCCACCCCTGGGAACCTGGTCTAGCCAGCCTTGGACCCTCAGCAGCAACCCAGGCCAGCCCCTCACCCTGCTGGAACCCCAACAGCACCCTGCGGGGCATTCAGCAGGGATCCTCAGCCCCAGGACCTTGGGGGTGGGTGCACCAGGCCTCCTCATGGTGCTCTTGAGGCCTGAACATTGGGGGGGGGGCAGCATTCAGATTCCCATCAGTCCTCACCCACCCCATATTGAGGAGGGCTGTGTTGAGTGTAGATAAATCCTTCCCTCTGCTGCCCCCCCCCCGCCCTGCCGTCCAGCTCTGGTGGGAAGGCAGCCCCCTCCCCTCCCCACCAGCTGCTCATCACTGCCAAATCACAGCTTTGTAGCAAAAAGACTAGTTTTTAATGTCCTTTTCTAAAGGGAAATAAACCATTTCTACTGTTGTTGTACTTGGGTGTCTTTCCTTGCAGAGGCCTCAGCCCATGGGGGAAAGGGGGCATCGAGTGGGGGAGCCCGACTGGCACACAGGGGGTGGGGGGCATAGCACCGTCCGTCTCCTTCCTGGGCCGGGATTCCTGGCCCACCTGCCTGGGGCTCACCAGTCTGGCACCACCTGGAAGCCACTTCCAGAGCTCTTCGGGTGAGCTATGCCAGGCAGGCCCTTCCCAAGGGGGAGAAGCAAGCCAAGTGGGCCTGGGGGCAGCCCTTCTGTGGGGCGGCAAGGTGGACAAGCAGGGGATTCCACAGCCCCCCACCATTGCTCTTTGCTGTGCAAGGGGGGGGGGGAGCCTGCGAGGGTCTTCACTTGTTAAAGTAGGTTCTCTGGCTGGGGGGGGGGTGAGTGGAGCAGCAGGGCGGCAGAAGAGGGTCTATTGCTGCCCAGCTGGGGAGGCGGAGAGCTGCCTGTCCTGAGGGAAGGGTGGGATGGGGCGGCTTGACCTCCAGGCAAAGGGCCCTGAGCTGCTCTCAGCCCCACAGCTGGAGGGAAATGGGCAAATGGGGCTGCAAGCTCTTCTCTCTCTGCCAGGACCGAAAGGCCATCTGCCACTCCCAACGCAGCGCTCTGAGCTGAGCCTTCAGGCCAGAAGCCTGGATTCCTGTGTTGGGGGGGGGGAGCTCCTCCTGGATGTGGCATGGGGGAGGTGGTGGGTGGCAGTTCTCCAGCTGCCAGGAGGGAAGGGACCCCTCCTGATCTTGCTGAGAAGGAAGAAGGTGGAGGTGGGCTGGGGTGGCTTTGGCTGGAGGTGGAGGGCAAAGGCAGTTGGCACACAGCTGGTACCTCCCCAAGAGGAAGCCAAGGGCAGCTGGTAGTAACCCTATAACTGAGGTGGGAGGGGGGCAGGTGGGAAGAGGTGGGGGCTGAAGGCAACTCGATGGGGGCGACAAAGTCTGCCCAGCATGGTCTTCTGGGTGGTGGCCCCACTCAGGGCCCAGTCCAGAGTTTCCATGGTGAAGCTGCAGGGGGGGCTGGGCGAGGTCGCGCCTTCAGCTCCGCAAGGAGGCTCTTCGGATTGTAGCGGTGGGTGGCGCTGCTGCTGCGCTCTCCCTTGGCGGTGGCCCCAGAGAGAAGGGTTGGGCGAGAGGGTGAGCCCGGCGTTCCGCATGCACTTTGGCCCCGGCGGGCTCCATGCAGGTCTGCTCCTCCTGGGGCGAGAAGAAGCAGGAACTCTTTGCATGCAGGGAAGCAGGAGGCTGCGACGGCGGTGGCAGGCGGAGGCCACTGAGGTCCCCGCGAGTTTCAGCTACACCTCGATGATGTTGACAGAGGGCGATTTCATCTTCTGAAAAAGGCAGAGAGAGGGTCGTGGGAGCGAGCAGGACCCCCAGAGCTATTGGGGGCCCCGACGACTCCCACTTCCTCTTGGCCAGGCTGTGCCCCTCCCCCGCAGCTGAACTGCGGCGCCCCCTTTGCAGCATCGCCCCCATTGCCCTGGAGAGCGCCCGGCACCTTCGCTCCTTCGAAAAAATGCGCGTCCAAAGTCCCCACCTGTCATTTTCCCTTGCAAGATGGCAACCCGCCCTGGGTGGGTTCGGTTCCGGCGCCCTTTCTCCCCCTTCAGGCCGGCTGCTGCCGACGAAGAGCGCTCGGAGTGACCCAACTCGGCCAAAGCCGGCTTCCCCGGAGCCCCGACGGCTCCCGGCGCCGCGCTTTTGCTGCAGCCGCGCAACCAGCATCCGGAGGAGAAGGAGGCGGTGGCGGCACAGACCCGCTCCAGCCGCCGAGAGCCCCGAGGACCGGGCAGCAGCTCCGGCCCCGCTGTGTCGGGCTGGGCTGCCCGCCGTCGAGCTCCGCCCTGGCCCTCCTCCCCGGCGATGGTGGGCTGAGCCAAGCTCCCGCTTCTCCCCTTCCGACACGGCCCCCGCCCGCTCCCTTGCTGGACGCCCCCCACCTTGCTGCGGAGGAGGCCCCCGGTGGGCCGCTCGGGCGTGCTGTGCTCCGATGCCGGCTTGCTCTTCTCCTTGTTGTTGTTGGAGTCGTTGTCCTTGATGATGTCGTATTGCTTGCAGAAGAGGGCGATCACCGCTGCGGAAGCAAGGAGGGAGGAAGGTGACGAGGGGCCTCCGTCGTGCAAGCGTCTCTCCCCCCGCCCCCGCCTTTTGACATGCTGGAGTCAGTGGCTGGTTGCTTCCCAGATCTTTTATTTGCGCAAAAGTTCAACACAGCTCAGTCAGAAAAGGCAATTCGCGTTCATTCGGCCCTGCGCCCCGAAATAAGCATTTCTACCCAATCTCCCGCGCATCGCCTTGATCCGGGGACTCTTCAAATTCACGGCGATTTTATCCTCTCAGAGCTGTTGCTTCTGCACAATGCTCGTCAAAACCCAAACCCAGATGCCAACTGCCCATCCGGAACTTGGGGTGCGCCTCCACCATAAGCACCCGACCGGGAATCACAAGCGGAGAGGAGGAAAGGGCTGTGCTTTGCTCAGGTCCTGCTTGCAAACTGGGTAGCCACTTTTTGAGGTGCCCCCGCTCGCTTGGGCCTGATCCTGCTGCTGCTGCTCTTCTGACGGAGCCGCGTTCAACGGGATGCTTCATTTGGACGCGCAAGGCTGTCAGGCGTGGCCCCTCTGTGCAAACATCGGTAGCCAAAAGATGCAGCAAAGAAGAAGGAACTTTGGCTGTGCACCCAGAGACAAACTCCGGGCCAGCGCTAGTGGGATACTCTCACACCCGTAAGGGACGTAAGCAGAGCGTGCTGGACCAGACCCAAGAGAGCTTCTCACCCGCCTCACCTGCCCACATGAACAGCACAGCCACGATGATGACGATCTCGCCCGTCTGCAGCTGCCGCTCCTTGTCCAGCCCCTCCATGGTGATGTCTCCTGCGGGGAGAGAGAGCTGTGCTTCGGGAGGGACGCCCCGTCGGGCGAGGCAAGGGGCTCTTTTCAGAGACGGGGAAGAGCAAGGAGGGGAGAGCAGCTGCAGGCTGGGTAGGGTTTCGCCGGCCCCTCCGCCTGGGCTGCCCACAGGTCACTGAGGGGCCCCACCCGCCCAAGGACGGAGGCACCCCGGAGCTTCCTGCCCCCCGGAGGAGGCCCGGGACTGACTGGGGGGAGACAGGCGGCGCTGGAGGGAGACAGGGGCGCCCAGCCGGTCAGCGAGGCTCCGGAGGGCGGGGGTGGGAGAGGGGAAGGTCCCCGCGGGCGCCTCGCCTACCCTGGCTGGAGCTGTTGGACGGCAGGCGGTCACTCTGCTTGAGGGTGCGGAAGTGGACCCTCTTGCTGGCCTGGCTCTCGCCGTGCAGGCCGATGCTCTGCACCTGGATGACATAGTCGGCATCCTCGGCCAGGTCCCAGAGCACGCACGCCCGCGTCGTCGTGTTCACCTCCCGGATGAAGCGCTGCATCTGCCCGTCCTGCCGCTGCCGGAAAGGAGGGGGGGGAGGCCGTCAGAGCGGGTGAGGGCAGAGAGAGGGAGCGAAGAGAACATAGCCCCCCTTGGCTGACAAAGGGGTTGGAGAAGCAAGGGGGCGGTGGGGCTGCGGGACAGAGGAGTGGTGCGCCCCCGCCTGCCTCACCTGTTGCAAGATGGCGTAGCCGATGACGACGTCCCCTTCCGGGACATCCCAGGAGACCATCGCGGAGTTGGCCTTGAGCTGGGTGACGGTGACGTTGACGGGCGACGGGGGCCGATCTGTGAGGCAAGCAGGGATGGAGGGGTCACTGGTGGCTGGGCAGGACTGGACTGGGTGACCCCAGGGGTCCCTTCCATCTCCGCCTCGGGTTTCTCCTCCCTCCTGGGGGCTGGCGCAAGTTGGTGCTGCTGCGGGGAGGACTCTCTCTAGGGAGCAGCGGCCTTTCCAGGGGATTTAGCACCCCTAGAGACGGAGGGGAGCAGGGCCTGGAAGGCAGCGTCCGCGTCCTGGATGCTGTTATACTGAAGGTGTCATTTTAGGGCTAAGTTATCATCTGGACCGTCTGGAGGGGCTGGGAGCTGGGGGCACTGTCCTACAGTGGTTCCGCTCCTTCCTCCTGGGCCGTGTCCAGAAAGTGGTGTGGGGGGTGAGTGTTCAGACCCCTGGGCTCTCACTTGTGGGGTGCCTCAGGGTTCTGTCCTTTCCCCCATGCTTTTTAACATCTACATGCAGCCACTGGGAGAGATCATCAGGAGGTTTGGGCTGGGTGTTCATCAGTATGCAGATGATACCCAGCTCTACCTCTCTTTTAAATCAGAACCAGTGAAGGCGGTGAAGGTCCTGTGTGAGTGCCTGGAAGCGGTTGGAGGATGGATGGCGGCTAACAGATTGAGGTTGAATCCTGACAAGACAGAAGTACTGTTTCTGGGGGACAGGAGGCGGGCAGGTGTGGAGTATTCCCTGGCCCTGAATGGGGTAACTGTGCCCCTGAAGGACCAGGTGCGCAGCCTTGGAGTCATTTTGGACTCACAGCTGTCCATGGAGGCACAGGTCAAATCTGTATCCAGGGCAGCTGTGTACCAGCTCCATCTGGTACGTAGGCTGAGATCCTATCTGCCCGCGGACTGTCTCGCCAGAGTGGTACATGCTCTGGTTATCTCCCGCTTGGACTACTGCAATGAGCTCTACATGGGGCTACCTTTGAAGGTGACCCGGAAACTACAACTAATCCAGAATGCGGCAGCTAGACTGGTGACTGGGAGCGGCCGCCGAGACCATATAACTCCGGTCTTGAAAGACCTACATTGGCTCCCAGTACGTTTCCGAGCACAATTCAAAGTGTTGGTGCTGACCTTTAAAGCCCTAAAAGGCCTCGGTCCAGTATATCTGAAGGAGCGTCTCCTCCCCCATCGTTCTGCCCGGACACTGAGGTCCAGCTCCGAGGGCCTTCTGGCGGTTCCCTCACTGCGAGAGGCCAAGTTACAGGGAACAAGGCAGAGGGCCTTCTCGGTAGTGGCGCCCGCCCTGTGGAACGCCCTCCCATCAGATGTCAAAGCGATAAACATCTACCTGACATTCAGAAGACATCTGAAGGCAGCCCTGTTCAGGGAAGTTTTTAATATGTGACATTTCAGTGTATCTTTTATCTTTGTTGGAAGCCGCCCAGAGTGGCTGGGGAAACCCAACCAGATGGGCGGGGTACAAATAATAAATTATTATTATTATTATTATTATTATTATTATTATTATTATTATTATTATTATCATCATCTTGCAATGCAGTGCTTTCGTGCAAGCTGCTTTGAGCTTTAGTTTTTTAAAAACCCAAATAGAACTTAATCTGAAAACTAAAGCCATTTTCCCTCTAAAAGTGAACTCCGGTGGTGAGTACAGATAGAAATGAGACCCAGACAGAGCCGATTAAGGGTTATGAGCCCAGGACGCCTCATTTGTGTTGAAAGATGGACTGAACACCATGATGGAAAGGGCTCCCTAGGCCCGAGATTCTGACTGCAAGAATAAAACCTGGAAACTGGTGGTGGAACGACAGGAATATTCCTTTGAGGAGGATAATACTGGGTCAGTGAGTTCCAAAGATCAATTAAGAATTGTCTGGAAAATATTGTTTCAGCATATTTTCTTTTCTTAATTTTTGCTCCATGTTCACTGTGCCCTCCTATTCATCTTTTACTCGGAAGGGCGAAAGGTTGTTGCCTCTCCAAGGGGAGACCGGGAGAGTGGCTCAGCGGAGGGGGAGAGCCTTGCAGGGAGCCTTGACACAAGAAAAGACCCTCCATCCCGCAGAAACACCTGCTCCTTCCAGGGCTTCTCCTCCTCCGAGAGTTTCCACATTTGGACTCCGCAGTTCGCCTTCTCTTCCAGCCGACCTCCCCGCCAGTGTCGCCTCCCGCCCGCTCAGCTGTCGCAGCTGCGCTCTCCCGTTTCCTCAGAGTCCTGGCAAAACCGCGCGCCCTGGACTCCGCTTGGTCCCCTGGCTGTGCCCCCCCCTTCAGCCACAGAGGCCCCCTTTCTTTGGGGAAAAGAGGCAGCAGGTTGCCTCCTGCCCTGGCTGGGCTGCACTTTCCTGACCTCGGCCACAGGGCCGCTCCCTACCTCCAGCTCCCTCTCCAGAGGAGACCCGGGGTGGAGAGTGAGGGGAGGCAATGAACCCTCCAAGGATCCGCTTCTGCTCCTGGCGCCATTTCTGCAGTTGTATTTTAAGCCATTCATCTGAGAAACTTCTGTTTTGAGGGCACCAGGCAAGAAGCAGGAGGGCCATCTATTTGACCAGTAAACGAATAAATGTATTTCTTGGAACTCTGCGGGCTTGACTGCCAATAGGTCCCCCTCGCCATACCTGCCTGCTTTCAGACTCCCCGGGATTGGCAGCTCCTGGCAACCACCTACTTTCCTTGCAAGCTGCACTTACAACTCCTAGGGGCCTCGGTTCAAAGTCAGCTATTATGCATTAAAAAGACGGACCCCGCCAAGCAGGGGAGTCTGGGGGGCGGAAGCCGGCGTGTGGAGAGAGGTCAAAAGGTGTTCTCCTCCAAGCGAGGGAGAGTCGGGCCCCTCGTCTTGGGCAGCTGGAAGTAAAGCAACAGCCGCCGGTTTGGGGCCGGATTCCGGGCAAAGCAGGCCAGACTGAGGGGATCTTGACCGTGCGTGGGGTGTCTCATGGGTCAAGTGCGGTTTGGGGGCGTCGGGCGTCAGAATGGGCCAGAGTCACCTTCTCCTCGTGGGTCAAGGGCAGCGGAGTGGCCGCAGGGTGCCAGGAGGTGCCCCCTGCCAAGAGACCTTTGCCACCTCGAGAGAAGGCGGAGGCCGGGGACGTGGGCAGAGGCTCCTTCTCACCCAAGCGAGGCCAGCTGGCAGCCGCGGCCTTCCCTGGAGCCAGGCTTTTACTCTAATGAAATTGGCCGGGGTTCCGCTCGCGGCTGCCGGGAACAAGGCGCTTCGAGAGGGGCCCGAGCCTGCCTTGGCCGCGGCGCTGCTGCCCCGATCCGGCTGCTTCCGCGGGTAATGGGCGGCCAGTGACGCAGCCGAGCAGGGCAGGGCAGAGCTGGGGCCAAAGAGACCCCCGCCTTGCCCGCCCATCCCCTCCCTCGCCCCCCGACGGCCCTCGTCGGGGTGCGCAGCAGCCCGGCTTCAGCACCAAGGCCAGCGGCCCGAGAGACGGCCAGCCGGGCCTGCGCTTGTGGGGAGAGCGCTCTGGTCTCGGGCGCCGATCCTGAACCTCGGGGGCTTTTTCTCTCCCGCCTCCCGCCCCGCCCGGAGCCCCGGCACTTACTTGCGCGCACGAGGCACAGGTCGCAGCTGACCAGCACCAGCACGGCCGCCGGGCTGAGGTACGCGGGGAGGGAAGCCATGGCCGCGGACGGGCGCAGCACTTGCTCATGGAGCCCGGCGAGGCTCCGGGCGCTCAGGGGGCGGCCAGCGCGGGCCCCCCCGCAGTCTCCGCCGCAGCGGCTCCCGCCGGACGGGTCAGTGCCAGCGCCGCGCTCCCGGCTGCGGAGCCTCCTGCTCTTCTGCCGCCTCGCGGCTCCATCCAGGCGGGCCGAGGCGGCAGAAGAGCCCAGCGGAGGAGCCCTGCCCAGCGGCCGAGGCCCGGTTCCGCTGCGGAGACTGCTCGGGCGGCGGCGGCAGCAGCAGCAGCAGGAGAGGCAACGCGGTCCCTGCAGCAGCACCAGCCGCGCTCCGCCGTGGAGACAGTCTGCCCGCCCAGCGCCGCCCAGTTGGCGCCGCCTCCGCCTGCCTCCCCGCGAGGGCAGCAGAGTGGCCACTGGCCGGAGCCCGGGAATTCGGGCAACAAGGAGCCCCCGCCGACGTCACGCCCCGGCCAGGGTCGAGGGGGCGCTCTTTGGCCGGGTTCCGACCTGGCGCCCTATGGGTTTATTTTGGGGGGGTGGGGAGGCGCAGAGTAAGGAAGAGACGCGCAAAGAAGAACCACAGTTGCACGTGGGGAAAGCCCTCCGGGATCATCGGTGGGGCAGGGAGGTTTGCAGCGGGTTGGACTCGATGACCCTTGGAGCCCCTTCCCGCTCTGCCCTTTTGTGATTCTATTATGTCATTCAGCCCCAAGAAGGGCGGGATCAGACCCTCCCCCTTGCGATTTGCATACGAGAAACGTCGCTGCCGTGAGGCAAGGCGTGTGCTGGGGGGGGGGTACATTTGCCAGGTCCTTCCGCCCCCGCCCAGGATCCTCCGGGCTGCCTCTCCTCACCGGCTCCCCTGACATACTTTCTCGGTCCTTGACGCGGCAGCTGTTCAAGCCGCGCTGCGGGCGCACCTGCCTTGGGGCCTTTCACAACCCAGTTGATCCTTGGCCGGCTATCAGGGCTAAGCCGCTGATCATTCCCCAGAGGAGCCGCAGCGAAGCATTGCCACCCCAAATATCTGTTTGGGGCGCTGGCCGCCTGGCTCCTCCTCATGGGAACTCTGCTGGACCAGGCCAAGGGGGAGCCATAGATTCATCATCACCACCACCATCAATTAAATGTGAGCCGCCCTCCAACTATAGACCTCAGGGCAGTTCACAGCATCCTTTTCCCACAGTGGCCAACACAGAAGCCAACTCCCAGGGGCTGTGGGGTCTTTGGCCCCCAAAATAAAATATTTGAGGGGGCTGCTCCCTCAGCTGATGGGCATTGGCATTCAAATGTGGTGCCTGCAGCCTTCTTAAACAATCCAAATGTAAAATCAGCAGCCACTAGGCCCTTGACCATCTTCGAAAACCTCCTGAGAGCAGAGGGACACAGTAAAGGGATGGTATCCACAATATACAAAAGTTGGCTCCAAAATCCCACAAACCCCCTTGACACAATCAAAGAACAATGGGAAGATGACATAGACTATGAAATTTAGCCCACCCAATGTACTAGAATGTGGCCTAAACCTCCTTTTAGGTCACTATCAGCCAAAAGAAGGGAACTCACTCTGGAACTCACCTGCAGGTGGTACTTAACCCTGGAAACTGGCACTGATATGCCCTGGATTTTAATGTTTGAAGTTTTATTCTGTTTTTAATGTTCTGTTGAAAGCCGCCCAGAGTTGCTGGGGAAACCCAGCCCGATGGGCAGGGTAGTGTTGGAATTCTAGCCCGGTCAGAGGTATGTGCCTATCTGTTCAGGCACCGGCTGAATTCCTTAGACCTCCCTCCGGCGACTCCCGGCAGGAAAAACATACGAGGTCCGTTCCGGCGATTTTCCTCAGGCTGTGAGAAAAACACACCAACTGCTTCTCCTCCTCCCTGCTCCCTGCATATCCCCAGGGAGGGGAATCAGACACAGACAGAAAAGTAACTACATGCTTTTATTCCTGTCTTTAGCAGTCATACAGTAAAAGATGTCTGCTCTCTTCAACAAACAGAGAGAAACCTCCCAAACTCCACCCATGTACATCCTGTACAGGTCATATGACACACACTGAGCTCACATCCTGTGCTCAATAAGGAGAATGGACTGCCCCTTCGTTTTCATGGCAACAGTCACATACTTCCTGTTTGGCTTTCCAGCCACAAGCAGCAGACTGAGCCGCTAGAGCCTTTGCTTGCTGCAGCATTGCTGCTTTAGAATAACAAACTCCCCCTAAAGTATCAATGCGTGCTGCGAGCAAAGCGTCATCCAGAGAAGAAAACAAACAGTTGTTATACTTATAACATTCCCCTGTTGTTTCAGTTCCACCCTTGGAACTACCCGCCACTGGTTTTACCAATGTACCTCTCTGGTTGTGTGACTTCCAAGGAATGAGTGCTTCTGCATTACCTTGGTTAACAACTCTCTGTTGTGCCTTTGTCTCTGACTCAGACACAGCTTCAATTTGACCTTGGTCGTTTACAACAGCAACAGCTAAGTTAGCAAACTCTTGTGAATACCTCTTGGGTGGTACACCCTTCGTTGCTCTCTCAGACCTACGTAAGAGGTGCTGCTCTTCTTTGCTTTCTGGTTCAACCTTTGGACTCTTTGGAGAACCAGTACCAATTGTAAACAGTGGTTCATCCTCCTCTTCTGAGGGTCTAGTCATTATGTGAGATTTCCTCTCAATGACTGTGACAACTGAGCTGTCTGAGCTATCGCTGTCATCATCAGTACTACTGAACTCAATAAAATCAACATCATCATCATCATCATCAGAATCATCATCACTTCCTGTGGGAAATGTGTGAACAATCACTCTCTCCTGTTCAGGAGCACTCTCTAGAAATTTTGTGAGAATCACCTTACCAGATTCAGACAAAATTACTCTGTAGAGACCCTTTTCATAACCCACAAAAATGCCTCTGGCATTCTTTACTCCACCCGGAGCTTCTGTCCTCACATGAGACCCAAACACCTTGAAATGGGCAACAGAAGGTTTTCTGTGGAACAGTTTCTCAAAAGGAGAACTTCCCAACTCTTTTGAAAACTTTCTCAACCACGTATAACAAAATGACATCAGCGACTCAGCCCAGTACTCATGTGGCAGATGTGAACTAAGCAATTGCGCATGCATTCCCTTTTGCAATTCTTTGTTCACCCTAACACAGACACATCTGTTCCAAGCTTCTTCGGAACTAGCAATTTTGTGTCTTATCTCTTTCTTCTTCAGGAACCTCTGGAAATCCTGTGAAAGAAAAATTGGCTTCTCATCTGTGCAAAGACAATTTATGTCAGCATCATGCATATTTTTAACCTTGTCACAAAACTCTTTAAACTTTTCTAAGGCTTCTTGCGGTCTCTCCAAAAGATAAATCCAGACAAAACCTGTAAAAGAATCAACACATATTAGGTAATACTTAGCATTGCCTCTAGATGGTGCTAAAGGACCAGTCACATCAGCATACACCCGCTGAAATGCCCTGTTGACCCTCGAGGTCACCTTCTTGGTGTTCTCCTTGGCTACACCTGCAAAAGAAATCATGTTAGAATCACAAGAATTACATTCCATGTAATCACTTTGATCAAATGTCAACAAATACAGTCCATCTTTCTCTTTGGCAGAAAGATACAGCCATCCATCTTTGTAGATCTCGCAGTGTTGATCATCATAGGACAGTTTTAGTCCCTTCTTGGCAATCTGCGAAACGCTGAGCAGATTGTACTTCAACTCTGGAACCAAATATACATTGTTTATAGTCAAGTTCTGACTTTTAAGATACACAGTCCCAATTCCGGTGGCTTCCAGCTCTTGACCGTTGGCTTGTTGTACAACGAAGCTTTGCTTCTTAAACGACGAAAATAGTCCTCTGTGTCCTGTCATGTGAACTGTGGCTCCAGTATCCAAAACGAAAGAATTCCCCACTTCTGGTGTGGCTTTTAGCGACATCAAAGCCTTTGCAGTCTTTGCCTTTGGCTTGGTGTGACCTTTGTCTGACGCCTCAGACTTTGTGGAGCTTCCCTTGGCTCCTTTCTGCTGACGTGGCTTCTTACAGTACCGCTGAAGATGCCCAGTTTGCCCACAATTGTAGCATCGGACAACGTTCAAAGCTACGGCGTTTCCTCCAGTAGCTACAGCAGTGGGGGCGTTAGAACTCCGTTCTTGGCTCCCCCTGTCCTTGACTTCCAGGGCGGCAAGTCTGTCATGTTCATTCAGAACGACGGCAAAGACCCTGTCCGACGTTAGATCAGCTGCTGGGAGAGACCCCAGCTGACTGGCAACTGTTTTGTAAGTCCGATTCAGACTGTTGATCACCATGAAGCAAAACACTTCCTCCTGCAGTCGGAAATTGCGTTCCACCATCTGCTGACGCAGAAATTTCATTTCCGTCAGGTGCGCTTGAACATCTCCATCAGGCGCAAGCCTCAGGTTGGTCAGCTTCTCAAAATACAGCAACGCTGAAGAACCTGCATCTCTCTGATGTGTCCTTCTCAGCGTGTCCCAAACATCTTTCGCGTGCTCTAAATGCTGTATGTGAATAAGCTGAGAGTCTGACACGCACAGAATTATAGCTGTTCTGGCCTTTACATCCTGTGACTCCCAAGCACGCGTTGGTGCTGCAGGGATGGGGTTTTCAATCACTCCAAACAGTCTCTGATTCTGCAGCAAGGCCTTCATCTTAATAGACCAAGATGCATAATTGTCACTGGTCAGGAGGTCTGGAGAAGGCAGGCCTCCCCCCTTCTTGGCATCCATTTTGAGTCCTTGCATTGACTCTCAAACACAAGCCTCTAAAATCCAAAAGCTGGCTTGTTTACACTCTGTGCACCTGGCAGCTATAACACTGGCCGCTTTGGAAAGTCCCTTTCCAACAGTTCCTTTGGGCCTAAGTCAAAACAAAACCTTGTTTTTGCCTCTCCGAGGCAAAGCCTGACTTCCAGCCCTCTCGTGAAACTGGCCTTCGTTGCTAAGCAACAGCATTCCTTCCCTTGGACAGGATTAACCACAGGAATGTTTGGAATGCAGAGCTCTTCTCTCTCGGAGCTGTTTTTCCCAAATCTTGCTCCCTTGAAGCAGAGAATGAATCAACCTGCATTCACACTTCCAAGCCCGAAAATCTCATACCTGGGCTCCGTTGCTTGGCTTTCAGCTTCTTCTGGTCAGCTTCTGGCTGCAGAGAATCAGCTTTCTCACCTCAGGCTTCCATGGAGGCCACTTCTTGATGCAGAGGTCGATGAAAACAGCAACCGGCGTCTGCTACCACTGTTGGAATTCTAGCCCGGTCAGAGGTATGTGCCTATCTGTTCAGGCACCGGCTGAATTCCTTAGACCTCCCTCCGGCGACTCCCGGCAGGAAAAACATACGAGGTCCGTTCCGGCGATTTTCCTCAGGCTGTGAGAAAAACACACCAACTGCTTCTCCTCCTCCCTGCTCCCTGCATATCCCCAGGGAGGGGAATCAGACACAGACAGAAAAGTAACTACATGCTTTTATTCCTGTCTTTAGCAGTCATACAGTAAAAGATGTCTGCTCTCTTCAACAAACAGAGAGAAACCTCCCAAACTCCACCCATGTACATCCTGTACAGGTCATATGACACACACTGAGCTCACATCCTGTGCTCAATAAGGAGAATGGACTGCCCCTTCGTTTTCATGGCAACAGTCACATACTTCCTGTTTGGCTTTCCAGCCACAAGCAGCAGACTGAGCCGCTAGAGCCTTTGCTTGCTGCAGCATTGCTGCTTTAGAATAACAGGTAGAAATAATAAATTATTATTATTTATTATTATTGGAGAAGCTACTGCACCTCCACAGGCACATACCTCCACATTTGGTGGGAATAACCTAAAATCCAACCCTTCTGGATAGCAGTTCTACAAGAGATATGCAAAAAAACTAACAGGTATTATAACTCACCCCAGAATTGGGCATACTGAACATCTTCCAAGATTGAAATGACCACTCACATTATAGAGAGCTTATAACCTACATACTCTCAACAGCCAGGAGCCTCCTAGCCAGACACTGGAGGGACCTGTCAGGAATAAACATGGACCAAAGGTATCAAATTGTATGGGAAATGGTCTTGCTAGAAAAGATAACCAATAAACTGAAACTGACCTGGGGACAAATAGAAGAGCACGCCTTCACCCCAGCATGGCTCATCTTTATCACATACACAGCCCAACAAGACAACAAGAAGAATCCACTGACAGCATAGGAATCAATCCGGCTTACCTGACCCAACAAGCCCCCCCCCAACAAGCCCCACTGCAAACAATCACAGACAACCAACCCCACCCTGCCCCCCAACACCTCTCACTACCAAGGAAATGTAATAAACAAATGGAAAGAGAACCTACCCAGTTGACGCTGACACAAAACCCCACACTAAACAAATGTACCATATAAGCCTCCCCACCCACCCCGCCGCCCTCTTCCTCCCCAACCTTGTTCTATATTCAACACTCATGTCTTCCCACAAATGTAACCGATCTGGAAGAAAGACTGTACAACCTGAAAAAAAAGAGAGACAAGGCATGTACTTTTGTAAACCAAGAACATCTTTAATGAGAAGAAAAATGTCGTGCCTGCACCGCATCATGTGCTCAGTTATGCGGGACGCGGCTTACCTGCCCCCCCGCCAATATTTTATTCAAGTGCCCCCCCCGTGGCCCATCAGGGGCCCCAAAGGGCGCTCGGCCAGGAGGACTGGAGCCCCGGAGCCTCGCGGCCTCGAACTGGGCACGCCAGGAGGGAGCGGGCGGGCTCCGAGGCGGCGAGGGGGGCCCTGCTCTTGGACGAGGGCAGGTCCCCTCCCGGAACGGGCGCCATTTGGGGAGAGGCGCGGAGGCCCCAAGGCGCCATCTTAGCAGAGGCACGGCGCGCGGGAAACGCGTCGAAGAGAGGGCGGGTAAGGCGCTGCCGCCGCCATCTTGGGCGAGGGCACGGTGTCCTGCCGGAATGAGCGCCATCTTAGGAGAGGCAGGGAGGCCGAGGCGGCGGCTGTCTCTCTGCTCCGCAAGTGCCGCCTCCCGGGCGCGGCTGAGTTGCCTCCTCACTCCGGTTCCGGGATGGGAGCCACCGTGGCCTAGATATAGGCGGCTAAGTCGCCGTCTTGGGCCTCCTCAGTGGCCAGAGCAGCCCAGGTAGACTGCCTCTGAACTTGGAGGCTCCACGGAAGCAGCGCCGCCTGCAGCTTCGCCCGCCACTCCAGGGCGGGGAGGGGGCCTGTCGAGCTCGCAGAAAACTACAACTCCCGTAGCCTGGGCGTGAGAAGACCCTGATTCCCCTGGCAGATCCCTTAAGGCAACCTGGGAACTGTAGTTTCCTATGTGGGCAGAGAATATTCCCTGCAGCCTTTCCCAAGGGGACTCTAGGAGTTGTACTTCTGAGAGGGTCTCCGGGACACCCTGAGGGGCTGAGCATTGCTTGCTCCGGGCATTGAGGGTTGGGATACCCTGCGCAGAACTACGAATCCCAAAACAGGTCTAAAAGCCCATTCCTCTTCCTAGATAACTCTGGGAACTGTAGCTCGGTGGGGGAAACAGCCCTTGGTGTCCTAAATAAACTATAGTTCCCACGATTTCTGCCAAATGATCCTGGGAATTGTAGTTCAGGGTGTCACCGGAAATCACCCCCCCTTCATCTACACGTGTACCACACAAGCACCACACACACATACACGCTTCTCCCCTCCCTGACCCGAGAGATGTCCCTTTAGAGGGTCATCTCCTAAAAGCCTTCCGTAAATAAGGAAGCGCTAGACTGACAACCGTTCGCCATAAGCGCTCCGCTTATGGCCCCATTTTACTGTGAGTAGACCGGGCGCCTGAACTCTAGGTCAAACAGCGGCCGCCTCAGCCAATCATCGTTGCCGAACAGCGCCCCTGGTGGCGGCCGCGCTGGTACTGCAGCCGGCATTCGCTGCGTCCCTGTTTGACAGCTCACTAATACAACGTTTCCGAGTTCAGTCAACCATGACTGATCCAATCAAGACCTTGTTACATTGTTTCCTGAACTTGGAACTGGTTTGAACTTCAAAGTCTTTCGCCGTTTTATATTCACCAAAAACCAGCCGTATGTCGGATTTTCATCGGACCACTTTTATTCCACTCTACGTTACAAGGACTATCAAAGGGGGGTGACTTGGGACGGAGTGGCCATAATCCCTTGACCGAGCAGTCACGTACTTTCCCTGCTGACAGGATAACCTTGATAGCCCTCGCGATGAACTCAGACACAAGGCCATCAGGGATACAATAACTTGCATATCTTAGTGTATTCCACGCGGACTCTCACAAAGGACACTGACCGGATTCCCCTCAGGGGGCAGGAAACTTCGCCCTTCTCCTTTGTTTTTCAGAGTGACTCATGTGGGGAGGGGAGAGGAAGCTCTGGCCAGGTGTCAGGACACTCGGATTACCTGTGAAGCCCCTCCTCGACTCCTCCTAATTCTAATGTAATCATGATGTAAATATGATGTAATTCTGGGGGTGTAGTTTGGGGGATTAGCAACTAATAAAAGTTAGGGTCATCCTTTGTTCGGGGCTTCCATCTTGCTTCACCTCGTGGACGGTGGGAGCCCTGTCGCGACAGTCTTTTCCTTAATAAAGACCGAGCCTACTGGCTGCTGTTTTGCTCTGATTTGCCCTGGTCGGTGTCTTCATTTGTCCAAGAGAGCCCTCGGATTCTCCCGTAACAGTTTTTGGCGACCGTGCTCAGGGACACTTGGTTCTCCTGCAGAGGTGAGAGGGGAGATAGAGGGGATCGGGCGCCACTGGACAACCTTAGCCCAGGGATCCTTTTTTTCCTCTCCCTGCCTCCTTTTTGCGGGCGGTAATCAACCGTCACCAGAAGCCCGACCAGAGAGAGCAAAGGCGAGGTAAAAGCCGGCTAAAAGAAAAGGATCCCGGGATCTGCGGGGGACTTCTTCGAACGTGAGTATGGTTTGAAGTAAAACACATTGGGAGGGGGGTGGAGAAGCAGTGTCCCCACGACAGCCAGACTTTCCTTCTTTCATTTCTGGCGTAACCCCTCGGAGTCGGCCGGGTACGCTCTAACTTTGTCCTTTTCTAACCCGATTCTCCCCTTCGGAAAGTGGCCAGGAGATCGTGGAACTTTACTGTCTGGCGTTTACCTCTCGGAGTCGTCTGGGTACGCCAAAACCTTTCTCTTTCTCTCCCCTCAATTTCTTACGCGGAGTGTGTCCGGGGAAATTGTGGTACCTTTAACTGTTTTCCGGCGCTTACCTCTCGGAGTCGTCCGGGTACGCCTTAATCTACCTATCCTTTTCTCCCCCGTTTTCCGTCTTGGAATTGAGTCCGGGAAAGCGTGGCTCTTAGTTATTTCTCTGACGTCCCTCCCTCGGAGTCGTCCGGAGGCGCCCTTCAAAGAAAAAATTTTCTCCCTATCCTTTTCTCCCCCGTTTTCCGTCTTGGAATTGAGTCCGGGAAAGCGCGGCTCTTTACTGTCTTTTTCTCTGACGTTCCCCTCTCGGAGTCGTCCAGGGGCGTCCATCCAAGCCTTTCTCTCCCTCTCTCCTGTCTCATCTATAATGCAAACGAAGCCGCCCCTCCTGCCTGGCGACCTTTGTTAGGGATGACCCGGGTACGTGAGAACGCAAGGTCGTTTGTTTCCTTTCCAAACTATCATTTTCTCGGACCTTGATCTGGCATTGCACTGCGCAAGCGTCCAGTAAAGGTTCCGAATTTAGTCTCAAAGACTAGGCAGGAGGCTGTCGTGGAGGGTAGAAGGGGTGGGTCATGAATTGGGGCCCCACACTAGGACCAGTTGTAAGCAGTACTGCAGTAGAAACTTTAGGAGTTGTGTCGTGTGTATCGGGTAGAGAGAGAGACCCGTGAGTTCAAGGCTGATGTTTTTGAAGTATAGATGATAAGTTAGTTACAGTTAATGGTAGAGAGGATTAAATTCAATAGAAATAAGCTGAGGTACCTAAATTACTGAAAGAATACTATTTTTTCTCTATTTCCCCTTTTCGTGCGTGCGTGTGTGTGTGTCCCCTTGTCTGTCTATTTTCCCTCTGTAGTATACATCGCTAGCGAACCCCATTTCCATAGAACAGAGTAATGGGAGCCAACGTTTCTCAACACTCTGATTGGACTCCTCCTAGCGACAAGGCTTCTATGAAGCCTTTTCGCTCTGAAAAGGACTCCGATACCCCTCTGCAATTTGTCCTCCTCAACTGGAAGGAACTGAGAGGGAGAAAGGGACTCTCGAAATCCAAACTGAGGGGTCTCTGTAACATCTCGTGGGTCGCTTTTACCCACCACCTGGAACCATCCTCTCAATGGCCGCCTCATGGTTCCTTTAATCTCATAAGAATGCAAGCACTTAAGTCTTATTTGGCTGACGAGAAACCCCAACAATTATATTACCTAAATGTCTTCATCGAAGCCCGCGAATTATTTCAACGGCAGCAAGCTCAAATTGCCCGTCAGATGGCAGTTCTGAAACCAACCAGACCCCCTCCATATGACGAGATTAGAGCCCAGGAGGAACAATTGGATAGGACCCTCGTCCCTTTCTACTACCCTGAACCTCGAACTTCCCGATTGCCAGGACCCGGGGCAGGAGACAGGACAGGATCCGGTGGAGGGGGCGCGGGACCGAGGGAAAACGCAACAGATCCAACTGCCGTTACCCCTTCCCAAGGTGCGGGACTAGGACAACGCGTAGCGGACCCACCCGCTGTTGCCCCTTCTCAAAATATACCGAGTGTTTCACCACCTAACCTTCTCTCAAGTACTCCCACCTCGGGAGAAGACCAAGTAGGCTTGGATCTTGGACCCCTCCTCAACGGGCAACTTTTAAACGGAGAAAGAGAGGGACCCGTTTCCAGCAGAACTAGAAACAGGGATAATCTGCAGAATGGAGAAATAGAAGGTGCTTTTCCTCTGCGAGCATTACCTATACCCCCAGCCAGAGCAGGAGACCCACCACGCATGGTCTTTACTCATCAGCCCTTCCTTACCTCGGACTTGATGAATTGGTCCGACAAGATGCCCTCCTTAAGAGACGACCCCGACAAATGCCACCGCCAGGTGGCCACCATTTTCTCTACTCACAATCCTACTTGGGCAGATGTTCATATGTTGCTTGGGGCCCTTTTTAACGAGGCAGAGAAGAGGGAAATATTGGCAAAAGCGGGGGAGGCTCTAACACGAGAAGGCTATCAACCAAATCGCCCCGCCTCGATGACCCCACTGACTGCCCAGACGATACTTAATGACCCAGACTGGGACTACAACACCGACGATGGCATATGGGGTCTAAAAATTTTCAAAAAGGCCATCTTAGATGGAATAAAAGCTGCTGGTCAGCGAACTGTAAACTGGACAAAAGTCCAAGCCGTCCTTCAAGGGCCAGAAGAACACCCATCCGACTATTACACCCGTCTAGTCTCTGCTATCAAAACCTGGGGTGGGATAGACCCGGAAAGTCCCCAGCACGAAGTCATAGTCAAAGGCTTCTTCAAAGACCAGGCGACGGCAGATATAAGGAAAGCCCTAAACTCGCATCTGGGGTACGACGGAAAGACTATAACCGAGATCCTTTCCATTGCCAAGTCGGTCTTTAACTCTAGAGACGAGCGGAGAAAGAAAGATCAGAAGCCCGATTCTCCGCGAGTATTAGCTTATGCAGGAGGAGTCCCCGCTTTCAAAGACAAAGGCAAACCGAGGGGATCCGACTCCCGAGACCGGCGTGTTTGCTATAACTGCGAAGAAATAGGGCACATAAGAAGATTTTGTCCCCTCCTACCAGAAATTGCACGGTCCGACTATAGAGACTTTAGAACCTACAGGCCAGACTATCAAGAATCCCTCTACCCCAAACCCAGAGAGTCAAACCTTCCCTATGGACCCACTCAACCCACGACCCATACGCAACATCGTGCGGGTCCTCCCCCTCCACAACCAAGAACCAGGAACCTCACCCAAGACCCACAAAATCCCTTTAAGCCGGCTAACCGCACCACCAATTCAGCACATGAAATGGTGATGGACGAGTACCAACCACATTGACAATTAGAAGCAGATCCCGCCTCCTTCTCCTTCCTTTGCCCCGTCTTACAACTGTCATCTTCTGACCCAATCTGCACAATGCAAATCGACGGACAGTCTTACGATTGCCTTTTGGATACCGGAGCCACCTACTCTACCCTTACTAATAGCCATTTGACCCCCGGGGAAGAAACCAGAACCGTAATGGGACTGGATGGAATCCCTCGGAACTGCCCTCTTTCCCGACCTGCGAAAGTTTCCGTTGGACCGCTATCCGTCAAACATACTTTCTTGTTAACTTCTAGCCCCGTCAATCTATTGGGGAGGGATCTGCTCTGTAAACTAAATGCCACCATACAGTGTGGCCAAGAAGGGATTTATCTGCATATGCCAAATGAGTCCATCTTCAGTTTTCAGGGAGTCTTACAGGAAGCCCATAACACTACCATTGACCTTCCGTCCGAATTGTTAAATAATGTCTCCCCTTCCTTATGGGGAATCGAGTCAACCTCCGTTGGGCTCTTAAGGTCCGCAGTGCCAGTCAAGATTAACTACAGAAAAGATCTACCCTTCCCTTGTACTAAGCAATACCCCCTTCCTCCAGACGCAATAGACGGACTGACCCCGATGATCGACGAATTTTTGAGGATGGGAGTCTTAGTCCCATGCGCCTCTCCCTGCAACACCCCTCTTCTCCCCGTCAAGAAGCCCAACACAAATCCCGTCAAATGGCGCCTGGTCCAAGATCTCAGACTCGTTAACTCTTTCGTCATTCCCCGACACGCGGTAGTCGCGAACCCACACCACCTCCTAAGCACCATTCCTGAGGGAACGGTAGTCTACTCTGTCATAGACCTATGCTCTGCTTTCTTCAGCATTCCTGTAGACCCGGAAAGCCAATTCCTTTTTGCCTTCACCTGGCGGACAGGGCAGTTAACGTGGACCCGGTTGCCCCAAGGATATGTAGAATCCCCGGCAATATTTTCATCTATATTACACCAAGATCTATCAGACGTCACTCTGCCAGGGGGTTCAGCCCTCAGGCTTTATGTTGATGACATTTTACTCTGTAGTCGGGATCTAGAATCCTGTAAAAATGACACAATAACTCTCTTAAACATACTAGCACAAAAGGGACACAAAGTGTCTCCAAAAAAGATACAATACTGCAAAAAGGAAGTGAAATATCTCGGCCACATCCTAGGAGAGGGTACTTGAGCACTAACTATGGACCGAATTGAAGCTATAACCAAATTACCCCTACCGAAAACAAAAAGGCAACTCCGGGGTTTCATTGGAATGAGTGGATTCTGCCGGGCATGGATTCCGCGCTACGGGGAATTCACCCGCCCCCTTACAGCAATGACACACGACAATGCCCCAGACCAACTACAATGGTCTGCAGAGGCGCTTGAAGCCTTTGAATCTATTAAAAAAGAACTGCGGACCTCTCCTGCCCTCGGACTCCCGGATTATAGACTACCCTTTTCCTTATTCGTACATGAGAATAAAGGAGTAGCTTCAGGCGTCCTTACACAACCTTTCCAAGGGAGGAATAGACCTGTCGCTTATTACAGCCTTCAACTAGACACGACCGTATTAGGAAACGTAGGATGCCTTAGAGCCGTAGCAGCCGCAGCCCTACTCCTAGAGAAGGCACAAGAAACTGTCCTGGGACACGATCTAACAGTCAACGTTCCCCATGCTGTTGCAACCCTCCTTAGCTTACAAGGGTGCCAACGCTTTACAATACAACGTTTAAATAGATATGAGGCCATTCTCCTCAGTCCATCTAATGTCACCATAAAAAGAGTCAATTCACTGAATCCTGCAACCCTCCTGCCTCTTCCCGATGATGGCACCCCACACCATGACTGTTCCCAGATAGTCCGCCATGTAGAAAAACCCCGGGAGGATCTCGACTACCTCCCTCTAACAGAGCCTGATCTCATTTTCTATACGGACGGGAGCTCCAAGGTCGTGGGAGGTGAACGGAGGAGCGGATATGCCATAGTCACCGATAGCGAGACCTTGGAAGCACGACCCATCCATCCCAAATACAGCGCACAAGCGGCTGAACTTATCGCTTTAATCAGAGCTTGTGAACTAGGGGCGGGACAAAGGATCACCATCTACACAGATTCGAAGTACTGTTTTGGGTTGGTGCATGCTACCGGACAAATCTGGTTACAGAGGGGTTTCTTAACCGCTGCAGGTACTCAGATTGCACATGCATCCCTAGTGCAACGCCTCATGAATTCTATCCATCTCCCTGAGGCAATTGCAGTCGTACATTGCAAAGCGCACACAAAGGGCAGAGACCCTGTGTCAACAGGGAACAGATGCGCTGATAGTGCAGCACAAGATGCAGCCCTTTTACCTCTCTCTGCAGATAATGAGTTCCAAGGACCACAAGTTCTATCAGATATAAATTACACTGAGATGTACAAAACTGCAACCCCAGAGGAGATTAAAAAATGGCAAGAACAGGGAGCCCGCTTAGAAAATGACGTCTGGTATTTCCCAGATAAAAGACTCATAATGCCTAGGCTATGGGTACCTAAACATCTAAGAGTTCTACACCAACGTACCCACTGGGGGAGAGAAAAACTGATCGACACAATACAACGCTGCTGGTACGCCCCAGGTCTTGCACTTGCCGCTAAAGCCGCTGTCAAAAATTGCCATACTTGTCAGAGTTTTAATCCAAAACATACCGCCAGATGCCCACCAGGGGCCAGACCATGGGCTTTTGTACCATTCGAAAGCCTTCAAGTAGATTTTATAGATCTTCCTCCCTGCCAAGGCTACAAGCATGCTTTGGTAATCATTGATCAGTTGACAGGGTGGGTCGAATGCTTCCCTACTCGCAGGACAACTGCACACATCGTCGCAAAGATTTTAATACAAGAAATCATACCCCGTTTCGGAGTCCCTAGACACATCGACAGCGACAGGGGTTCACATTTCACGTCAGACATAATCCAACAAGTAGCCAGTGCCCTTGGAGTCAAATGGAAATTACATACCCCATACCACCCTCCTTCCTCCGGACAGGTCGAAAGAATGAACCAGCAACTTAAAACACAGCTGGGAAAACTTTGCAAAGACTCTGGCATCAAATGGGTCAATGCCCTTCCACTAGTTCTCCATAATTTGAGAGCATGTCCCCGGGGAAACCTCAAAATATCTCCTTATGAATTACTATTCGGACGACCTTCCCCAGTATACAACACCCAGTTTCCAACATCAGAATTAGAGGTGGGCGAATCAGAATTAACTAACTACGTAATACAGCTGCAAAAACAACTCACTCTTCTCCACAAATATGCAGCCTCAAGTCAAAACATTCCGTTAGATGAAAATATCCACCCATACCAACCAGGGGACTGGATACTAGCGAAAACCTACCATAAGATACCCCTACGGCCCACCTGGGAGGGTCCTTACCAAGTACTTTTAACCACTCCAACTTCCGTTAAGGTAGCAGAAAAGACGGCCTGGTTGCATCACACACGCTTCAAACCCGCTTCGGCACCTGAACCTACCACTGACGACTTACCCTACAGCGTCCCAGGCCGTCCGGCAGACGACGACACCGATACAGAAGACGACCAACAGACCGGACCAGATCGGGGCACGAATCGAGCCCAACAGACCGGACCAGATCGGGGCACGAATCGAGCCCAACAGACCAGACCGGATCGGGGCACGAATCGGGCCCAACAGACCGGACCTGACCAACCACACACACCAGCCCATTGGACCTCAGAGATAACCACAGCAGCCGACCAGAACGGCCAACCCCCAATTCGCCTCAAACTCCGAAAAACACACATCCCCGTTTGACAGCTCCATCTGACAGCTCCATCCGACAGCCCCGGTTGACAGCTCCATCTGACAGCTCCATCTGACAGCTCCATCTGACAGCTCCATCTGACAGCCCCGGTTGACAGCTCCATCTGACAGCTCCATCTGACAGCTCCATCTGACAGCCCCGGTTGACAGCTCCATCTGACAGCTCCATCTGACAGCCCCGGTTGACAGCTCCATCTGACAGCTCCGTTCAACAACTCTACCTGCCAACCCGACATTGCAATGACAACCACGATACCCACCTTGCTCGTCCTTTCTATTACCTCTGCCCTTTCTCAACATTCCATGAACACTCACGCCTTGTGCCCTGGACTACGAATGGAATACAAATATCTAGACTTTGGAATTGTCGATATGGTGAAGACAGGGACCCCAGACCGCCTAGGGGATTTTGATTTCTGCTTACCCGAAACCCGTGTGCTCCTTCGACATTCCATACAACCTATCCTCACTATTCACCAAACTTGGGAACTTTTTATTCGGTCGCCCTCCTACACGTCAATGGGCAAGCTCATCCTCACCAAAGATGGCTCTTGGAACCGAGCCCACTGCCTCAATGGTTCCTATATACTCTTTTCTGATGGTACCCCTAAACAAACTCTCAACTGGACACTTCTAGACAATGGTGGCAGTGAATCAGTCTATACTGACAAAAATCACCCCACAGACCATCTCATTCATGGCTTTTACTGTCAACGAGTGGATTCCGCTCCCCGCCGAACTATCCTACAGGGAGTTTGCCTCCGAAGGTACTGCTGCGTCTGGGACATCGGACTCGCCTCCGGTTGGGACGGGAAAGCATACCTCGAAGGCTGGCACCACTCAATTACACCTCCAGCAGAATGGGACACTACCGGACCCCAAAGGTGTGGAGGTCTCGCCACGAATCTCACCTACCTACTCCGCCAAGACCCCCTTCACCCCGTGGGTACCGCACCTCGACAAAGGGGGGAACTGTCAATATCTGAAAACACCAACAATAATGACTTTTTGTCCACTTGGCATTCCAACACCTATGTGAAATTAATCTCTCAAATTGCAAAACAAACAACCAAGGACTGCTGGATCTGTGCCAATGCTCCCGCACACCTTCACAGTGGCATACCATTTCTAGGAGTACCTCTCACCCTGCAACAACACCTCTCCGCTGACGTGCAGTCCTGGAACCTGACTGCTGTGAACTTCACCCACCAGTACATCTACCTGACTGGACCTACAACAGGTGACCTTTGCTGAAAGTTCAGCGGGAACGACAAAGTTATCGGCGAGAGCACCTGTAAGTACACCATTGACATTACTTTAAATGGCAAAATTACCCTATGGCACCAAGGCGACCCCTCCATCCACCCCACCTTAATGTCTGCATGGAGATACGTTATGGCCTTACCTAACTCCTGGAGCCCCTCCCCGGTCACCCAGTGCTTTTTCCGCGCCTTTCTCACCGGCCGCATAGACTCATGCCTACAAGGATTGTTATGGGTTTGTGGCCATCGCGGCTATGTATGGGCCAGCCCCCACTCCCGTGGCACTTGTTATCTCGGCCTGATCTTGCCTGGAGTCCGGGTCACCCAAGATTTACCCCCCGGAAGAAGACGCAATAAGAGAGCAAAGGACTTGTCACAACTCTCTGACGTAGCGGCCAATAGCGAAACTTATGGCCGGGCTCTCTTTCCTGCGTATGGAGCCGGCTCCAACCATGTTGATATCCTTAAATTAACGGACATCCTACTAAATTTCATGGAAGAGTCCAATGCGGCTACTCAATCTATCCTGACGGAGTTAACGGAAGTCAGGCAGACCGCGATACAGAACCGCCTTGCTTTGGACTACGTACTCGCCTCGACCGGAGGCGTTTGTGCCCTCGTCGGAACCGAATGCTGCACACACGTGTCCGATCAAACCCTCAATATCACTGGACACCTTAACAACATCCATAAACTGATGGACGAGCTTAAAAATATCCAACACGAAGGACTGTCCAATACCCAGTTGTGGAGCTGGCTGCCTGGGTCAGGCTGGATGAAACAACTCTTAGGAAACGGACTCCTGATCCTCATAACTGTAACCATTTGCATTTCCGTCTTCTGCTGCGCAATCCACTGCTTCCCAATGTGCTGTCAGACGTGCAGCTCTTGCCTTCCGACTCTTCGCCCGCGATCAGCTACTGCCCACAGACTACCGGCCCCAAGAACCCAAGCGACTCCCATCGAAATGGGGGCCCTGAAGAACTTCCAAGATCCGGATTCTAGGTATGGCATGTCCGACTTTTATTGATTGTGCGGAGAAAAGGATTGCGCGGTTTCCCTACCTTCGCAATCTTATCTCCGAAGGGGGGAACTGTCACTGGAAATCACCCCCCCTTCATCTACACGTGTACCACACAAGCACCACACACACATACACGCTTCTCCCCTCCCTGACCCGAGAGATGTCCCTTTAGAGGGTCATCTCCTAAAAGCCTTCCGTAAATAAGGAAGCGCTAGACTGACAACCGTTCGCCATAAGCGCTCCGCTTATGGCCCCATTTTACTGTGAGTAGACCGGGCGCCTGAACTCTAGGTCAAACAGCGGCCGCCTCAGCCAATCATCGTTGCCGAACAGCGCCCCTGGTGGCGGCCGCGCTGGTACTGCAGCCGGCATTCGCTGCGTCCCTGTTTGACAGCTCACTAATACAACGTTTCCGAGTTCAGTCAACCACGACTGATCCAATCAAGACCTTGTTACATTGTTTCCTGAACTTGGAACTGGTTTGAACTTCAAAGTCTTTCGCCGTTTTATATTCACCAAAAATCAGCCGTATGTCGGATTTTCATCGGACCACTTTTATTCCACTCTACGTTACAAGGACTATCAAAGGGGGGTGACTTGGGACGGAGTGGCCATAATCCCTTGACTGAGCAGTCACGTACTTTCCCTGCTGACAGGATAACCTTGATAGCCCTCGCGATGAACTCAGACACAAGGCCATCAGGGATACAATAACTTGCATATCTTAGTGTATTCCACGCGGACTCTCACAAAGGACACTGACCGGATTCCCCTCAGGGGGCAGGAAACTTCGCCCTTCTCCTTTGTTTTTCAGAGTGACTCATGTGGGGAGGGGAGAGGAAGCTCTGGCCAGGTGTCAGGACACTCGGATTACCTGTGAAGCCCCTCCTCGACTCCTCCTAATTCTAATGTAATCATGATGTAAATATGATGTAATTCTGGGGGTGTAGTTTGGGGGATTAGCAACTAATAAAAGTTAGGGTCATCCTTTGTTCGGGGCTTCCATCTTGCTTCACCTCGTGGACGGTGGGAGCCCTGTCGCGACAGTCTTTTCCTTAATAAAGACCGAGCCTACTGGCTGCTGTTTTGCTCTGATTTGCCCTGGTCGGTGTCTTCATTTGTCCAAGAGAGCCCTTGGATTCTCCCGTAACAAGGGAAGGGAACTGGCAGCTTCCAAACAACTCCTGGCGCCCTGAACAAACTACAGTTCCCAGGGCTCTCCCAAAGCATCCTGGTAGCCCACTCTGGTAAGTGCAGTTCCTCTTGGGGTAAATCACAAACCCCCAGCACCCTGAATATGCATCATTCTGCGTTTCCCTTTGGACCTGTCACTAGATGGAGCCAGAGGAGGGACAGAGGACTGGGCCCCTGTTCTACAGTTTTGTTTTCTTTCCCTGCAGGCCTCCCAGCTGTCTGGATTTCTTCCGCCACCACCCTCATAAAAAAACATGGATTTTTTAAAGATGCATGAAATAAAGAGTAATATATTTACGTGGTCCATGAAATCAATTTGGAACTACAGACTTTGTGTGGGCACAAACAAGATCTCCATCTCATTCATTCAGATATTACGTTTTCCCCTCCCTGTGTGTGCAGGCAGATGTGAAATGACTCCCAGCTCAGTTTTTTAAAAAAATGTGTCATAAATTCAGCCCCAAGAGAGGCATTCAACCAAATCTCTATACTTTTAAAAGAAGTGGACAACAATAATTTTGTGACTAAGAAAAATGATCTGTTTCCTTTTTGTCCTCCTGGAACAACTCAGCCAAGCCACTTCTCAGAGGGACTCATTACCATCTCTCACCTGTGTCAGGAAGGAGGTGGAGACAATAAATAAGCTCCTGGGGATCCATTAAATTAAATCCACAAAATGCAGAAGTTACCACAAAGAAATACACAAGCATGATTTATTTGAATGCAGCATAGAAGGAAACAGAAACTGGTTAGAGGTCAAATAAGAATTTAATGTGAAAAAAATTCTCTTTATTTAATAAATTGTCCTAGCTAAAGAGCAGCTACTAATATTACAGTTGACATAGTTCTAGAATCAAAAGAGCCAGCCTTCTGTACTGCTCTGCAAAAACAACTTATAAACATATTTTGCCAGGGAGGTGAACGGATGGGGGGGTGGGAATGACCACAGCATGTAGAACTTGCACTACACTACATTTAACTGTATTTACAAAGTCAAATTTGCAATCTTTCTTATTCTGAAATGCTCAGGATCGCATACAACATGATATTAATAACAAAATTATACATACACATATACATTTTTTTAAAAAAATCAACATTTTGAGCACAGCAATTTAAGTTTGCTTTCCTTTTGTTACCAGAAAGGCCAAAGCAGCACAACCTGTCTTCTTATAAGACTGTTCTCAAGGACTTAGCATCTGCTGGTTGCAGTACATAGTGAATCGAAACCACAAAGGGGCCGGCTGATGAAAAAGATGTTGACAATCTAAGAAGACCTGAATACATCCACCTGCTTCTGTGCCAAACTCACTGGCAGAGGCTCCCTACTTGGGTGGCATACTGTGTGAGGCGAGGCAGGTATAATAATAATAATAATAATAATAATAATAATAATAATAATAGTAATTCATTTATACCCCACCCATCTGGCTGGGTTTCCCCAGCCAGTCTGGACGGCTTCCAACAAAATATTAAAAATACAATAACACACAAGACATAAAAAAAACTTCCCTAAATAGGACTGCCTTCAGATGTCTTCTAAAACTCAGATAGTTGTTTATTTCCAAACTGAGGAAAGGGCCTCTTCGCTGGTGTGGAGTGTTTCTGCTCATGGAGCTCTCTCCCTAGGAAGGCTTGCTTGGCTCCTAATCTGGAATCTCTTCAGTGCCAGGAAAAGACTCATCTTTTAAAGTCCTAAGTATATTTTAACTACATCTTTCTTGATGGCTGTTTTACAGTCAATTTGTGTTTCCTTGTCTTGCATTGATTTTATTGTTGATTGTATTTCATTATGAGGTATCCCGAGCACCATTAAGAATGGCATACTAAAATACAACAACCAAAAGCCAAATATTGCAGTGTCTCTCCAACTTCAAAAAGGAGACTATAGGCAAAATCCAACATCTCGGGATAAAAATCAATAGAGAGTTGAAAAGAGAAAGAGAGACCACAGCAAAGGGAAGGCCAAAAATAATCAACTGGTGGGACTAATCCCTCCAAATGAAACAAATTGTAACTTGTATTGAATATACAGTGGTACCTCGGGTTAAGTACTTAATTCGTTCCGGAGGTCCGTTCTTAACCTGAAACTGTTCTTAACCTGAAGCACCACTTTAGCTAATGGGGCCTTCTGCTGCTGCGCTGCGAGAGCACGATTTCTGTTCTCATCCTGAAGCAAAGTTCTTAACCTGAAGCACTATTTCTGGGTTAGTGGAGTCTGTAACCTGAAGCATATGTAACCTGAAGCATATGTAACCCGAGGTAACACTGTATTCTCATGCAAGAGTGACTTACAGTGTAGCTAAGCTATATAAAGGAGATGGGGAAAGTTGCTTTTGTCCTTGTTACCTATGTTACAGGAAAAATCCGAGGGCTCCCTTGGACAAAACAAAGACACCAACCAGGATAACTTGGAGCAAAACAGCAGCCTGTAGGCTTGGCCTTTATTGAACTGTTGCAACAGGGTATTCCCCTCACTTGCAGGAGAGAGGAAAGACCCAGAAGAATAGTGTGCAAGGTCTTATAAAAACTTTTGAAATTCCCCTCCTCTAGATCAAGCCCACCCCCAGAAACATCATGCATACATTACAGAAAGGAGGGGTTGAGGGAGGAGTTGGTGGTAACCTGAGTGTCTTGTCACCTGGCTGGTTCCTCCCTTGACCCCTCCCCCTGAGTCACTTCCAGGAGACAAAGGGGAGTTTGCAGTTTCCTGCCCCCTGAGGGAAGATCTGATCATTGTTCTTTGTTTCAGTCCATGCTGAATCCACTCCCATATGCAAGTTCTTTGTGATCTTGATTGTCTTCTGTCTGGGATCATCAGGGTTGGCATGGGCAGGGCTCCTGTGGATGTGCTGAGACGGTGAAGGGATTATGGCTGACCAGGACTAAGCCACCCCCCTTTGTTAGTTCTTGTCATATGGAGTAAAATAAAAATGGAACAGTGCAAATCCGATGTATGGTTGATTTTCTATGAATTTATAACAGAAATGTGGTGTATGTAGTGTGTGAGTGTGTGTGGGTGTGAAGTTTATACAAACAGAATGATTGGGGTGGGGGGGTTCCTGCTACACCTAGAAGCACAGGCACTCCTTAGCAGGGGGCCATGCCCCTCTTGTGGTGGCAGAGTGGCACCTGACCTGCTCCCAATTCCATCTCTGGCCTCTCCAGGAAGAACTGTCTGCCAGTCAGAGTTGACAGTGACTAGCTTGAAGGAGCAGTGGTTGGACTCAGCACAGGGCAAATTCCTGTTTTTCTGTGTAATCACATTCTGGGCAGCACTCAATTCCACCCCCAACAGGTGCTTTGGGGTGTGTGAGAAATGATGCCTTAATCCCTTTCAGCAAGGGTGCATGCACTATAAACTAAAGTGGCAGAGAAGAAAGTTATTCAGAACAATAACAACAAAAGAGATACAGCTGTCCTAAGTCGGTCTAGGTGATTTTCCCTGCAGTTGGAGAGTGGGGCAGCCTGGCCTTGAATGCAGGCAGGAAGGAGCCCTGGGCCAGAGAGCTCAAAACATTCCCCGTGTCTCTAGGAGATTAAGACAGGAGAAGGACTGGGTAATGAATGTGGAGTTTAAATAATTAGGACAAGGAAACCTTTGGCAAGCTCACTTAGCGAAAAGCACTCCGTATTAGGCACAAAGAAGGAAGGATGCAGAAACAGTGTTGGATCTGCAAGGCTGCTCAGAACCAGGTTTGAAGGCCAGCTCAGTGGCAATGCAGGGCAAAGGGGGGGGGGCACCGTGGGAAAGGAGCGACATGGAGCAAAAGAGAATAAAAGCAGCCGAATTTCTATTGTTTGGGGCGGCCTCTTTGGAGCAGGAGCCCAGAGGAGACGCCCCTCAATGCACTGTTGACTCCGCTCTAGTAAAACAAAGTCGCACCCTCGTGCCTGTTGTCCAGCCTCTCTCTCTTGGGGATAAAGGGTCCCTCCAAAGAAGAATCGGGGAGTTCCCCCCTCATTTGTCTAACAATTCCCACGCGAGCCTTCACTACCAACTGCTACAACTTGCTGCCCGGGCCGCCTGCCCTTTTATTTTCTTTTAAACAACAGCATTCTCCTATTTTATATCAGCCAGTTTCTTTCAAGCAGCTGAATTTGCTAATGTCTGGGGATATATCTCCCCAGAGAACCAGGGCCTTTGGAAGACGGCAGGGGAGATTCTCACCCCTCTTCAAATTCAGAACAGTTTCCAAGCGACTAAGAGAAGAGAGAGTCTGGCTGCTGCGCAAGGAATCTGCTCCCGCGTTGCTCTCACCTAAAAAGAATGTAACAATGAACTTTAAAAAGCTCGAACAACATTACAGCTCATGTACAAAATGCACCCAGCTTCCAACCAGCAGCCCGGCGGCCACGCGCTCCGTCCTGGAGTCAAAGGGCGCCTCGCCCTCCCATTTCTAGCCCTGTCCCCGTGGGCGCGGCCTGGGGGAGGGAGGCGTCCGAGGGGCGGGGACAAGACGCCTCCTCCCCCAGCAGAGGAGCCCCGGGGGGGGCGGGAGACCCCCCGCCGCCTGCCCAGCCCGACCTGCCGCAGAGGCTCTCCAGAGACGCTAATTTGGAACGTCGAGGATAATTAGAAATACCAAGCCGCTGGTTGTGAAGGCGCTTCCTGGGGCCAAGTGAGCAGGGCGCCGCCGGGTGCTCCGCAGGGTCCGAGGGGGCGGAGGGGCGAAGGGAAAGGAAGCCGAGGACGGGGCGGGCTCCCGGGATGCCCCTTTGGACACACTCAAGGAAATCTGTCCTTTAGAGGCAAGACTAGGGGGGAACACGAAAGAGGGGCCTGGAGGAAGAATTCGGCTGGTCGAGGGCGGGGCGGGGCCGCCGCTGCTCGGCCTGCCCCCCCCGCCCCGTCCCTCCCTGGGCTTGACCAAAGGTGCCTCCGCGCCGCCTTCGCCCACTTCCGACGGCAGAGCAGCCCTCGCGGCGGAGAGCGAGCGAGCGAGCGAGCGAGCGACCCCGCTAGCAGCGCCCACCCGCCCGCCCGCTCTCCGAGGTCCTTCGGCCACCCTCCGCCCCGCCGAGAAGGTAGGGGACCGAGCCAGACCCGCCCCGGGGGCAGAGGCGGGCGGCCGGGCGAGAGGGGCGCCGGCGTCGGGCGCGGGCTTGGCGCGGTCTGCTGAGCAGAGCAGCCCCGGGCAGCGGCGGAGAGAAGCGGCCTGGGCTCGGGAAGCGCGGACTAGTGGGGGCGCCGACGGGGCGGGGAGACTCGAGCGCCGCCGAGAGCGGGGGGCGGGGGGGCGCCTTCAACTGCTTGCGATTCTTTATTAACTGTCAATCGCGCCCTTCGGGAAGATCACAGCTCAGTTTGCAGGGGGTTGGCCTAGATGACCCTGCGGGGTCCCTTATAAGCACAACATAGCATAATGTAGTAATAAAAATAATAAATACCCCCCCCCCCGCACATTTAAAAGACCAGAGGTTATTCAGCAGCCTGCGTGGCAAGGTGTGGCTAGATGCTTCCCGTGCAACTCTCCCATTCCATGAGTCTGGCATTTCCACCAGGTGCCTAATGGTGTTTCTCTGGCTTCAGGTTTCACAGCGCAGCTCAGACAGTGTCAGGAAGGGGGGCAGACACAGCCCACTTGTTTACCCTTTGGTCACCCCCATGCAAGGGGGCACAGTGTGGGGGGGGAGCTCCAGCACAGACCCCTCTTGCCCTGGCAGGCCCAGCCTGGCACCCTCCTCCCTGTCTGCTCTTTGGCATCCTGCAGCCCTCTGGAGACTGAGTGGGATTGGCTGGAAGGAGCTGCCGCAGTTTGGCCCCTGCCAGGCCCCAGCCATCCAGATCTGGCTTCTGGGGACTTTGCCCCTTGGGCTTTTCAAGCGGATCTCTGCCCGGTCCCTGGAATCGGCTCCATTCCATTGCTCCTTCCCAAGCAGCTTGGACAGCACCCAGTCCAGGCAGTGGCAGCGTTTCCTTGGCAGAGGTCATTGCATTCCCCTTGCTTTTCCTCAGTTAGGCTTTGACCACTTACTCCTGACGAAGTCTTCTGTGCCAGGGGAGACAAACGAGGCACTTGCTTGGCTGTCCCCTCACGCTTGCCCAGCTGCCTGCCAACTCCACACAGAGTTGAGTTGGAAGGGATCCCAAGGGTCATCTAGTCCAAGCCCAGCAGCGAAGGAATCTCAGCTAACACCCTCCCATCTAAAGACAAGGAAATGAACAGCTATCTGACTGTTGGAGGACATCTGAAGGCAGCCCTGTATCAGGAGGTTTTTAACCTTTGAGGTTTACTATGTTTTATATTCAAAACAAAAAAAATTCCTTCCAGTAGCACCTTAAAGACCAACTAAGTTAGTTCTTGGTATGAGCTTTCGTGTGCATGCACACTTCTTCAGATTACCTATCTGTAACTGGAACTATGTTTTATATGTACTGTAAGCCACTCAGAGTGTCTGGGGAAACCCAGCCAGATGGGTGGGGTGTAAATAAATAAATAAATAAATAAATAAATAAATAAATAAATAAATAAATAAATAAAGCAGATGGTCACCTATCCTCTGCTTAGAAACCTCCAAGGAAGGAGAGTCCACAACCTCTTGTGAGAGTCTGTTCCACTGTTGAGCAGCTCTTACTGCCAGAAAATTCTTCCTGATGTTTAGTTGGAATCTCCTTCTTGTAACTTGAAGTCATTGGATCAGGTCCTCCAGAGCAGGAGAAAACAGGCTTCCCCCCTCTTGGGCTACTGGATCCCTGCCAAGCACAGGATGGGGCCTCTTGGGCAGCAAGCGGCTGCTTAGTACTGTATCTTGGCTTTCTTATCAAATGCAGGCAAGCTGCTTCTTCTTCTTGAGTTAAAAGCATCATACTTTTTTTTAAACAAAATTATTTGGTTTTTCAAATTACAGTTTTACCATCAGATATCCAACATATAACATACAGACAAGACCCCAGAGAATCTCCTGGGCTCCCCTCCTCCCCTTTGTGGGTCTGATTGTTAATCATTTCCTCCTGCATCTTTTATAATAATCCAAATCTTTTACATCTCCATTATATCCAAAATTCACCATTAAACTACAAGTGTAGTCAAATGCAGGCAAGCTTCTAGTCCTCATAGAAGTTGACCTGCATTGGACATGGCAGTGTGCAGGACGCAAAGCACTGGCCTTTTTCTCGTGGCACTTCGTCTCTACAAAATACTCCACCAAACCTCAGACGCTACAGTTGATGGCCTGAGGGGGCACCTGGCCTTCTCTTGGGGGTCCTTCCCTGGGAACACTCTAGTGAATGGAGAGGAGCCGCCCTCCCCTTCTTGCTGTGGGGCCAACCAAGTGCAGTTTTCATCTCCCCTTCTCTCCCTCTCCTCCTCCAGCAAGATGGCGTCACAGAAGCTGCAGGTGGCCGTGGTTGGGGCTGGGGCTGCTGGTCTGTGCGTCGCCCGCCACATCCTTGCCTCGCCCGAGACGTTTGCTCCTCCCGTGGTGTTCGAAGCCTCTGGCTGCCTGGGAGGCACCTGGGTTTACTTGGAGGAAGAGGCCGAGGGGCAGCCCACTCACTCCAGCATGTACCGGGACCTCAGGTAGCCACCCGGGGATGTGGCCCCCCTCTTTCACCCCCATGTGTGTGTCTTGGGTCCCTGGGGGGCAAGGGAGCTCATCCTGCAGCTGCATCCTGTTCCCCCTCCCAGGACCAACCTGCCCAAGGAGGTGATGGCCTTTCCTGACTTCCCCTTTGACCCGGCGCTGCCTTCCTTCCTCCACCACTCCGATGTGCTGTCCTACCTGGAAAGCTACGCGGAGCATTTTGGGGTCTACGACCACATCCAGGTGAGACTCAGGTGGGGTGGCGGCGCTTGAGTCTGTTGCTGGGAAATTGGAGGGGGGGTGAGAGACCTCCCCACCATGAGCCTTGCCTCACCACAAGGCAAAGACAGGGGTCTTCGCTGCACATTACCCATTCATTTAGGTTCAGAACTCCATTCACAAAGTGCCTGTCTAATCATAAACTCCAGATCCCTGATAGCAGCCCCTAATGCTTAGAAAATTAGGAGCAGCAAACAGTGGTACCTCGGTTTTCAAACGTCTCCATTAACAAATATTTTGGTTTTCGAATGCTGTAAACCAGGAAGTAGATGCTTCTGTTTTTGAACATGCCTTGGAAGTCAAATGTGCCACACGGCTTCCGTTTTGAGTTTTCTGTTTTGAGGATTCCGTTTTGAGTTTTCGGTTTTCGAATGTTTCAGAACTTGAATGGTCTTCCGGAATGGATTACGTTCGAAAACTGAGGTACCACTGTATCGGCAAAGGGATCTGCAAGGGAAGCTCAGCTCAATTTGCAGGAGGAGCCCATGACTCCCCTCTGAGCCCCAGGTCTCCAACAAAGGAAAACAGGGAAAGTGTCAGAACCAAATGTCACAATTCACTGGAAAATGTATCTATGTACTGGCTTGCTGGGAAAACTTTAGAAATTCATAAGAAATTACTTTTATCAATCTTCTCAGTTCCAGTGGCATGTAGGACCCAGGGAAGTGAGGTATAAGGGTAGGGGTGAGAGAGCCCACCATAATCCCTGAGATGTACAGTCACTCCGCAGGGCTTTCCCAAGGAGTCGTGACCCCAAGGAGTGTCAGACTGAGTGTCTGACTCAATCACAATGCCTACCTGCCCCATAGTGGGATGAAGGGGTATATTTGACTTGACTCAGGGGCCAGAGAACTGTCAATGCTTTCCTTTGTACTGTGATGGAGTAAGTGTGAAATACTATATTTGAGTGACGGGCAGGCCTGGATCTCAGGTTCTACCTGAGACGCCACCTTTTCTGTGACATATCTATGATGTCTGGATGATGTAGGTCAGAGGGAGGCCACAGCAGCAAGGACTCGGGATCTCTTTTTGGTCCAACATAAAGAGTACCCCTGAGCATATGGCATTTCTCTGGCCACTAAGAACCTAAGAAGAGCCCGCAGGATCAGGCCAATGGCCCATCCCATCCCGCATCCTGTTCTCACAATGCCTGAACAGGATCCGAGCACAAGAGCTTGGAATAGGCAGTCCCCATACATCTGGGGCAGGGACTCTCAGGCAGGCCATGCCCCACCATCTTGTGTCAGAAATGAAGGGCTGCCTGGCATCTCCAGGGGTTCAGTGGGAGCCTCTCCAGGCTTATTCCAGAGCTGTGGCTTCTCTGCCCCCCAGAGGCCTTTCCCTGCCCACTTCTGGGTCTCCGCTGGCCCCCTCCCTGCCTGAGGGCCTTCTTCTCCCTCCTGCAGTTCCAGAGCAAGGTGAGCCACGTCCAGCCTGTGTCCAGCAGCGAGGGCCAGCCAGGGGGCTGGGAGGTCACAGCCACAAAGCAGGGGCCAGAGACAACCCAGAAAGTCACAAAGCACTTTGATGCCGTCATGGTCTGCACTGGGTGAGTTCAGCAATGAAAGTCAAAATCCCTTTGGCCCTGTGCCCGGCGGGGGAGCATGACTTGGTAGCAGGAGCTGCAGAAATCATTGCAAGGAAAGTGTGAGTTAGCTGCACCCTGAGGCTTCACAGAATGATCTTCACCCGTGTCCTGCATCAGTCAGGCCTCCTACGGTCTCTGCCCTTTATGGGTGTAGACAAGCTGGGATGGGGTCAGAAGGGGCAAGAAAGTGGGTCCGAGGAGGGGAGGTGAAAGGGGTTGGGTGTGCTTTGCCTGGAAAGGAAAAGACCAAGGGAACATGTTCACACAAGAGGGCTAGAGGGTTGCTTGGGGGGGAGGCGTGGCAAAACGCCTTGATGGTGAGAGTCCTAGGACAACCAGTTACTGAGATGGGGGTGCCCTCACTGGAGGTCTTTCAAGCAGAGCCTTGGGATTCCTTTGCTCTGGATTCTCAACACTGAGCGGGGGGGGGGGTGCAGTCATAGAATCACAGAATGGTAAAGTTGGAAGGGATCCCAAGGGTCATCTAGTCCAACCCCATGCAATGCAGGAATCTCATTGGCTGATGTCAAGTGCCCAAGGTGGCTTGAACTGGCTGGCCTGGGGGGAGGCCCAGGGACCATTTTCAGGATCCCCCCTCCCCATTTTATCAGGAAGAGGCAATCATGTTCTCTTAGTCTCTGAGAACCAATCAGGGCAGAGGTGGGGGCAGGGGCGGGACCAGGCTGGTCATGTGTCCTGACAATCCTGTTTTTGCAGCCATTATGCCAACCCATTCATCCCTCCCATTCCTGGCCTGGACAGCTTTCAAGGTAAGGACCGAGGAGGAGCTCTGAGGCAGCAGCCTGGCCAGGCTAAAGGGGGCTCTTCCGATGTAACCCCCCCATCCCGTTTTCCACAGTGGCCAGCCAGGGCCAAGCAGGTAGACTGAAGGCTCTGTACAGCTGACACGACTGAGAGCCAGTGGTGGGCAGGTCCTCTTTAAAGCTGAGGGCAGGTCTTCTTGTTGCCAGTTCTGCAAATTTGCCTTGTGTGGATAAGCCGTTCCTTTTATCTGTCCAGAGTCTCCTTCTGGTGGTCACATTTTATTATTATTATTATTATTATTATTATTATTATTATTATTATTAATAATAATAATAATTTATTTATACCCCGCATCTGGCTGGGTTTCCCCAGCCACTCTGGGCAGCTTTCAACAAAACACTAAAATACAATAACCTATTAAACATTCCTTCCAGTAGCACCTTAAAGACCAACTAAGTCAGTTCTTGGTATGAGCTTTCGTGTGCATGCACACTTCTTCGTATCTGAAGAAGTGTGCATGCACACGAAAGCTCATACCAAGAACTGACTTAGTTGGTCTTTAAGGTGCTACTGGAAGGAATTTTTTTTGTTTTGACTATGGCAGACCAACACGGCTACCTATCTGTAACTGGAACTATTAAACATTAAAAGCTTCACTAAACAGGGCTGCCTTTAGATGTCTTCTAAAAGTTTGGTACCGTATTTTTTGCTCTATAACACACACCTGACCATAACACGCACATAGTTTTTAGACGAGGAAAATCCGTAGGCATGCCACCCATAGGCATTCCCTCCATAACACGCACAGACATTTCCTCTTACTTTCTAGGAGGAAAAAAGTGATTGTTATGGTGCAAAAAATATGGTAGTTATTTTTCTCTTTGACATCTGGTGGGAGGGCATTCCACAGGGCGGGATCTATAGCCATTAAAAAATCCAGGGCCTGTTGCTGTTATTCGAATTTGTATTCTTATTCATTAAATTTGTATACCCCCCTGTACTCCTCAGGGCGGTTACAACATAAAATCGCAATATGAAAACACAAAATACACAATAAAAACAAAAGCCAAAGCAACCCTATAACCCCCCTCCCCCTGTTAAAGGTGGGGGAACTCTTAGTGCAGTTATCTTATTGTTGTGCTGCCTATTACTAGCCTTTCTGTTCTCTTCTTCTTATGAGGCTTCCTAAAATCTATTCTTAATGTTGCACTCCGCCCTGGGATCTGTCCATAAACGGTGGGCTATACGAATTAGGGGTTGCGGAGCAGGTGGGGAGACCCTGGCCAGGGGAGGGCAGGGGGCTGGAGCACCCGAGGAGCTGTGGGCTGCCCTGCGGGCGAGAGAAGGCTGCCCGTGGGCAGGGGGAGCCATGCCCTTCCCGCAGCACCCACCCCTGCCTGCCTTTTGCTCTCCTCTCCAGGCCGCCTCCTGCACAGCCACGCCTACCGGCGACCGGAGCCCTTTGCCGGGCAGAGGGTGGTGCTGGTGGGCGCCGGCCCCTCTGGAGTCGACCTGGCACTGCAGCTGGCCCCTCTGGCGGCGCGGGTGGTGCTGAGCCACCAGGGCCCCCCGGTCCGCGGGCTGCCCCGGGACGTGCTGCAGGTTCCCCCTCTGGCTCGGGTGTCGGCGGAGACGGTGGTGCCCAGGGACGGCTCTGCGCTGCCGGCCGACGCCTTGATACTCTGCACGGGCTACCAGTACCGCTTCCCCTTCCTGGATCTGGCGCAGCTGGGCTTGCGGGAGACGGAGTATGGGGTGGGGCCCCTGTACCGGCACCTGCTGGCCCCCCGGCACCCGTCGCTGTTCCTGGTCGGCGTCTGCCAGCAGATCTGCCCCTTCCCGCACTTCCACTGCCAGGCGCTCTTCGCCCTGGCGGTGCTGAAGGGCAGCTGCCTGCTGCCTTCTGCTGCCGAGATGGAGGCCGATGCCCAAGCGCAGCTGGACCGGCACCTGCGCCAGGGGGGTCTGGCACGGCACTTCCTGCGCCTCCGGGCCCAGCAGTGGAGCTACGCGGAGGAGCTGGCCCACCTCGCAGGGTTTCCCCCGCTGCCCCCGGCGGTGCGCGAGATCTATGAAGCGACGCGTGCCAGCCGTGCCCAGGATGTGAGCATGTACCGTGGAAGGAACTACCGGCTGTTGGGCCCAGATGCCTGGGAAGTCGTGCCAGGAGAGGCCGGGGATGCAGAAGGAGGGCCTCTCCTTTGAAAGCCGACCAGCCATGGGCCATCAGCGCCACCATCTTGCGGCAGGGAGTTCCACAGATTAGCCAGAGCATTAGACGACTATGCTGCTGGCCAGTTCCGCCGGAAGACCCACCCCCAAATTAGGGTGTTTGGGGAAATGGAGGGAAATGTCGCTTGCCAAGGAGGGTGGTGGCAGCCTTGCGAGGGAGGCTGGGCCCAGAGCACAGGAGCCTTGCGCATCCTGGGAGGGGGTCGTGGCCGCCCACTTGCCTTCTCCTTTCTGAGGGGTGAATGGGGAGCCCTGCCTGCCAGTGCCTTGGGAAGGCGAATCGCAAGCTGTTTGCCATGTTAATTCTGAAGAAGCAGGAGAATAAAAGGACTGTCAGGTGCTCTGTCTGCAACTGAATTTATTTCCCTTTTAATCCCAAGGTGGTTTGGGGCAGAGATGGGCTGCTCTTTGGGCTGGGAAGGGACAAGCCATGTCAGGATTTTCAGGGTGTGGGATCAAGACCGCCCTCACCCACTGGAGGAGGCCAACAGGAGGGGGAGCCGGAGCCAATGGCAGACAGAGCCACCTTCTCCTGCCCCCCCCCCCCAGCTGAGATCTACAGCCCAGACAGAGGAGGAAGCTGACAGGCAGCGCCACCCTCTGGCCTGGTTGCTGGGAAGGCAGACAGAGGTTGGTGCGTGACAGGAGAGAACCAGCAGCAAATCCCAGGAAGCAAGTGGTGAACTCTTTATTAGAAAAAGCAGGATCCGCACAGGAGCGTCAAGGCTAAGGAGCACAGCAACTCTTCTCTGGCAATTCTTGCCCCCATGAAGCTGTTGTGGAGACTGAAGGGACCAGCTCTGCTACTGGTAAGGCGCACTGCTACCTGCATTGCAGGGGGCTGGACTAGATGTCTCCTAGGGCCCTTCCAGCTCTACAGCTCAAGGATTCTGTACCCTTCCCAACCCCCCTGGGGGAGCCTTTCCTCCTGGCATGAGCGGCCTCGATGCTTCTGGCACCACCTTCCTTGAGCAGCAGGGCAGGACCAGACACCCACAACTGTGCCAGTCAAGCCACAACCTCACAAATGCTTGTGCTGCCGTTTCCCTCTGCCCCTTCCAAGGGTAGCATCTCCTCACCCGAGGGCAGCCCAAGGAGACCCTGGGCCCTCAAGGGCTGGCCAAGGTTCCTCGTGCCCCTGGCGTTGTTGCTGTGGGAGCTGTGTTGTTGCTGTGGGTTGCTGTGGGAGCCCCAGCCTCTGAGCAGGTAATCCAATGGCACCAGGTGCTGGAAGGTCTCTGTGGCAAAGTAATAGGCCAGGGGGTCCAGGGCGGCGTTTGCACAGGCCAGGAGCAGGGTGCACTGGTAGGCCATGTCCAAGCACTCCCCCTGCAACTGTGGTGCCTGGTACAGAAGAACCGCCATGTGGTAGGGCAAGAAGCAGCCCAGGAAGATGCCCACGTTGGTCACCACCATGTGACGGATCTTTGTGCCGTTGACCAACTCCATCTGAACGGCCCCGCTGTGGTGCACGGCACGCAGGAGCTGGCAGGAGCAGGTCATCATGATGGCCAGCGGCAGGGCGAAGGCGAGCGCCATGGCGGTGGGGACCCCGCGGGCCGTGATGTAGTGGGGGCGTTCGTCGAAGCAGAGCATGCGCTGCCCCTTCTTCCTCTGTGTGACGTAGGTGGGGATGGTCCCTGCGATGCTCAAGGCCCACACCCCTGCGCAGATGTACCTGGCCTGCTGGCGCACGGCTTGGGCCCTCGGGCTGAGCGGGAAGCAGACGGCCAGGCAGCGGTCCCAGCTGAGGCAGGTCAGCAGGAAGATGCTGCAGTACATGTTGACCAGGAGCAGTGTGCCCACCACTTCGCACAGCAGCTGAGGCAGCTGAGGCCGCCAGCCGTAGAAGTGCACCCTCAGCGGCAGCGAGGCCAGAAGCAGCAGGTCGCAGGCCACCAGGTTCTTCATGTAGGTGATGGTGATGGAGCGCCCGGCGCGGCCCAAAACAAAGATGCACAGCGCTGCAATGTTCAGAGGGAGGCCGACCGCAAAGATAAGGGCGTACATGCCAGCAAAGGCCTGGTCGGTTGGACGGGTGCAGTTGGTGCAATTTGGGCTCATCCCTGCCAGTCTCCGGTGGGGCTGGGGCTTGCTCTGGAGGGCTGCAGGAAGCCTGAGGGCTGCAGCTGCTGACCTGCACCAGCCTTCTAGCACCCGCTCCCTGGAGAAAGGAGACAAGGAGTTGTGTGTCTTGCCAAGTTGCGACCCTCCAACTTTTTATTGGCTGTCTGTTGCTTGTTTATTTAGAATCATAGAATGGTAGAGTTGGAAGGGACCCCAAGGGACAGCTAGTCCACCCCCTGCAATGCAGGAATCTCAGTTCAAGAACCCCTGGCAGATGGAGGAGGAGATGGACAAGCTGGAGGGTGGGCAGAAAAGGGTAGCCAAGATGGCAAAGGGTATGGAAACCAAGTCTGATGAGAGACAGTTAAGGACGTTGGGGGTGTTGAACCTGGAGAAGAGGAGGGTGACATGATGACAATCTTCAAATATTTGAAGGGCCAACACCTGGAAGATGGATCAAACTTCTTTTCTGCTGGAGGAGTCTCCTTAATCGGAAGTTTCTCTACAAAGGTCAGATGGTCACCTTTCAGAGATTCTTTAGTAGTGATTCTTGCATGGCAGGGGGTTGGATTAGAAGCCTTTAAGGGCTCCCAATTCTATGATTCTAAGAGGATGTAGTCACTTCCACCCAAGGTGACTGCGACTTCCAAAAATCAAAGAATTTTTTGAGTACCTTACATTCCTGGCAGAGTTTGAGTTCCAACAGATATCAGGGGAGCTGATCTCCCTCTTATTTGTGAATATTTAGTCATCTGCTCTGGGAAGGCCTCATCCAAGTCTTCAGTCCGGCTTGGAGGTCTATAGCAGACTCCCACAGTGATGTCACTGCTGTTTTCCTATCCTATAACATTTACCCAAACACTCTTAACCTGCCTTCCATGCTCCAAGTCCAACTTCTATACTTCATTCATGAGTCTCATCCTACCAGTTTTCAATAATGCCTATTAGGTCATATTTTCCATCCCATATCAAGAGCTCAAGTTCCTTTTGTTTATTTCACATGTTCTGTGTATTAGTATAGAGACAACTGAAGCTGGAGAAACAGTAGAGTTGGGACCCCAAGGGTCCTCTAGTCCAACTCCTCCCTCATAGGAACAGGAATCTCAACTAAAGTACCATGACTCATTCCTTTCAGCTGCTTCCTTCTGCCCCCCCCCCCCGCCCAGCTTCCTGTGTATCAGTAAAGTAATCATACTCATTACTTGGTATCTCCTTGTCCTTGGAAATATTTATATTGATTCTGTGACCTAGAGTAACTGAGAGAGGCAGGAAGTTTGGTAGATAAGGCCTTTGGAGACAAGAGAGCTGTCTCATGCTCTCAGAATGATGGCTCCCCTGCTATCATGGAGAATGATGGTCTGGGCATTGCTCATCTGCTATCTAGCTAGCCTGGTCTGTAGTGTTGGGGGTGTGCATGTCGGCTCCAAGGACATGGGGAAATTGAATTGTGAAGTCCTAGGAGGAAAACTTCAGGTTGCCAGGTATGCTGTCGAGAAATCGCCAAGGTAGCTTTCTCTGAAATGCTACCAGATCCATGTGCAGAGTCGGCCAGCCAGGGACAGCTGTGTAGTCTGATTGTGGGGGTGAGACAGTGGTGTCAGGAGCAGGGGGTTCAATTTGTTGGGTGCTGGGGGGCATTTTGGGATGAGCCTGTGCAAAGGATGGGTTCCCCTTCAACATTAAATCTGAAAGATGGCAGAGCTGCTTTTAAACAGATGGTGGGGTGCAGGAAGTGGCTGATAGGACTTGTGGAGGGTGGTGTTCACAAGAAACCTTTCCCCTGAGGGAAGGATGAAAGTGAAAAACAAAAGAAACCTGTCCACCTGCTTCCCAGGGCCATCTCCTTCTACGAACACATTTAAAGACTTTGTTGCTGTTGGTCTTTATGGCTTTACCAATGTGAGCCTCAGAATTCTTTTTTTAAATTATTATTATTATTCGGATCCCTTATTGGCCGCTTGTGTCCCCCCCCCCCCCCAAGTTTTGTGTCGCTTTTGGTTCCCTTGATGTGGGTGGCATTCTGGTTTTCTTAAGAATGTCTTCTTGCCTCTCACAGCTTATCTGATTCTGCTTGCTAACCACAAAGGCATCCTCTAGGCCCTTGTGCTGTCTTGCCTGACCTGCTGAGCTTTTTCAACTCCCAAGCCTCTCCTCCTCCTCCTCCTCCTCCTCCTCCTCCTCTTTTATTCCCAAGAACTTTGAGGAGCTTGACCTCAGCTTCCTTTTTGCCAGTCAGGGCGCCTCTCTCGAAGCCTAACGGGACTGTGCTGGGCCCTCTTGCCAAGTCTCCATTGAGCTCTATATTGCTTTGGTGCACAGTGGTCCCTACAGCAGCAGCAGCAGCAACAGTTTATTATTTATACCCTGCCCATCTGGCAGGGCTTCTCCAGCCACTCTGGGCGGCTCCCAACAAAATATTAAAAACACAATAAAACATCTAACATTAAAAACTTCCCTCAACAGGGCTGCCTTCAGATGTCTTCTAAAAGTCAGATAGTTGTTTATTTCCTTGACATCTGATGGGAGGTTGTTCCACAGGGCGGGTGCCACTACCAAGAAGGCCCTCTGCCTGGTTCCCTGTAACTTCACTTCAGACACTCACACAGGACATTCACTGCCTTCACTGGTTCTGATTTAAAAGAGAGGTAGAGCTGGGTTTCATCCACATACTGATGAACACCCAGCCAAACTGGATCAACGACACTTAACATTTCACACCAGATCCTGGGTGCCACTGCCTCTGCTTGGCTCCAGCTGTTCTAGGACACAGTCCCTGAGGGTACCTAGAAATTGTATCTCTCTGTCGGGCTGGAACACTCCTGTTCCCAGCCTCTCTCTTAGGATATAATGACTTTAAACAACTTGGGACCAGTTTACCTACAAGATGGCCTTACCGTGCATGTTCAGTTGGTGGAAATGGCACTTTTTCATGTGCCACATCATACCTGCGCTGTGTCAGTAAGAACCTGAACGTTTAGTGTAGCAGCACCGACACTTTGGAACTCCCCAGGATGTTCCAAAACAGTGTACCCAGATGTTTAGAAAGTCTGCAGGAGTTTAAATTTGTTTTAGTCTATTGTGTTTTTTAACTTTATATATTATGTTTGTAGGTTTTTTTAGTGATTTTTAATCATTTTATATTTTTCGTAAACCGCTTTGAGTTTTTTTCCTACAATCGAGTGGGTGCATATTTTATTAAAATAAGTCAGTGATGTCTTTCTAACAATTTCTAAATTCTGCATTGTTTTTGCTAAAATGATGGGCTGGCCCTACATGTACACCAAGAGGGTCAGCCATGAGAACCACTGGCCTTTGTCTGGAGGAGAAGGACAGGGCAGCCTCAGGTTTCCTGAAGGCCCTCTACAATAATAATAATTTATTATTTATACCCCGCCCATCTGGCTGGGTTTCCCCAGCCACTCTGGGCGGCTTCCAACAAAGATGAAAGATACACTAAAATGTCACATATTAAAAACTTCCCTGAACAGGGCTGCCTTCAGATGTCTTCTGAATGTCAGGTAGATGTTTATCACTTTGACCTCTGATGGGAGGGCGTTCCACAGGGTGGGCGCCACTACCGAGAAGGCCCTCTGCCTGGTTCCCTGTAGCTTTGCTTCTCGCAATGAGGGAACTGCCAGAAGGCCCTCGGAGCTGGACCTCAGTGTCCGGGCAGAACGATGGGGGAGGAGACGCTCCTTCAGATATACTGGACGGAGGCCGTTTAGGGCTTTGAAGGTCAGCACCAACACTTTGAATTGTGCTCGGAAACGTACTGGGAGCCAATGTAGGTCTTTCAAGACCGGAGTTATATGGTCTCGGCAGCCACTCCCAGTCACCAGTCTAGCTGCCGCATTCTGGATTAGTTGTAGTTTCCGGGTCACCTTCAAAGGTAGCCCCACGTAGAGCGCGTTGCAGTAGTCCAAGCAAGAGATAACCAGAGCATGCACCACTCTGGCGAGACAGTCTGCAGGCAGATAGGGTCTCAGCCTGCGTACCAGATGGAACTGGTAAACAGCTGCCCTGGATACAGATTTGACCTGTGCCTCCATGGACAGCTGTGAGTCCAAAATGACTCCCAGGCTGCGCACCTGGTCCTTCAGGGGCACAGTTACCACAGGGGCACAGTTACCCCATTCAGGACCAGGGAATCCTCCACACCAGCCCGCCTCCTGTCCCCCCAAAACAGTACTTCTGTCTTGTCAGGATTCAACCTCAATCTGTTAGCCGCCATCCATCCTCCAACCGCTTCCAGACACTCACACAGGACCTTCACCGCCTTCACTGGTTCTGATTTAAAAGAGAGGTAGAGCTGGGTATCATCTGCATACTGATGAACACCCAGCCCAAACCTCCTGATGATCTCTCCCAGTGGCTGCACGTAGATGTTAAAAAGCATAGGGGAGAGGACAGAACCCTGAGGCACCCCAAAAGTGAGAGCCCAGGGGTCTGAACACTCATCCCCCAACACCACTTTCTGAACACGGCCCAGGAGGAAGGAGCGGAACCACTGTAGGACAGTGCCCCCAGCTCCCAGCCCCTCCAGACGGTCCAGAAGGATGTTATGGTCGATGGTATCACACGCCGCTGAGAGATCCAGCAGAACTAGGAAACAGCTCTCACCTTTGTCCCTAGCCCGCCGGAGATCATCAACCAGTGCGACCAAGGCAGTTTCAGTCCCATGATGAGGCCTGAATCCTGACTGGAAGGGATCCAAATGGTCCGCTTCTTCCAGGCGTGCCTGGAGTTGTTCGGCAACCGCTCGCTCAATCACCTTGCCCAAGAATGGAAGATTTGAGACTCTAGAGGAAGCAGCCATTGTCCAGCCTGTGCTTGTGTGGCTGCCCCATCCCCCATCCTCTCAGCTCCTGACTTGGGCCAGCTGGCCAGCGCCAAGGGCGAAGGAGCTGAGAGGCAGCCAGGCTCCTGCCTCTGCCTGCTGAGCCTGGGCAGCACCTCCCTCTTTCACACCACACCACCTGCTAGACAGGCGAAGGGGCTCTTCCTCCCCCCACCCCCTTTCCCACAAAACTTACTTCACATCTCAGAGGAGCCAGTTGCAGAGGGGAGAAGCGGCTTCACGGAGCAAGAGCCACCACCTGCTTGCCCATCTTCAGCAGATCTCCTCTGGCTTCCTGCTTCTCAAAATGTCAAGGTTGAAGCACACCCCCCCGCCACCCGCTGGGCAGAAACCACATCCCTGGGAAGTCGGTTGCCTCAGAGGAGCACTTTCAGATCATTTTCCGTTAGCTGTGCCTGGGCGCCGGGGGTGCGCAGGGAGGGAGCAGAGACTGCAAAGAACTCACAAACTCATGGGACCGCAAAGGAAGCCATGAGTGGCCTCCTGGAGGGCCTGTGGCAGCCGTAAGACCAGCTCTCAGGACAAGTCAGAGCCCCACATGCAAGCAGTGGGGCCTACAGGAGGTTTGTCGTTCAAGACGCATATGGCTGACACAAGTTGGGCAGGAACCAGGGACAGGGACAGGATGTTACCTTTAAATGCTGAGGGATTGTTTCAGTATTAAATTCAACAGTTGCTGTGAAAGAGAAAAGGGTGTCTGCACAGTTGGTTTTTTTGGTCTCAGGCTTGGGGCTGGATGCCTTGCAAAAACCTCTCTTCCAGAAGCTTCTACCAAGCTTGTCTGTTGCATACCTGCAACCATTCTGGAGGACAGTGACAGACCTACAATTATGGGACCCGAAGCTTGAACTGTTATGGGGGGGGGGGGCTTGACCATCAGCAATGAGTTCTGGGTCACCCCTGTGACCACCTTCAAGAGGGTCATTCATAACAGATCACAACAGTTTTATTTAAAAAAAAATATCTGATAGGGATTAAAATGGCTGTCCTGGATTTTCTCACCTGTCCAAGTCACTGGGGTGAATAAAAATGTCTGATGCCTTATAATTATTGAGCCCCACATTGGGTGAAATATTCCTTTCTTGGAGGGGGTTGAACTAGATAACCCTCAGGTTCCTTCCAATTTTATGACTTAATGATTCTATATGTCTCTGGGGGTGTGTGAAAAGGAGAGAAATGTTCTATACAGTACATGCATGAAGCATCATTGAACGATGAAATAAAACCTAGAAAAGACCACAGTCAATATAATATTCCATCATAGACACCTATGAGAATACATACTACATGAAGCACGTTTTATAAAATACTCTTTATTCCAGTCTTGCAGGGGGTTGGACTAGATGACCCTCGTGGTCCCTTCCAATTCTAAGATTCTATGATTCTTTTTTCCTGGTTTTTCAAGCAACATATTCACATCCTGAGAGTTTCCAAGCTATATCATTTTCTGGAGACAAGATGGAGTGCTCTACAGCAGAATGGCCAACTTGCAGCACCTGACTCTTCAACTTTGGGATTGTCGAAAGAAAGACCACCCAGAATTAATCAGTTTGAGTCATGGGACTCAAAGGGGGTTGACTGGACCCCATTTTTTAAAGCAACGTGAACCAATATCGCTTCTGGGGCTCCTCTGGGATTCAGCTTCAGTTTCATATTTTTCAAGGAAGATCCACCTCCGTCTACGCCCTGCAAGGGGGACCTTTATGCCCTCCACCCACTGTGGGGGCCCATGAGATGCCTGTGGGGAGCACCCCCACCTGGACCATGGCTTGGTCTGGCTGCGCCCTTCAGACCCCAGTTCCTGTCTCCTTCTCTCCCCCCCATCTCCCCCCCAGGGGCTGCAGGCCGCTAAGCAGCAGGGGTGTCCCGGGCCCCTCATGGCATGCCTCCCTGGCCAAGCTGCTACTCCTCCAGGGTGCAATTCAGGGCCCGGAAGCCAGGCAGCGTCACCCGCCCCAGCCGGGCCAAGTCAGCCGGCGAGCCTTGGTTCATGCGGCGAACCAGGTCCTTCTCAAAGAGCAGTGGGTGGTAGGCACCCAGCGTGCAGGCCTCATCCACAAAGTCCTGGTAGTAGTGGCAGCGTGAAGACTGGCGCTGCGAGGGCAGGAACTCATAGACATGGACCAGGTCACAGAGCGACAGCATCAGCACCGTCCCTGGAAGAGGGAGAGATGGAGGTGGGGCCGCTGCAAAGAAGGACCTGCAGGGCGGCAGAGGAGGGGGCCAGGAGGAAACTTATTTCACCAGGGCTGGAAAGTTGGTGCTTGATGAGTCCCCCTGAGAATGTGGAAAGTGCCTCGCACCTCATGCCCAGGAGTAACATCAGCCGCCCCCGCCCCCAACCAGTGAGAGGAAGGAAAGCAGGGCTCAGAGGAGCTCTGAGTAAAAAGGGAGGAAGAGGAAGGGTGCCTCTTGGCCTGGGAGACACGAGGGAGGGGAGTGCCTTCCTTACCAAGCAGCCCTGAGGAGGGTGGGTTCCGCTGCACCGCCTCAGGTGCCCCTTCCTGCACCAGCCCCCAGAGCTGCCACTGCACCCGTGGGTGCAGCAGGTGGAAGAGCTGCTGGGGCCTCTGGGAGCGCATCGCTCGGAAGGGTCTGAAGATGGGGTAGTCGGGGGCCTCGAACCACTGCCGGGAGAGGGAGAAAGGGGACTATGGAGCAGAGCAGAGCAGAGCAGAGCAGAGCTTCACCCCACCCCACCATCTTTGGTGCAAAGGTCTCTGGCTCTTTCCTCCTAGCTATGGCATTTCCTCCTAGCTATGGCATTCATCCTTCAAACCAGAGGGAAAATGCAGGGAGTTCCCCTGACAGCCGGCAGGAGGTGCCAAAGCAGCCCATCAAGTCCTGGGAGTGTAATTCACAGAGGATGCCCCTGCCCTCCCCTGGCACCCGCGGATCTCGTCCTGCCCCAAGCACAAGGCAGAGAGAGGGTCTCACCTCCTGCAGGTCCCCTGGGAAAGGGGCTGGGTCCCATGCAACCAAGGCTCCCTGCGCATAGAGTTGGTCATCCAGAAAATGCTGCTCAGGAGAAGCCATCAGCTGTGGGGTAGAGGGGGGCGGATCGGGTCAGAACGGCCTGACTCCAGGCTCCCAGAAAGTTGTTCAGATGCAAGAAGAGGCGGAGAGGGGAGGGCAGGGAGAGGTCCCCAGGGTTGCTGGCCCTTACCTGCAGCTTTCTTGCCCAGAGCCCACAAATCCCTGCCCAGGGATCACTGAAGCCTAGAGGGGAAGGGCAGGCTGGCAGGCAGAGGGCAGCCCCACCTTTCTCTGCACTTTCAGAGAGGCCATCCTTCCCTCTTCTATCCTCTTGTTGCTCCCCTGAGAGAAATTATACCTTCTGCTCTGAGCTGCTTGGCACCTACTGCTGCTCATATTGCACCCGAGTGTGTGCTCACGTGCACCCACCCACCTTCCACCTGCAGAGGAGCAGCATGGGGGTGACTTCTGTGGACAAGGCCCCTTGATGTCACGTCCAAAGCCCTGGCAGTGCACAGGTGCCCCTCAGCCAGAGCACAAACTCACACTGGAACTGGCAAAGACAGTAACTTCAGCGCCATCACTCTTGGGTAACATTGAGACAACAGCTCTTGATCCTACTGTGTTTACCAGTGCCGCCAGCATCCTGTACTGTCAACAACTGTTCCTTGCAAACAGTTCCCTGACCCAGGGCACTGCCGAGATGAGCGCATTATTCACCAATCTGCTGGTAAGCGGCTGAAGGTGTGTCTTTTTATGGAAGCTCTGATGATCACTGGCTGTGATTTTTGCATCTCACGGCCATTCAACTCTCATGAAGACACGGGCCTGAGTTCACAAAAGTTCATCTCATAATTAATAACATTTGCTAGTTTTGAAGGTGCCTCAAGCCTCTTGACGCCAGTGGGCTTCAGCACACCCTAGAGCTGGCGGGAGGGGATTGTGGCTACAGAGCAGTCCAAAGCTCATAACCCCACCCACTCATAACCCCACCCACTAGGCTGCCCCCAATTGGCTCTTCCCTTTATCTGGCCCAAACCCATATCCACACCCTGCTGTCCTCTCCCAGCCCCCCCCCCCCTTCATTGCCCACCTGGGAATTCACAAGGCGGATGGTAGTTTTGGTGCCCACGTCCTGCTCATAGCCAGTAGTTGGGGCTCCGTTGAAACGAAGAACAGCATCATGGGAGTCTAAGAGGAGGAGGAGGAGGAAAATGAGGGCCAGGGGGAGGGAGATCATCAGACCCCTACCCAACCAGGGCCCTTCTTAGACCTGCAGCTCCCTTCCTGGGGAGAGGGGCAGCCAGCCATGCTGGGGGGGGGGGGGCTGCTCAAGACGTGTCCCAGGGCAGCTGCATCATCAGGGGAATGAGATGGCCCATTTCAAGCAGACTCCCATGAAGGCCAGATAATTACCCATTATTTCAGTATTGTTATTATTTTATCACTGTGTAACTGTAAAGTATTGTTAGGAGTTTCCTCCTGAGACTTTGCCAACAGAAATGCTCTGCTAGCATTTCTAGGATGTGAAATGAGCTCCCTCTGTGAGAACTCAGATGGAATTGTACACAAAAGGCACAAGCAGGACTCCGCTGCAAGGCCAAGGGGAGCTGAGAACCTCCTCCTGCCGCTGCCACTCTGCTGCCAAACTACTTGAAATGGAGAGGAGAGAGCCAGGTATACGAGGTAGGATATGAAGGGAACAACCCCGACCAATGGCTAGTAGCCACAAGGGCTCTGCTTTGCCTCCACAGTCGGAGTCAGGACTGAATCCCAGCAGGACTCAGGAGGAGAGACTCAGGGATCCTGTTCTCAGATCCTGTTTGTGAGCTTCCCATAACAGGCACCTGGTTGGCCACTGTGAACAGGATGCAGGCCTAGATGGGCCACTGACCTGATCCTGCACACTCTTCTTTTGCTCTGAAACCCAACTATAGCTGGGTGACTCCCATAAACAGGAGAGGCAGGTTGCTTCATGCTCCCAAGTGCCAGGACGCATGGCGCCCTCACCTGAAGGGCAAGGCATCCCCTCACCCCTGGAGGCTGTGCCAGAGCCACCCGCCGGGATGCTCCCCCCCCAACCAGCACTCACCAATCTCCTTGCCCAGTCCGGAGCCCAACATGGAGCCAGCAGAGCTGACGACGGCACATTTTCCCAGGGGGCCCAGCTCCTGCCTCAGGCTCCTGCGGGGCAGCAGCCCCCTCCACTCTGGGTCTGCAAAGGGCCCCTCGTCCCCCAGGAGCGTGGTCACTGCCACACGGCTCTGGAGCTGGCACAAGAGCTCTGTCCCAGCGGCATGGGGGTTCCCTCGGTGCTGCGCGGCCCCCGGGGGCACCCGGTACTTATTCATGGCTTGGTAGTTCTGGAAGACTTGCTGAAGGCGGGGCCCCAGCACCCCCGAAGAGAGCTTCTTCTGCCATGCAGCCCAGGGCAGGGGCTGCAACTGGACAGTTGTCCTGGAGCCCTGCCAAGACCTCCCCAGCCCCTCTGCAAGGCGATGCCAGAATCTCCACAGGCCAGAGAGGAAGAAGTGCCACAACGGAGCCTGCTGGGCAGAGGCAAGGTTGGCAGGCCCAGCACCCAGGAGCCGCTGAAGAGTCCGGTTGCTTCTGGAGTGCAGCTGGAGGCTCCGGGAGACACCAGCATCTGCAGAGGTCGGGGGTCTTCCTGCCCCATGGTGAGCCAAGCGCAGCACGAGCCCAGACTGCAGGCAGAGCAAGGAGAGTGTGGCCAGGCACAGCAGAGCAAAGCTCAGCCAGGCACAGCCCCATCCCCATCGCCAGGGGGGGCGCAGGCAGCACCAGGGGTCCATGGGCCTGTGGAGAGATGGACACAGCGAGGTGAGACACCATGGCTCAGTCCTTTGGCCACAGGGTCAGCTACGTGGCTGGAGTAGCCAAGTGCTTGTCAGGGCCGAAGGGCAGCCTGGTTGGAGCAGTTCAAGGCTGACTGGCACCCCCTCTCCCCCCCCCCCAGCAAACAGTTTCCTGCCTCTAGAATGAAGGTCCCATGTAACTGCTCTCTTCATCCTACAGGCATGTCAAACTGTTTTAAAAGTTACCAGAATTGCCATTACCACCATTCTCTTGTGGCAATGAGTTCCACAAGTACACACTGTGCAAAGGAACATTTGATTTTATTTGGCCTGAATGTATGGCTAATACATTTCCCTGGGTGACCAAGAGATCCTCTCTTTCTCTCTCTCTCCACACACGCCACCATTTCATGAACTTCTCCCTGCATTTTAAATCCCATTTCTCCCCCAACCCAAAGAGCCCTAAACGGTGTAAGCTGTCCTCGCAGGGGAGGTCCTGGATCGTTTTCCAGCTCCTTTCTGAGGGGCATCGACCAGACCTTCCCCGCTTGCTTCTGCTCCAGAGACTTGGGTAGGGGGGTGCCCTCATCTCTGAAGAAGCCCTTATCCGGGGGCGAGGTCTGACCTTTCTATTTCCCATCTATAAAATGGACAAAGCCTCAAGCCCGCTAAGGCCTCGGCGGTCTGGCCAGACTCGGCGCGGCTTCTGCAAAGGGAGATTCTGCAGCAGCCGCTTGGGGGGGGGGGGCAAGAAAGTGGGGCAGCCCCACGCCCGCGGCCCCGCTGCCAGCTTGGAGTCCCGGCCAGTGGCGTAGCGTGGGTTGTCAGCACCCGGGGCAAGGCAAGTAATTTGCACCCCCTAACCCGTGGATTTGCGCCTCCTAACCCTAACCCCCAGATGTTGCGCCCGGTGCGGCCGGCCCCCCCTGCACCCCCCACGCTGCGCCACTGGTCCCGGCAACCCCTTCCTCTGCCCAAGGCTCTGGAGGCAAGCGAACGGGCGGGAGCCCGAGGGCAGAGCGGAGCCGTAGGAAAAAGCCCCCGAAGGCGCCCGACCCGGGCAGGGTCGCCCTGTCCTCTGCGCGCCGCTGCGCACCTGGCGCCGCCGGTCTCCAGCTTAGGGACCTCCCGGCTAGAGACGCGCGGCAGGAACAACAACCAGGCTGCGCCGCCCGCGAGGCTGGGCGGTGGGCGGCTCCCTCCGCCCCTCGCAACACCCCCCCACCCGGGGCGCGGGCCAGAGGGCTGGGCTTCCCCAAGTGGAGGGGGACCCCGCCGCTCACCTTCTCCGCCGCCGCATCGCCGGCTCCGGGCACCAGCTGCAGCGGTGGGCGGGGCAATGCATCCCTGGCGGAGCCCACGCGCTGCCCCCCCCCCCCGAGGCCGGGAGCCCGCCGCCGCCTCCTTTCCAAGCCGGGTTGCTGCGCTGGGCAGGGGCGGCGGTCTTTGCCCCCACTGTCAGGTTTCCAAAGGGGAAAGAGCATCTCTTAGAAGCCCCATCCCCGGCATCTTCGCATTCCCGCCTCAGCGCCGCCCGGCTTGCTCGTGTCCACGGAAGGGAAGATGGCAGGATCCCCGGGGACGGGCTCTACGGGGAGCTGCTTTCCAGCACCAGGCCTGGCGGCCGACCAACTCTGCATTGCAAAGATGTCCGCGTGTCGTGAGGGCTGCCCACACCAACCCCGCCTTGTGGGAATCCCTTGCAGACAGGTCGTGCATCCCTAGCAGCGACCAGAGGAGGAATGACCGCCGGGAGGAGCGCAGAGAGAAGAACCGCCGGCCGGGCCACGACTGGGCGCCGCTTCTGCAACGGCTGGCCGGCTCCCTCCTGCGCCCTTCGATCCGTGCATTTCCAGGGTGCCCTTATGTACGAGCACCCTATTCTTCTCACAGCGTCCATTGCCCACTGCCCATTACAGCTTAAGCGGTGTCTGGATCAGGCCCAACTATTCCAGTCTTCTCACTAGGCGCTCCGGAAAGGGAAGAAGCCCCCCAAGCAGGACCTGAGAGCAGCAGCATGTCGTACTCAGAAGCATTTTTGCCTCGGGCCCTGAGGGCAGAGCATAGCCATTGAACCGGTCCGCCATGAAATTTGTGGACTCTTTTAAAGCCATCCAAGTTGGACGAACCTCCCAACCTGTCCTGACTCTCCCAACATTCGGCTTTGCTGGATGTCCACGGGTTCCAGCGTTGCAGGGGGTGGACTAGATGATCCCTGGGATCCCTTCCAACCCTGCAGGAGTCCTTTACCTTTTTTTGTTGCATGGCAAAATTTGCACCATCCACCCAATTGCCTGCTTGTGATTGCAATCTGGCTTGCAGAAGAATGAATTTTGACTGGGAAAACTACTGCTCATCTCGACAAGGGAAGTGTCCTGTGAAAGGGAGCAGAGAGGCCAACACTCCTCTGGGGGTTCAGGGACAGAGCTCCCTTTGAAGTCAAGGAAACAGGAACTAGTAAAAGCCACTTTGGCACCAACACTGCTGTGGGACTTGGAAGCTGATTTGCATGTGGTTGCCCACAAGTGGGGAAAGACGCTTCCCTGCCAGTAGAAAAAGAGGCAAGAGCCAGTCCACCATAGAAGAGGTGGCAGATTGCCTCTCTTTAAACTCCCCCAGACCCAGGAACAAAGACCTGAGAAGCACCTCCTAGGAGAGAGGAAGGGGCAGGAATCCTGTGTGATGGGGAGAGACCCTCAAGAGGCACTTACTCCCCTGGGAAAGCAGACGCAGTCTTCAGCAGACCATGCCTGGTTGCAAGTCACTTGGGGAGCGGAGGGCCAAAAGCTGCTTTGTGCTCTGCTCTGGTCAGCAGTGGCCAGGCCAGCCATTTTCAGCAGGGGAGAAGGCATTCACCTCGCTTAGAAGCCCAGGCAGCAACAGGTTGTCTGGCTCTGCCCTCCCAAGAGCCACAGGGCAAAGTGGTTTCTGAACAAAGTGTGTGAGCTTTTCTGCCGGAAAGGTCCTGCTCAGTTTAAGCTTCAAAGGAGATTTGTAAAGTGGTTTAATATGCAGAGTGCTTTTAGCTTAGGTTTTACAACCTGGAATGCACATTTTAAAAAATGAACATTAGGACTGAGTAGAAAGTCACACACTTGCAGCCTCCCTTGAATCTGCCCGTCTGATCCTGGTCACTGTTCCCCTCGTCTAATCTACAGCCCTCTGTTAGGTTTCCATAGCAGTCTGATGCAGCCCCATAAAGCAAGTTTTTTTAATCTAACTGGCTGCAGCACAAGCCCCCCAGTACAAAAATAAAGCAAGCTTGGGTATCAGTGCAAGGGGAGCTCCAACAGCAGCCGTGCGAGCAGACAGGACAGGCAAACCTCTCTGTCTTGCTCTTACGGTAAATGCATTAACAATGGTTAGCCAAGAGATGAGTGCGAAGTCGACTGCCTGCCTCTTGGACGGAAGTGGTGGGTCTGTGCTGAGTGCAACATCCTCCTGGCTCTCTGGGAACAAGGTTCTTCCATTGAGGCCAAGGGAAATGACTGGAAGATGCTCAGAGGCATTTCAGGCAAGGAGGCCTTAAGGAGCAGGATTGTTCCATGCAGTTTTTATTTCCCACCCCTTTCCTAAAGATCCCTGGGAGGGGGGATCTGCCTTCTCACAGCTGCCACATAAGGGGGGAATGTTACCTCTTCCCCAGTCAGGCATCACCAGCTCAGACTCCACCAGCACAGATGTAATGGTAGGAAATTTTGCCCCCCCCATCACTGTACGCTAAACCATGGGCCCCACTTTCTTGCCCATCCTCGCTTCGGAGGTTCCTTGGGAGCCCTTGCTTTCCCTCTTCTTGGGCTTCTGCCAGCCAGAAGACCTTGCTGCTTCGCCCCCAACTCCTGCTCCCTTCTTGGAACAGGTGAAAGGAGGACCAGACCCAACCCAGGCAGATCCTCAGGGAGCCCCCTCCCCTTTCTGCCTTTTTCTCCTTTGAGGGAGCCCAGCCACATCTTCCCCGACCCTCTCAAGATGATCAGGGAAATTGGTCCACCACCCAAGGTTCCCATGCCATTCTGAGAGGCCCCGCCTGCCTCCCCATTGGCATAGGTGGCCAGGGAAGGGGGGGCCCACCCAGCACACATACGCCCCGCAGGAAGAGGCAGAAGCAGCAATTCATAACAAAATATACATTATCTCATGATAACTTACAAACTGAACACATATAATATTACAGTGAAATTTGCTGGGTGACAATGGGAAGATGGGTCACTTCCAATGCATGCTCTTCCACAATGGGTTGACCCTGCCGCCCCTGGCCAAGGCGGTCTCTGCTGGAGCCTCACTCCCAAACAAAATGGGATCCCAGCCACTGCCATCAATTCCAAGGACTCGGTGTTAACGGCAGAAGTCCGCAGCCAGCCTTGCTCAGCTCCACCAGCCCAGAAGGCAGCCCAGTAAGGGCGGCCTGAGAAGCCTCCTGTGTGGGCACCAAGGAGCCAGTCTCTCTCACAGGGGCCCAACTTCCTTCAGCTCCAGGCCCCCCTTGGGTTCTCCTCTCGCCTCCCCTAGTGGCCGCTTCTGGCCGCGTAGCGCTGCTTTGCCTCCTGCAAGAAGTTCTGGAAGGCGGGTTCTTCGCAGCGTTCCTCCGTCACTAGGGCAGGGGACAAAAAAGCCGCTGGGTGAAATGGGTCCCAGAACACCACCAAGGGGGAAGACCATCCCAGAGGGAACATCCCCGGCCAACCACAATAGACTTCAAGCGAGCTTGCTACACAAAGTCCCTCTGAGATCAAGGCCAGGGCTCATGTTGCACCAACAAACCAGCCACCCTGAAACGGACTGCAGGCATTTTGGAGGATGCCCCCTCCCCCCGGCTCTTGATTTGCCTTTTCCTCCCCCCAAACCAGTGACCTTTCCCAGTCTCCAGAGCCCGCCTTACCTTCGTGGTCAATGTCATCAGTGTCACTCTCTTGGCCTTCCTCCAGCTCCTCTTCCCCCTCCAAAGTTCCTCGGGTCAGAATCAGTGCCGAGGGACCCGCTGCGGATTCTGCTATGGAGCCTGGAGACAAAAGCCAAGTGGCTGCCAAGCCTGTCCTGGCCCCAGACTGTGCCCCCCTCCCGCCTGCCAGGGGCCCACCTCTGCCGCTCCTGCCCCCACCACAAGGCAATGGGCAACGCTCTGTGCCAGGAAGACTCCCATCCTGCGTGCTCAAGAGGGGCTGCGCAGCCATGGCAGGCAGGCGGAAGTCACAGGCATAAACAGGGAGAGGCTGGCTGGGAATCCGGGGAGGAGGAGACGGCAGCAGCCTAATCCAACAGGTGCAGCATGGGGCTCCCCAGCTGATCAGCTGAGGAAAGCAGTCAGCCAGGGTACAGACCCTGCCAGCAGCCTCCTCCCTGCTTGAAAGCAAGAGCCAGTGTGTCCCCCAGTTGTGGCCCCCAAGCAGCCTCTCTAGCCTTCAGGGCCAGCCTCCCCGCAAGGCCTCTGCAGCCCCACCCCCTTGGCCTTGACTCACTTGAGGCTGCCGCACTGCTCTCCATCGCAAGGGGGCCCAGGTCCCTCTGCAGACGCTGCAGCTGCTCCTGCTGCCGCTGACTCTCCACCTGCTCCTGCAAGCAAGGAAAGGGAAGCAAGCAATTCCTGCTGGTCCTCCAGCACATGTGGGTCCCTGCCTGCCTGCCTGCCTGCCTGCCTGCCTGCCTGCCTGCCTTCTGCAGCAGAGCTCCAGTTGGCACCCGTGGGGCTCCAGCCTGCCGCCTCCCAGCATGCCCTGGTGGTGCCCAGAGTGCAACTGCGCAGCTCCTAAAGCAACTGCTGTCACCACCCACAGCAAAGCTGGTGAGAAGTCAGAGCCCGGCAAGGCCAACAGCAGCTCTGAGTTCTTCAGGTCAGAAGCTGTCTATAAACAGAGACAATAGCAGCCACAGGGATCATGAGCGTGTCCTTCAGAGCCGAGAGAGAGTGGAAGGAGAAACCACTCAGGACTCCGGTTTCTAGAAAGATGTACATTTATGTGCACACATGTACAGAAGGCAGCACACTAAACCCTGAGCGCCAATGGCTGCTTTGAGTTCTTCTGGCAAGGGAGCAGAAGCCTCCTCTGGCCACTTGGCTCCCTGACCTCCTCTCCTCCCTCCATCTGGTAAGATGGAAGTGCCCCCCCTTGAGGCCAAAGGAGGACTTACACAAGCAGAAGGAGTTTCTCCACCCACATTGTCCAGCCTGGACACTGAGGTCCTTCTCAGTCGTGGCGCCCACCCTGTGGAATGCCCTCCCGCCAGATGTCAAGGAGATGAAGAACTACGCAACTTCAGAAGACATCTAAAGGCAGCCTTGTATTGGAAAGTTTTTAACGTTTGAGGTTTTGTTGTGTTTTTAATATTTTGATGGGAACTGCCCAGAGAGGCTGGGGCAACCCAGTCAGATGTGTGGGGAGCCTTTCTGACTGACTGGGGGCAGGGGAAGCACCAACAGAGGGCAGAGCAACAACACGCCAAGTGCATCTGGAGACAGACTCACCATTTTCTTCCTTAGGCGCTCATACTCTGGGCGGTATTCTCTGGAGGGAGAAGAGAAATGGGTTTCAGCTGTTTATTCTTGGGCACCACAGCCTCACTCCCAGGCAACCATTGTAGAGACCAGGAGGGCCCCTTACAGCAAGGACCACAACCCAGACCTCCAGACCCAAGGGCAGGGCTGGAACGGGCAGGGGAAGAGACTTCCCCCGGGGCTTCATGTCTCCCCATAGAGCAGCAGAGGGGATCCTGCCCCCTCAAAAGGCCCCCTGTTCTGGTCACCCTATGCTGCATCTAGAGGGATACCCAAATGGATTTGCAGGAAGCCTTGGAGTTAATGCAAACTCATCTGGGCCATTGTTCTGGGATGCAGCACAGCAGGATGGTAGAAGCCTCACAAGTCAAGAGAGTTTTGGGGAGGTGGCCTGACAGAGAAGGGGAGAGAAAGGCTTTCATCCCTCTCTTGCAATGCTGCAACTTGGGGGCATCCAATGAAGCTGCAAGTCAGAAGACTCAGGACACACAGAAGGAAGGACTTCCTGACCCAGCATGCAGTTCAACTCTGGAACTCCCTCCTGCAGGAGGCAGTGATGGCCCCCAATTTGAATGGCTTTAGAAGAGAATTAGGACAATGCATCTTCTCCTTCCACAGGCAGAGGGAGGATGCCTCTAGATGCCAGTTGCTGAGAAAAGCAGGTGTGCCGAGGGCTCCTGTTGGCCTCCGGATCAGCTTCCAGGCGTCTGGTTGGCCACTGTGAGAACTGGACACTGGACTAGGTGGGCCCCCTTACACAAGGGGACTCTCTCACCTCTCATACTCATCGACAGCCTTGGAGAGGAGTTCGAAAAATTCATCCAGCCCTGTCCCCTGGACAGCAGAAACACCAACCACCTGCAAGGGAAAGTCCTTTGTTTCAAACAGGGTTTGTGCGGAGCGCAACTTTCAGGGAAGCAGCTCCAAGGAGGGAGGGGTACCTTCCTCTCCTCCAGTGGAGCATCAGCACCAGAACATTGCCCAGCCCCCCTCCCCGAGGGACAGGAGCGATGGGCACAAGCTCCTTTTCCAGAAGAGGTGGCACAAGGCCATCTAGCGGGGGGGGGGGGGGGCTCCCTGGACCAAGTCCTTCAAGCACCCACAATAGCCTGTCCAGATGCAACAGCACAGGGTATCTGGGATACTCAGGGTTTGGGGGGCGGGTTGCAGAGGAAGGTACCCCTCCCTCCTTGGAGCTGCTTCCCTGAAAGTTGGACAGAGTGAAGGTGGGAAACAAATGCCAACTTCATGCAATGCCAGGAGCGTGCCTGCAAAGAGGTCTCATTCACCATCCACACCCGGATGGGGGTGGGGGAGAACCGTGCCCACCTTGAGCGAGTGGTAGAACTCGTCCAGCACCAGGCTGAGGGAGCGAGTCAAGTTGCTGACATAGGTGGTCTCCTGGCTGAGGGCGTCCTGGAAGGCTTCAAAGTCTTGCATCCACTCCACAGCAAAGCTGTGGTCGATGATGTCCGTCTGCGTCAGGAAGGCAGAGTGAGGGAGGGTGGCAGGGGGCACAGGTGGGCAGCTGCTCCGCAATGCCACCTCTGGGGCAAGGACCACAGGCCCCACACCATGACGGCTGCTTCTCTTCAGCCATGGCAGGCCAGGCCAAGAGGCAGCGGCAGCTCCTCCTGCCTCCCCCCACCATGAGACAAGGACCAGCTAAACAAGTGAAGGCTGTGGTCACACCCAGAGTGCAAGCTCCACCCTGGAAAGACGCAACTGAACAGCAAAGTTTCATCAGCAAAAGGGACAGCAGCCCTTCAAGGCACCTGAAGAGCCTTCCATGCCTGCTCGCCCACCCCTGATCCTAGCAACCTTCCATTCTTTATGGGGGTCAAGCTGCCTTCCTTCCTCTCTGGAAGTGGCAGGCTCTGCTCCAAGAAAGCATCTTTCTGCTGGCTGAACATTCCTTTCGTCACCCTCTTCTTTGCCACCCTCACCCAAACACTGCCAAAACAGCTTCTGCTCTCAGATTCAAGTACTTCTGTGCAGCTGTTTGGATTATCTGCATTTCTGTTCGACTGATCACTTTAGGACAGGAGTGGCCACTGCAGCACACAATGCTCATCCCCTACCAGGAGTCCTTCATTTTGACATGTAGGCCATGGCTGAAGAAGCCAAACCACTAGAAATAACATCTGCGGGACCAGCTTCCAACATCCCACTGTCTACCCGTGCTCTGATCTTCTCTCTCGCACTGGAATCGTTGGCGACTCTGCCTTTTGTAAGGCTTCCTGCAGAAACTCCCACCCAACTCAGCTCTTTTCCCTGTCAGTGTATTGGGCCATGGAATTCTCCTGACTAGCATTTCTCTGAGCATATTAAAATCAACTTCCTTAAATGCGGTAAATCTCTTTAGCTACACCCCCTTAAGCTTTCCGTAGAAGCCTGAATTCCAGCACACCCTGCATGACCACTGTCTGCCGTCATTCCTGCCCCAAGTTCCCACTGCTTTAAAGGCACAGAACAATTTTTCCCTATGTCGCTGTTGTTTAGTTGTGTCCGACTCTTCGTGACCCCATGGACCAGAGCATGCCAGGCACTTCTGTCTTCCACTGATTCCCCCCCCCCCCATAGGCTGGACTAATGCCAAGGTCAGTCAATCTCCTCATCTCTTCCTCCACCTTTTGAAAACACAAGTTGTCCACAAGGCAGGCCAGGATTTGGGTGGGGGAATCCATGCTCTGTGGAGTACGTCTCCCAAAAGATCCCAGGGTGTGCTGAAGTTCCCCAAAACTACCAGTTCCTGCTTCCCTGAAGCATATGTAACTTGTTTCAGGAAAGCAACATTCAGATGGTCTTCTTGGTTCAAGTCTTAGACTGGATCAGGGCATTCCACTCACCTTGTTCATGGCCACAATAAAAGGGAGCTTTGTCTTGTACAGGATACTGAGAAGAAAACAACAACAGCGTGATCAGGGATGCAGAGATTGCCACTTTCGATCTGGGGTTGCCACAAAGACATTTCGCTTAGAAACTCATGACTGAAAGAGCAGGCAGTTTGTGTGCTTTCCTAGAGAAGGCCTAAGAGCAGCAGAGGCAGCTTCTTGCTCAAGGTTCAAGGAAGAAGCCAAGAAGCCACCAGAAGAGGGGCTAACAATTCCACCTCCCAAGAATGAGGGAGTCGTCTCTGAGCTTTCTTAGCAGCTATTGAGAGAGCAACCCTGTTCCCAAACAAAGAACAATCAGAGAGATGCTCTCCAATAATGGGTAAGCCATTATTAATTGCATAACAGATAAATAACACTACGGAGAGAATCCTCCTCTTACCTGCAGGCGTAAAGCATGTTAGACATGAACGTGACAGGGCTGGTGCTGCGTGACGTGTCCATCACATAAACCACCACGGATGGGAAGGAGGAAGCCTAAATGGGTACATCAAAGGGGGGGAGCATTAGCCCAACAGGGCAACCCGCTCCCAGACACCTCCTGCAAAGGAGGCCAGCTGAGCAGAAGGTACTCACTAGAGCTTCAGTGATGATGGTGCCGGAAGCAGACCAGGTGAACACCTCAATCTGCCCAGGAGTGTCAATCAGGACGTACCTGCAAGGGGAAGAATTTGTTCTCTCTCTCACACAAGCAACATTCAAATCACTTTCTCCAAAACAAGCTCACCCACTTATCAGCTAACACCTGGAAGATGGGGTTTAATCGTGCACTGGTTGAAACAATCCTGTTCTCATCAGGGAACTGGATCCCACAGCCCAGGCAGCAAAATTTAATCTTCACTCATCAGCTCCTGAGTGAAGATTAAAGATCAGAGTGAGATCAGCACAAAATTGGAGTCTTAAGAGGAATGGGGGAGAACACTCACAAAGTCTTCTGCAAGTCTCTTCTCTTTTAAACTCCCGATTTTTTTCTTTAATTGCTTTGGAATTATTTTCACTTCTAAGATTAATTATGGTTTGCCTTGAATGCCTCACACTAAGTCAGAAAAGCGGAATGATCATCTTGAATACATGCACAATAATGTGACACAGTTCACCCCTTTGTTCTGCTGAAGGTGAGGCTGCATACACCTCAAGAGGAACTTCCATCACCCCCCCTCCCCAGGTGACAGCAGGCTTCCCACTGACTCACTGAGATGCTGCCTGCCGTTTCTCAATGAACTTCATCACCTAGTCAGAAAGAGAAAGATGATTTATAGATAGAAACAGAGAATTAGAGTTTTCAGTTAAGTTCAAAAAACCATGATATCATCAGCATCAGAAGTACAGAATTACCATTAACTGATTAAATTGTTAACTGGGATATAAACAACAACAACTACAAATTTATCAACAACAACAACAAATTTATTTGTACCCCACCTTCCCCAGCTGGAGCTGGGCGGCTAACATCATAAAACTAAGACAGTATACAAAGAGCATTAAGAACAAGCAATATATTAATTAAAATACACCTTGAAAATAGTTCAGATACAAATTTGCTCTGAGTCTTAGTATTGATAATAATATGCGGCCCTCTGATGTGGTCCAGAATGTCAAATGCTCATCATTGCTGGCAAATTCTCCAAGAGACGATGTTTGGCACCTACAAACTCAAACTAAATGCAGTACCATTCAGTGAAATTCACCAGAAATTATGTACCTGGTCAAATCTTGTCGCAAAAAGGTTCAGAGAAGTCACAATACCGCCGTTGGGGCCCAGCCCATACCTGGTGCACATTCAGGAAAGGTTGGTAGAAATCTGAAAGTCACCTCTAACAGCGTATTCCCTTCCCCTTCCTCTACCCCAGATAGAGACTCAGGCCATTTAAAGCAAAGGTGTCACATAAAACCACATTTGTAGAGATCGCCAACGTCAGCAGCAACAGTTCAAGAGACACACTGGCAATTTCACCAGATGCACAAACATCATGCCCAGCCTTACTACATCCTTTCAACATTGGTTTTCTCCACCCATTGCAGTGTGCAAAGTCCAGCAATCGCCCTCCATGCCAGGGGTAGACAACCTAAGGCCTGGGGGCCGGATGTGGCCCAATCACCTTCTCAATCCGGCCCACGGACGGTCCAGGAATCGGCGTGTTTTTACATGAGTAGAATGTGTCCTTTTATTAAAAATGTCTCTCTGGGTTATTTGTGGGGCATAGGAATTCATTCATTTTCCCCATTCAAAATATAGTACGCCCCCCACAAGGTCTAAGGGACAGTGGACCGGCCCCCTGTGTCTCCCAGTCCCCCACTTTGCCCCCTGCCCGGGTAAGGATACTGCTTCATGACCTCCTTGTACTTCACGGTGTCGCGTATGTCTTTGGGAAAAAGGAGAGGGAGAGAAATGAAACCCCCCGACCAGGCAGAGGCCAGTCCCGCCAACGCCCCCGGCATAGCTGTCAAGTGTCCCTTATTTGAAGGGACAGTCCCTTATTCCAGCGCCATGTCCTGCTGCTGTCCTTTATTGAGAGATGTCCCTTAAATTTCAAAGGAAGCAGCTCCTCTCCCTCCCTCCCTGCCAGCCAGGGAGGAGGGAGGCTCCAACTGTGTTGCTTGGCTGTGTTGCTCACCCAATAAGAAGTCTAAGAACGACTGGGGGGTGGAGATTGCATGCCTTGTGTTTGGCTAGTTAATGCAAGCTGAGGGGTTTTTTGAATGCTGGATGCCATTTTGTTGCACGTGCTGCTGCAAACTTTGCAGTGCAAAGCCAGACCGGGGAGCCATCTTAAGTTGAGACTGCATAGGCCTTGTGGTGCATGGGATTCAGATTCTATTCAGTTGAACCTCTGGTTACAAAGTTGGTTGGACAGTGTTCTCGAAGCTACCAGCATGAGTTTGACCAGACTGCAGGAGGACAGGAAGACTGGAGTGCCTGGATCAGGTGAGGCTGCAGGTCCCTTGTTTTCAAGGCTGCTGGTCCCTTATTTTCAAATGACAGCTATGCCCCCCGGCCCCGCCACTCACCGATGTTGGCCGGGAAGGGCAGCTCGTGCACGGCGGGGTCCAGGTTGATGACGTAGGGCGGGCAGCCCCGGCTGTGCAGGTGGGCAGTCAGCCGCTGCGGGAGGAGAGAAGCGCCGTCAAGCCCGAGGGGAGCCCCGCCCGCCCCGCCCTCCCTCCTTCCCGCCGGGCTCGCTCCCCGGAGCGCCGCTCACTTGCACCAGCGCCGTCTTGCCCGAGCCGGCCATGCCCAGCACCAGCACGCAGACCGGCGGGGGCCCCTCGGCCGAGCTCGCCGCCGCTGCCGCCGCCATGTCGCCTCGCGGTCGCCAGCCCGCTTCCGCTTCCGGCCAGGGGCGGGTCTTCCTGCCAAGGGCGGAGCAAGAGGCCCCGCCGGGGCGCCCATAGGGCCTCTCTTGGCCACAGAGCTAGGAAAGGTGGAGCAGTCCTCAGGTCGGGACAGCGGGACCTCTCGTTCCAAGTGGTCTGCGTTTGCTCCCCTCTTCCCTTTTCGTCTCTCTGCATTCTTTTCTCTGCTGTTTTGACCATAGAGGTCCCATAGAGAGGCAGAGCGGCCGTCCCCGCTCCACAGTCATAGAGCGCAAAGCGAGTCCTCCCGGCCGGCGGTAATGACGTCACGAGGGGACGACGAGGAGGGCCCGTTCCCCGGTGAGGCGCTTGGTCCCCGCCTCCTCCGTAACCTTGGCAACGCCGGGCGGGGGGCGGGGCGGGAGCAGCAGCTCCTCCCCCGCTGAACTCCCGGAGGGGAGGGGCGGAATGACGGAGGCCGTCGGGTTGGGCGGGGCCCCGGCGGTCGCGAAAGCGTCCTTAACCCTTCCTGTGCCGGCGCGGCCTCCTCCCTTCCTCGGGCGGCGCCAGGAGCCTCGCAGAGGTCGGTCTCGGAGGGGGCAGGGGAGCGCCTCGTCCCGCGGACCCCGCCGCCGCCTGGGCGAAGAAGGAGCCCCGCCAGCCCCGCGCCGCCGGAAGCTCAGAGCCGAGATCGGAGGAGCCGGCAGCCGCTCGCCTAGCATGGATCCATTCCCAGCCCCGTTCCCTGGCTGGAGATGAAGGGGGCGAAGACCCTTGCCCGGGAGGAGGGGGCGAGGGAAGGTGAGGAGGGGGCGCGTGGTGCCTGGGGATTGTTCCTCTCTCGCACTCTGGAGCCTGGCCCCTTCCTCCTCCGGAGAAGCCCAGAGAGCCGGGTCTGGGGGAGGCATAGTTTGCGTGAGAGAATGGAAGAGGTGGAAGGGACTGCCAAGGGTCATGCAGGCCAACCCCCTGCCATGCAGACATCAGCCTGCCAAAAGCTCAGAGTGCACCGGGTGACGTTCAGGTACAACCTCAGCCCCCTTATCTATAAGCCTGAAAGCGTCTTAAACCAGCACCCTTCCCTCCAACGGGGAGCTCATCTTGCTTTACTAGCCGAGGGAGCCAACGTTTGTCCGCAGACAGTTTTTCCAGGTTATGTGGCCAGCATGACTAAGCCGCTTCTGGCGAAACCAAAGCAGCTAATGGAAACACTGTTTACCTTCCTGCCGGAGTGGTTCCTATTCATCTACTTGCACTTTGACGTGCTTTTGAACTGCTAGGTTGGCAGGAGATGGGACAGAGCAATGGGAGCTCATCCCTTCGCGGGGATTCGAACCAATGACCTTCTGATCAGCAAGCCCTAGGCTCAGTGGTTTAGATCACAGCGCCACCCGCGTCCCTTATTCTTCGATAGGAGCTATTAATTTGCATGTCGCTTCAGGACACATGAGTTTGACCAAACTGCGGGAGGCAGTGGAGGACAGAGGTGCCTGGCGTTCTCTGGTCCATGGGGTCACGAAGAGTCGGACACGACTAAACAACAGCAACAACACCAGGACACAAAGGCAGAGAGCATAAGGAATCACAGGATGCAGCTTCTCACTGCCAATCCCAGGCCTGTCAGGTCCATTCAGAGGCTGCTCATGGGAAATGCTGACTTCAAATGAATTGGGTCCCATCTAAAGATAGGAAGTTTGGTTAAAAAGGCTTCTGCTGGCTGAGTCTCTTAATGACCCTTTTCCGATAACCTTTCATGATAACCCTGAAATCCTCTTGGGAGCCTAGGAATCTGCCGTTCACTGAGCCAAACCATCAGGTCCTTCTAGCTCAGCACTGCCTGCACTGCGGTGGCTTCTCCAGGGTTTGGGGCAGGGATCCTCTTCCTGGAGATCGAACCTGTGAACTCCTGCCCTCAATAGTGCTGGTCTCTCAAGAACTAGAATCTCCTGGCACTTTTTATGTGATTTGGCATTCCTTTATGAGATATACAGCAGAACTCCTCCTACTACGTGCCTATTTTGTAGTTTTGTTTTCACCTTTTGATTTTCAACTGTTATAATTGTTCTCTCTCTTCTGCAATAACAATAACTAAAGAAGTGTGCATGCACACAAAAGCTCATACCAATAACTAACTTAGTTGGTCTCTAAGGTGCTACTGGAAGGAATTATTTTTATTTTGTTTCAATAACAATAACATTTATACCACACCCATCTGGCTGGGTTTCCCCAGCCACTCTGGGTGGGCTCCCAACAGAATATTAAAAACACGATAAAGCATCAAACATTAAAAACTTCCCTAAACAGGTCTGCCTTCAGATGTCTTCTAAAAGTCTATGCATTCTATACAACAGGGACGTCCAACTTCCAAGAGGCTGCGATCTGCTCACAGATTGACCAGTAGATCGCAATCGACTTGTTGTACGTGCTTGCTATACATTATAGAATGAAATAATAATACAGTCCTGTACAGTCCTATTATTGTACAGTGTTCCGGTTAGCAAACGTTGCCCCGGAAGCCGAACAGTGGAAGGGCACCGGTGGTGGGTGGCCTCAGTAGGGAAAGCGCACCTCAGTTCAAGAGCGCTTTCGGCTTAAGAACGGACTTCTGGAATGAATTAAGTTCATAGACTGAGGTACCACTGTAATAACCCCCCCCCCCAAAAAAAACCCCACACTTGTCTCAGTCTCTCTTCTCCTCTTAGCTGGGGATTCCCTTTCCAAGGCAAAGCACAAGCAGGAAAACAAAGATGCAGGCGATGACAAGGATCTCCCCAAAAAGAAGCAGAAATCTGGTGAGTGGATTCTACTTTGGTTCCTTTCTCTGGGCCCCTGCACGCTCCTGGCTCTCCTGCAAGGAGCGGGGCTGGAGACCCCCCTGCCCACCTACTCAGCTCAGTTCCTCCTGATGTGAGGGGGCTGCCCATCCCTGTCCCTTTGCACTCTACACTTTGAGCTTTGCTGCTCCCAGGTGATGGGAGCCCCTTCTGATCTATTCATTTTCCTGTGTTGGAGGTTGAGCCCATATTGGGGCGGTCACTTCCCTTGGCCTCCATCTCTCCCCAAGGTTGTTGGTGGGGTGTTCTGGGTTGTGGTGGAGGGTAGATGGTCCTGGCTGCAGAGGCAAACCTTCACTGCTGTTTTTCCTTGTCCCAGGGAAAAGGCAGCAGATGGAGAGACAGCCTCATCTCAAGCCCAAAAGTGGCCATAGAAAAAGAGACACCCCGGTGTATGCAGCAGGTAAAACAGGACCCCGACATCGCAGCTCCTTGGTGAGAACAGAAGCCAAGAAACCAGGGCCATCGTCCTCTGGACCCCAAGACCTCTGGCAAAGGGCCTCTTGTCTGCCCTCCCTGTGAGCAGCCAAGAATGGCGCATAGCTGAAGAAGCAGGCAGAAGAGGTTGTTTGGGTGCATTACTGGGGGGGGGGGTGCAGAAAGCTAGTAAGCGTGACTGTGTCCCTAAACATAGAAAGAAGAGCCCTGCAGCAGGTGGGCCAGCCCAAGATGCCCCAGTGGGATGCCCACAGGCCAGGTGAGAGGGCTGCCCCACTCAGGACCGGCCAGGAACCTTAAGATGCTGAGTCAGCACCTTCTTCTGCTCCCCCAGGCAGCCTGGAAGAGCACTGGCAGCTGGAGATCCTGAGCAGAGGACGCGTCCCTTGTCCCACCTGCAGGGCTGTTGTGAGGAAGACGGTGGAAGGACTGAAGAAGCACATGAGCAACTGCCAGCATGTGAGCAGACGGGGGGATGGGACCTTATCCGTTTCCTAGGCAATCCCTGGGGATCCTTCCAACCTGCAACTCCCTCTCAAGCCATGGGGCGTAACAGTGTCATAAGAAACCTGCTACACCAGGCCAAGGGAGGCCCACCTCGTCCTGCTTCCTGTCTCCCACATCAGCCAGCCAGTCACTCCTGGAAAACCCCCAGCAGCAGCTCCCCCCACACTTAACCCCCAGCCTGCCAGCAGCTCTTGCTCACCCTGGAGTTCAAGGGGATCCTGCCAGCCCCTCTTCTCCCCGGCAGCCCTTTGGGGTCTCCCATGGCATTGCTTGCATGGTGCTGCCCAAACAAGAGTCGTTGTTCTTGGCCATTGAGACTGAGGGTTCAGTGAAGCAGCTTCTGCTCTGCATGTCTGCATGAGGGGGAAGCCCCAAGGGAGCACGCAGGGCCCCCAAATTACTTATTTATTTTGTAAAATTGATATACGGCTTGTTTGTAAGACAAATCTCAAAGCAGTTTACAAAAAAAGGAACAGTAAAATTATCGCTAAAAATTTAGAACCATAATTTTTAAAATGCAGACATTAAACTCACAGTAGAATAGAGCAGAGCAAGTCAGTTTCCGGGACGGGGGGTGGGGACAGACGGACGGACACTTCAGGCCCCAAACTCCAGGAGCAAGGACTAATGGGAGATGTTCCCACAGCTGACATGTGCAATGCCTTGTGGTCTTCCTAGGAGACGCTCACATGCCACCACTGTGGGAAGCAGCTGTGGTCTCTGGCAGGAATGAAGTACCACATCATGGCAGACCACAACAGCCTGGTAAGGAGATGCTGCGCGCCCACAAGAACGCATCTGGCTCCCCGGATGCCTCAGGCAGATGCTTCAGTCCCTGGAAGCCCAGCCTGCTGCCGGCCTGCCTGCCTGTATATCCATCCCCCCGGGCCTTGTTCAGGGCCCTCTGGGGAGCCTCTGGCCTGACCCAGCCTGCCTTGACTCCCGACACGGCGACAGTTCAGCCCCAGCAGGTCTTCCTGGGCCTTTGGCCTCGGGTCACCTGCAAGCACAGAATCATAGAGCTGGAAGAGATACCCAAGGGTCATCTAGTCCAACCCCTGCAACACAGGAATCACAACTGCATCATTCCGGACAGGGGGCCACCTCTGATGGAAAATCTCCAAGGAAGGAGAGTCCACCCCCTTCCCAGGGAGCCCATTTCACTCTCAAACGGCTCTTGCCTCCAGAAAGTTCTTCCTGGGCTTTAGTGGGAATCTCCTTTCTTGCAATCTGAATGCCTCGGTTTGGAGCGTCGCTCTGGCCAGCCTTTCCCTTCCCTTTTACGCAGCCGGTGGGGACAGAGGCGGCGGCCTGCGATCTGGGCGAGAGAGGGCGTTTGCGGAGGGTGCTGAAGCGGATGGGGAAGCTCAAGTGCCCAAGACAGGTGAGATGGAGCGGCCTCTGGCCTTCCGGGGAACCAGAGCGGCCTGGGCCAGGCTGGGGCAGGGGCCTTGGACCGCCTCAGGCCCCTCTCGGTGAATGCAGGGCTGACTCGCCCTGCTGGTGGTGGAGGGGAGATGCAGAAGCTCCCCCCCCCCCAGTTGGCTCCCCTCCTTCCTGGTAGCCTGCGCTCCTCTCTGCCCCCCTCTCCTCCCCCAGGGCTGCACAGGCAGCTTTACCAGCGTCCTGGGCTTCCTCTACCACACGCGGAAGTGCGGGAAGGAGGCTGCCGAGCTGGAGCAGATGGCTCTGAAGTGCCAGCACTGCGGCAAAGCCTACCGCTCCAAGGCGGGCCTCGCTTACCACCTGAAGATGGAGCATGGCCCGGTGAGTTGCCAGTGAGGAGCAAAGGGGGCGGGACCTCTCCCCATCTCTGCAGAGGAAGCCCCTGTTCCTGACTGACAGGCAGGTGGAAGAGGGGGCGGGGCAACACCCAGAGAAGCCACTGCAGGCCCCCTCCTGCTCTTACGGGGCCAGGTATTGTCACCTGCAGAGAGCCTTTGCTACCCCTTTCTGGCAGTGGCAGGCGTTGGCCAGAACATAAGAACTAAGAGGAGCTTCTAGATCAGGCCAATGGCCCACCCAGTCCAGCCTCCTCTTCTCACAGTGGCCAACCAGATGCCTGTGGGAAACCAGCAAGCAGGATCTGAGCCCAAGAGCCCTGAGCCGCTCCTGCTGCGCTTTCTGGCCACTGGCCTGCAGAAGCATTGCTGCCTCTTGACTGGAGGTTAGCCATCAAAAGCCCAGCCCTCCGTAAATCTGTCCATTCCTCTTTTAAAGCCACCCAGGTTGGTGGCCATTGCTGCCTCCTGTGGGAGGGAGTTCCACAGTTTGCACTTTTAGTTTTACTGTCCTTTTAGTCTTTGGCTTCATGGAATGTCCACAAACTCCAGCATTGTGAGAGAGGGAGAAAAAAACATTTCTCTATCCACTTTCTCCAGGCTTTGCATAATTTTCCAAACTCGTTCCATGTCCCTCTTCCTCGCCTTTTCTCTAAACTGAAAAGTCCCAATTGCTGCAGCCTTTCCTCCTTTTGGTGGCCCTTTCTGAGCATCACTCCCTGTGTCCGTCCTGTCAGATCTCCTTGCTGGGCCAGGACATCCAGCCGGCCCCCCAGGAGGAGGTGGCAAGCGCAGAGCCCAGCAGTGGAGGCCGCCCTGCTCTGAGGAAGTCTGCCCAGGCAGCCGCCCAACACCTGCAGGAGGCCCTGGCCAGGGAGGCCCTGGCCAAGGAGTGGCCCAGGCGGAAGGTCTGGCAGGACCTGGTTCCCGAGGACCGGAAGGTGCGGCCGTTTCCTCAGAATCCATTTAGCCCTGGGAGCAAGAAGAGTCCTGGTTGACCTCAAGGTTTCTCAGGGGCCAGGATGCAGCAAGGGAGCGCTTTCTCCTGAGAAGCAGGGTCTTTTGCAATGGGGGGGGGGCACATTGTAGAAGCCCCTGCCTCAGGAGGCCTACCCAGCCTGCTCTCTTGCAGCTTGCAGAGGAAATGCCCAAAGCTTTTGGTCAGGTTGATTTTTTTTGTTACTATTGTTGTCATCTATCCATCTCGAGAGACAATGGAGTGCACTTCCAGGGGTGAAGTCAAACTACTGCATTAGCAGCAGTGAAGTGAGCTCCTCAGGGTGCAAGCCTGGGCAGTGTGTCTGGGGGTCCTGGGCTGCCCAGACAACAAGACCCCCCCCCAGCCTCGCTGACGGGGTCCAAAGGAAAGCAGAACAAGACGCTCAGCAGTAGCTTGGCTTGTTACTATGGGGCTGAGATTTTGTAGTAACAGCTATTTTAAGGCTTGACATTTTGTCTAACACTGGAATGGAGTTGAAGTCTTTTCAAAGTACAGGCGCAAATGGCTGCACTTCCCCCAGGGACCAGAAACCCGAGAAGCAGAAGAGGCTGGCTGGGCTCTCAAGGAAGGGGGTGTCTCTGGGGCTCAGGAGTCAGGGTGCTTTGCCCCTGGTTAGCTGGGTGCCCCAGTCGGCTAGGGCATGGGGGTGCCTGCTGTGGGAGTAGCTGAAGGCAGCAGCCCCTGCTCCTCACTCTGCCTTCCGGCTCGGCTCTCTTCTCTTCCTCAGCTGAAATACACCCGCCCAGGACTGCCTGCTGTCAGCCAGGAGGTTCTGAGCAAGTGGAGGGCAGAGATCAAGGCGTGCCGACGGGTCCGCTGCCCAAACCAGGTAACGGGACGGCTGGGCAAAGCTTGGGGAATGCCACCAACTCTCCTGACTGGACAAGGCCAGCAGAGCTCCTTTCACCTTGCCCCCAAACACTTGCAGTGGAGGCTTTGGGGGGCTCTTCCTTGGTGTTCAGCTTCCCATGGAATAATCTGAAGGCCCCTCCCTCTGCCCTTTGGCATCACAGAGGTACAGAGTGGGGAGAGCCCCCAAGTATCTGAGAGGAGACTAAGAGCTGTTGCTGCCAGGAGCCTCTGGATTTCCCCTCCTGCTTTCACTCCCCTCCATCTCTGGGGCGTTCCTGGGTGGGGAGGGCCACTGACCGCCCTTTCCTAACTCTCGCCTTCCACCACAGGGCTGTGAGTGTGTCTACAGCAGCATCTCGGGCCTGAAGTCCCACCTGGGCAGCTGCACATTGGTATGTGCCAGCCTCTCCTTAGGGCTGCAGGATGTGTGTGTTTGGGGGGCTTCTGCTGCTGCCTGCCATTGCCAAACCTCCCCTGGAGGCAGACATGGATTCACCATCACCATCTCTACGCCCCAACTGGCAGATCCCTCCCTCCACAGGGACGAGACACTTGCGCTTAAAATCGGGGCGGGGGGAGACCCTCCTCCTTCCCCCCCCCGCTGTCTTCCTCAAGTTCTTGCTGCCAGAGATTCTAGGGCACATTTCCGTCTCACTACAGGGGGAGTTTGTGGCTGGGAGATACCGGTGCCTGCTGTGTGAGAAGGAGTTTGTGTCCGAGAGCGGAGTCAAGTACCACATCAACACTGTGCATGCGCAGGTGAGGAGCAAGGGGGCTGCGGGAGTGCGCATGGACCCAATCCAATGCCACAGACCCTTCCACTGCGCCCGCGCCCTCACCGGGGTCTGTGGCCATTGGCCTGGCTGAGCTTGTGCTGGCGCTCTCCCTTCCTCTCGCTCCCACCTCCTGCCTCTCCCCACCCCCAGGACTGGTTTGCTGTTGGCACACACACCGCCAAGAACTTCAAGAAGCTGCTGAAGCAGCAGCCGGAGGAGGCGGAGCAGAAGAGAGTGCCCAGGAAGCCTCCGCCCAGCCGCAAGAAGAGGCCACAGACTGCTGCCTTCCCCAAGAAGGCCACACCCAGGCAGGAGGCAGCGGGGGAGCCGGGGCAGCAGCACCCTCTCAAGGCCAGCTGCCCCCAGAGGGAGTAGCGGTCCCCCTCTGGTCTCTCAGGGTGGGGGGGATTCATAGAAAGGAAGGGGATCCTCTGGCCACACCCCTCCTTGCATCCTGCCCTCCAGCCCCCCTCAGGCGGCCTTGGCTGCTCACGTGACTGACTGGGGAAGGAGCCCCACTCCTCTCCCCAATGCTCAGCAGGGTTTACTTCTGAGGAGGCACATCAAGGACTCTGGTCCTCCCCAGGTGAGGCTACACTCTCCAGGTGAGGAGCCACCAGAGGTGGGGCTTCTTTCCTGGCCTCCGTCGGGCAGGGGGTGAGCTGTGCCCCAACCCACGGGAGTAAACTGGGCACTGCAGACGGAGCGTTGCTGAAAATATTACGATAGCCAAACATTCACACATTCCAAGGTAATTTTTACATTAAATTAGTTATCAAAAACCAAAATTAGCTACATGAAATTAGTAAAATTGTGAATAAAAGTTTTATATAATCCTCTGGGTAATTTGGATTTGTTTAATAACATAAATCAGAGCAGCATATTGAATTGTAAGAAGTTTGCTGGTTTTCCTGGGTAGTATTACACCTAGGTGTAACAATACATGAATTCCAGATTGTATGTCACATCTTATAGATAGATTTGTACATAAGATTGATGGATTTTCTTCTGTACCCATTTCTGAGTGTTGAGTTTTCCAAAAGCTGTGGGTGCCCCTCCCGTGTCTTCCGGCGCATCAAGGCCCCCTGGAGCCTCCCACGAGAGGTGCCCTTCTGTCCTGCTGTTCCTGAGGACCCTCAGTCAGGAGAGGCAGTCTTGGGAAGGTGGCTGCACCCACCGGGCGCCAGGCTGACCTCACAATGTGTTGCTGTAGCAACAAGATAAACGGAACTGCAGGAGGAGGAGGTGGTGGTGTCACTTGGTCCAAGCTGCATTGCCTGGGAGAGTAGCTGGTGCGTTGGTGACAACCGCTGCTGGCCTGGCTCTCTGAGACCAGCCTTTCAGAGGGGTGGAAAGGGGTCCATAGGGCAGGCCTCCTTTCAGTGCCTCTGGAGCCAAACCAGCAACTCCCTGCAATAGAGGCATCTCCTGTGCCAAACCAAGAGAGGTGTGGACCCTTTGCTTTCCTCCGTTGCCTGTCTTGAAGGCAGCTGGCGATCTTGACTGACCCAGGCCTGGCCAGGAGTCTGTGGCCCTGAGAGCGCGGCCAGGGCGAGGGGGCTAGGATGCAGTCACTGGAGGCCGGTCCCGAGGACTGGCAAGCCACCGAGCTGGCCAACCTCTGCCCACCCCCTCTAAGCCGGGGCAGCGGGACAGTGGTGGAGTCCCCGTTGCTGGACCCTCTGCTGCTCAGCCAGGAGGTGCGAGAGCAGCTGACAGCTCACCTCCAACGGAAGCGGCTGCAGCTGCTGTGGGGCTTGCCTGGCCTGGTGCACAGCTCTCTGGAGAGGTCTGTGCCGGCCCTGCCGGGCTTCCTGGCATGCACAGCCCCGCAGGCAGCCACCGACCACCAGAGGCCCCTTTTCAAGGTGGAGAGGCGGCAGTGCCTGGAGCACCACCTGAGAGAGAAAGCGGTGCATCGCAAGTGGGGCCTCCCCAAGAGGGTCTGCAAAGCCCTCTGCTGGCCACTGCCCCCTGCCGGGACACCTCTGGCCCAGGCAGCCCCACAGCATGCGAGGCCCTCTTCGAAAGGGAGCAGCTCTCCCAAGCAACACAGTGTTGCGGCAGCACTGGCTTGTTCTGCCATGACCATGGCAGCCAAAGGCGGCAGAAGCTGGTGGAGCCCAGAAGCGACACAGGAGCCTTTGCCACTGGCCTCGGGACTGGCACGCCTGCCTGGGAAACAGTGGGAAGGTCTTCCAGGGACTGAGAAACGGGAGCTGGGTGGGGATGGCCCCTGGAACAGCCTGGCCACCTTGGAGCTCCTCCAGGTCCATCTGCCCTCAGCCACAGCCCACCCGGACGGGGCTCGGAGCCTGCCTGGGGAGGCGTGTGCTAGCGTGGAGCTCCAGCGCTGCAAGAGGCAGCAGCCAAGCTGGGGCTGGGCACCCCTTGCCCAAGGATGTCCTCCTGCAGAGAAGCGTCCTCTTGCCGCAGCCACCCAAGGGAAGATGAAGCCTGAGGAAGGGGTCTGGGTCCCACTTCAGCCGGCTGGGGACTCCCCTCAGACTGCCTGGGCCATCACAGATACCCAAAGAGAGCTGCGTCCACCAACCAGCAAACGGGATGCCACCCGGCTGGATCTGGTCCTTTGGGATCTGACCCCAGCCTTGGTTTCCATCACAGGTGGGGGGGAGCAGGCCCCAGAGTGCCGCCAAGAGAGCCCCCCTCTGACTGAGCGGCCTTGTGCTCACTCTGCCTTCTGCCGCCGCCACCATCACCACCAGGAGGCTGCTTTGAAGCCCTGTCCCACAAGCCTCCTGGGGAAAGCTATGCTTCACACCCCTGAGGGGTTGGGTGGGCAAACTAGTTCACCACGAGCAACAGACCTTGCCACAACCAGTCTCAGAGCAAATCCAGGATGTGAAAGATTTCTTACGACTGACAAAAAGCAGTACTTCGAATTTCACCTGCGCGAGAAGCTTCTGCATCAGCGGTGGGGGGTGCCCAGGAGGGTGAAGGAGTCTGTGGCCAGGTCGGCCCACCTGCAAAGCACCATCAGGTGAGCCCCCCCCGACCTGCCCCATGTGACGCTGCCAAGATGCAGGAGCCCAGCTGGCTGCAAGGAGCCCTGCTGTTCCTTGATGCTGCAAGGAGAGGTCCAGAACCCCATCCACACCCGAGACACAGACGTCAGATGAGGAGCTCAAGCTGTTGTGTGAGCAGCCAGGCTAGAAGATGGCAGTGCAAGACAGGCATGCTCATCATACTGGGCTTGGATGAGTCCTCAGCGCCACTGCTTTGGACTGGAGTGCAGATACTTTGAGCAGGAAATAAATATATTGTTTCTGATGGGAGTTTAATTGAGGATTAAATCCATAAATCAAAACCTCCTATCCCACATGTGGGGGAGCAATATGAGAGCAAACATGCTGTGAAGCCCCTTTAGCAGAGTAAAAATACTTAGGCACTTTTGCAGCTTACTGGAATCTAGGAATTGGGCAATTACGTCTCTTTATCCCTGTTAATTTGTGGTCTGCTGACCTTTCCCCCTCCATCCCCTTTGCTAAGAATGAACCACACATTTTAGTAAGATAAACAAAAGGTTTACTGACATTTCAATGCAGGCAACAAATATATCAAAGTAATATGCTGGTACATATTACATATCTTTGTTACAAAATACAAAATTAGTTTCTAGTTTTTGATCGGAAACCACAGGGGGTTAATGTGTCCGAGTCACAGCTTGTCACTTAAAACACAGCCCATCCTGCACCTTCCCCAGTCACAAGCTGTGTGTCTCGGAAATGGGGGCTGCCTTTAGTTGATGACACTTAAGGACTGATAAGGACAAAATTTTGGGGTACGGTACTTAACTGTTTCCCAGCTTTGGTAGGGTCTAGCCCTGCGGGTTCAGAATTGGTCAGGTTCAAGCAAGAGATCACAGCTAAGCAAATTGAAACATAACAGAAGCTAGGAAACCTGATGTCTATTGTTGCAACAAGGTTTCAACTCCCAAACAAAACAAAGTCCAGAACAAAGGGCAAATGGCCTCTTTTGTCACAGAAAAGGCATGGTGACAGATAGAAATTTGAGAACCAGGCATGCCCCTGTCTATCCTGCATAGTTCAAGTACCCACACCCCATAAGTCAATGAAAGTATTTACATATCCCTTTGTCAGGAAGGCATCCCTTGGCATTTTTATTTATTCCTGGGTCTCATTTCCCTCTGACCATTACTAGTCTGGTCCCTTTGTCAGGGCTGTTAACACCTGGTTTGGCAGTTAGGAGGGGTATCCTAAGTATGTGTTGTTACATCTTGAGAATTATGAAGTCCCTGTTCCATGCCATGGTCCACTTCCCTCCATCCTGGGATCACAATTTTTATCACCTTTTTGAACTAAATGAAACCATCTATTTGATTAATTTTGGTGAATTTCTATGCTTCAGAAAATGGGGTTTCCTTGCCTTATTATGACACTGGGAACCCAGTATAACAGAGGGAAATGTGCATAAGTCAGTGGTCGTGTGTGCATGTATTGCTCAGTAGCAGGGCAAGCTCCTGTGTCCTGAAACTCTGATGTGTCAAGTCCTTACGCGTAGCATGCCAATGCTTCTGAGGAGTTGGTTGGGTGCCCCTCCTTTGTCCATAAGAGTGGCTGAGCAGCTGCTTTGCATGCATAATGTGACATGACCCAGCCAGAGGCCTCCTGAAATAATAATATCTCCAGGTAGAAATCCTACATTGCCAAGGTAGGAGTGAATGTAGGGAGATCCTGCACCTGGGCGCTATCTGGGCCCAGCTAAGCCATGACCCTGACCCTTACCATTGCTGAACCACAGCCAAAGATCTGCCCGCACCCCCAACAAATGTCCTGGTTTTCTTAGCCTGAGTTGTGAGGCTCCCTTAAGTAGGGCCGCTGAGATGGCTTCCCTCATCTGTCCCTGCAGAATGAGAGTTTGCCTCCCATCCTGTTTTATTAACAGTTTTTCTATCTCAACTCACCACACCTCTACAAAGCAATTTGTAAAGCAGCAACCTAATAAAATTGCAAACTGTGAAAAGAATAAGATATTAAACCACATTAAGTAATATTACAACAACAGCAGTTAAGCAAAACTGATTAAAATGGGTTCAGTGCAGTGCATTAGTTGAACTATGGAACTCCCTCCCACAGGAGGCAGCGATGGCCACCAGATGGGATGACTTCAAAAGAGGACTCGACAAACTCATGGAGAGGGCTAGCGATGGCTACTAGTCAGCCTGGAGGCTATACTCTGTGGCCACAGTCCATGCTGCTGGATTCCAGATGCTGGCAGCCACAGGAGAGAGCGCTCTTTCGCTCGGATCCTGCTTGCAGGTTTTCCACAGGCATCTGGTTGGCCCCCGTGAGAACAGGAGGCTGGACTAGCTGAGCCACTGGCCCGATCCACCAGGCTCCTCGTAGGCTCGTCTTCAGGTTCTCTCCGCCAGGATCCTGGTCAGCGTCTCAGCAGTTGCGCGTCTGGAGGCAGCTCGTCTGCCCTGCGCTGCGGAGAAGGGGCGCCCGCCCTCCTGCGTCTCCGCGCGTCCCCGCTGCCGGTCGCTCTCCTCCTTCGGGGCCGCCGCGGCGCAGGAGGGCCAAATCCCGCAGCGAGTCATGCTGCCGCCGCAAGCGCTGCACGCGATCCTCCAGCCGGTCCTTGTGCGCCTGCAGCGCCCGCGCCCTCGTCACCAGCCGCGCCAGCTCCTGCCTCAGCTCCCGGTTCTGCCGCTGCGCCTCCCGGCTGTGCTCCAGCAGGCACCGCGCGGCCACCTGGTGCGCTTCTCCGGCCACGCGCGCCGCCCGCTCCCGCGCCTCGCGCTCCTGCGCCGCCTTGGCTTGCGCGAAGCGCGCCGCCGCCTCCTGTCGCCGCTGCACGTGCTCCTTGCGGGCCGCCGCCTGCGCGCGCTGCAGCTCCCGCACTCGGCCGGCCTGCTCCTGCTGGAGCGCGCGCACCCCGCGCAGCTCCTCCAGCTCTGCGCCTAGCCGCGCCAGCTCGGCCTCCTGGCGGAGCAGCTCCGCGCGCAGCACTGCCTCCTGCTCCGCGGAGCGGGCCAGGAGCTCCCGGTGCTCGTGCTGGATGTGCGCCAGGAGCTGCCGGCTCTCGTCGCCCAGCAACACGGCCGCCCCCTCCCGCCGCTGCGCCCGCTTGGCCACGTAGTCCAGGAACTCCCGGCTCTCGGCGCGCAGCTCCTGCGCCTCCCGCTCCAGGAGCTCGTGCTGCGCCCGCAGCTGCGCCCGCCGCCCGCGCAGCCGCTCCAGCTCCCAGCAGACGCGCTCCAGCTCCTCTTGCAGCGGCGAAGCGCCTTCCTGCGACGGGCTACCCCCGGAGTCCTCGGCGCCGCTCCCGGGGGCTGCGCGTCCTGTCCCAGCTGGCTGCGCCTGTGGCAGCGTCTTCCCCCGGCGCTTGCGAGGCATCCTGAGCACTGGAGGAGGAAGGAGAAGAAGGGCGATGGAAGTCGCCCAAGAGCGGAGCGGCTGCCCCGCGGAGCCCGACTAACCCAGGGCCCTCGGGGGAGCGGAGTAGGATCCGCCGCTCCCGTGCTCCGTGCGCAGAGCCCCCCCTGCTGTTGAGCCGTTGAAGCGGGGAGCATTGGACGTTCAGAGGAATCAAGAGGGGCCGGGAAGCTGCCAACGCCCCCCCTTCGAGGGCAGAGGAAAATGTTCCCCTGCTAACTTAGGAACCGAAAGTTTGAGCGGCTCTTGGCCACGCTCCAAGTGGAATTGGGGGTGGAGGAGGGCTCTCCCGGGCGCAGGGGAGTCGAAAAGGGGCGGTCCCCGGGCAAGAAGCGGTTCTACCTGCTGGCTGCGCTGGAGGGTCCTTCGCGGCGCACGAAAAAGCAGAGCCAGGAGGCGGAGGAGAGGCCCCTCGATGTGTTGTCGGTCGCCTGGCGACCGGGCGGGGAGGGGCAGGCGGGCGGGGCTCCTTCCAGCTGCCCGAGAGCCTCTCAAGACGACGGGCCCAAGAGGCTCCGGGGGACACGAAGAAAAGCGTCGGACGGGCGGGCCCGTCCAGGAGGAGGCGCGATGCTCGGGACCGATCGGGGCTCCGGTTCGACAGGCGCCGACGGCCGGCTGCTGCGTGGCTGGCTCCGCGGGGAAGAGCGGGGCTTGTAACCCGGGAGGTCCTTTGGGCCGCTGAGCTGTGTCTCCAGCCCGCCGGCCCGCGTCTGCCTTCCCCCTCGGAGAACTCAGCGGAGAAGGGCAAAACTAGTTTGAGTTGGTTCTGCGGAGTCTCTTTGGCTCTGGCGCCCCCAACCGCTTGTCTCCCTTCTGCCATACCAGTCCCAGGGGGCACCAACCCCCCACATTGACCCTAACCTCCATGTGGTTTGCTCCTGAGTAGCCTCTGGTTGGGCAGAAGAGCTTGTCCACCTGGAAAGACAGCCCACCTAGGAGAAATAAAACTCTTATCCTAAACATCTGCTGCCTTGGGAGAGATCTTCCAGTGGTGGAGTTTCCTTCCTTGGAGGTTTTTAAACAGGTCGGTTGGCCACCTGTCATGAATGCTCTAGCTGAGATTCCTGCATTGCAGGAGGTTGGGCTAGATGACCCTTGGGTCCCTTCCAGCTCTGTGATTCTATGAGAGAAAAAAACGCTCAGGAGTAAACACTACACAAATTCCGAGTGGAGTCCCCAACATGGTTGGATGGCACCTGGAAGAGCACCTTCATCAGTGAGGCCGAGAGGGGGACTGTCATCTGGGCAGCAGAAGACAACATATGCACTGCCCAGGCTTGGGGGGGGGGGCACGTTGGTAGTGCTAACCCCGTGGTTTGACTTGTCCATACAGGGGATTGCATTTCCATACTTGAAAATGCTTGGCTTATTGAATTCCTGCCTGCCCACCCCCAGTGCCAAACCTAAACCATGCAAAAACTCACGGTTCACGAGTTGTAACCAGATGTGTTACTGTAGGTTAAGAGGAACACAGGTGGCCCTCCAGATGTTGGCAGATGTTGCAACACCATGGGCCCTCTTCAGCCTGATGCAGCAGCCATGCTCTTCTTACGTCCTGATGGATTTAACAGGGATCCTTTCCACAGTTCCCAGGAATGTACCTGCCACTTCCAACTGTATGGCAGTGATGTACAGGGGTACCTCGGGTTACATACACTTCAGGTTACATACGCTTCAGAACCACTGTATCTGAGAAGTCAGAGGCAACCACAGTCAATCACTTTCTGGTTACCTCCAGGATGAATTGCACTACAGTGGTACCTCAGGTTAAGAACTTAATTCGTTCTGGAGGTCTGTTCTTAACCTGAAACTGTTCTTAACCTGAAGCACCACTTTAGCTAATGGGGCCTCCCACTGCTGCTGCGCCACCGCTGCATGATTTCTGTTCTCATCCTAAAGCAACGTTCTTAACCTGAGGTACTATTTCTGGGTTAGTAGAGTCTGTAACCTGAAGCGCATGTGTCAGAGCTGACAGTATGTAACCTGAGGTACCACTGTAATGGCATTTTATGAAGATAGTTCAGAAACTTCATTTGGGCTAGAATGCTGCAGCCACACTGCTATCTGGGGGCAGCAGGACAAATCACATGCCAACTTTCAATCTGTGTAATTGGCTACCAGTTTCTTTTGGGGCTCCATCAAGCAGCCCTGTGTCTTTCTTCTCAAAACCTCAAACCAGCCATTGTCTCAGCAGGAACCACCTCTGATGATTCTAAATGATCAGATGTGGGTGGGTGGATGGCTGACTTCCTGTTGACAGGAGCTCAAGTCCACAGCTTCCACCCTCTCCCTTTCCTGAACAGCAAAAGTGCACCCAAGCAGCCACATGTACCCTTTGTGTACATATGCACAGGAGCAAGGGTCACTTTTCCAGGCCAGCCAAAGAGGGATACTGGCTGGGGTGTGGTGTGGTCAAGGCCACCCGTGACGCCATCCCAGGGCACATGCTCCATCCAAGTGGGAGGTCAAGCTAGGCCTTATGAAAGCATTCCTTTGCCACGTGGAGCCCTCAGAGTTCATGGTGTGCACGTTGTGTGTATTTGGGGAGAGAGGTTACGTCTGATCCTTGCGGGTGTTTCAGGATGTTTTTCTAGAACCTGAACACTCCAGTCACCCACCCCAAACCGAGCAAGAACAGGACACCCAGTGCACAGACACATTTTTTATTACAAAAAGAGAGGAGCCCAGAACTTGCCAGCTGGTTCCCCGTCAAAGACAGGAGGAGCGACACAGTCAACCTCAGGCTCCAGGGCAGAAAGGAAGGAAATGAGCTGTGCCAACCTCATGCACTGAGACAGAGAAAGGGGCAGGGGCTCCAGGGGGCAGGGTGCACCCAGGTCCCTTTACCCCCAACCCACCTGCCATGCTCACCTCATCCCACCAGGCCACACAATGACACTGCCAGCATATACTGACTACAGGCACCACAGACAATTTGCTGCGAGCCTTGCAAGGTCCCCCAGGACATTTCATGAGACTTGGAGAAGGCCTCTCTAAGACCCACCTGGCTTGGGCTCAGTCTGCGCTGCCTAGCTGGGTGCTGGTGGCTATGGAAGGGCAGGCTGGGAATCCGAAGCCCTTCCTGTCTCCCTAGTAGCACACCATGGTCCACCAGGCAGCCAGCCTTGCAGAAGAGGGCACAGGTGGCAGTGCCAGGGATGTGAGCTGGCAAGGAGAAAGCACAGATCAGAGGGGCTGGCAAGAAAGGCTGACACCCACTTTAGCATGGCAGCCCAATGCCAGGGGTGCATGGAGGGGAAGGGCAGGACAGGGCATGGCAGGCCAGCTCCTGAGACAAGGGAGTCGTTTGGGGGCAAGGCCCACCCTGCCAGGGGGCAAAGAAGGACATTCCTCAGAGGCACAGATCCATCTCCCAAAGGGAAGAAGAACCTGTTTCCTAGCACAGAGGATCCTTGTCCTGGCCTCACTTCCAGTAGCTCTCATCCCAGATCCCTCCTCATCCCTTCCCTCCACCCCCTTTCCCCACTGGGAGAAGACAGGCCAGCACCAGCAGGGCAGTGTCGGACGAGGCCTCTCTCGTCAGGCTGAATGCCTCTGCTTGGAAGACCGTCTGGGGCTTGAGGCTGTGGGACCCCTTGGAAGAAGTGTCCCCCCCTATGTGCTCTGCTCATCAGGTTCTGACTTGTCAGCCCCCCGCTTCCTTCCAGGAGCATTCAGCGCAGTGTCAAGGGCGGCTCGGAGGGAGGGAGCAGCATCCAGGCGGGCGCGGGCCTCTGGCACCGAGCAGCTACGCAGGAGGCAGAGCAGGGCTGTGGGTACAACCTGGGCAAATGGAAGAGATGTGGGGAAATCTGCAGTCAAACTGACCATTATGTTTGTTAATAAAGGGTTATGAAAGGGTTAAGGAATACAGAGTTCCTGTGGCAGGAAATAGGACAAAATATCTTAGAACCATAGTGTTGGAAGGGTCCCCAAGGGCCATCTAGTCCAAACCCTTGCAATGCAAGAATCTCAGCTAGAGCACCCATGACAGCCATCCAAACTCTGCTTTAAAACCTCAAGGGAAGGACAGTTCACCAGCTTCCGAGGGAGACGGTTCCACTGTCAAACACCTCTCACTGTCAGAAAGTTTTTCCTGATGTTTAATCAAAGTCTCCTTTTTTGTAACTTGAAGCCATTGGTTTGGGCATCTTCATCTTTTCTTCCTCCATTCCCCAGTTTCTCTTTTCCTTTCAAGCCAGCAATGTGAGCAGATGCACATATATGGGCTCTTCTGGGATCCCATACTCCATTTTGGAAATTAAATCTGCATTTTGCAACTAAGAAGTATTTTTACCTGCATACCACTTTGATTTATTTGCTGTCTGTATTGAATGTAAGTAAAATCTTTTTGTTTTTACTAAAACAGGTGGTTCATTCTTAGCAATGGGGACAGAGAATGGAAAGGTCAGTAGACCACAAATAAACAGCAATAAGAAGTGTGATTGGTGTGACTTGTACCTCCTGTGTCATGGCACAAGTGTGGGATGACCAGATGGAGAAGTGGGATGGGCAGGTGCGGGGGGGGGGGGAGGGAGAGAACACCTGCCTACCTTGCTCTTGTCTGTTGCTACGGCAATGTGCTTGGAGACTGGAGCTGTGCGGAGATCCTCAGAGAGTGGCTCAGGGTCATAGATGGCTTGCAGGAGACCTTCCAGGCACTTGGCATGCGGCTGGCCCGAGAACCTCTGGAGGGAGAGGGGGAAGTTGGGTGGGGCTGCCAGGGGGTGGCAAAGGGCACAGGTCCCTCCTGAGTGTGGGGACTTGAGCTCTGCTTTTCCCCGCAAGGTGGTGGCCCCACAGAGCCCCTGTGATGTGAGCAAACTTCACTCAGCTTCATGTCACCATGTTGCCCTGACGGTGCTCTTGGGCGTCCTTGGACCAGGCACTGTCTTTCCATGAGTAGCCTCCCTAAGATGGCTGTTGTGATGATCACAAGGATAAAGCCCGCCATTGCTTCCCAACGCATCTTAGTGGATGATTGAGATACAGTACAAGCAAATCTGGGAGACAGGCAGGGTCTCAGAGGCCCCCTACCCAGTGTTAGAAATTGTTGAATAATTGGCGTGGCTAATTGGATTGGACCCCAATTAGGCGCAGCTACTGGAAGAAGGAGGGAGCTGGACTGAGCGGAAGACCTCGGCTGGCCTGACCCTGCACCAGGCACTGCTGTTGCCAAAGCAAGACTCTGCTGGCACTCTGCTGGCCAGCCCTCACCCTGGGAAGTGGACACCCATCGACTAGCTCCATGGCCCTGCAGGGGAGCCTTCTGGGATACCCCTGCCCCCAGTACCTGCAGGATGCTGACTGCCCTCCAGAAGAGCTTGGAGTTGCTCACTCGCAGGTCCACCATGTAGTTGCGCAGGATCTTGCCCTTCAGCACGTGAGCCCCGGTGCTGACTGTGTTCAGGATCCACTTGGTGCTGAGCTCCCTTTGGAACCTCTGCAAAGGGACGGGGTGTGTGTGTGTGTGGGCTGAATGGGCAAGTGGAGGGTGGGCAGAGAAGGGCCAGGCCAGGGGGGCTCCAGCCTGGACACAAAGCAACTCTCCCCCTTCCCCTTGTCAGTGGCTCCCTGCCCCCTCCTCACCTGGATGAACTTGCCTTCATACTCCAGGAACAGGATGGGCCACATGATGCTGATGATGGAGGGGAAGAGCTTCTTAAGCGAGGCCTGGCGGGGGCAGGGGGCAAAGCAGGGAGAGAGGGGGAACAGTCAGCCAAAAGGTCAAGATCTGAAAGGGGCTTGCTCAATGGGTGTGGCACAGCTCTCTTGCATGTGTGATTCTGCCCCTCCAGGGGAGTGGACCATGGATGATAGCCATCGTGACCAGTAGCCATCAGTCATCAGGTATTGAGCGCCTGCAAACATGCCCACCTTGCAGACAGCACCTACCGGCAGGTATTGCCCAACTGTGGCATGAGAAAGGGCTTGCACATTGGAGGTCCTCTCCTTCACCTGAACCACCAACTTCTCCACTTCATCAAGGTTGTCTGCAGTCAAGAGAGGAGAGAGGGGTGTTGGTGGCAAAGGAAGGCAGCACAAGAGGGTTTAGGGTGCTCACTCCCCCACCAGCTGTTTCCCTTTCCAGAAAGGAGGGAGAGGAGTCAATCCAAGTGCCTTTGACTCACAGGTGGGGCTGTCTGATGTGGAGCCAGCCACTGGTCCAGGCAGCCCAGGATTGTCTCCAGGGGCTCTGGGGGACAGGATGGCCCCCTATGTGTAGGAGATTAGCATTCAGAATTTAACAGTTAAGAAGTCTAGGGGCTATTAACCACAAGGCTGATAATTGCTAGACAGGCAGATTTGGACCATAGAAATGTGAAAGGTGGAGAGAGAGAGAGAGCTCTGTGTGATGTCATTTCCTCTGTTTCCTGTCGCTTCTCTCTCTCACTTCTTCGCCATGTCTTCAAGGCAGACGGATGTTGGCGATCTCCCTGACTGCACAATCCAATTTTGTAATCAGCTGCATATTTTGAAACCCTTAAGTATTTTACCTGCATAGTTTTACTGCTGCCTTTGCTGTGATCCAATGCAAGACTGCTAAGTAAGTAAACACTAATTCTATTTACTTTATAAGTTGTTGACGGATTCTTTGTTAAGAGGGGTTAGGCCAGCTAACCTTCGGTAGTAGTAGTAGTAGTAGTAGTAGTAGTAATATAATAATAATAATAATAATAATAATAATAATAATAATAATAATAATAATAATTTATTATTTATACCCCACCCATCTGGCTGGGCCTCCCCAGCCACTCTGGGCGGCTTCCATAAAAACCAAAAATACAGTAAAATATCACACGCAATGAGGGAACCGCCAGAAGGCCCTCGGCGCTGGACCTCAGCGTCCGGGCAGAATGATGGGGGTGGAGACGCTCCTTCAGGTATACTGGACCGAGGCCGTTTAAGGCTTTAAAGGTCAGCACCAAGACTTTGAATTGTGCTCGGAAACATACTGGGAGCCAATGTAGGTCTTTCAAGAACCGGTGTTATATGGTCTCGGCGGCCGCTCCCAGTCACCAGTCTAGCTGCCGCATTCTGGATTAGTTGTAGTTTCCGAGTCACCTTCAAAGGTAGCCCCACGTAGAGTGCATTGCAGTAGTCCAAGCGGGAGATAACCAGAGCATGCACCACTCTGGCGAGACAGTTCGCAGGCAGATAGGGTCTCAGCCTACGTACCAGATGGAGCTGGTAAACAGCTGCCCTGGACACAGATTTGACCTGTGCCTCCATGGACAGCTGTGAGTCCAAAATGACTCCCAGGCTGCGCACCTGGTCCTTCAGGGGCACAGTTACCCCATTCAGGACCAGGGAATCCTCCACACCTGCCCGCCTCCTGTCCCCCAGAAACAGTACTTCTGTCTTGTCAGGATTCAACCTCAATCTGTTAGCCGCCATCCATCCTCCAACCGCCTCCAGACACTCACACAGGACCTTCACTGCCCTCACTGGTTCTGATTTAAAAGAGAGGTAGAGCTGGGTATCATCCGCATACTGATGAACACCCAGCCCAAACCTCCTGATGATCTCTCCTAGCGGCTGCATGTAAATGTTGAAAAGCATGGGGGAGAGGACAGAACCCTGAGGCACCCCACAAGTGAGAGCCCAGGGGTCTGAACACTCATCCCCCAACACCACTTTCTGAACACGGCCCAGGAGGAAGGAGCGGAACCACTGTAGGACAGTGCCCCCAGCTCCCAGCCCCTCAAGACGGTCCAGAAGGATGTTATGGTCGATGACAGTCCTGACAGTATCAAACGCTGCTGAGAGATCCAGCAGAACTAGGAAACAGCTCTCACCTTTGTCCCTAGCCCGCCGGAGATCATCAACCAGTGCGACCAAGGCAGTTTCAGTCCCATGATGAGGCCTGAATCCCGACTGGAAGGGATCCAAATGGTCTGCTTCTTCCAGGCGTGCCTGGAGTTGTTCAGCAACCGCTCGCTCAATCACCTTGCCCAAGAATGGAAGATTTGAGACTGGGCGATAGTTGGCCATTGTGGCCGCATCTAAAGGTGGTTTTTTAAGAAGCGGTTTAATAACCGCCTCTTTCAGCGGGTCTGGGAAGGCTCCCTCACGGAGGGAAGCATTCACCACCCCACGAAGCCCATCGCCCAGTCCTTCCCGGCTAGCTTTTATAAGCCAGGATGGGCAAGGATCCAGGAGACAGGTGGTTGGTTTCACTCGTCCAAGCAGCCTGTCCACATCCTCGGAGGTAACAGATTGGAATTGATCCCACTCAACTTGACTAGACAGAACTCTAGCACTCTCCCGCCCCAGCCCTGCTCCCAGGGTGGAGTCTACTTCTTCCCGAATCTGAGCGATTTTATCTGCAAAAAACTTTGCAAAATCATTGCAGGAGAACATGTGGCCCGTACTGGGCCCCGATGTTGCAGGTGGTTCCGCTAAATTGTGAACCACCTGAAAAAGTCTCCTGCTGCTGTTTTCTGCAGATGCAATAGAGGCAGTGAAGAAATTTTTCTTCGCCGTCGCTATCCCCACTTGGTAGGCTCGACGTTGAGCTCTAACCTGTGTCCGGTCAGATTCGGAATGAGTTATCCGCCACCGGCGCTCTAGCCGTCTCAACGATTGTTTCATTGCCCTCAGATCCGTGGAAAACCACGGGGCTCTCCGGGCTTCATGCAATCGGAGAGGGCGCTTCGGAGCCAAACAGTCAATAGCCCTGGTTAACTCCACATTCCAGTGGGCCACCAGGGAATCAGCTGAAAGGCCATCAACATGGGATAAAGCATCCCCTACCACTCTCTGGAAACCATTTGGATCCATTAAGTGGCGGGGGCGGACCATCTGAATCGGTCCCACCTCCCTGCAGAGGGGAAGGGTTGTGGAGAAGTCCAGTTGCACCAGGAAGTGATCAGACCATGGCACTTCTTTTGTTTCACTTTTACTTAGTGTCAGATCACCAACATCCATAGAGGTAAACATCCATAGAGGTAAACATTACTACTACTACTACTACTAGTAGTAGTAGTAGTAATGATATATGTTTTCTATCCCACCCACCTGACCTGACAGGGGTTGCCCCTGCCACTCTGAATGGCGTCCAACAAAATATAAGAAAACAGAACAAAATATCAAGCAGCTGGATTTTCTCAGAAAATATAATGCTTTGCAGCCTAGTTTCAAGCTTCTGTATTTTGCTGCCAAGGATGGGCTTCTCTGTGTAACCCATTATCAGGGGTTCAGAAGGAGAGACACAGGAGGGGGAGCAAATGGAGAGTGAGGAGGAGGAGTACGAGGGGGGCGCAGGCAGTGACAGTGGCCAGAGTTATTCCACAAGCCTCTCTAGCGAATCGGAGGACTCACAGAAGGGAGCGCCGGTGGCCAGAGCGAGGGGGGTTCCAGGGGGGAAGCCCCAGGAGGAAGGGGCCAGCGGGGAGTCCCTGAGCAGCAGTTGGAAATCAGGACCAGCTTCTCCACCAGAGCGCAGTGGGGAGGGGGAGTCCCAGGAGTCAGGACCAGTGTCCTCACCACCAGAGGGAGGAGAGGAGTCAGGTTTGGCAACGCCTACATCAGGAAGCGGGGAAACGGTCAGAAGGAAAGTCACCGGCTGGGCGCGCGCGCCAAGTTCAAATGTACAGGAGCGCGGCACAGCGGGGAGCCCGGGAAGGGAGCCAGGTCCTAAAGCCCGCCGGAGGGAGGGGCAAGACTCAGGAGGCTCAGCGTCAGACGAGTCCAGGAAGGAGGAAACCCCAGAGGGCAGAAGGACCCAGCGAAGGAAAGAACAGCGTAGGAGGTGGAGCCGGGCTAGAATCTTAAACTGGTGTGGGTGGAGCAGTGAGTCAGAGGGGACTTAGCCGGTCTAGCGTCAAGACGTGGGTCTGCGCGCCCAGAGCTTTGAAATGGAAACTAAACTTCAATAAAGACTTTTGTACATTATATCCACTGGGCGTTGGTCCTCTGTGAGCTGGGATCTAGAGGCAGACCTGACACCCATACACATGGAAGACTGGCAATTGTAATTAATGTATCCTCCCCATGCCATCCATAACCTGATCCAACCACTATGCCAGGCTCTTCTCATGTTCCTTGCAAATTGTGATTCTTTTCACCTAGAGATGCTGGTGGCTGGACCTCAGAGCCGCCTCCTGCTCTGCCGCTGAGCTGCAGCCCCCTCTCTGAACCAGGCAAAAAGGGTAGGAGGTCAGGAGGCCTCAGAGCGCTGGCTCCAGCAGCCGCCTTTCTGCCATCCCTTCTGTGTTTGCTGAGCTGCAGACTCCTTGTCCTCCCACCTCATGGCTCCCTAGAACATCCAAAGGGCCCTGCAGCTGGATCCGGCCAAAGGAGACCCATCTAGCGGAGCATCCTGGTCTCACAGTGGCCAACCAAAAGGAAGCCCACAAGCAGGATCTGAATGCAGCAGCAGCAGCCAGCCCCCTCTCCACTTGGGGCCCAGAAACTGGTCTGACAGTGCAGGCAGAACCCAGCCTTGTGTCCTCCATGAATTTTCTGCAGAGTATAAAACAACAACAACTTCCTCCTCTTGACAGCAGCCAAGTTGGTGGCCATCTCTGCCTCCGTAGTCTAACCATGTAGAGATGCCTTTCCTTTCTCCTGCATCTCCCAAGAGGCCCTTCTGCCCCCCCGCCTCACCCCCCCCACCGTCTCTCACCATCCACTGTGAAAAGGAAGAGGACGGTATCCAGCTCCGTCAGTGATGGGAGGATTGTTTTCACAAAATCTTCTTCAGAGAAAGCAAACTTGGGGCCCTGCACGAGAAAAACAGAAAGAAGCAGCTGTCCATGCCTGGCTTTTGGGGGGGGGCATGTAGGGGGTCTTGAGTTATGGGTTGGCCCTGATCTACCAGAAATGAGATGAACTGGCTGTTGCCTTGGATGTCCTGGCACTGCTTGGTCTGTGCGCCCAACTCCCATGTGAGGGGGGCCTTGGAGAAGGGGGTGACCCTTGGAGGGCGCAGCTCCTCTTGCTTTCGGGGTTGGGCTGTGCATTTGGGTTTGGTGTCCCCTTTCTGTAGAAGCCCCAAAAAGAGGAGAAGGAAGTGGAGGAGGAGGTGGAGGAGGAGGTGAAGAAGGAGAAGACCCCAGCCTAGCAGGTGTCCAAACAACCTCCTCCTCTGACCACTCGCCTGTGCAATCAGATCAGCCTCTCTGTTGAACATTTCACTGCGGTCCCCAATGAGGAAGCCCCGGACATCGTTGATGTCTGTGCCATGAAGGGAGAAGCAGAAAAGAGAGTTCATGTGTCTGCATAAGAAGGAACCCCCGCCCTCTCTTAGTCTCTCTCTCTCACACACTTATGCACACGCACTGGGACCTCCTGCCAATCGCCTGCAGCCTCCTCCAGCCCCTCCTCCAGCCCATGACATTTCCTGGGCCTGGTCAATGGGGACATTCTGGTGGTGGTGGGTCCCACATTTACAGAACCACTCTCTGCCCAGACTGAATTCACCCTCCTTGCCTGGTAGGGCTCACCTGCCCCAAAGGTGGGGATGCACTCGGCCCCATCCATGATGGCGATGATGCCCAGGGTATGCCAGCCAACCAGGTAGACATAAGCCTTCTTCTGTAGGCTGTGGCGGAGAGAGGCAGAGATTGTGCTGGGGGGCAGAGAGTTTTTGACAGGCCAAAGCCCACAGGAGCTGAGGTTCAAGGAAGATAAATTCTGGTTGCTGTGAAGAAATTCCTGCCCACCTGAGGCTCACCTGGTCCCTGCTTGCTTCACAAGGGCAGCGATCTTCTTGCTCTGACCATAGGTGACTTTGTGGGCCCGTTCATAGGTGCGGAGGATTTCCAGAAGACACCTGCAGAGAGGATTCAGAGAGAACTCTGCTGGGCTTTGTGCTGCTGGTCAGCTGCCAGGAGAGGGACTGGGAGCTAAGAGAGGCTCCTGTCCCCACCCCATGGAGGAGCCCCCAGAGGCTGCCCTGCTTGGCTTCTGCTCCATAACTCACTTCTCTGAGATCTCGCTGTCCTTGGAGACTGTCTTGTGTGCAGTCAGGAGCAGAGTTTCCAGAAGGATCTTGGTGGCGCTGCCGCCCTTCATGCGAGATGAGCCAGTGAGCCCTTCAGGCTGAAAGAGCACAGTGGGCTGAGACCGGTCCCTGCCTGGTCCTTAGAGGAGACTCTCCCAATCCCCCATGGCAGCTGCCAGGATGTGCCAGAGATCAGGGCCCCATGGACTGGGCTGGCAATCCTGCCTGCCTGCACTAGCCCATCGCAGGCCTTCCTGGGAACAAGCTCTTATACTGGAGCACAACTAAAGCATACCCTGATGCCCACAGCCAGCAGCCCTTGTTACGAGAGACATGTGGAGCCCAAGTGAGCACACTCCCCCCCCCCCCTTGCAGGGCTGATGACGAAACAAATTGCCCTGAAAGATAGAACCTGAAGGAAGTAGATTTCAGGTAAACATGCTTATTGAATTCCATTTTTTCCATATATGTGAGTGCTGGGGAGGGCAGGGAATGGGGTGCACAGGGGGGCGGGTTCTATTCTAGAACAGGCTCCTGCCTGCAGAGGGGCTCTGTTTGGCTTGGAAACCCTTTCCTCACTGACTGATGGCACCAAAGCCTTTTGAAGAACCATAACCATCCAAGGGCCTCTTCCAGGTGCTTCACCTGAGGGAGGTGCAGCAGGTGACACCCTGAGAATGGGCTCGGTCAGAGGTGACAGCCCCTGCCCCCTATCTGTGGGCCGCTCTCTCCAGTGGACCACCCTCGGCCCCACCAATGCCTATATGGATGCGCAGGGATGGTAGGTCTGATGAGGGAAGCACAGGGAAGCCCCCCCCCCCACTCCCCAGCACTCACCCCCACGGCAGGATTGAGGATGAAGGCCTGGTGGGTTTCCTGCAGCTTCTCCATCCTCTCGGCCACTTGCCGGAAGGTGGAGTGGAAGCCCTCAATCTTGTCTGTCCTGTCGGGAGATGTGGGGTGTGAGAGGGCAGGCAGGGGCCTCTTGCCCAGATCCCCCCGCTCCGCTGGATTCCGACGCTCCACAAGGTCACCCACCCCAGAGCCCCACATGGACCTCCTCTCGCTTGCCACAGGGAGAATTTAGAATGTTCATTATAGATTACTGTTAATGCAGATGGACATTTTTCAAAGCCCAACCTCTGAAGCAGAAAGAAGGTTGCATCCCACTCCATACTCACTCTCATTCTACTTTAGCTGGGGATTTCTTGATTATCTTACTAAAATGTGTGGTTCATTCTTAACAAAGGGCACTGAGGGGGGAAAGTCAGCAGACTACAAATAAACTGGGATAAGAGGTGTAATTGCCTAATTCCTAGATTCCAGTAAGCTGCAAAAGCGGCTGTGTGTTTTTTAGGGCTTCACAGCCTGTTTACTCTCATATTTCCCCACCACATGTGGGATTGGTGATTTAAATTTAAAGTTACACATTTAATTCTCAACCTATCTCCATTATCTGCCTTCTTCTTCCCCAGCCAAGCGCCTCCCAAGCTTGAGATGCCTCTGGCCTCTGGCACAGGAGATGCTCTGAACAGGGTTGGCCAGACTGGGCAGCTCACCCTGCAGCTCTTCTGGACCTGCCCCCTGCCCCCCCTTACCTGGCCATGGTGACTGGGTTGAATCCCACCAGAACTGGGACATAGATGTCCAAGTTGTTCATGCAGAAGTCCAGCTGCCCAGCCACGTAGGGAGCCTGTTGCAAGCAAGCAGAGCCCGTGTAAGGCGGCACCAGCCACAGTGGCCATGCCTTAGTTGCAGGCACAGGCAGGCAGTTTCTGCTCCAAAGGCCATGTTCCTCCAAGGCCAAGCTCCAAGGGGACCCCTGGCTTGGGAAGGGTTACTTCCGTCTCCCGGACCCATATTTCCTCTTTCAGGCCTGGCACCAATGTACAAAGCTCAGTGCAACAGCATAAGAAGAGCCTGTTGCATCAAGCCAAAGGAAGCCCACCTAGTCCAGCATCCTGTTCTCACAGTGGCCAACCAGCTGCCACAAAGGGAAACCCGCAAGTAAGAGTCGAGCACATGATCTACTCTCCCCTCCTGTGATTTCCAGCCACTGCTATTCAGAAGCATTGCTGTTTCCAATTGTGGAGGCAGAGCAAAGCCATCGTGACTAGTAGCCGTTGTGGCTAGCAGCCATTGATAGCCCTCTCCCCCTCATGTATTTCTCGCCTCCTCTCAAAGACCTGCAAGTCAGTGGCCATGATGGCCTCCTGCAGCAGCAGGTTCCATAGTTAACTACACGTTGCCTCACTGACTGGCAACAGCTCTCCAGGGTTTCAGGCAGGGCTCTCCTCCTGTGTCACTTGGAGGTGGGGGATCAAACTTGTGACTTCCTGCCCTAAATCAGATGCTCCAACCACTGAGCTCCAGTGGCCCTTCTCCATTGCCAGCAGAAACATCCACTGGACACACCTAAGGACTTGACATTGAGGGAGTTTGTCAGAGGTGGCTTTTGTGGTCCTCCATGTGAAACCTTCTGGCTGGGGTGGGGTGCAACATCCCTCTCGTCTTCTGCTCCCCTGCCCATCTGGAACAGAGATATCCCTTTGTCTCCTACAGGAACTGGGAGGGTCCCTCCCTCCCATCCCTCCCTCCACTCCTGTCCTGCATGAAATACTCACAGACAAACCACATGAAATCCCAAAGAAAATGACCTTCTTTTTCCCTTCACAGACCTGGAGGAGGAGGAGGAGAGAGAAAAGGGAGCTCAGTTGTCACTGTTATGCTGCTGCTGCCCCTAACCCCCCAGCCCACCCTGGACCAAAGGCACCCATCAGCTCTCCTGCCCAGAGCACCTGTGGGCTCTCTTCCTGCCAGCAAGGCAAGGGAAACCAAGGCCTTTAGATGGCCCTGGTGGAGCTGCTCTTCATCAGAAGAATCTGTAGCTGGTGCTTGCTCCTTTGCAACAGCAGCTCTGGGGAGCAGCTGGGTATTCAGAGCCGAGGGTGCTGGTAGGCAAGGGTCTCTCCACACACACACACACACACACACACACACACACACCAGCAGCCTCACCTTCTTTAGGTCCTCAATGCCCAGCAGTGCACTGTCCTCAGGGCCCTCCAGGGATGCTACAAGAGACCTGTGAGAAGAGGCATAAGAAATGCACTTGTCTGTGTGGGAACTAAATTTGCAGCCAAAATGAGATTTCAAGTTTTGCTGGATAAGCAAAGGGTTAAGACACCTGAAGATCCCCTATAAATTGCTAAAGAGGACACTCTGTGAGGTTATATCCCCTGCTTCCCCTTGGTAGGAAAAGTAACAAATGAAAATATTCCTTACCACTTCCTCCCTCCTCAGTCTCTTTTTCACCATGGAGCTGAAGAGAAAGGATGCTTAGTCTAGACTCCATTTTTTTTTATCTCAACCATATTTTTATAATGTCAGATTCTGCCTCTCCTGTTTTCACTGCTGCTTCTGCTGGGATCAGGTCTGAAACTTTCTGTAACAAGGTTAAGCTACCTTGTCCTAGAAGTTTCCACATCTTATGCTGCAAAGGGATGCAGACCCTTCAACTGTCCCAATTTAATCAGGGCATCTGATTTTGGGGGACCATGCTTTCAAGCAAGATCTTGGCCCTGAAATAAGTGCACCTTAGTTTTTTCCTTGGACATGTTGGAGAGTATGAGGATGGTCATTTTACACGCTGCTAACTAGATGTCAAAGTCACACAAGTGAGTAAGAGGAAGGATAAATAATATCCCACCCTGCCCCCCAAATCCACCCAAAACTCTGAACCCTCGAACATGAAACTCTGCAGCCTAGAGCTCCAGTTACAACCAGCACCACACAAATGCACACATGCAAAAGACTCTCTTCCCCAAACTCAGGTCTGCACCCGAAACGTTTCTACATGCATTTGTCCCCCACATGTCCCAGACACCCCCCACACCAGTCTAGTAGCCTAGAGTCCCAAACGGCTTTTTTTACAACCCACCTGCTCATCCTGTGTCCTTACCTGTCCCCCCCAGCAATTATATACGTGTACTGGGGCAGCTGCCCCAACCCCTTCAGGAGTATGTTAAAGGATACCTAGGAAAAACAGACACAAAGACAGTCAGGGAGGTGTGGGGCGACCTGTGCCCCCCCCAGCTCTGAGGGACCACCCCAAAGGTCACAGTGCAAAGCCTGCCCTTCCTAGCAATGCAGTCCCTTTGTGGCATCCCAGGCAGGTGCCCCCTCCCGGTGCAGCCCTGAGCCAGGCTCAGTGGCAAACCCTCCAGCGCTAACTCCCAGGGGCAAGGGGGCATGCCCCACAGATGGCAGCAGCCCTCCCTGCATCAGCAGGCCCTCTTCATTAGCTGCACAGCCCTTATCTCCAGGCATGGGGGGGGGCTTGAGAGAAAGGGGGGAGCAGAAGGAAGAGGAGGGTGAGGCAGGAGGCACTCACCGCCATGAGGAAGCCCATCCGGCCAGAGGCTCCCCCTCCACTCAGCACAATGAGCGTGTTGTCTGGTTCCTGAGGAAAGAAGGAAGAGACAAATAGGCTGGGTGTCCACCCACTCAGCTGATCCTGGCCCAGCTGCCAAGCGCCCTCTAGCCCACTCCTCATAAGCAACTGAATACCTGGCCTCCACCATAGTTTACCCTCCATCCAGAGGAGCTGGACATGTGGGATAACTAGCCTCATACAGTTACAGATAGGTAGCCGTGTTGGTCTGCCACAGTCAAAACAAAAAAATAAAAAAATTCCTTCCAGTAGCACCTTCAAGACCAACTAAGTCAGTTCTTGGTATGAGCTTTCGTGTGCATGCACACTTCTTCAGATACAATGAAACAGAAGTTTCCAGACCCTTCTATATAGTGAGAAGGTGGGGAGGGGTATTACTCAGAAGGGTGGTGGGAATGGGTGATTGGCAGATAGCTGTGATGAGCCTGTTGACGACTCTTAACGACTGCAATAGGTCTTACAGGAAAAAGCAAGGGGTGAGAAGGTGAAAAATGGCTTTGTCATTGTCAGGATTGCCGCTAGGTCCCAGCTCACAGAGGACCAACGCCCAGTGGATGTTATATACAAAAGTCTTTATTAAAGTTTAGTTTCCATTTCCAAGCTCTGGGCGCGCAGACCCACGTCTTGACGCTAGACCGGCTAAGTCCCCTCTGACTCACTGCTCCACCCACACCAGTTTAAGATTCTAGCCCGGCTCCACCTCTTACGCTGTTCTTTCCTTCGCTGGGTCCTTCTGCCCTCTGGGGTTTCCTCCTTCCTGGACTCCTCTGACGCTGAGCCCCCTGAGTCTTGTCCCACCCTCCGGCGGGCTTTAGGACCTGGCTCCCTTCCCGGGCTCCCCGCTGTGCCGCGCTCCTGTACATTTGAACTTGGCGCGCGCGCCCAGCCGGTGACTTTCCTTCTGACCGTTTCCCCGCTTCCTGATGTGGGCGTTGCCAAACCTGACTCCTCTCCTCCCTCTGGTGGTGAGGACACTGGTCCCGACTCCTGGGACTCCCCCTCCCCACTGCGCTCTGGTGGAGACGCTGGTCCTGATCTCCAACTGCTGCTCAGGGACTCCCCGCTGGCCCCTTCCTCCTGGGGCTTCCCCCCTGGAACCCCCCTCGCTCTGGCCACCGGCGTTCCCTTCTGTGAGTCCTCCGATTCGCTAGAGAGGCTTGTGGAATAACTCTGGCCACTGTCACTGCCTGCGCCCCCCTCGTACTCCTCCTCCTCACTCTCCATTTGCTCCCCCTCCTGTGTCTCTCCTTCTGAACCCCTGACATCCATCCCCCCCTCGAAGCCCCCCCTTCCCCCTCCCCCTCTTCAGGTGCGGGTTCCGGGTGCTCTAGAGTTGTCGGGGTGAGTTCAGGATACAGTTCGTCCCCCGAGGCGTGCAGCCATCGTGATAAGTCCGGAAAGTCCTCCATGGGCTCGTCGACTGCGATTCCCTCCGCTTCCATCTCCTGGGCGGTGTGTTCGAAATCTGAGGCCGCCCCCAAATCACTCAAAACCCCTTCTCCCCCTGTCGCCTGAGGTGACGCCACTACCCAGGGTCCCTCCGGCATGTCTCTGCGCCCTCCCACTTCGGGTTGGTCCTCCCACCAATAAGATCCCCCCGTGCCAAAACCTGAGAGCGAGCCCTCTGGGGAGCTGCCTCCCGGAGCCGAGTCCTCCGCTGACGAGAAACCCCGGAAAGTGCTGGCCGAGAGTGTGGGTGTGAACAGACAATCCTCGAAAAAGCCCGCCGGCATAGGCTTGTGCGGGAAAAGTGTATGGAATTCTTCCTTGAGCAACTGCTCCTCCAATGCGTAATCCGGCACCCACCTGTTGGCGCTGGCCGGGGTGTCCTCTGTGGCGAGAAGATATTCAATCCCGTCCTCCCCCCCACCTTGAGTCTAAAATCTCTGTGGCTTCGTTGAGTGGCCCCCTTCTCGGCGACCCCCCCTTTTTGGGCGCTTCCCTGAGCGGGTCTGGCGCTGTCCCTGGTGCCTGAAACCTGTGGGGCTCTTTGTAGGGTGTGAGCACTGATCTATGAAAGACCGGGTGCATTCTGGACCCCTCCGGGAGTGTTAACCGGAAGGCCACTGGGTTGATCTGCGCCTCTACTTGGTAAGGCCCTAGCTGCTTGTGCCCGAGCTTCTTCTTGGCCAACGATCTGGCCGGAACTGCCTGGGCTGCTAACCAGACCCAGTCTCCTACCCGGATGTCTTCCCCAACCCTCCTGTGTCGGTCTGCCTGCACTTTGTAAGCCTGTTTCGCCATCTCTAACTGCCTCCTGAGCTGCTCGTGGATCTCCTGCAACTCCGCTGCCACGGCCTCTGCTCCCTGCGGCTCCCCCTCCCTCACTTTCTCTAAACCCGGGAAGGTTCTGGGATGCCGCCCATTGTTGGCGAAAAACGGTGTCACCCCCGTGGACACGTGTTTCGTGTTGTTGTAGGCAAACTCGGCTAGCGGTAGGTAGTCCACCCAGGTCGAGGGCTGCTGGTTCGCGTAGCATCTCAGGTACTGCTGCATGATGGTGTTGACTCTCTCCGCCTGTCCGTTAGTCTGCGGGTGTCGCGCTGACGCCAGGCTGACCTTGACGTTCAGGAAACCCATCAGCTTTTGCCAGAAGTTGGATATGAACTGGCGCCCCCTGTCGGACAGGATGGACCGTGGTAGGCCGTGCACCTTGAACACGTGGTCTATAAACAGCTTGGCGGTCTGCTCGGCTGTGGCCACCTTCGCGCAAGGAATGAAGTGGGCCATCTTGGTGAACAAGTCTACTACCACGAGTACTGCCGTCTTGCCTCTCGAGCTGGGCAGATCCGTGACAAAGTCCAGGGCCACCCTCTCCCACGGTTCGAACGGTGTCTGTAGCGGTTCCAACAGGCCCGCCGGCGGCTGGTGTACTGGTTTGGCCCTTTGGCAGGTGTCGCACCTCTTGACGTATTCCGCGACATCCCCCCTCATCTTGGGCCACCAAAAGTCTCTGGCTACTAGGTCCACCGTCTTCTCCTTGCCGAAGTGTCCCGCGCTGGGCGCGTCGTGCAGCTGTTGCAGGACCCTCGCGCGGAGGTTGTCTCCCGGCACGTAGAGGGCTCCTTTGCGGATGAGCAGGCCGTCGCGTATTTGGAAGTCGTCGTCCCTCGCCGTGCCGCTACGCACCTCCTCCATCTTGGCTCGCGCGAAGGAGTCCGTCTGCAGCGCGCGACGCACCGCGTCCAGGTCCACCGTGGCTGACGCGCATGCCCACGCCTTTGGTGCGAAAATATGCTTGGCCGCCGCCGGCGCCTCTTCTTCGAGATACTGCGGTTTCCTGGACAGCGCGTCCGCCATGATGTTGTTGTTTCCAGGGATGTATTCTATTCTGAAGTCGAAATCTGCAAAGAACTCCGCCCAGCGGATGTGTCTCTGGTTCAGGAACCACTCCGTGCGCCAGTACTCCAAGTTCTTATGGTCTGTATGGACCTGCACCGTGTGTTTGGCCCCGACGAGGAAATGCCGCCACGCCTTGAAGGCTGCATGTATGGCCAGTAACTCCCTGTCCCAGATGGTGTAGTTCTGCTCCGACTTGCTGAGTTTCCTGGAGTAGAAAGCGCACGGCCTCCAGTCCCCCTGGTAGTCTTGCTGCAACAGGACGGCCCCCACGGCCCTGTCTGACGCGTCCGTCTCCACTCTCATGGGCCTGCTGGGGTTCACGTGTAGCAGGTGTTCCTCGGACGCGAAGAGGTGCTTGAGCTTCTGAAAGGACTGCTCTGCCTGCTCCGTCCAGATGAACTTCTTCTTCTTGGAACTGAGGGTGTCAGTGATGGCCGCTGTCTGCATGGCGAAACCTTTGATGAACTTGCGATAAAAGTTGGCAAAGCCGACAAACCTCTGGACTTCCTTTCGATTGCGTGGGCTCTTCCAGTCCAGCACTGCCCGTACCTTGGTACTGTCCATGGCGAGTCCCTTGTCGGACAGTTTGTAGCCCAGGAAGTCCACCTCCGTCTTGTCGAACTGGCACTTCTCCAGCTTGGCGTAAAGCCGGTGCTCCCGCAGCCGCTGCAGGACTTCCCTGACATCTCTCTCGTGAGCCTCCGGTGACTCTGAGAAGATGAGGATGTCGTCCAGGAAGCAGACGCACTTCTTGTAGAGAAGACCCGCCAAGACATGATGCATGAATGCTTGAAAACAGTGGGAGCCATTTTGTAATCCAAAAGGCATAACTCTATATTCATAGGTACCCAGCGGCGTAAACATGGCCGTTTTCCACTCGTCACCTTCCCTCATGCGAATGAGATTGTATGCTCCGCGCAGATCCAACTTGGTAAAGATGCGACCCTTCCTCACCGTCGCCAGCAGGTCATCGATCTTGGGCATAGGGAAGGCTGAGGGCTTAGTTTTCGCATTTAAGACGCGGTAATCAACTACAAGCCTCTTTTGGGGCGTGTCCCGCTTCTTTACAAAGAATACAGGGCTGCCCCCCACCGCCTTGGACTCTCGGATGAATCCCCGCTTCAAGTTGTGATCTATGAACTCCCTGAGCTCCTGCAATTCATCCTCAGACATGGAATACAGGTTCCCCGTCGGGAGCGTCGCCCCCGGCAGGAGGTCAATCTTGCAGTCGTAGGGTCTGTGGGGAGGCAGCTTGTCCGCTTCTTTCTCGCAGAAGACCTCCAAAAACTCTTTGTACTTGTTAGGTACCGCTTGCAACATGCCCAAGTTCAGCTGTGGTCCATCCTCGTGCTCCTCATCGTCCAAGTCAGCCAGGATGCAGTGTTCTGCGCAGTAGGAGGAGCCGAAGGTCAGTTGCCGCTGGTACCAAGCTAATGCCGGGCTGTGCCTATCCAGCCAACTCATTCCCAACACTATGGGAGTGTCTGACAGGCGTGTGACGTTGAAGCTGATGACTTCGCGGTGATTACCAATGCGCATCACCATTGGCGGCGTCTGCTGTAGCACTTGCCCTCCCAGTAGCTCCCTGCCGTCCACCGTGACGACGTTCAGAGGTACCGTCGCTGGCAGAAGGGCTATGCCATGTTGCTGGATGAAGTCCATGCCTATAAAATCTGCATTGCTCCCAGAGTCAATGGTAATGGGGATTTCCACAGTGAGCCCATTGGGAAGTTGAAGGGATGCGGTGAGCTGCACTACTGGTTTGGGTGGGAGGGGGTCTGTGGGCTGTAACATTACTGGGGATTGCTTCACTGACTTGTCTGGCTGGCCCCCAGTGACTCCATTTCCAGCCAGACAGTGGAGTTTTCCTGCTGTGATTCACTCTGCTGAACTGCTTCTGTTACTGTCGCTGCGGCTGCAGTGTGCTTGTGAAACCGCTGGGGACACTCTTTCGCCATGTGCTGAGCACTGTCGCAGATGTAGCACTTCCTGGTCCCTCTAGGAGGCTTCATTTTGACTGCTCCCGGCGTTAGGGCTCCGGCTGTGGACTGAGCCTTAGCACCACCTATCTCCATCGGCTCCTCTCCTCCTCCCAGCGGAGGCATGGATCGAGCGCGCGCCGCTTCCTTGGGAAAGGAGGGTGGTGCTTTCGTTGGCGTGCGTCCCCAATGCCCTTCCTCATTGCCCCAAGGGCGTCCTTCCAGCCTAACCCCAATGGTGAGTGCCCTCTCCACAATGTCCTTGGTGGTTTGGGGTCTCTCCCCCCTTGCAATTTCGTCTTTCACAGCTCCGTTCAGCCCCTCCCAGAACAGATCTCTGACGGCAGACGATTCTCTCTCCCAGCCCAATACATTCACCAATGCGAAAAAACGTGAATGATATTGCCTTACAGTGGCTCTACCTTGTCTTAGTCCGTGAATCTGTTTCCTAGCGATATCCACATCAATCTCAGACAAAAAACACGCATCCATCACTTTAAGGAAGGCACCCGCATTTTGGAGGGCTGGATCCTTATCTCTCCAGAGATTGCGCAGCCACGATTTCGCCTCTCCCCGTGAATGCGAAACAATAAATCCCACTCTTTCTTCCTCATTTTTAAAGTCCTTGTCAAGCAGCTGCAGTGCATATAGTACATCTGCTCTGAAGTTAGGATACTCCTGCAGGTCCCCATTGAAGTGAGACACAAGGCTCCCTCCTCTGTTCCCCAGCCCAATCCCTTCTGGTCTGGTGGCCGGTAGCCTCTGTGTAGTTAGCACTTCTAACCTGGCTCGCAGATCCTGGCAGGTAACAGCTGCTTCCTGCTCCTTCTTTCTGGACGCCGCAATTTCTGCAGTCAGCTGCGTCACTGCATTTTGCAGACTCACTATCTTCTCTTCGGTAGTCATTTCCCTGGTTTTCGTGAGCTCGCGAAGCACCAATCTTCACCCCTTGCTGCTTTCACACACTCCACGAGGTTGTAAAATTGGTGGAAAACGAGAGGGGACTTACTGTCAGGACTGCCGCTAGGTCCCAGCTCACAGAGGACCAACGACCAGTGGATGTTATATACAAAAGTCTTTATTAAAGTTTAGTTTCCATTTCCAAGCTCTGGGCGCGCAGACCCACGTCTTGACGCTAGACCGGCTAAGTCCCCTCTGACTCACTGCTCCACCCACACCAGTTTAAGATTCTAGCCCGGCTCCACCTCTTACGCTGTTCTTTCCTTCGCTGGGTCCTTCTGCCCTCTGGGGTTTCCTCCTTCCTGGACTCCTCTGACGCTGAGCCCCCTGAGTCTTGTCCCTCCCTCCGGCGGGCTTTAGGACCTGGCTCCCTTCCCGGGCTCCCCGCTGTGCCGCGCTCCTGTACATTTGAACTTGGCGCGCGCGCCCAGCCGGTGACTTTCCTTCTGACCGTTTCCCCGCTTCCTGATGTGGGCGTTGCCAAACCTGACTCCTCTCCTCCCTCTGGTGGTGAGGACACTGGTCCCGACTCCTGGGACTCCCCCTCCCCACTGCGCTCTGGTGGAGACGCTGGTCCTGATCTCCAACTGCTGCTCAGGGACTCCCCGCTGGCCCCTTCCTCCTGGGGCTTACCCCCTGGAACCCCCCTCGCTCTGGCCACTGGCGCTCCCTTCTGTGAGTCCTCCGATTCGCTAGAGAGGCTTGTGGAATAACTCTGGCCACTGTCACTGCCTGCGCCCCCCTCGTACTCCTCCTCCTCACTCTCCATTTGCTCCCCCTCCTGTGTCTCTCCTTCTGAACCCCTGACAGTCATGTATAATGAGATAAGAATCCAATGTCTTTGTTCAGACCAGGTCTCTCCATGAGGCTCTCTCGTCAACAGGCTCATCACAGCTATCTGCCACTTTCAGGTCACGTGGCCAGCATGACAAGCTGCATCTGGCGAGCCAGCGCAGCATACGGAACGCCGTTTACCTTCCTGCTGGTAAGCGGTCCCTATTTATCTACTTGCACCCGGGGGTGCTTTCGAACTGCTGGGTTGGCAGGCGCTGAGACCGAACGACGGGAGCGCACCCCGCCGCGGGGATTCGAACCACCGACCAAACGATCGGCAAGTTCTAGGTGCTGAGGTTTTACCCACAGTGCCACCCGCGTTCCTACTGCATCTGTTACTCTACAGCAAATATTTTAAGGGGGAGAAAAGGGGTAAATCCCAGGAGAATCCAGTCTGCCTTAAAGCATCCTGGATTACTTAAACTAGCCTATTTAAGCTTTCCTTTTAAGATGCAAAGGGATGCACTCTGTTGAACTCACAAACATTATGAAGGAAAGATAATATCTAATTATTATATCCTCTCCTAGCATTTATACACATCCCGACAACACCACCACCACACACACACACACACACACACACACACACACACACACACAAACACTGCCTCCTGCCATACCTTCAGCACCTCCTGCACTTTGGCAATTATGTCCACCATGGTCTTCAGCACTGACTCGCTGTACAGCCTCTGGGGGAGACAGAAAAGCGTGTCAGTGGCACTCAGTGCTATTTCTCCATCGCATCTGCTATGACTGTTCTAAACCAGTGCCCAGGTGCAGCAGTGGGCAGGATGGTTGCCGACAAACTGAGACAATGCTGGTAAGACAGAGACCTTGGTGTGTGTGTGTGTGTGTGTGTGTGTGTGTGTGTGTGTGGTTCCCAGATGCAGAAGATGGGGAGTTCGCCAGTTCAGGGCATGGTTGTGCCTCGTCTGAAGGAGCGGGTCTGTAGTCTGGGGGCGCTCCCAGTTTCATCTCTGCTGTTGGAGGCTCAGGTGACCTCTGTGGCAAGGGACACCTCATGTTAGCTTAGGATGGTGTGCCAACAACACCCTTTTCTGGTCAGAGATAGTGTCAGGACTGCCGCTAGGTCCCAGCTCACAGAGGACCAACGCCCAGTGGATATTATATACAAAAGTCTTTATTGAAGTTTAGTTTCCATTTCCAAGCTCTGGGCGCGCAGGCCCACGTCTTAACGCTAGACCGGCTAAGTCCCCTCTGACTCACTGCTCCACCCACACCAGTTTAAGATTCTAGCCCGGCTCCACCTCTTGCGCTGCTCTTTCCTGCGTTGGGTCCTTCTGCCCTCTGGGGTTCCCTCCTTCCTGGACTCCTCTGACGCGGAGCCTCCTGAGTCTTGCCCCTCCCTCCGGCGGGCTTTAGGACCTGGCTCCCTTCCCGGGCTCCCCGCTGTGCCGCGCTCCTGTACATTTGAACTTGGCGCGCGCGCCCAGCCGGTGACTTTCCTTCTGACCGTTTCCCCGCTTCCTGATGTGGGTGTTGCCAAACCTGACTCCTCTCCTCCCTCTGGTGGTGAGGACACTGGTCCCGACTCCTGGGACTCCCCCTCCCCACTGCGCTCTGGTGGAGACGCTGGCCCTGATCTCCAGCTGCTGTTCAGAGACTCCCCGCTGGCCCCTCCCTCTTGAGGTTTCTCCCTTGGAATCTCCCTTGCTCTGGCCACCGGCGCTCCCTTCTGTGAGTCCTCCGATTCGCTAGAGAGGCTTGTGGAATAACTCTGGCCACTGTCACTGCCTGCGCCCCCCTCGTACTCCTCCTCCTCACTCTCCATTTGCTCCCCCTCCTGTGTCTCTCCTTCTGAACCCCTGACAGATAGCTTAGCTGTCATTCATGTGTTGGTAACTTCACAATTGGACTACTGTAATGCATCCAACATCAACTTCATTGGACTGGTCATGTCATTTGGATGCCTGATTATCGTCTTCCAAAGTAACTACTCTCTTTCCAACTTAAGAATGGAAAGCGAAATACCAGTGGACAACAAAAGAGGTTAAAGGTGCCCTCAAGGCAAATCGTTAATAATGTAGTATAAACACCGACAGTTGTGAAACACTGGCCTGCAAGCGCTCCAGTTAGAGAACAACCTTTACCAAAGGCACAAACTCAGGGTGAAGAGTAGAAATGAGCTAAGAGGAAGACACGTTTGGCAAACCCTCATCATGATCAACTCCTGTTTGGAAACCCACAGGGTCCCTTCCAGCTCTGCTATTCTATGATTCTACAGGGTTGAAGGGTCGCATTCCAGATCACCCCCACCCCAGGCAAGTAGGCAGGGAGAGGCAGAGTCACCTTGTAGTTGACCAGCGCTTCGTCGTCTTCCTGGAATATTTCTGCATCACAGTCTCTGAGCAGCTGGACGATCTGTGCAGCGTCCGCTTTGTCCAGCTCCCGGGTGATGGGGTTGGACTTCTCTGTGATGGGCAAGGCAGCCTCGTACCCTGCCAGCTGGGAGAAAAAGGCATGAAGGGAGGGAGCTGTGGGGAACAGACGCAAGGGGGGCAATAAGCACTGCAGAACAGCTGCAAGGTGCCGCCCTCCGAGATCTGCTGGGACCCACCCTGAGAGAAGCTGTGCCTGCCTAGACTTTCCGGTGGGTTTTCCCTTGGCATGTGGCACATTTTTGCTGACTTTCCACCTAGGACCTTTGAAGTCCTGGGACACATGTCCTAGAATCTTTGCCCCACTGAGCACCTGTGCACAGGGCCGCTATGCAAATCCATGACAAATTTCTATTTTTATTTAGATGCTAATCTGCCAACACCATGACTCACTGTGACTGACATACACAATATGATCAGACACATCAATGCTGTAAGGGTGCAGCCTCAAAGGGACATGTAATCCAGCGTCCAGATATGGGGCGCCTCTTCTCAAGGAGTTTCAGAAAGAAGCTTGGAAATGTACTGAGGTCCTGGATCAAACCTCCTCCCAGGATATGTTGCAGTGCACGGTGGAGAATATCCCATCCTTGGAGGGCTCCTCAAGGGGCAAGGAAGAGATTCTGAAGTTTAAGGAAGAACTTTCTGACAATAAGAGCCGTGGACTTGTTAGGGTGTGAAACCTAAGACGCTGGCAAGTTAGCAATGTCATGTGACTTTAAGTAGTCAAGCTCGTTAAGTTGTTAAGTTGCTCAGTATATAAAGAGTGTTTGTTTTCTCTGCCTGCGGGGCGTGAAGCAAAAATGTCTGAAAGCTCCGGAGGTGTTTCTGTTATCTGTCTGCAATAAACCTGTCTTTGGAAAGACAGGCTTCCCTGTGTCGTTATTCCTTTGCTACTGAGACTCTGAAGCTTGTACTGCAACAAGAATCTCTGCACTGGACTTAATTAATACTCTGCAAAGAGAACTGTTGCTGGTTGCGCAGCGGAAGCATTTACTGGACCAGTACACAGACTCTCTTAGGTTATGGCTCCTTCTACGTTTCTACAGCTGTATTGTGTGCAGAGAAAGTGAAAGCAGCTTTCGGATGAGAGAAGACCGGCTTGGTCGTAAATCCAGCTCTTAAAGGAACTGAGAGGCTGCAGAAAGTTGAGAGAGCTGCGTAAGTGAAGATTTACAGCTTCATTAGCTGCAAAAGGCTAGCCTGACCTCCCGTTGTGTTTTTGTTTTGTTAATAAAAACAGAGGACGGTGGTAGGTTGCTAGTGAAAAGACGGAAGGAAAAAAGTTTAAAAGGCTTCAGAGGAGGCTGGAGGCGTCTGAAAAGTGAGTAAAACAAATCCCAAGGGGAAAGAGAAGCAAGGGCACACAGAGGGAGTAGCAGCAGACCCCAAGAATGGCAGTGGAAAATTTCCAGGTTCCCTTTACAAAGTTGAACTCTGCTAATTACGTGCAGTGGTCTAAGAGGGCTCAAGTCTGGTTGGAAGCCAAAGAAGTGTGGGCTGACTATGTCCAGAGGCGAAAGCCGTTTGTGGCTGTTGCAGCAGATGCCACAGCAGAGCAAGAGGCTGCTGCACATGCTCAGAACAGGGAACATGATAAAATGGACACTAAAGCTAGATGCATGTTGATGGTATCGATAGACGATTCCCAATTACCTCATGTGGAAAATTTAAGGTCTGCATTTGAAATTTGGGAAGCTCTTAGGCAAATTCACCATAGAGCCACGCCCGGAGAGAAGGTGAACATTATACGTGCTTTGTATGAGTTGAAACTGAAGCCAGGGGATAGTGTGGTTGAACACACATCACAGATGACTGAGTATTTCAACCGATTGTCATCTCTAGGTGTGAATTTTCCTGAAAATATTAAAGTTTATACTCTGCTTAGCAGCCTGCATGCAGGGTTTGAAAACTTAGTACTAACTTTACAAGTTTTGCCAGAGGAGCAGCTGAATATGAATTATGTGACTGGTAGATTGTGTGAGCAAGAATATCAACATCATCGAAAACGTATTGATAATTCAAATACCCCAAGGGTTGGATGTTCAGATAATTCCCAGCGTGGGGGAACTAGCAGGCAGAGCTGTAAGGAAGCCTCACAAGTGTCTGCTATGGCCAGCAAGTCATGTTTTCGATGTGGCAGCAGGTTTCATTTGATAGCAAAGTGTCCTGAAAAGCAACAGGAATTTCAACAGTCCAAGGTAAGTTTCCGGAGCTACAGGGGAAGACGAAGTGAGAGCTACAAGAATCAACGATCCAGAGGGGGAGCAGGTGCTGATAAGGGACTATCTGCAATGGCAGCACAACAGAGTCCTAAAAGGAGCCAACAAACCTTGAAGTGGATAATTGACAGTGGAGCCAGTCACAGTTTAGTTCCAGCGACATCTAGTGGCAGCTTGAAGAACTGCAAGACATTGCCAGTTGCAAAAACTGTGACTATAGCAGACAATAGTAAACGAGAGATGAACCTTAAAGGCACAATTTATGTTAATTGTTTGCAAACTAACCTTCCTGTTTTTGTTCTTCCAGGAATGAAGAATGGACTTTTGAGTGTGTCATGCCTGGTAAAAAGTGGTTTTAAGGTTGAGTTTGAAAATGATGTGTGCACCATTTCGAAACAGGGGAAGGAGTTAGTTAAAATTCCCTGTGAGGATGGGCTTTTTGTTTTGGATGAAGAGCAGTTAGCAGCAGGTAGATGTTCAACAGGTGAAGCGCAAGCTAAGTGTGTAAATAAGGCTCCTCATACAGGTTGTGCACATCTACTACACAGAAGGTTAGCTCATATATGCTTTAAGTATGTAAGCAAGATGCCAGATTTAGCTGAGGAGTGTAACATTAAACCCTGTCCAAATTTTCTGGATTGTTGTGCTTGTAAACATGCTAAGGTTAAGACATGTAACTATCCTAGATCTGACAGAGTAAGCAAGAAACCCTTTGAACTTGTGCACACAGACGTGTGTGGCCCTATGCCAGTCAAATCGCTTGGAGGTGCGAGATTTATGCAAATTTTGGTGGATGATTTTTCAAGGGCTAGTTGGGTTTTCTTTCTGAAAGAAAAATCGCAAGCAGCTTCCATCCTGATGGATTGGATTGAAGAAGTCGAATGTAAATTTGACACCAGGGTGCGTAAAATACAATCAGATCGTGGTGGGGAATATGTGAACCACACGCTGGAGACGTGGTTAAAAAGGAAAGGCATAGTTCATAGACTTACCAATCCCTATTCACCACAGGAGAATGCAGTTGCTGAAAGAAAATTTCGAACATTACAGGAAGCCATTGCTGCTTTGCTGTTTGATTCTGGACTTCCACAGCGGTTTTGGGCTGAGGCTGCACTGTATGCGAATTATACTTTTAACAGAGTATACAATAGCACAGTAGGCAACACTCCTTACTTCATGCTATTTGGGAAAAAACCAAAAATTGATCATCTAAGAGTTTTTGGATGTCGTGCTTATGTGCTGGTGCCTAGGGCACAACGTAGGAAAGGCGATCCTAGATCTAAAGAAATGCTTTTCTGTGGTTATCAAGCAAACACAAAAGGTTGGAGATTTGTGAATGTAGAAGGCAATCAAACGAAAATCACAATCAGCAGAAGTGCAGAATTTTGTGAACAGGATGGTTGGAATAAAATTCATGGAAATCCTGACATACTATTTGACGTGGTGAACAGTAACAATGAAACTCAGGCCCCAGGGCAGGTATTAGTTCCAGAACAGGCTGAGGAATTTGAGTCTGAGGACAAGGGTGATAAATCGTTTAGTTCACCCAAGTCTGTAAAGTCAGAATCTTCTAGCTCTAAAAGTTCACCTGTACAGCAAGAGAGACCTGTAAAGTCAGAATCTTCTAGCTCTAAAAGTTCACCTGTACAGCAAGAGAGACCTGTAAAGTCAGAATCAGAAAGTTCTTCAACTACTAGTGACAAACAGGTGACGACTAGTGATTCTGGGTCAGAGCGGGAAACTGAAGGAACATCACAGGAACTGTTAAGGCGTTCCAAGCGTGCCAACAAAGGTATACCTCCTGAAAGGTACCAAGCTATTAGTGTTTGGGCTGGTTTGGCAAATTGCGAACCTGAAAGTTTTGAGGAGGTTGAGCAATTACCCCAGGAGGAGGCCAGTAGGTGGCGTGAGGCCATGCAAAAAGAGTTGAATTCTATGAAAGAACTGGGTGTGTTTTCCATCACCAAACTGCCAGAAGGTACCAAGGCAGTAAGTTGTAGGTGGGTGTACAGGATAAAGACAACAGCGATGGGGAAACCAGAGTACAAAGCAAGGCTTGTAGCTCGAGGTTTTACGCAAAGAGAGGGGTTACATTATTCTGAAGTCTATGCGCCCACTTCAAGGAGTGAAACCCTACGGGCACTATTAGCAGTTGCTGCTCAGAAAGGGTTCAAAGTGAATCAATTGGATGTCTCTACAGCTTATCTTCATTCAGACTTGGCTGAAGAGCTCTATATGGAGCTACCGCCAGGATTGAAAGTTGGTAAATCAAATCAGGTATGGAAACTACATAAATCTATTTATGGACTCAAGCAATCTGCTCATAATTGGAATGAGTGTTTGAATGACGTTTTGGTAGGCATTGGTTTTAGCAGGAGCAAGGCTGACAATTGCTTATATTTCAGAGGTTCAGGAGATGCTCAAGAATCTTTGCTTGTTTATGTAGATGACCTGATTTATACTTCAAAGACACAAGAACAAGTAAAAAAACTAGCCAAAGAGTTAAATAAACACTTCAAAGTTAAGAATCTTGGTGATGTAAAGGTCTATCTTGGTGTTCAGATAGATAGGACCAAAAATGGCAGTTTTCTACTGAATCAAAAAGGCAAGATATTGCAAATGTTGAAAAAGTTTGGCATGACAGAGTGTGCAGGCGTTAGAACACCAATGGAAATGGGTTTTGTAAAAGACAATGAGTTCAAGGATAGTGCTGAATTCAAGCGTGCTGAAATCTTTCAGTCAGCTCTGGGAAGCTTACTTCATCTTTCGCAATGGAGTAGACCAGATATTGCTTACGCTGTTAACTTACTCAGCAGAGAAGCTTCAAAACCTAGTGTAAATGCATGGAAAGGAATTCAAAGAGTGTTAAGATATTTACAATACACCAAAGATTTTTGCCTTGAATTATCTTCTGAAGGACAAGCACAGATTACTTGTTGGGCAGATAGTGATTGGGGAAATTTAAAGGATAGAAAATCAGTGTCTGGCTGTGTAATAAAATTTGGTAACTCTCTGATTGGGTGGAGATCCAAGAAACAGAACCTGATTGCTTTGTCGTCAACAGAAGCTGAGTTCTGTGCCTTATCTGAGTTATGTAGAGATCTAGAATTTTACAAATGCTTGGCACAAGAGATGTATGAAAATACCATCACTCCAATCACTGTATGGGGTGATAATCAACCGTGTCTTAAGTTAGCACAAAATGGGCAGTTTAAAGGTCGTACAAAACATTTGGATATCCGCTTTCAAAATGTTTGTCAAACGGTAAAAGCAGGAATTGTTAAATTAAATTACTGTCCCAGTCATGAAAATCAAGCTGATGGTTTTACAAAACCGCTTGGGTTTCAGCGGCATGAAAACTTTTGTGAAGAAATGGGTCTGAAGTAATTTTGTTTTTGTATTGCCAGCGAGAGGGGGTGTTAGGGTGTGAAACCTAAGACGCTGGCAAGTTAGCAATGTCATGTGACTTTAAGTAGTCAAGCTCGTTAAGTTGTTAAGTTGCTCAGTATATAAAGAGTGTTTGTTTTCTCTGCCTGCGGGGCGTGAAGCAAAAATGTCTGAAAGCTCCGGAGGTGTTTCTGTTATCTGTCTGCAATAAACCTGTCTTTGGAAAGACAGGCTTCCCTGTGTCGTTATTCCTTTGCTACTGAGACTCTGAAGCTTGTACTGCAACAAGAATCTCTGCACTGGACTTAATTAATACTCTGCAAAGAGAACTGTTGCTGGTTGCGCAGCGGAAGCATTTACTGGACCAGTACACAGACTCTCTTAGGACTCTCCTTCCTTGGAGGTTTTTAAGCAGAGGCTGGGTGGCCCTCTGGCAGGGATTCTTTCGCTGTCATTCCTGCATTGCAGGGGGTTAGGCTAGATGACCTTGGGGTGCCTACCAACTCTACAGTTCTCTGGTTCTATGATTCAGGCACTCATACCAACCAGAGAGGCCATCACTCCCCACTCCGACAGAGCACCCTCCCTCTTTCAGCATCTTTCCGTTCAACGAACAACAACCCTGGGGGACTCAGGCTGCCTTCTCTTCCGCAGCCCTGGGACCTGTGGCAACAGGAGGTCCTGCTGGGAAATCGCAGGTGGGCAGAGAGGGCTGTGGTGCCCCTTAAGTTCTGCTTGTGGGGGCTTCTTCCCGGGGGCGTCTGCCTGGCCACTGTGAGAACAGGAAGCTGGACTAGATAGGGGATCCTTGGCCCGATCTTGCAGCCAGGCTCTTCTTGTGCACTTGTGGGGCCTTCTGCATGCAGGCAGGTGCTCAGTGACAGAGCTATGCATGGACCCTTCTAGGGGCAAGCGCTGGGTGCATCCCCCTTTTCTACTTATCTGGTGGTGCCACTTGGACAAATGAAGCTTCCTTCTGAAGAAGTGCAGGCACCCATCCACTCCCCACCCCTCAGAAGCAAGGCTTCCTTCACCAAGCTCCATTCTGCCAGACCATTTGCCCCCCTGCCCTTGGGGGGATCCACCTGTCGCAGGGAAGTGCTAGCCCTTCTCTCCCAGCTCCTGCTCCCGTCCTTACCTCCCACTTGCCCTGGTCTGGCGTGTCGATGACATGAGGGTATTTCTTGGTGCCCCGCATGGTTCAAGGCCAAGAACAGGCTCAGAGCTCCGGATGCTGCTTTTGCCGGCCTTATCAGGCCTCTGCTGTAATGATTAATCCAGGCAGTTAAAATTCAAGCTGCTCATTGCTCTGTGTCCAGAGCAGAGATTCCTCGCTTATGGGGGGCGGGGGGCGGGGAGGCAGGGCTGCCCCCTCTATCTCCTGGAGGGCACAGTCAGGTGATTGCATCACTCCTGGCTCACCTGGAGGAGGGAACAGGCCCCTGGTTGATAGCTGCATGGCAAGCAAGGCCCGAGAGGCTCTGTTGGAAAGGCACCAAGAGAGAGGAGCGAGGGAGATGTACTGGACGGAGTGCTGGACCTGGGAGAGCAGGGTTTGAATCTCCACTCAGCCATGATGCTTGCCAGTCACAGGGTTTTTGTGGGGTTTAAATGAGGAGAACTCTCTGTGCCACCTTGAGCTCCCTGGAGAAAAAGATACAATGGGATAGAAAGGCAATGAAATGACTAAGAATGCCACAGCTCTAAGAATTGACTAAGAATTTCCATAGCCCCAGAAGGGTCTCAGGCCCAGGTGGAAGACTTTGTCCCACTCTAGCTGCTGTGGAGCTGAGGCCCAGAGGCAGTGGTTGCAAAGGCACTGAGGACAGCAGCTGGCAAACTCAGGAGGAAGATTAAACAAGACTGAATCTTTGGGCTTTGCAGTTCGCAGCTCTGGGGTGGCTCAAACCTAAATCCCGGTCTCTCCCACTGGCATTTGCCCTGGAGCCCAGGACACAAAGCAAAACATGTTTGCTTTCACCAGGCGAGGGTCAAAGGGCCCTTGTCACACTTAATGACCCCTCCTTTCCTAGCCTGTGCCAGACTCCAGGACAAAGGCCCATCTGTCCTGTGAGCAGCAGCAGCAGGAAATTGTCTGGTTCTTCCCTGAACACTAGCGGAGGAAGGGGGTGCAGTGGGTGCGGCCCACCCCAGGTCATCACCGCCCCGCCCCCTGGGATACTTGCCCTGCCCCCATGGACAGCTAGCCCCGCCTCCAGGTGCACAGCATGTGTGCCGTTCCGGGTGCCGGGACAGCTACCTCCGCCTCTGTCCCTGAGTGCTTAGATAAGTGGTTTTCAACCAGCATACCGTGGCACCCTGGGGTGACTTGAATGGTATGTTGAAACGGATCGGAAAGGGGGGGGGGACTTTTCTCTTTTTCAATATGATTTACCTAACAACCCCCCCCCCCCACAAGAAGAACCGCCACAATGATTGATAGCAAATGAGATGGGAAAATAAACTGTGTGGAAACAAAATTAATAACCAAAGGCTTTGTTTTGCGGAAGATCTGGAAAGGAAACGAAAGGCTTTTGGTGTGATGCAGTTCTAATTGGGAACCGCCATTATGAGACAGACTTGGTTGCAAGATTTACAGTCAAAGGGGGAGAGGTGCTACGGTTTTGTTATCATATCTGAATTCCACAGGGTTAGGGTTAGTGTTAGGGGTTAGGGGTTAGGGTTAGGGTTAGGGTTAGGGTCAGGGTCAGGGTCAGGGTCAGGGTCAGGGTCAGGGTCAGGGTCAGGGTCAGGGTTAGGGTTAGGGTTAGGGTTAGGGTCAGAGCCACCCGAGGTCCCAGCTCACAAGAGACCAAAGTCCAGTCCGGGTTATATACAAAAGCTTTTATTGAAGAACATTCTTGGTTTTACATCCGAGCTCCGTGGCTCTACGTCTGTTACCCTTAGACCGCTGAAGTCCCCTCTGAGTCAGTCCCGCCTCTACACCAGTTTAAGAGGCTTGTGCTGGACCACCTCTTCCTCTCCTTTCTTTTCCGCAGGGTCTTTCTGCCCCCCTGTGTTCTCTCCCTCCGGGACTCCCCAGAGGCTGAATCCTCTGACGCCTGCTCCCCCCTCCTTCGCGCTTTGGGACCAGGCTCCTCCCCAGGACTCTCCTCACTTCCGCGCGCCTCCACATTTGAACTTGGCGCGCGTACGTTGCTTCTGACCTTCCTTTTGACAGTTACACTGCTCTCGGTACTACTCTCCGCCCCTTCCGGCAGGACGTCTTGCGCTGATCTCCTTCCCCCCTCTGCTTCCTGTTCTGCTGCTTCTGACACACTGGTAACTCCACCCCCTTCACTCCGTTCCGGCGGAGAAGCCGGTCCCGATTTCCAACTCCCACTGGGAGTTCCCCCTTCGTTCCCCTGCTCCTGACTGCTTCCCCGTCTAGCTCCCCTTGGCCTGACCAGGGGGGCTCCTCTTTGGGAGTCCTCCGATTCACTGGACGGACTCATGGACAACCTCGGGTCATTGTCATCCTCTTCCTCGTCGTCCTGGGATCCTTCCCCCTCGCTCTCTGTCTCCTCCCCCACCTGCGCCTCTCTCCCTGAACCCCTGACAGTTAGGGTTAGGGTTAGGGTTAGGGTTAGGGTTAGGGTTAGGGTCAGGGTTTCAGAGACAGAGAGCGAGGGGGAAGGGTCCCAGGGTGATGAGGAGGAGGACGACAACGACCCGAGGTTGTCTCAGAGTCCGTCAAGCGATTCGGAGGATTCCCAAAAGGGAGCCCCCCTGGCCAGGCCGAGGGGCGATAGAGGGGGAAGCAGTCAGAAGCAGGAGAGCGGAGGGGGAACCCCCAGTGGGAGTTGGAGATCGGGACCGGCTCCTCTGTCGGAACGGAGTGAAAGGGGTGGAGTTACCAGTGTGTCAGAAAGAGCAGAACAGGAAACAAAGGGGGGAAAGAGTTCGGAGCAAGACGTCCTGCCGGAAGGGGTGGAGAGTAGCACCGAGAGCAGCGTAACTGTCGAAAGGAAGGTCAGAGGCAACGTACGCGCGCCAAGTTCAAATGTGGAGGCGCGCGGAAGTGAGGAGAGTCCTGGGGAGGAGCCTGGTCCCAAAGCGCGAAGGAGGGGGGAGCAGGCGTCAGAGGACTCAGCCTCTGGGGAGTCCCGGAGGGAGGGAACACAGGGGGGCAGGAAGACCCTGCGGAAAAGGAAGGAGAGGAAAAGGTGGAGCAGTACAAGCCTCTTAAACTGGTGCAGAGGCGGGACGGATTCAGAGGGGACTTCTACGATCTAAGAGTAACAGATCCGGAGCCACGGAGCTTGGATGTAATGCCAACAATGTTCTTCAATAAAACCTTTTGTATATAACTTGGACTGGACTTTGGTCTCTTGTGAGCTGGGACCACGGGTGGCTCTGACAGTTAGGGTTAGGGTTAGGGTTAGGGTTTTAGGGTTAGGGTTAGGGTTAGGGTTAGTGTCAGGGTTTCAGAGACAGAGAGCGAGGGGGAAGGATCCCAGGGTGATGAGGAGGAGGACGACAGCGACCCGAGGTTGTCTCAGAGTCCGTCAAGCGATTCGGAGGATTCCCAAAAGGGAGCCCCCCTGGCCAGGCCGAGGGGCGATAGAGGGGGAAGCAGTCAGAAGCAGGAGAGCGGAGGGGGAACCCCCAGTGGGAGTTGGAGATCGGGACCGGCTCCTCTGTCAGAACGGAGTGAAAGGGGTGGAGTTACCAGTGTGTCAGAAAGAGCAGAACAGGAAACAAAGGGGGGAAAGAGTTCGGAGCAAGACGTCCTGCCGGAAGGGGTGGAGAGTAGCACCGAGAGCAGCGTAACTGTCGAAAGGAAGGTCAGAGGCAACGTACGCGCGCCAAGTTCAAATGTGGAGGCGCGCGGAAGTGAGGAGAGTCCTGGGGAGGAGCCTGGTCCCAAAGCGCGAAGGAGGGGGGAGCAGGCGTCAGAGGACTCAGCCTCTGGGGAGTCCCGGAGGGAGGGAACACAGGGGGGCAGGAAGACCCTGCGGAAAAGGAAGGAGAGGAAAAGGTGGAGCAGTACAAGCCTCTTAAACTGGTGTAGAGGCGGGACGGATTCAGAGGGGACTTCTACGATCTAAGAGTAACAGATCCGGAGCCACGGAGCTTGGATGTAATGCCAACAATGTTCTTCAATAAAACCTTTTGTATATAAATTGGACTGGACTTTGGTCTCTTGTGAGCTGGGACCACGGGTGGCTCTGACAGTAAGTCCCCTCCCAAAGAACGCAAAATTTTTGCAAAGCTCACAAATGGTGACAGCCATGAGTGCGGAGGATCAGCTGACAGCGCTGCAAACTACAGTTTCCGAACTCACCGCTGCAGTCCTTGCGTCTCAGAAGAAGCATGACGAAATGGAGAAGCGCTGCCAGGACCTGCAAACAAGGTGGGAGCGTGCAAGCAGGGAAGGGTTCCCAGGGTCCAGATCAGAGGGAATTGGACTTGGAAGGCAGGGGGGCAGTCTAGTCACCCACTTCGATGGGAACCTGAAGCACTACCCCAGTTTCAGAGCAGACGTCTTGTATGCACTGCACTTGCTTCGTCATGACTTTAAAGATGAGGAGGAGAAAGTGGGATTTATTATTTCTCATTTGCATGGGGAGGCCAGAGCGTGGTTGCGCAATTTGTGGCGTGAAGATGGCCCTGCCCGCCGCGATTCTGATGAATTCATTAAAGCGATGGATGCCTGCTTCCAGTCAACCGTGGATTTGGATCTTGCGCGCAAGGAAATATTTGGACTGCGGCAAGGCAAAGCCACTGTGCGTCAGTACCATTCCAGATTTTTTGCGTTACTGACTGCGTTACGCTGGGAAAAAGACTGCACACCTGTGAGGGATTTGTTCTGGGAGGGTCTCAGCGGTCCCATAAAGGATGAGCTTGCCAGGGGAGACAGACCTCAAACCCTGGAGGAGGTGGTGCAGAGGGCTCTTGTGATAGGGATACGACACGAGGGACGTCCTTGGCACAATGAGGAAGAACGTCAGGTGCGTGCACCAGCAAGGACGTCTCCTTTCATCCCCAGGGATTTCGGCCAGGCACATCCCTCGCCGCTGGTGAGGCAGGGGGAGGAGCCGATGGAAATTGGTGGTGCTAAGGCTCAAGCAACAGCCAGAGCCCCAGCTTCCGGTGCAGTAAAGGCGAAGCCTCCTAGAGGGACCAGGAAGTGTTACATCTGTGACAGTGCACTGCACATGGCGAAAGAGTGCCCCCAGAGGCTCCAGAAGCACACTGCAGCTTTAGCAACAGTAGCAGCAGAAGTGATCCAAGAAGAGGAACCTCAGGGAAACGACAATGCCTGGCTGGAAGCAGAATTGCTGGGGCTCAGCCAGGCGAATCTATAGAACAGTCCCCAGCGTCTTTGCAACCCACAGACCCTTTGCCACCCAAGCCAGCGGTGCAGCTCACCGCAACACTTCAGTTGCCAAATGGGACCACCCTAGAAGTGCCCATCACGATCGATTCTGGGAGCAACGCCGATTTCGTGGGGATGCAGTTCGTCAAGCAGCATCGCATAGCGCTTCTGCCCGCCACAACGCCTCTGAACGTAGTCACGGTGGATGGCAGGAAATTGCTAGGAGGGCAAGTTGTGCAACAGACACCTCCCATGGTGATGCGTATTGGAGATCACCGAGAAGTCATTAGCTTCAATGTCACTCACCTGTCTGACACGCCTATTGTATTGGGCATGAGTTGGCTGGAGAGACACAGTCCTGCTGTAGCGTGGTACCAACGCCAGATCACCTTTTGCTCATCGTACTGTGCTCAAAATTGCATCCAGTCCTGCCAGGAGGAGGGGGCTGAGCAGCAGCTGCGACTTGGCATGGTGCAGGCAGTACCTAGCAAGTACGAAGGGTTCCTGGAGGTTTTCTGCGAGAAGGAAGCTGACCAGTTGCCGCCCCACAGACCTTATGATTGTGCCATCGACCTGGTGCCGGGGGCGCAGCTGCCGACTGCGAAACTGTATTCCATGTCTGAGGACGAGATGCAAGAACTCAGAGAGTTCATAGAGCACAATTTGAAGCGTGGATTCATCCGGGAATCTAAAGCAGTGGGGGGCAGTCCTGTTTTCTTTATGAAGAAGAAGGACACGCCCCAAAAAAGACTCATTGTGGACTATAGGTTCATAAACAGTATGACCAAGCCCAAGGCCTTCCCCATGCCCAGGATTGATGATCTCCTAGCGACCGTGCGGAAGGGGAAGATCTTCACCAAATTGGATCTGCGTGGAGCGTATAACCTCATACGCATCCGGGAGGGCGATGAGTGGAAGACGGCCATGTTCACGCCTCTGGGCACGTATGAATACAGAGTTATGCCGTTTGGTCTCCAAAATGGATCTCACGTATTTCAAGCCTTTATGCATCACGTGCTAGCGGGACTCCTCTACAAGACATGTGTGTGTTTCCTCGACGACATCTTGATCTTTTTGGAGACGGAAGAGGCCCACGAGAGGGACGTAAAGGAAGTCCTGCAAAGACTACGGGAGAACAGGCTCTACGCCAAGTTAGAGAAGTGCCAGTTTGATGTGACGGAGGTGGATTTCCTAGGCTACAAGCTGTCCGACAAGGGGCTGGCCATGGACAGCGTCAAGGTCCGCGCGGTGTTGGACTGGAAGAGCCCACGCAATCGGAAGGAAGTCCAGAGATTCGTCGGTTTCGCCAATTTCTACCGCAAATTCATCAGAGGTTTTGCAAAGGAGACGGCAGCCATCACGGACACTCTGAGTTCCAAGAAGAAGAAGTTCGTTTGGACGGAACAGGCGGAGCGCTCTTTTCGGAAGCTTAAAAGCCTTTTCGCCTCCGAGGAGCAGCTGCTGCATGTGAATCCAGGCAGGCCCATGCGAGTAGAAACCGACGCGTCAGACAGAGCGGTTGGAGCCGTACTCCTACAAGAAGATTCGCAAGGGAACTGGAGACCCGGTGCCTTTTACTCCCGAAAGCTCAGCAAGGCGGAGCAAAACTACACCATATGGGACAGGGAGCTGTTAGCCATTCACGCAGCTTTCAAAGCGTGGCGACACTTCCTCATAGGAGCCAAGCACACAGTACAGGTCCGCACGGACCACAAGAACCTAGAGTATTGGCGCACGGTGAAGCTCCAGAGCCAGAGACACATGCGCTGGGCGGAATTCTTCGCGGATTTCGACTTCCGAATAGAGTACATCCCGGGAGATTCCAACGTTATAACCGATGCGCTCTCCAGGAAACCGCAATATCTCGATGAAGCGACGCCAGTAGCGGCCAAGCACATTTTCGCGCCGCAGGCGTGGGCGTGCGCTGCCATCACAGTAGACCTGGACGCGGTGCGACGCGCGTTGCAAGTAGATCAGTTCGCGCAATCCAAGATGGAGGAGTTGCGCAGAGGTTTGCAGAGAGACAAAGAGTTCCAACTACGCGACGGGCTGTTAACTCACAAAGGTGCCCTCTACGTACCAAGCGACGAGCTTCGCGCAAAGGTTCTGCAGCAGTTGCACGACGCCCCCAGTGCGGGCCATTTCGGCAAGGAGAAGACAATAGAACTGGTGGCAAGAGACTTTTGGTGGCCACGGATGCGTGGAGAGGTAGCGGATTACGTCGCCAGGTGTGACACTTGTCAAAGGTCCAAGCCAGTACACCAGAAGCCAGCGGGGCTGCTGGAACCGCTGGAAACACCACAGCAACCGTGGGAGAGGGTAGCCTTGGACTTCGTTACTGACCTGCCCAGCTCCAGAGGGAAGACGGCGGTACTGGTGGTAGTGGACCTGTTCACCAAGATGGCGCACTTCATTCCATGCGCAAAGGTGGCGACGGCGGAACAGACTGCCAAACTCTTCATCGATCACGTGTTCAGGGTGCATGGGCTGCCGCAGTCCATCCTGTCCGACAGGGGGCACCAGTTTGTTTCCAATTTTTGGCAGAAGCTTCTAGGTATCCTGCACATCAAGATCAACCTAACGTCGGCGAGACATCCACAGACCAACGGCCAAGCTGAGAGGGTCAACGCGATCATGCAGCAGTACCTGAGATGTTACGCCAATCAGCGACCCGCAGCTTGGGTGGACTACCTGCCGATGGCAGAGTTTGCCTATAACAACACGAAGCACGCGTCCACGGGGGTGACGCCGTTCTTCGCGAACAACGGTCGGCATCCCAGAACCTTTCCGGGGTTCGTGGCACCGGGAGAGGGGGTGCCGCAAGAGGCCGACCAGTTTGCAGCGGAGCTGCAGGAGGTGCACGAAGAGCTGCGGAGACATTTGGAGCTAGCCAAGCAAGCATATAAGGTGCAGGCAGACAAAAACAGGAGAGTGGGGGAGGAGATCCAGGTGGGGGACTGGGTGTGGTTAGCGGCCCAAGCGATGCCAGCCAAGTCGTTGGCCAAGAAGAAACTAGGGCACAGGCAGTTAGGGCCGTACCAGGTGGAGGCTAGAATCAACCCTGTAGCCTTTCGACTGGCCCTCCCCGAAGGTTCCAGAGTGCACCCGGTCTTCCATAGGTCGGTGCTCACTCCCTACAAGGCACCGCACAGGTTTCAGGAGTCTGAAACAGTACCGGACCCACACATTAAGTCACCGGAGAGGGAGAGAGCGCCTAGGGCCGAACCTCTCAACGAGGTCACAGAAATCCTGGACTCGAGATGGGGGGAAGAGGGGGTGGAATACTTTCTAGCCAGAGAGGGTACTCCAGCCAGTGCCAACAGTTGGGTGCCGGACTACGCTTTAGACGAACCTCTTCTGAAAGACGAGTTCCATGCCCTTTTCCCGCATAGACCCATGCCAGCTGAGTACTTTGATGACTGGCTCTTTACGCCCACACTCTCAGACAGTACTTTCCAGGGGTTTTCTTCCGCCGAGGAGAGAACGCCAGAATCAAGCCCGCCCAGGGGATCGTGCTCAGGGGTAGACACAGAACCCTCTTATTGGTGGGACGAGCAACCAGAGGAAGACTGGCGCAGGAAATGGCTGACGGGACCTTGGCCGGCAGCACCAGACGAAGTGCCAATGGAAGAGGGAGAAGAGAACACCTTGGGTGAAGAACCTGAATTCGAACACTCATACACCGAACTGCAAGCAGAGGACATGGAAGTACAAAAACTGTATCCTGCATCTACCTCCGAAGAGCTGCAGCTCCCACAACCTGCACCCGATGGGCGGGAGGGGGGAAGGGGGGGCTTCGAGGGGGGGATGGATGTCAGGGTTTCAGAGACAGAGAGCGAGGGGGAAGGATCCCAGGGTGATGAGGAGGAGGACGACAACGACCCGAGGTTGTCAGTGAGTCCGTCAAGTGAATCCGAGGATTCCCAAAAGGGAGCCCCCCTGGTCAGGCCGAGGGGCGATAGAGGGGGAAGCAGTCAGAAGCAGGAGAGCGGAGGGGGAACCCCCAGTGGGAGTTGGAGATCGGGACCGGCTCCTCTGTCGGAACGGAGTGAAAGGGGTGGAGTTACCAGTGTGTCAGAAAGAGCAGAACAGGAAACAAAGGGGGGAAAGAGTTCGGAGCAAGACGTCCTGCCGGAAGGGGTGGAGAGTAGCACCGAGAGCAGCGTAACTGTCGAAAGGTCAGAGGCAACGTACGCGCGCCAAGTTCAAATGTGGAGGCGCGCGGAAGTGAGGAGAGTCCTGGGGAGGAGCCTGGTCCCAAAGCGCGAAGGAGGGGGGAGCAGGCGTCAGAGGACTCAGCCTCTGGGGAGTCCCGGAGGGAGGGAACACAGGGGGGCAGGAAGACCCTGCGGAAAAGGAAGGAGAGGAAAAGGTGGAGCAGTACAAGCCTCTTAAACTGGTGCAGAAGCGGGACGGATTCAGAGGGGACTTCTACGATCTAAGAGTAACAGATCCGGAGCCACGGAGCTTGGATGTAATGCCAACAATGTTCTTCAATAAAACCTTTTGTATATAACTTGGACTGGACTTTGGTCTCTTGTGAGCTGGGACCACGGGTGGCTCTGACAGTTAGGGTTAGGGTTAGGGTTAGGGTTTTAGGGTTAGGGTTAGGGTTAGGGTTAGTGTCAGGGTTTCAGAGACAGAGAGCGAGGGGGAAGGATCCCAGGGTGATGAGGAGGAGGACGACAGCGACCCGAGGTTGTCTCAGAGTCCGTCAAGCGATTCGGAGGATTCCGAAAAGGGAGCCCCCCTGGCCAGGCCGAGGGGCGATAGAGGGGGAAGCAGTCAGAAGCAGGAGAGCGGAGGGGGAACCCCCAGTGGGAGTTGGAGATCGGGACCGGCTCCTCTGTCAGAACGGAGTGAAAGGGGTGGAGTTACCAGTGTGTCAGAAAGAGCAGAACAGGAAACAAAGGGGGGAAAGAGTTCGGAGCAAGACGTCCTGCTGGAAGGGGTGGAGAGTAGCACCGAGAGCAGCGTAACTGTCGAAAGGAAGGTCAGAGGCAACGTACGCGCGCCAAGTTCAAATGTGGAGGCGCGCGGAAGTGAGGAGAGTCCTGGGGAGGAGCCTGGTCCCAAAGCGCGAAGGAGGGGGGAGCAGGCGTCAGAGGACTCAGCCTCTGGGGAGTCCCGGAGGGAGGGAACACAGGGGGGCAGGAAGACCCTGCGGAAAAGGAAGGAGAGGAAAAGGTGGAGCAGTACAAGCCTCTTAAACTGGTGTAGAGGCGGGACGGATTCAGAGGGGACTTCTACGATCTAAGAGTAACAGATCCGGAGCCACGGAGCTTGGATGTAATGCCAACAATGTTCTTCAATAAAACCTTTTGTATATAAATTGGACTGGACTTTGGTCTCTTGTGAGCTGGGACCACGGGTGGCTCTGACAGTAAGTCCCCTCCCAAAGAACGCAAAATTTTTGCAAAGCTCACAAATGGTGACAGCCATGAGTGCGGAGGATCAGCTGACAGCGCTGCAAACTACAGTTTCCGAACTCACCGCTGCAGTCCTTGCGTCTCAGAAGAAGCATGACGAAATGGAGAAGCGCTGCCAGGACCTGCAAACAAGGTGGGAGCGTGCAAGCAGGGAAGGGTTCCCAGGGTCCAGATCAGAGGGAATTGGACTTGGAAGGCAGGGGGGCAGTCTAGTCACCCACTTCGATGGGAACCTGAAGCACTACCCCAGTTTCAGAGCAGACGTCTTGTATGCACTGCACTTGCTTCGTCATGACTTTAAAGATGAGGAGGAGAAAGTGGGATTTATTATTTCTCATTTGCATGGGGAGGCCAGAGCGTGGTTGCGCAATTTGTGGCGTGAAGATGGCCCTGCCCGCCGCGATTCTGATGAATTCATTAAAGCGATGGATGCCTGCTTCCAGTCAACCGTGGATTTGGATCTTGCGCGCAAGGAAATATTTGGACTGCGGCAAGGCAAAGCCACTGTGCGTCAGTACCATTCCAGATTTTTTGCGTTACTGACTGCGTTACGCTGGGAAAAAGACTGCACACCTGTGAGGGATTTGTTCTGGGAGGGTCTCAGCGGTCCCATAAAGGATGAGCTTGCCAGGGGAGACAGACCTCAAACCCTGGAGGAGGTGGTGCAGAGGGCTCTTGTGATAGGGATACGACACGAGGGACGTCCTTGGCACAATGAGGAAGAACGTCTGGTGCGTGCACCAGCAAGGACGTCTCCTTTCATCCCCAGGGATTTCGGCCAGGCACATCCCTCGCCGCTGGTGAGGCAGGGGGAGGAGCCGATGGAAATTGGTGGTGCTAAGGCTCAAGCAACAGCCAGAGCCCCAGCTTCCGGTGCAGTAAAGGCGAAGCCTCCTAGAGCAGGGGTCTGCAACCTTTAAGACAAAAAGAGCCACTTGGACCGAAGAAAAAAAAAACTGGGAGCCACAAAACCATTGCAACATTTAAAACAGTGGGGAGCACACAATGCGCCTCCTCCCCTCGCTAGTATGCGCCCCGGAGCCGCGGCAAAGGTGTAAAAGAGCCACATGCGGCTCCGGAGCCATGGGTTGCTGACCCCTGTCCTAGAGGGACCAGGAAGTGTTACATCTGTGACAGTGCACTGCACATGGCGAAAGAGTGCCCCCAGAGGCTCCAGAAGCACACTGCAGCTTTAGCAACAGTAGCAGCAGAAGTGATCCAAGAAGAGGAACCTCAGGGAAACGACAATGCCTGGCTGGAAGCAGAATTGCTGGGGCTCAGCCAGGCGAATCTATAGAACAGTCCCCAGCGTCTTTGCAACCCACAGACCCTTTGCCACCCAAGCCAGCGGTGCAGCTCACCGCAACACTTCAGTTGCCAAATGGGACCACCCTAGAAGTGCCCATCACGATCGATTCTGGGAGCAACGCCGATTTCGTGGGGATGCAGTTCGTCAAGCAGCATCGCATAGCGCTTCTGCCCGCCACAACGCCTCTGAACGTAGTCACGGTGGATGGCAGGAAATTGCTAGGAGGGCAAGTTGTGCAACAGACACCTCCCATGGTGATGCGTATTGGAGATCACCGAGAAGTCATTAGCTTCAATGTCACTCACCTGTCTGACACGCCTATTGTATTGGGCATGAGTTGGCTGGAGAGACACAGTCCTGCTGTAGCGTGGTACCAACGCCAGATCACCTTTTGCTCATCGTACTGTGCTCAAAATTGCATCCAGTCCTGCCAGGAGGAGGGGGCTGAGCAGCAGCTGCGACTTGGCATGGTGCAGGCAGTACCTAGCAAGTACGAAGGGTTCCTGGAGGTTTTCTGCGAGAAGGAAGCTGACCAGTTGCCGCCCCACAGACCTTATGATTGTGCCATCGACCTGGTGCCGGGGGCGCAGCTGCCGACTGCGAAACTGTATTCCATGTCTGAGGACGAGATGCAAGAACTCAGAGAGTTCATAGAGCACAATTTGAAGCGTGGATTCATCCGGGAATCTAAAGCAGTGGGGGGCAGTCCTGTTTTCTTTGTGAAGAAGAAGGACACGCCCCAAAAAAGACTCATTGTGGACTATAGGTTCATAAACAGTATGACCAAGCCCAAGGCCTTCCCCATGCCCAGGATTGATGATCTCCTAGCGACCGTGCGGAAGGGGAAGATCTTCACCAAATTGGATCTGCGTGGAGCGTATAACCTCATACGCATCCGGGAGGGCGATGAGTGGAAGACGGCCATGTTCACGCCTCTGGGCACGTATGAATACAGAGTTATGCCGTTTGGTCTCCAAAATGGATCTCACGTATTTCAAGCCTTTATGCATCACGTGCTAGCGGGACTCCTCTACAAGACATGTGTGTGTTTCCTCGACGACATCTTGATCTTTTTGGAGACGGAAGAGGCCCACGAGAGGGACGTAAAGGAAGTCCTGCAAAGACTACGGGAGAACAGGCTCTACGCCAAGTTAGAGAAGTGCCAGTTTGATGTGACGGAGGTGGATTTCCTAGGCTACAAGCTGTCCGACAAGGGGCTGGCCATGGACAGCGTCAAGGTCCGCGCGGTGTTGGACTGGAAGAGCCCACGCAATCGGAAGGAAGTCCAGAGATTCGTCGGTTTCGCCAATTTCTACCGCAAATTCATCAGAGGTTTTGCAAAGGAGACGGCAGCCATCACGGACACTCTGAGTTCCAAGAAGAAGAAGTTCGTTTGGACGGAACAGGCGGAGCGCTCTTTTCGGAAGCTTAAAAGCCTTTTCGCCTCCGAGGAGCAGCTGCTGCATGTGAATCCAGGCAGGCCCATGCGAGTAGAAACCGACGCGTCAGACAGAGCGGTTGGAGCCGTACTCCTACAAGAAGATTCGCAAGGGAACTGGAGACCCGGTGCCTTTTACTCCCGAAAGCTCAGCAAGGCGGAGCAAAACTACACCATATGGGACAGGGAGCTGTTAGCCATTCACGCAGCTTTCAAAGCGTGGCGACACTTCCTCATAGGAGCCAAGCACACAGTACAGGTCCGCACGGACCACAAGAACCTAGAGTATTGGCGCACGGTGAAGCTCCAGAGCCAGAGACACATGCGCTGGGCGGAATTCTTCGCGGATTTCGACTTCCGAATAGAGTACATCCCGGGAGATTCCAACGTTATAACCGATGCGCTCTCCAGGAAACCGCAATATCTCGATGAAGCGGCGCCAGTAGCGGCCAAGCACATTTTCGCGCCGCAGGCGTGGGCGTGCGCTGCCATCACAGTAGACCTGGACGCGGTGCGACGCGCGTTGCAAGTAGATCAGTTCGCGCAATCCAAGATGGAGGAGTTGCGCAGAGGTTTGCAGAGAGACAAAGAGTTCCAACTACGCGACGGGCTGTTAACTCACAAAGGTGCCCTCTACGTACCAAGCGACGAGCTTCGCGCAAAGGTTCTGCAGCAGTTGCACGACGCCCCCAGTGCGGGCCATTTCGGCAAGGAGAAGACAATAGAACTGGTGGCAAGAGACTTTTGGTGGCCACGGATGCGTGGAGAGGTAGCGGATTACGTCGCCAGGTGTGACACTTGTCAAAGGTCCAAGCCAGTACACCAGAAGCCAGCGGGGCTGCTGGAACCGCTGGAAACACCACAGCAACCGTGGGAGAGGGTAGCCTTGGACTTCGTTACTGACCTGCCCAGCTCCAGAGGGAAGACGGCGGTACTGGTGGTAGTGGACCTGTTCACCAAGATGGCGCACTTCATTCCATGCGCAAAGGTGGCGACGGCGGAACAGACTGCCAAACTCTTCATCGATCACGTGTTCAGGGTGCATGGGCTGCCGCAGTCCATCCTGTCCGACAGGGGGCGCCAGTTTGTTTCCAATTTTTGGCAGAAGCTTCTAGGTATCCTGCACATCAAGATCAACCTAACGTCGGCGAGACATCCACAGACCAACGGCCAAGCTGAGAGGGTCAACGCGATCATGCAGCAGTACCTGAGATGTTACGCCAATCAGCGACCCGCAGCTTGGGTGGACTACCTGCCGATGGCAGAGTTTGCCTATAACAACACGAAGCACGCGTCCACGGGGGTGACGCCGTTCTTCGCGAACAACGGTCGGCATCCCAGAACCTTTCCGGGGTTCGTGGCACCGGGAGAGGGGGTGCCGCAAGAGGCCGACCAGTTTGCAGCGGAGCTGCAGGAGGTGCACGAAGAGCTGCGGAGACATTTGGAGCTAGCCAAGCAAGCATATAAGGTGCAGGCAGACAAAAACAGGAGAGTGGGGGAGGAGATCCAGGTGGGGGACTGGGTGTGGTTAGCGGCCCAAGCGATGCCAGCCAAGTCGTTGGCCAAGAAGAAACTAGGGCACAGGCAGTTAGGGCCGTACCAGGTGGAGGCTAGAATCAACCCTGTAGCCTTTCGACTGGCCCTCCCCGAAGGTTCCAGAGTGCACCCGGTCTTCCATAGGTCGGTGCTCACTCCCTACAAGGCACCGCACAGGTTTCAGGAGTCTGAAACAGTACCGGACCCACACATTAAGTCACCGGAGAGGGAGAGAGCGCCTAGGGCCGAACCTCTCAACGAGGTCACAGAAATCCTGGACTCGAGATGGGGGGAAGAGGGGGTGGAATACTTTCTAGCCAGAGAGGGTACTCCAGCCAGTGCCAACAGTTGGGTGCCGGACTACGCTTTAGACGAACCTCTTCTGAAAGACGAGTTCCATGCCCTTTTCCCGCATAGACCCATGCCAGCTGAGTACTTTGATGACTGGCTCTTTACGCCCACACTCTCAGACAGTACTTTCCAGGGGTTTTCTTCCGCCGAGGAGAGAACGCCAGAATCAAGCCCGCCCAGGGGATCGTGCTCAGGGGTAGACACAGAACCCTCTTATTGGTGGGACGAGCAACCAGAGGAAGACTGGCGCAGGAAATGGCTGACGGGACCTTGGCCGGCAGCACCAGACGAAGTGCCAATGGAAGAGGGAGAAGAGAACACCTTGGGTGAAGAACCTGAATTCGAACACTCATACACCGAACTGCAAGCAGAGGACATGGAAGTACAAAAACTGTATCCTGCATCTACCTCCGAAGAGCTGCAGCTCCCACAACCTGCACCCGATGGGCGGGAGGGGGGAAGGGGGGGCTTCGAGGGGGGGATGGATGTCAGGGTTTCAGAGACAGAGAGCGAGGGGGAAGGATCCCAGGGTGATGAGGAGGAGGACGACAACGACCCGAGGTTGTCAGTGAGTCCGTCAAGTGAATCCGAGGATTCCCAAAAGGGAGCCCCCCTGGTCAGGCCGAGGGGCGATAGAGGGGGAAGCAGTCAGAAGCAGGAGAGCGGAGGGGGAACCCCCAGTGGGAGTTGGAGATCGGGACCGGCTCCTCTGTCGGAACGGAGTGAAAGGGGTGGAGTTACCAGTGTGTCAGAAAGAGCAGAACAGGAAACAAAGGGGGGAAAGAGTTCGGAGCAAGACGTCCTGCCGGAAGGGGTGGAGAGTAGCACCGAGAGCAGCGTAACTGTCGAAAGGTCAGAGGCAACGTACGCGCGCCAAGTTCAAATGTGGAGGCGCGCGGAAGTGAGGAGAGTCCTGGGGAGGAGCCTGGTCCCAAAGCGCGAAGGAGGGGGGAGCAGGCGTCAGAGGACTCAGCCTCTGGGGAGTCCCGGAGGGAGGGAACACAGGGGGGCAGGAAGACCCTGCGGAAAAGGAAGGAGAGGAAAAGGTGGAGCAGTACAAGCCTCTTAAACTGGTGCAGAAGCGGGACGGATTCAGAGGGGACTTCTACGATCTAAGAGTAACAGATCCGGAGCCACGGAGCTTGGATGTTGTCAGAGCCACCCGAGGTCCCAGCTCACAAGAGACCAAAATCCAGTCCAAGTTATATACAAAAGGTTTTATTGAAGAACATTGTTGTCGTTACATCCAAGCTCCGTGGCTCAGCATCTGTTACCCTTAGATGTTTGAAGTCCCCTCTGAGTCAGTCCCGCCCCTGCACCAGCTTAAGAGGCTTGTACTGCTCCACCTTTTCCTCTCCTTCCTTTTCCGCAGGGTCTTCCTGCCCCCCTGTGCTCCCTCCTGACACACTGGTAACTCCACCCCCTTCACTCCGTTCCGACGGAGAGGCCGGTCCCGATCTCCAACCCCCACTGGGGATTCCCTCTTCGTTCCCCTGCTTCTGACTGCTTCCCTCTCTACTGCCCCTTGGCCTGACCAGGGGGGCTCCCTTTTGGGAATCCTCGGATTCACTTGACGGACTCACTGACAACCTCGGGTCATCGTCGTCCTCTTCCTCGGCACCCTGGGACCCCTCCCCCTCACTCTCTGTCCCTGAAACCCTGACATCCATCCCCCCCTCGAAGCCCCCCCTTCCCCCCTCCCGCCCATCGGGTGCAGGTTGTAGGAGCTGCAGCTCTTCGGAGGTGGATGCAGGATACAGGTTGTGTACCTCCATATCCTCTGCTTGCAATTCGGTGCATGAGTGTTCGAATTCGGGTTCTTGACCCAAAGTGTTTTCTTCTCCCTCTTCCATTGGTACCTCGTCTGGTGCTGCCGGCCAAGGTCCCGTCAGCCATTTCCTGCGCCAGTCCTCCTCTGGTTGCTCGTCCCACCAATAGGAGGTTTCTGTGTCCACCCCTGAGCACGATCCCCTGGGCGGGCTAGATTCTGGCGTTCTCTCCTCGGCTGAAGAAAACCCCCGGAAAGTACTGCCCGAGAGTGTGGGCGTAAAGAGCCAGTCATCAAAGTACTCGGCTGGCATGGGTCTATGCGGGAAAAGGGCATGGAACTCGTCTTTTAGAAGAGGTTCGTCTAAAGCGTAGCCCGGCACCCAACCGTTGGCACTGGCTGGAGTGCCCTCTGTGGCTAGAAAGTATTCTACCCCCTCTTCCCCCCATCTCGAGTCCAGGATTTCTGTGACCTCGTTGAGTGGTTCGGCCCTAGGCGCCCTCTCCCTCTCCTGTGACTTAGTGTGTAGTTGCGGGACTGTTTCAGACTCCTGAAACCTGTGCGGTGCCTTGTAGGGGGTGAGCACCGACCTATGAAATACCGGATGCACTCTGGAACCTTCGGGGAGGGCTAGACGAAAGGCTACAGGGTTGATCTTAGCCTCCACTTGGTACGGCCCTAACTGCCTGTGCCCTAGCTTCTTCTTGGCCAACGACTTGGCTGGCATGGCTTGGGCGGCTAACCACACCCAGTCCCCCACCTGGATCTCCTCCCCCGCTCTCCTGTTTTTGTCTGCCTGCACCTTATATGCTTGCTTGGCCAGCTCCAAATGTCTCCGCAACTCTTCGTGCACCTCCTGCAGCTCCGCTGCAAACTGGTCGGCTTCTTGCGGCACCCCCTCTCTCGGTGCCCCGAACCCCGGGAAGGTTCTGGGATGCCGACC